>NC_089499.1:43286470-43886470 GCF_036850765.1 Saccopteryx bilineata | reverse complement strand
GCTACATATGGCTAGTAGCTACTGTATTGAACAGAGCAAGTTTAGACTTAGTAGTGTTTGATTTTATGTGATCTGTATATTTTATTGTAAAGCCACTTTATAACTGGAGGAATCAGATTTTCAGAGTGGTTAAGAACACTGCGGACCTTGGCCAGTTGGCTCAGTGAATTAAGCGTCAGGCTAGATGTGCAGACATCTTGGTTTGATTCCCAGTTGGCATACATGAGAAGCATCTATCTGCTTCTCTTCTCCTCCCTCTCCCCTTCTCTCCCTCTTCTCCTCCCACAGCCAGTGGCTCAATTGGTTCTAGCATTGACCCTAGGTGTTGAGGATGGCTCAGTTGTTCTGAGCATCAGCCTCAGGTGCTAAGGATAGCTCAGCTGACTCAAGCATTGGCCCCAGATGGGAGTTGCCAGGTGGATCCCAGTTGGGGTGCATGTGGGAGTCTGTCTGTCTGTCTCTCCTCATCTCACTTTATAAAAAAAACCCAAAACACTCCATCCCTTACTGACTAGGGTCTTCAGCAAGTTATTTAACTACTCTATGCCTCAATTTCCTCATTTATAAAATGAGTATAACAGTGCTTCTATTAGGGTTATTGTGAGCATTTTATTTTTGAAAATATTCTGTATCTGCATAGCATGTTTCAGACACAGAGCCATGAGGTGTATGGGTTTTTTTCCCCTCTGACACTTAAGATTCTTAAATTGTAGGGAGTACAAATAAAAAACTTTCTATTCACAGAATTTAAAAGCAACTAAATACAAGTTTCTAATTTTAATTTTGCAAAGCTTAACAATTAACTAATATGAACTTCATTATACTACCTTTTAGATGTGTTAATGCTAGACAAAGAGAAATGTTTCTGAACACTAATTCTTCCTTCTTTTGTTGGCCTAGGGTGAGTTTGTAGATGATGGGGTTGAAACTCACTTCCATTTTGGGAACCATGACTGTTACATAAAGGCTGTCAGTAGTGGAAAGCCGAAAGAAGGGATTATACATACTCTCATTGTGGATAATAGAGAAATCCCACAGATTTCTTGAATGACTTCATGTTAATGAACAATCTTAAAAAGTAACAGTCAAGACTTATTTACGTTTCTGTGGTAATTAAATATGTTCAATATGTACTTCTTGGCACATTTAGTCTGCCATGTTTTTATTTTTTTACTTACTGGAAACTGCAATGTACTATAATAAACACTATAAAATAAAATTGGTGCTCTTTGATTTATTTCTAAAAATGGCTATCTTATGTTTCTAACTTGTGCTAAGTTGTCTCTAGGTCAAAGCAGCTGGTACATAAGGATATAATAATTATTTTAATTGGAGAAAATGAGAAACATTTTCTATCTGGAAGTTTAATATTAAGGAAATGTCAAATAGTGTCACATATACACAGGTGGGAAAAACTATATTTACAGTTAAGAGTACACAAAACAGTTTATTCTTGTATTAATTATTATATTATTTATTTGTATTATTTTGTATCCTTACTTATGAACTATCTTTTAGGAAATGACAGCTGGTAATTTAACCTACTTCTATCCATCCCTCTATTCCAGAACTAATCCTTCGACTGTAGCCTTTCCTTTATAGCAGTACAAAATATACAGTAGATGGACAAGGCTCCCAGTCATCCCTTCAATTTAACATAGCGTCTACTTTCTCTAAGGAGCTCTGAGGTTGGGGACTACACACTATAATATCCTGCAGGTCCTAAGATGCCCCTCACAGTGAAATTCACAGTACTGAAGCTCACAGAAGTCTGGGCTGGAGATACACATAGGGGCATCATCAGCCTATATGGGCATACCTCAGAGAGATCGTGGGTTCACTTCCAGACCACTGAAATAAAGTGAATATTGCAATAAAGAGAATCACATGAATTTTCCCCCCACACCATGTAAAAATTGGACATACTGTAGTCTATTAAGTGTGCAATAAAAATGTCTAAAAAATGTGTATACTTAAATTAAAATACATGTTATTACTAAAAATGTTAACCATCATCCGAGCCTATTGGAAAAATTGGGTCAACAAACTTGCCTGATGCAGGGTTACAACAAATCATCTTTGTAAATGTCTACAAGCACAATGAAGTGAAGCACAATAAATCAAGGTACACGTGTAGAGAAGATTTAAAGTAATGAGAATGGATAACATGAACTAGGGAACTTACAAAGGGGGAAAAAAGCCTAAAATTAATCCCTGAGGAGCCCAGCATTTGAGACCAGGTAAAGGAAAGGGAGGTCTTCACTAAGTACGGAAATCCTGAAGCTTTAAAACAAAAGACAGACATGCTTGATTATTTAGAAATTTAAAAGTTGTATAGTAAAAAAATACCATAAACAAAGCCAATATACAAAATAATATCTTGGGGAAGATATTTATAATGTTGGTGACAGGGTCACAAATACATAAATATGCAAGTATATGTGACAGGACAATATGAATGGTCATACAGAAAAAACCAACAATAGAAACAATCACAGGGATACAGATGAAGAGTTCATTAGATGTAGAGCTATGTTAAAGATGTTCAAGGTGGAGTGACGTCACGGAAATGGCGCCGTGAGCAGCACGTCCGACAGATCTCCCCTAAATCACAACAAATTTATCAACTAGAAACAGAAAAATTTATCCTCGGAGCATTCCGGAGTTCCACACAAACTGAAAGCGAAAGGACTGTTATCACTTGAATCTGAGAGACGAGGGTGTGGAGGAAGCTACCGCAGGGACATTCATTCAAGCCGCGAGGGAGTGCGCCTGTGGTGAGTCAGCCCACACTCGGGAGCCACGAGCAGCCGCGGGCGCGCGCCCGGTATGGTTGCAGAGCGAGCACCGCCCACACTCCGGAGCGCGAGCAGCCACCGGCGTGCCCGATCTGGTTGCAGAGCGAGCACCGCCCGCTCCAGAGCGGCGAACCCGGTCCGGTTGCAGAGCGAGCACCGCTAACGTTCCCAGTGGCCCGCGCACTGCGAGTGAGAGTCGCCAGCCACCGGTGCCCAGAGCACCCCATTTGCACGCGTGCCCTGGGCATTCCACACGCCCAGAGCGCCCTACTGGCCCGCACACCCAGGGTGCCCCATTATCCTGCGCCTGGTGCGATCCAGCCGCCAGCGGCAGGGCGAGCGGGAGAGGCACCAGGGTGGTCTTCTACTTGGGAGATTCTCTCCGTGGGCGGGGCACCTCACCCAGCCATTCAAGCTAACAATCAAGCGTTGGGGGAGGGGTGCGCGCAGGCAGCCTAAAATACCTTCGGGAGCACAGCTGCAACCCAATCACTGAAATTAGCTTAACCCATGAAATCTGCGCACCCTCGGTTCTAATTGATAAGATCTCTCTCAGTTCAGCGACCCAAGACAAGAGGCGTGATTTTTTTTAGTGCCTCTCGCTAAAGGGGCGGGGGCAACTTCTGACTGATAGAGCCTCCATATTCAGGGATAAACGCTAACAAGAAGGACTTGGCAGATAATAAGATCTATACCACACTAGTCGCAAGCAGAGACTAGTGCCTCTTCTTCCCAGCCAAAACAGGCTACAAAGTGTGGAAAGCCTGGGTTGAGAGGTCCAACTGAATGCTAGGCGCTGAACAGTCACCTTGACAACAATTGACTCCCACCCCCACCTGATTACACTGGAGGCCCTGACTGCCAGAGCCTTTCCCAAAGCCTTGCACTGAGTGGGGATAGAGTGGGGATTTCCCAGCTCTTTGAGCCTCTTACTCCCCAGGCAGAAGCAGTTGGAGCCTTATAGCTGGATCACCAGGCTGCTAATTCAGGAAGGGGGGACTAGGAGAGAGAATCCAGGAAAGCAAACTCTCTCATTGTTGGACCCTGCAAACGCCAACAAGCCTTGACTACCAGCAAGACTAAAGCCAATTATATGACATTGCCATAGAATCCCATCAACTGCAAATCCCTACCTAAGTGTGACACAGGGGCAGAGCCTGGGGTACAGAGTCACCGACCAGGAAGAGGGAGAGAAAAGAAAAAGGAAGAAGTTAATCTCTCAAAATCAAGAAAAATCCACAGACTTTACAACTTGTTCCACTAATTTTTTTGTTGTTGTTGTTTGTTTCTTCTATCTTATTGCCTTTATTTCCTCCACCTCGGTCCTTCTATTCTCTGCCCATCTTATGCTTCCCTTTTCTTGAACTACACTACCCATGAGTGTTACATTTTATTTCTCTTCTTCATCCTCACCCTCCTTTAAGGTTATACTCCAAAACACTTAACTCTCACTCTCTCCTCTTTTGTTTTTTTTTTGTTTTGCTTTATTTTGTTTTTTTCTCTTCCTTTTTTATTTCTTCCTTCGTTTTTCTCTTTTTCTTATTTTTTCCTTTCTATTCGTTTTTTCTTTTCTCATTTTACTTTCCTCCCATTTAATCCTCAATCACAAACAAATTAGTTAATTTGGGACTCAAGGCTTTTTTTGGCTTTATTTTTCTTTTTTGCTTTTGTTTTTGTTTTTTTCTTGTTTGTTTATTTTTGTGGCATTTTGGGTCCTCCCAACCCAAGGTCTCCATTGTATTTAGTCTTCGCTCCACTTAATACAACAGATTTTTACTTATTATTTTTATTTTTTTCTTCTTTATTATTCTTTTTTTGGTCCTTTTTTCTGGTTCCCTCTTATCCCTCTCATTATATCTCTTAGTTGACCATCACTTACAAGCAAATCATCTTATGCTTGTCTAAAATTTTCTTCCTTTTTTTTTTTTTTTTGCATTTAGTAGGTCCCTACTCCCTTTTTTTGCCCCTTGAACTCTTCACTCCAAATCAGGCCCTCAATTATAGGCACAATATTTCCCTGAGGAGGGGAGAGGAGGGAAAGAGAAGAAAGAAAAAAGGGGGAAATAATAAATTATTACTGTTTTTTTTTTGTGGGGTGTTTTACCTTTTTTTTTTTCTTTTTTTTTCTTTTTTTTTACTTTTTACTCTTTATTAATTCTAATTAGTGCTATCAACAAGACCACCCTCAGATGCCAATAAGAAAGAGGAAATCGAATATTATGGATACAAAAGAAAGAGAGGTAACACAAATAGATGTGGAAAAATCTATGGAGAAAAGACTTAACATATTGGAAGCCTTGGAGCTAAATGACAGAGAATTTAAAATAGAAACCTTAAAAATACTCAGAGATATACAAGAAAACACAGAAAGGCAATATAGGGAGATCAGAAAACAACTCAATGAACACAAAGAATATATTACCAAGGAAATTGAAACTATTAAAACAAATCAAACAGAAATGAAAAACTCAATTTACGAGCTGAAAAACGAGGTAACAAGCTTAGCTAACAGAACAGCCCAGATTGAGGATAGGATTAGTGAAATAGAAGACAAACAACTTGAGGCACAACAGAGAGAAGAAGAAAGAGACTCAAAAATAATAAAAAACGAGAAAGCCCTACAGGAATTGTCTGACTCCATCAGAAAGAATAACATAAGAATAATAGGTATATCAGAGGGAGAAGAGAAAGAAAATGGAATGGAGAATATACTCAAACAAATAATAGACGAGAACTTCCCAAGCCTGTGGAAAGAACTAAAGCCTCAAATTCAAGAAGCAAACAGAACACCGAGTTTTCTTAACCCCAACAAACCCACTCCAAGGCACATCATAATAAAGATGACACAAACCAATGACAAAGAAAAAATTCTCAAGGCAGCCAGGGAAAAGAAGAGTACAACATATAAAGGAAGGCCTATTAGATTATCATCAGATTTCTCAGCAGAAACTCTACAAGCTAGAAGAGAGTGGACCCCAAAATTTAAAGCCTTGAAAGAGAGGAACTTTCAGCCAAGAATACTATACCCATCAAAGCTATCCTTCAAGTATGAAGGAGATATAAAAACATTCACAAATACAGAAAAGATGAGAGAATTTATCAACAGAAAGTCCCCACTCCAGGAAATACTAAAGGGGGTTTTCCAACCAGATTCAAAGAACAAAAGAAAACAACACCACAAGTAACAGCTCCACCAAGAACACAATAAAACCAAACTTAAACTGTGACAACAAAGGAAAAAAAGGGGGGAGAGGATGGAGATTAACAGTAGCAAAGGACGATGAAGTGCAGAAATACTCATAAGATAGGGTACTACAATGAATATGGTAGGTACCCTTTTCATTACTTAATGGTAACCACCCTTGAAAAAACCACCACAAAAACACTTGACTTAAAAAAGGTAGCAACAAGGCCCTGGCCAGTTGGCTCAGCGGTAGAGCGTCGGCCTAGCGTGCGGAGGACCCGGGTTCGATTCCCGGCCAGGGCACATAGGAGAAGCGCCCATTTGCTTCTCCACCCCTCTGCCGCGCCTTCCTCTCTGTCTCTCTCTTCCCCTCCCACAGCCAGGGCTCCATTGGAGCAAAGATGGCCCAGGCGCTGGGGATGGCTCTGTGACCTTTGCCCCAGGCGCTAGAGTGGCTCTGGTCGCAACATGGCGACACCCAGGAGGGTCGCAACATGGCGACGCCCAGGATGGGCAGAGCATCGCCCCCTGGTGGGCAGAGCGTCGCCCCCTGGTGGGCGTGCCAGGTGGATCCCGGTCAGGCGCATGCGGGAGTCTGTCTGACTGTCTCTCCCTGTTTCCAGCTTCAGAAAAATGCAAAAAAAAAAAAAAAAAGGTAGCAACAGAGGAAAGAAGTATGGAACACAAACAAACAAAAACAAATGATAGAAAAACAGAAGAGAAGACTCAAACTAGATACAAAACTAACAGAAAGCAATTTATAAAATGGCAGTAGGGAACCCACAAGTGTCAATAATTACACTAAATGTAAATGGATTAAACTTACCAATAAAAAAACACAGAGTAGCAGAATGGATTAAAAAAGAAAATCCAACTATATGCTGCCTACAAGAAACACATCTAAGCAACAAGGATAAAAACAAATTCAAAGTGAAAGGCTGGAAAACAATACTCCAAGCAAACAACACCCAAAAAAAAGCAGGTGTAGCAATACTCATATCTAATAATGCTGACTACAAGACAGAAAAAGTACTCAGAGACAAAAATGGTCATTTCATAATGATTAAGGGGAAGTTGAATCAAGAAGACATAACAATCCTTAATATATATGCACCAAACCAAGGAGCACCAAAATATATAAGACAGCTACTTATTGACCTTAAAACAAAAACTAACAAAAATACAATCATACTTGGAGACCTCAATACACCGCTGACGGCTCTAGATCGGTCATCCAAACAGAGAATCAATAAAGATATAGTGGTCTTAAACGAAATACTAGAACACCTGGATATGATAGACATCTACAGGACACTTCATCCCAAAGTGACAGAGTATACATTTTTCTCTAGTGTACATGGAACATTCTCAAGAATTGACCATATGTTGGGCCACAAAGACAATATCAGCAAATTTAGAAAAATTGAAATTGTACCAAGCATATTTTCTGATCATAAAGCCTTGAAACTAGAATTCAACTGCAAAAAAGAGGGGGAAAAACCCACAAAAATGTGGAAACTAAACAACATACTTCTAAAAAATGAATGGGTCAAAGAAGAAATAAGCGCAGAGATCAAAAGATATATACAGACAAATGAAAATGAAAATACGACATATCAGAATCTCTGGGATGCAGCAAAAGCAGTAATAAGAGGAAAGTTCATATCACTTCAGGCCTATATGAACAAACAAGAGAGAGCCGAAGTAAACCACTTAACTTCACACCTTAAGGAACTAGAAAAAGAAGAACAAAGACAACCCAAAACCAGCCGAAGAAAGGAGATAATAAAAATCAGAGCAGAAATAAATGAAATAGAGAACAGAAAAACTATAGAAAAAATCAATAAAACAAGGAGCTGGTTCTTTGAAAAGATCAACAAAATTGACAAAAACTTGGCAAGACTCACCAGGGAAAAAAGGCACAGGACTCAAATAAATAAAATCCAAAATGAAAGAGGAGAGATCACCACAGACATTATAGATATACAAAGAATTATTGTAGAATACTATGAAAAATTATATGCCACCAAATACAACAATCTAGAAGAAATGGATAAATTCCTAGAACAATACAACCTTCCTAGACTGAGTCATGAAGAAGCAGAAAGCCTAAACAGACCAATCAGCAGGGAGGAAATAGAAAAAACTATTAAAAACCTCCCCAAAAATAAAAGTCCAGGCCCAGACGGTTATACTAGTGAATTCTATCAAACATTCAAAGAAGACTTGGTTCCTATTCTACTCAAAGTCTTCCAAAAAATTGAAGAAGAAGCAATACTTCCAAACACATTTTATGAGGCCAACATAACCCTCATACCAAAACCTGGCAAGGATGGTACAAAGAAAGAAAACTACAGACCAATATCTCTAATGAATACAGATGCTAAAATACTAAACAAAATACTGGCAAACCGAATACAACAACATATTAAAAAAATAATACATCATGATCAAGTGGGATTCATCCCAGAATCTCAAGGATGGTTCAACATACACAAAACGGTTAACATAATACACCATATCAACAAAACAAAGAACAAAAACCACATGATCTTATCAATAGATGCAGAAAAGGCTTTTGATAAAATACAACACAATTTTATGTTTAAGACTCTCAACAAAATGGGTATAGAAGGAAAATATCTCAACATGATAAAGGCCATATATGATAAACCATCAGCCAACATCATATTAACCGCATAAAACTGAGGACTTTCTACCTTAAATCAGGAACAAGACAGGGTTGTCCACTCTCTCCACTCTTATTTAATGTGGTGCTAGAAGTTCTGGCCAGAGCAATCAGACAAGACAAAGAAATAAAAGGCATCTATATCGGAAAAGAAGAAGTAAAGGTATCACTTTTTGCTGATGATATGATCCTATACATCGAAAACCCGAAGGACTCCACAAAAAGATTATTAGAAACAATAAACCAATACAGTAAGGTCGCAGGATACAAAATTAACATACAAAAGTCCATAGCCTTTCTATATGCCAACAATGAAATATTAGAAAACGAACTCAAAAAAATAATCCCCTTCACGATTGCAACAAAAAAAATAAAATACCTAGGAATAAACATAACAAAGAATGTAAAGGACCTATATAATGAAAATTACAAAGCATTGTTAAGGGAAATCGAAAAAGATACAATGAGATGGAAAAATATTCCTTGTTTTTGGATAGGAAGAATAAATATAATCAAAATGGCCATATTACCCAAAGCAATATACAAATTTAATGCAATTCCCATCAAAATCCCTATGAGATTTTTTAAAGAAATGGAACAAAAAATCATCAGATTTATATGGAACTATAAAAAACCCCGAATAGCCAAAACAATCCTAAGGAAAAAGAATGAAGCTGGGGGCATTACAATACCTGACTTTAAACTATATTATAGGGCCACGATAATCAAAACAGCATGGTATTGGCAGAAAAATAGACACTCAGACCAATGGAACAGAATAGAAAGCCCAGAAATAAAACCACATATATATGGTCAAATAATCTTTGATAAAGGGGCCAACAACACACAATGGAGAAAAGAAAGCCTCTTCAACAAATGGTGTTGGGAAAACTGGAAAGCCACATGCAAAAGAATGAAACTCGACTACAGCCTGTCCCCGTGTACTAAAATTAATTCAAAATGGATCAAAGACCTAAATATAAGACCTGAAACAATAAAGTACATAGAAGAAGACATAGGTACTAAAATCATGGACCTGGGTTTTAAAGAACATTTTATGAACTTGACTCCAATGGCAAGAGAAGTGAAGGCAAAGATAAATGAATGGGACTACATCAGAATAAAAAGTTTTTGCTCAGCAAGAGAAACTGATATCAAAATAAACAGACAGCCAACTAAATGGGAAATGATATTTTCAAACAACAGCTCAGATAAGGGCCTAATATCCAAAATTTACAAAGAACTCATAAAACTCAACAACAAACAAACAAACAATCCAATAAAAAAATGAGACGAGGACATGAACAGACACTTCTCCCAGGAAGAAATACAAATGGCCAACAGCTATATGAAAAAATGCTCATCTTCTTTAGTTATTAGAGAAATGCAAATCAAAACTGCAATGAGATACCACCTCACCCCTGTTAGATTAGCTATTATCAACAAGACGGGTAATAGCAAATGTTGGAGAGGCTGTGGAGAAAAAGGAACCCTCATTCACTGTTGGTGGGACTGTAAAGTAGTACAACCATTATGGAGGAAAGTATGGTGGTTCCTCAAAAAACTGCAAATAGAACTACCTTATGACCCAGCAATCCCTCTACTGGGTATATACCCCAAAACCTCAGAAACATTGATACGTGAAGACACATGTAGCCCCATGTTCATTGCAGCACTGTTCACAGTGGCCAAGACATGGAAACAACCAAAAAGCCCTTCAATAGAAGACTGGATAAAGAAGATGTGGCACATATACACTATGGAATACTACTCAGCCATAAGAAATGATGACTCAGATCATTTACAGCAAAATGGTGGGATCTAGATAACATTATAAGGAGTGAAATAAGTAAATCAGAAAAAAACAAGAACTACATGATTCCATACATTGGTGGAACATAAAAATGAGACTAAGAGACATGGACAAGAGTGTGGTGGTTACCAGGGGTGGGGGGGGGAGGGAGGACATGGGAGGGAGGGAGGGAGGGAGAGAGTTAGGGGGAGGGGGAGGGGCATAGAGAACTAGATAGAGGGTGGCGGAGGACAATCTGACTTTGGGCGAGGGGTACGCAACATAATTTAATGACAAAATAACCTAGACATGTTTTCTTTGAATATATGTACCCTGATTTATTAATGTCATCCCATTACCATTAATAAAAATTTATTTAAAAAAAAAAGTTATAGAAATGTTGTACACCAAAAAAAAAAAAAAAAGAAAGAAAGATGTTCAAGGTAATAAAAGACAATCAGAATTTCTGGGGGAACAGGAAAAAATTTAAAAGATATAGCAAAAATTTAAAATGAAAGCTTATATAACAATAATATAATTTAATGTAGACTTTAAGATAAAAAGCATTACCAGAAATACAGAACATTTCAAAATCTTTTTTATTTATTTTTTTGACAGAGACAGTCAGAGAGAGGGACAGATACGAGTCTGACAGACAGGAATAGAGAGAGATGAGAAGCATCAATTCTTTGTGGTGGCTCCTTTAGTTGTTTATTGACTGCTTTCTCATATATGCCTTGACCGGGGGATGGGGCCTACAGCAGAGCAAGTGACCTGTTGCTCAAGCCAGCGACCTTGGGCTTCAAGCCAGTGACCATCGGGTCATCTCCATGATCCCACGCTCAAGCCAGCGACCCTTCGCTCAATCTGGTGAGCCTGCACTCGAGCCAGATGAGCCCACACTCAAGCAGACTTTGGGGTTTCAAACCTGGGTCCTCTGCATCCCAGTTGGGTGCTCTATCCACTGAACCACTGCCTGGTCAGGCTCAAAATCATTTTTTTTTTCCGTATTTTTCTGAAGTTGGAAACGGGGATGCAGTCAGACAGACTCCCGCATGCGCCCGACTGGGATCCACCCGGCATGCCCACCAGGGGGTGATGCTCTGCCCATCTGGGGCGTCGCTCTGCCGCAATCAGAGCCATTCTAGCGCCTGAGGCAGAGGCCACAGAGCCATCCTCAGCGCCCGGGCAAACTTTGCTCCAATGGAGCCTTGGCTGCGGGAGGGGAAGAGAGAGACAGAGAGGAAGGAATGGGGGAGGGGTGGAGAAGCAGATGGGCACTTCTCCTGTGTGCCCTGGCCGGGAATCGAACCCGGGACTCCTGCACGCTAGGCCGACGCTCTACCACTGAGCCAACCAGCCAGGGCTCAAAGTCATTTTTAAATGGTTAAATTCACTAGAGATATAAATTATCTCTAATTTTTTTATTCAGTGAATGGAGGGGAGGCAGAGATAGACTCCCACATGTGCCTGGAGTAGGATCCACCTGGCAAGCCCACTCAGGGCATTGCTCCATTGCTCAGCAACCAAGCTCTTCATAGCACCTGAGGCAGAGGCCATGGAGCCATGCTCAGAGCCTCGGTCCAACTCGCTTCAATCGAGCCATGGCTGCAGAAAGGAGAGAGAGAGAGAGAGAGAGAGAGAGAGAGAGAGAGAGAGAGAGAGAAACGAGAGGCGGAGGTAGAGAAGCAGATGGTCGCTTCTCCTGTGTGCTCTGATCGGGAATCTAACCTAGGGCATCTACCCAACCAGCCAAGGTTTACCTCTAAATTTTAATGGACCTAATAATATGCCTCAAACTCTATAAAATAAAAATTGACATATCTAAAATAGGCAAATCCGAAATCATAGTGGGATATTTTAACTTATCTCTCTCATAAACACTAGGCAAAAACTCAGTAAAGATGTGTAAACTTAGCCCTGGCTGGTTGGCTCAGTGGTAGAGCATCAGCCCAGTGTGTAGAAATCCTTGGTTCAATTCCCAGTCAGGGTACACCCCTCCCTTTACCCCTCCCCTCCTCTCTTCTTCTCCCACAGCCATGGCTCAAAATGGTTTGAGCAAGTTGGCCCTGGGGCACTGAAGATTGCTCCATGGCCTCCGCCTTAAGTGCTAAGAAGAGCTCAGTTGCTCAGCAATGGAGCAATGCCCCAGATGAGCAGAGTATTGCCCCCTAGTGGTCTTGCCAGGTGAATCCCAGTTGGGGCACATGTGAGAATCTGTCTCTGCCTCCTCACCTCTCACTTAATAAAAATAAATGAATAAATATATAGAAACTTAAACAACACCACAATTAGTAGAGTCAATCTAATCAATATATGTATAATAATCTAGTAATTGTAGAATGTGGATTTTTAAAAATGCACAATGAACATTTATAATACATGGCCATATTGTGAGTCATAAAAACAAGTCCCACAAATCAGAAAGAACTGAAATCATACACAATATGGTCTCTGAATGCCATGTAATCAGTCTAGAAACCAACAAAATGGTAATAAGAAAATTAATGAGTATTTGGAAATTCTAAATAACCAGTAAGTCTTGAAGAAGCCAAGATAAAAATTAGAAAATATGGTAAGGAAGTCTTCACATAAAAACTTATGGTATGCAGATAAAAGATTGTTGGAGAGGAGAAATAACAGCAAAACCCCCCACAAAAAACAAAGTAGAAAAGAAATGATAATGAAAGTAAAACAAAACAAAACAAAAAAGCCTGACCAGGCAGTGGCCAGTGGATAGAGCGTTGGATTGAGACACAGAGGACCCAGGTTTGAAACCCCGAGGCCACCAGCTTGAGCACGGACTCATCTGGTTTGAGCAAGGCTCACCAGCTTGAGCCCAACGTTGCTGGCTCGAGCAAGGGGTCACTCACTCTGCTGTAGCCCTCCCTCCCTGGTCAAGGCACATATGAGAAAGCAATCAATGAACAACTAAGGTGCAACAACAAAGAATTGATGCTTCTCATCCCTGTCCCTTCCTGTCTGTCCATATCTGTCTCTCTCTCTGTCTCTCTCTGTCTGTCACAAAACAACAACAAAAAAACCAGAAACAAAAACAAAAAAACATACAACAGAGGATCAAAAAACCAAAAGCTGATTTTTGTAAAGACCAATGTAACTGAAAAACCTCTAGCAAGACTAATCAAGAAAAGAAGGTACTAACAATACCAAGAATGAGAAAGAAGACATCATTATCAATCCTTCAACATTAATAAACTCTAAATGCATAAATTATTTATAAAAATAAATTTGAAAATATAGATGAAATGGACACATTCTTAGAAAATCATAACTCATTAAAACAATCACAAGAAAATAAAAAAATCTGAATATTCCTCTAGCTGTTAAGAAATCACTTCAGGCCCTGTTTGGCTCAGTGGTAGAGCGTTGCCCTGGCCTGTATGTACCAGGTTTGATGCCTGGCCAGGGCACACAGGAGAAGCATCCATCTTCTTCTCTACAACTCCCCCTCTCACCTCTCTCTCTCTCTCTCTCTCTCTCTCTCTCTCTCTCTCTCTCTCTCTCTCTCTCTCTCTCTCTCATCTTCCCCTCCTGCAGCCATGGCTCAATTAGAGCAAGTTGGCCCCAAGTGCTGAGGATGGCTTCATGGCCTCTGCCTCAGGCGTTAAAAAGTGGCTCCCATTGCAAAAGAGCAATGGCTCCAGATGAGCAGAGCATCGCTCCCTAGTGGGTTTGCCTGGTGGATCCTGGTCAGGTACGTGAGGGAGTCTGTCTCTGCTTTCCCTCCTCTCACTGACTTAAAAAAAAAAATCTAGCCTGACCAGGGAGTGGTGCAGTGAATAGAGCGTTGGACTGGGATGTGGAGGACCCAGGTTCAAGACCCCGAGGTCGCCAGCTTGAGCGCGGGCTCATCTGGTTTGAGCAAAAGCTCACCAGCTTGAGCCCAAGGTCGCTGGCTCGAGCAAGGGGTTATTCGGTCTGCTGAAGGCCCCCCGTCAAGGCACATATGAGAAAGCAATCAATGAACAACTAAGGTGTTGCAACGCACAACGAAAAACTAATGATTGATGCTTCTCATCTCTCTCCGTTCCTGTCTGTCTGTCCCTGTCTATCCCTCTCTCTGACTCTCTCTCTGTCTCTGGGAAAAAAAAAATTCTTTATCTCAAACAAAATATCACACATAAGGTCACTGGCAAAATTCTATTATTTTTTTTCCTTTTCATTGATTTTATCGGGATGACACTGGTAAGCAAAATTATACCAGGTACACAATTCTACATTATCTGTACACTGCACTGTGTGTTCACCACCCCAAGTCAAGTCTTCATTCATCACCATTTATCCCCCCTCATGCCCTCCTCCACCACCAACCACTGACTCCCCTCCAACCTCACAATCACTACACTGTTGTACGTGTCCACAAGGTTGTCTTTTTTCTTTTTTGCTCAGTGCCACCTTCCCAGGCCACCCCTTCCCCCTGGACAGCAGTCTGCCTGCTCCCCATCTGTGAGTTTGGTTTTATTTTGCTTGTTAGTTCATTTTGTTCATTAGATTCCACATACATATGGTACTTGTCTTTTTCTGACTGGCTTATTTCACTTACCATAATACTCTCCAAGTCCATCCATGCTGTTGCAAAAGGTAAGATTACCTTCCTTTTTACAGTCAAGAAGTATTCCATTATGTAAATGTACATTTTTTCCCACTCAACCACTGATGGACCCTTGGGCTGCTTACAAATCTTAGCTATTGATAAATAACACTGCAGTGAACATAGGGTGCATATATTCTTTTGAATCAGTGTTTCAGGTTTCTTTGGATAAATTCCCAGAAATCATAAGGCAGTTCTACTTTCACTTTTTTGAGTTAACTCTATACTGGTTCCCACAGTGACTGCACCAACCTGAATTCCCACCAACAGTGCATGAATGTTCCCTTTTCTCCACATCCTCATCAACATTTGTACTTTGTTGATTTATTGGTGCTAGCCATTCTGACAGGTGTACTATCTCCTTGGCTTTTAATTTGCATTTCTCTGATAATTAGTGACATTCAGTATCTTGGATATTAACCTCTTATCAGATGTATCACTGGAGAATATGTTCTCCCATTCAGTAAGCTGTCTTTTCATTTTGTTGATGGTTTCCTTTGCTGTGCAAAATTTTTTGTTTGATATAGTCCCATTTTTTAATTTTTTCTTGTTTCTCTTACCTGAGGATACATATTGGGAAAAAAGTTTAATAGAAAGAAATTTATTTACAATTTAATTGATTAACTTTTTATTGATTTATTTGAGAGAAAGAGAGAGAGAGAGACAGGTTTATTTGTTGTTCTACTTAGTTGTGAATCATTGGCTGCTTCTTGTATGTGCCTTGATCGGGAATCAAACCCACAACCTTGGTGTTTTGGGATGACATTCTAACTTACCAAGCTAACTGGTCAAGGCAGAAAAAACATTGCTGTAAGAAATGTCCAAGATTTCACTGCCTATATTTTCTCAGAGGATTTTTTGATTTTGAGTCTAACATTTAAGTCTTTAATCCATTTTGAGTTTATTCTTACGTATGGTGTAAGAAGGTGATCTATTTCATATTTTTGCATATATCTATTCAATTTTCTCAACACCATTTACTGAATAGACTGTCTTTACCCCATTGTATGTTTTTGCCACTTCTATCAAATATTTTTTTTATAAATTTTTATTTTAATGGGGTGACATCAATAAATCAGGGTACATATATTCAAAGAAAATATTTTCAGGTTATCTTGTCATTTAGTTCTGTTGCATACCCATCACCCAAAGAGAGATCGTCTTCCGTCACCCTCTATCCAGTTTTCTTTGTACCCCTCCCCCTCCCTCTCCCCGCTCCCTCCTTCCCTCCCCCCACCCCCCATAACCACCACACTCCTGTCCATGTCTTTTAGTCTCGCTTTTATGTCCCACCAATGTATTGAATCCTGCAGTTCTTGTTTTTTTCTCTCTCACTTATTTCACTCCGCATAATGTTATCAAGATTCCACCATTCTGCTGTAAGTGATCCGATGTCATCATTTCTTCTAGCTGAATAGTATACCATGGTGTATATGTGTCCCATCTTCTTTATCCAGTCTTCTATTTTTTTCTACAGTGATTAAAAGCCTTTAAAAGCCTTTAAGCAAAACTCTTGGCCAATACAGCAAGAATCCATAAAAGAGTAGTGTCCTTAACATGTTCACCAAGTCCAAGTTGGCCCCATCACCAAGCTAAATCCCTGAAAAATGCAACCCAACCACAGTTCAGTCTGTTAGGAGCTGTCACAGGGAGCAGGAGTCCAGGAAAAGTCCACATCCAGGAAAAGTCCACATGGCACTGGAATTGTTGTCACCATTCTATACTTTGCAGCTCATGTCCAAGTCCCAATGACCGCTGCTTCTAGCTGGTAATGATTCAGGTAGACTGGAAAAGCCATTTGCAGCATGCGTGGATATGGAGCTTCTGTTCTCCTCTGCCTGGAGAGATGAGACCAGGTTGCTTTTCCCTGGAGCTCTGTGACTGTGGCATGGTAAAGAGAACCTTGGGATATACTAAGCTGGGTGGCAAAGGTAGATTCATAATAGAAGTTGGCAAAAGAGGGAAAGAGAGCTCTAAATTAGGAGTAGGTCCCAGCCTGAAATATGAGTGGGGCATTGAGGTAGGAGGGATAAAGGAAACACTATATATTAAGCAAAGCAGCAGAAAATAAGACTATCAACACCCACAACAGAGATCTTTGAGGGAAGGATAAAAAACCTGACTATTCAGGCAAAACATAGTTAAGTGGCCCTTGTGCAAATGAGACCAGTTTACCTGCTTCTTGGAAGAAATATCCTAGGCTCTTCCACAGTGTCGTAGATGGGGCCGACAGCCCTGGTCACCTTCAGCCTTCAGTGGCAAACCCCAGCTTTCTGGGAAAGGTTAGGTCATAGGTGGCTGGAGCAGGGCTGGAAGAGACTGAACCCTCCCTTAGAGGAGTGAGGGGGAAGCCTACCTTCCAGTGTCCCTGTTTCCTCACAGCAGAAGCATGTAAGCCTGGCAGGCTTTAGCTCAATGACCTTCCTTTCCACTATTGAAGCAGAACCCAGATGGCATCCTATGAGACCCCTTTGGGTTGTTGGAGCCTTTAAGGGTGTATCCTAAAAGCTGGTAGTTCCCCTGATCTCTATTGGGCTTTTTCTGCCTCTAGGTATCTTAAAAGCCATGCTCAGAAGATCTCGCTGAGGGGTTTGAGGATCCCCATCTGCCTATATAAATCTTTTCCATATATCTGGAGCTATTTGGAAAAAGACAAAACAGTGTTATTAGCTGGATCTAATAAAGAAGGTAGTAGTTTGCAGGCAAAAAAGATTTGGTGTCTCCTGTTCATCCGCATTCCAAAGAAATGTAAATTTTTTTTTTTAAGTAAAAAACATGATATGGTAGAACCGTAGGAGTTCCAGGATATGACTACCCCCTCTTAAATTATTTTTTTTAAATTGACCTTAAAATGTTTGCTGAGTACATTTTAATAATACTTTAACTTTAAAGATTGTAAGCATTACAAAATACAGTAAATGCTTTTGCTCCATATGCAGGAGCATTTTCAGTTTAGCCAGTTTAGGAAATCCAATAATAGAACAATGCATACAGACAATGAGCTATAACATGCTTAGTAGCCTCTCCTGTTCTGACAGAGGTTACTATAGATCCGGAATCTGTATCCACTGTAATGTGGACATACGACTGTTTGCCAAATGAAGGTATATGAGTAACATCCATCTGCCAAAGTTGTCCTGGTAGGGGTCCTTGAGGGTTAACTACAAATGAAGGGGCAGTATAGGACCCCTTGGACAGGATTTCCCAATCTGCCGTACTGCTTCCCGAGAAAGTTGAAACTGTTTACACCGGGCTGCAGCATTCTGGTAATGAATAGTATGAGACTGACTTGCTCGGTCTGTCATGGTTGCTCCATATAATTTTCTTTTGGGTAGCTTGATCAACAAGGGCATTCCTAGGCCCTGGCCAGTTGGCTCAGTGGTAGAGCATTGGCCTGGTGTGCAGGATTCCTGGGTTCGATTCCCAGTCAGAGCACACAGAAGAAGCGCCCATCTATTTCTCAACCCCTCCCCCTCTCCTTCCTCTCTGTCTCTCTCTTCCCCTCCCGCAGCCAAGGCTCCACCGGAGCAAAGCCACCCCGGGCACTAAGGATGGCCCCATGGCCTCTGCCTCAGGCACTAGAATGGCTCTGGTTGCAACAGAGCAACACCCCAGATGGGCAGAGCATTCCCCCCTAGTAGGCATGCCAGGTGGATTCCGGTCGGGCGCATGCGGGAGTCTGTGTGACTGCCTCCCCATTTCCATCTTCAGAAAAATACAAAAAATAAGTAAATAAAAGAAAAAATACAACCAAAAAAAAAAGGAAAGAAAAAAGAAAAAAAAAAGGGCATTCCCTTGTGCTAAAGCTCCAGGGAGCATGGAGTGAGCTTGAGTATGTCCTATGAAACATGGAGCTCTATGTTGACATATAAGTTTTTGAAGAAGGAGGAACTGCTGAAATAGTTTATCAGCATTTGTCCCTAAGACAGCAGTCTTTATAGTGGAAACACCATAAGTAAATATTTGCTGTCTGTCTATAGATTAAAGGTTGAATATGGCAAATAATGAAAAGCCATGATCTTTGTGCCCCTCCCCTCCCCCAACCCCCTCCCTCTCCTCCCCCCACCCTGTAACCCCAACACTGTTGTCCATGTCTCTGAGTCTCATCTTTATGTCCCACCTATGTATGGAATCATATAGTTCTTAGTTTTTTCCGAATTACTTCTTTCGCACAGTATAATGTTATCAAGGCACATCCATGTTGTTGTAAAAGATCCTATGTCATCATTTCTTATGGCTGAGTAGTATTCCATAGTATATATATGCCAAAGCTTTTTAATCCACTCATCCTCTGATGGACACTTGGGCTGTTTCCAGATCTTTGCTATTGTGAACAATGCTGCCATAAACATGGGGGTGCATGTCTTCTTTTCAAACAGTGCTATGGTGTTTTTGGGGTATATTCCTAACAGTGGTATAGCTGGGTCAAAAGGCAGTTCGATTTTTAATTTCTTGAGGAATCTCCATACTGTTTTCCACAGTGGTTGCACCAGTCTGCATTCCCACCAGCAGTGCAGGAGGGTTCCCTTTTCTCCACATCCTCGCCAGCACTTATTCTGTGTTGTTTTATTGATGAGCGCCATTCTGACTGGTGTGAGGTGATATCTCATTGTGGTTTTAATTTGCATTTCTCTAATCATTAATGATATTGAACATTTTTTCATATGCCTATTGGCCATCTGTGTGTCCTCTTTGGAGAAGTGTCTATTCATTTCTTTTGCCCATTTTTGGATTGGATTGTTTGTCTTCCTGGTATTAAGCTTTACAAGTTCTTTATAAATTTTGGTTATTAACCCCTTATCAGATGCAATGTCAAATATATTCTCCCATTGTGTAGTTTGTCTTTTTATTCTGTTCTTATTGTCTTTAGCTGTGCAGAAGTTTTTTAGTTTGATAAAGTCCCATTTGTTTATCCTGTCTTTTATTTCATTTGCCTGTGGAGACAAATCAGCAAATACATTGCTGCAAGAGATGTCAGAGAGCTTACTGCCTATGTTTTCTTCTAAGATGCTTATGGTTTCACGGCTTACATTTAAGTCTTTTATCCATTTTGAGTTTATTTTTGTGAGTGGTGTAAGTTGGTGGTCTAGTTTCATTTTTTTGCAGGTAGCTGTCTAATTTTCCCAACATCATTTGTTGAAGAGGCTGTCTTTACTCCATTGTATTTCCTTACCTCCTTTGTCAAATATCAGTTGTCCATAGAGCTGTGGGTTTATTTCTGGGTTCTCTGTTCTGTTCCATTGATCTATGTGCCTGTTCTTATGCCAGTACCAAGCTGTTTTGAGTACAATGGCCTTATAATATAACTTGATATCCGGAAGTGTGATACCTCCCGCTTTATTCTTCCTTTTCAAGATTGCTGAGGCTATTCGTGTTCTCTTTTGGTTCCATATAAATTTTTGGAGTATGTGTTCTATATCTTTGAAGTAAGTCATTGGTATTTTAATCGGTATTGCATTGAATTTATAAATTGCTTTGGGTAATATAGACATTTTAATGATGTTTATTCTTCCTAACCATGAGCATGGTATATGCCGCCACTTATTCGTATCTTTCCTGATTTCTTTTATCAATGTTTTATAATTTTCCGAGTACAAGTCTTTAATCTCCTTGGTTAGATTTATTCCTAGGTACTTTATTTTTTTGGTTGCAATGGTAAAGGGGATTGATTTCTTGATTTCTCTTTCTGACAGTTCATTATTAGTGTATAAAAATGCCTCTGATTTCTGAGTATTAATTTTATATCCTGCCACATTGCCGAATTCATTTATCAGGTCTAGTAGTTTTTTTACTGAGACTTTAGGGTTTTCTATATATAATATCATATCATCTGCAAATAATGATAGTTTTACTTCTTCTTTTCCAATTCGGATGCCTTTTATTTCTTTTTCTTGTCTGATTGCTGTGGCTAGGACTTCCAGAACTATGTTGAATAAGAGTGGTGAAAGGGGGCATCCCTGCCTTGTTCCTGATCTTAAGAGTATTGCTTTTAATTTTTGCCCATTGAGTATGATGTTGGCTGTGGGTTTGTCATAGATGGCCTTTATCATGTTGAGCTATGTTCCCTGTATTCCCACTTTGCTGAGAGTTTTGATCATGAATGGGTGCTGGATTTTATCAAATGCTTTTTCTGCATCTATTGAAATTATCATGTGGTTTTTCTCCTTTCTTTTGGTTATGTGATGAATCATATTGATTGATATGCGAATATTGTACCAGCCTTGCCTCCCAAGAATAAATCCCACTTGATCATGGTGTATGATTTTTTTCATATATTGCTGGATCTGGTTTGCTAATATTTTGTTGAGGATTTTTGCATCTAAGTTCATCAGGGATATTGGCCTATAATTTTCTTTTTTTGTGTTGTCTTTGCCTGGTTTTGGAATCAGAATTATGCTCACCTCATAAAAGGAGTTTGGAAGTCTGCCTCTTGAATTTTTTGAAATAGCTTGAGAAGGATAGGAGTTAGTTCTTCTTTGAATATTTGGTAGAATTCACTTGTGAAGCCATCAGGCCCAGGACTTTTCTTTTTTGGGAGTTTTTTGATAGCTGTTTCAATCTCATTTGTTGTAATTGGTCTGTTTAGGTTTTCTGATTCTTCCAGATTGATTTTTGGAAGATTATATGATTCAAGGAATTTGTCCATTTCATCTAGGTTGTCTAGTTTTTTGGCATACAGTTCTTCATAGTATTTTCTTACAATATTTTGTATTTCTGTTGTGTCAGTTGTTATTTCCCCCCTCTCATTTCTAATTTTATTTATTTGAGTCCTCTCTCTTTTTTTCTTGGTGAGTCTTGTTAAAGGTTCATCAATCTTGTTTACCTTTTCAAAGAACCAGCTCCTAGTTTCATTGATCCTCTGTATTGTTTCTTTAGCCTCTATGTCATTTATTTCTGCTCTGATCTTTATTATTTCCTTCCTTCTACTAGCTCTGGGCTTTACTTGCTATTCTTTTTCTAGTTCTTTTAGATGCAGGGTTAAGTTGTTTATTTGAGCTTTTTCTAGCTTCTTGAGGTATGCCTGTAATGCTATAAACTTCCCTCTCAGGACTGCTTTTGCTGTGTCCCATAAATTTTGAGTTGATGTATGCTCATTATCGTTTGTTTCTAGGAATTTTTAAATTTCTTCTTTGATCTCAATGTTAACCCATTCATTATTTAATAATGTGCTATTTAGTTTCCAAGTATTTGAATGTTTTTCAATTTTTCTATTGTGGTTGATTTCTAGTTTAATGCCATTGTGATCAGAGAAAGTGCTCGATATGATTTCAATCTTCTTAAATTTGTTGAGACCGCTTTTGTGCCCTAACATGTGGTCTATTCTAGAGAATGTACCATGAGCGCTTGAAAAGAATGTATATTCTGCTGTTTTAGGGTGAAAGGTTCTGAAGATATCTATAAAATCGAGTTGATCTAATATGTCCTTTAAGTCTGCTGTTTCTTTGTTAATTTTCTTTCTTGAGGATCTATCTAATGATGTTAATGGGGTATTGAAATCCCCTACTATTATAGTATTGCTGTTGATCTTGCCCTTTAAGTCCATTAAAGTCTGCTTTATATATTTAGGTGCTCCTATATTAGGTGCGAAGATATTTATAATGGTTATATCTTCCTTTTGGATTGCTCCCTTTATCATTATGTAATGACCTTCTTTATCTCTAACTATGGTCTTTGTTTTAAAGTCCATTTTGTCTGATATAAGTATTGCTACCCCAGCTTTTTTTTCATTTCCATTTGTGTGAAATATTTTTTTCCATCCTTTTATCTTCAGTCTGTGTGCATCTTTTAATTTAAGGCGTGTCTCTTGTAGACAGCATATGTATGGGTCCTGTTTTCTTATCCACGCAGCTACCCTATGTCTCTTGATTGGATCATTTAATCCATTAACATTTAAAGTTATTACTGATATGTAATTGTTTATTGCCATTTTTTTCTTTAAAACTGTATTCCTCTTTTGCTATATTCTTTTTTTCCCTTGATCTGTTTACAACAGGTCCCTTAGCATTTCTTGCAGCCTTGGTTTGGTTGCAGTGTATTCCCTGAGTTTTTTTTTTTTTTTGTCTGTAAAGCTTTTTATTTCTCCTTCAATTTTAAATGATAGCCTTGCTGGATAACGTAGTCTTGGTTGTAGGTTCTTGTTCTGCATTACTCTGAATATTTCTTGCCATTCCCTTCTGGCCTCAAGTGTTTCTGTTGAGAAGTCAGAAGTCATTCTTATGGGGGCTCCTTTGTAGGTGATAGTCTTTTTTTCTCTAGCAGCTTTTAATATTTTCTCTTTATCAGATGGCCTTGGCACTGGGGATGGCTCCTTGGCCTCTGTCCCAGGCGCTAGAGTGGCTCTGGTCACGGCAGAGCGACACCCCGGAGGGGCAGAGCATCGCCCCCTGGTGGGCAGAGCATTGCCCCTGGTGGGCATGCCAGGTGGATCCCGGTCGGGCGCATGTGGGAGTCTGTCTGACTGTCTCTCCCTGTTTCCAGCTTCAGGAAAAAAAAAAAAAAAAAAAAAAAAAAAAAAAATATATATATATATATATATATTTTCTCTTTATCATTTAGCTTTGTTATTTTAATTATGATGTGTCTTGGTGTTGGTTTCTTTGGGTTTCTCCTTAATAGAGTTCTCTGTGCTTCCTGAACATGTGAAATGTTTTCCTGCCTTAATTGGGGGAAGTTTTCTGCTATGATATGTTTGAACAAAGTCTCTATCCCTTGTTCTTTCTCTTCTTCTTCAGGAACCCCTATGATGCGGATGTTATTTCTCTTCATGTTGTCACAGAGCTCTCTTAGAGTTTCCTCAGACTTTTTGAGTCTCTTTTCTTTTTTCTGCTCTGCTTCTGTGCCTTTATTTATTGTGTCCTCTAACTCGCTGATTCAATTCTCTGCTTCATCCATCCTGCTTTTAATTCCTTCCATTATATTCTTTATTTCAGATATTGTATATGTCATTTCTGACTGATTCTTTTTTATTATTTCAATGTCCTTTTTTATATTTGTTATCTCTTTATTTAGGTTTTCGTAATGGCCATCTATGGTTGTTCTAATATCTTTGAGCATCCTAACAATCGTTATTTTAAACTCTGCATCTGGTAATTTGGTTATATCTGATTCACTTAGGTCCTTTTCTGGGGATTTCTCTTGGTTTATTTGTGTTGTATTTCTTTTTTTTAAAAAAAAAAATTTTTTATTTATTCATTTTAGAGAGGAGAGGGAGAGACAGAGAGAGAGAGAGAGGGGAGAGACAGAGGGGAGGAGCTGGAAGCATCAACTCCCATATGTGCCTTGACCAGGCAAGCCCAGGTTTTCGAACCGGTGACCTCAGCATTTCCAGGTCGACACTTTATCCACTGTGCCACTACAGGTCAGGCCGTGTTGTATTTCTCTGCCTCCGCATTTTCTCTTCACGGGAGTGGCTGTGATCACGTGCTCGGGTGCACAAGCGTTGGTGGCCTTGGCCTTTGCCCCGCCCCCGTGTGTGATGTTATGCTCTGTCCTGAGGGCACTGGCAAGCACCTTTGCTCAGCTGCGGGTCTCTGCTTGTTTCCAGGCTTTCGCCCTGCCCTTGCAGGAGGAGCCCACTCGAGAAACGGCTGCTAGCCTTGGCTCTACTGCCGGGTAGGACTGCGTGCCCAAGCTCAGCTCAGTAGTGGAACTCCGCCTCTTCTAGGCTTTTGGCTACACCCCTGCAGGAGGAGCCGGCTCCCAAGTCAGACCGCAAGCCTAGGTTGCACGGGCGCGGCAAGGCTGTGCTCCTCTGTTCTTGCTCAGGGGCTGGTCTCCACCCTTTCCAGGGTTCCCACCCTTCTCCTGCAGGCTGGATTACAGGCTGTCGGCAGCTGAGCTTGACCGCTTTTGCATGTCCCCTTCTCCCCAGCCAGGCAAGATTCAGCTCACACCTGAGCCCAGTGGTGGCCAGCTGGCTTCCGCCCCTGCCAGCAGAACTGCACTTTTTGTCTCCCGCTGCCGCCTGCCCTCCGGCGAGCCCTCAGCCGCGTGGGTGGGGGCGTTGCAGCTGGGACCCTAAGACTCACTCCTGTAAACCCAAAAGCTCCCTCCTTCTATGCGACTCTGCTCTGAATGCTGCGGGGGAGATTGTTTGGCTGCTCTCCTGCTTCCCTTTGCTGGTATTGCTGTTTCCGGGGGAAATATTCACTTCAGCTTTGAGGAGTGACTCCTCCCAGGGGTTAGGGTGGCTATCTCCCAAAATGTTTCTCCCTGTGCCTCCTAGATTACACTCTCTTCCTGTTACTCTGGTCCTCTCCTCTCTCCCTGTCCCCAGGAGCCCCGGGTGAGTGGTTGTGAGAGAGATGTTCTGCGCGGTCCCTTTAAGAAGGATCCTGGGTCTGAGAAATCAGACTCTCACAAACTGTATCCTGACTTGTTTCCAGCTAAATACTGTCCTTACGTCTCTTCTGGGCTCGGGCTGCAGGCTGGGGCTTTGTTCCTGGGGCTCAGGACCCTTCCCCCTCTGCTAAACTCACTTCCCGCCACGCAAGTCTCTCCCGGCTGCCGTTTGCTACGGGGAGCTGGGCAGCCCTCTCCGCGTTTCCGCTTTTCCTACCAGTCTCGGTGTGGCTTCTTCAGTCTCTATCAAATATTAATTGAGTATAAAGGTGTGGGTTTATTTCTGGCCTCCTTTCTGTTCCATTGATCTATATGTCTGTTTTTATGCCAGTACCATGCTGGGTTTTTAAAAAAAAATTTTTTAAAAATTGATTTAAGTTTATTGTGTTTACATAGATTCAAGTGGCCCACTAAATATACCCCCCACACACCTGTGTTTCCCTCAACATCCCTCTTGTCCCCCTCCCCCCAACATCCTCCCCCCTTCCCTCCAGGATTTGCTTTTCTGCTCTCTATAACGCTGTGTTGTGTGTGTGTGTGTGTGTGTGTGTGTGTGTGTATATATATATATATATATATATATATATATAATTTCAGCGATCTCTTTCCCTTCTCTGATCCCATCCTCTCATCCCCTTTCCCTCTGTCTGCTTTCCCTCTGGTCCCTTTGATCCTGCCTCTGCCTCTATTCTGTTCCTCAGTTCACATTGTTCATTGGATTCCTCAGATGAGTGAAGCTAATTGTATCCTGCTCTGGTATTATCTGAAGCTGGCCACAGTATTTGTTGGTTCTGGGACACTTGGAAGGAACTCTGGTGCAGGCCAGTGTAAGACACTGTCTATGACCAGTCCTTGGCAACCTGTTTGGAGCTACAAGGGATCCACAGTTGTGGCTGCCTCTGCTGGGCCTGAGTGCACATGGGAAGGACCAAGCTGCACACCAAGTCTAGCTTTTACCATTACTAGGCCTGAGGGGGCATGTCACCAAAAGTCCGAAGGCACCCCAAGATCTGCTTCTGCCTGCTCACTGCCCGTTAGTCACTGAAAGAGCCTCTAGCTGTACTCCTCAACATGGTGTAAGCTCTACAGGGTGGGGAGAGCAAATCCAGAGGGTGGGACTATCTATTGCTTTCCTTCAGGCAAATGCTGCACAGATAGGGAATGCTCCACCCACAAAAGATGGCATGTATAGTATGGGAGAATGACTCAGTGCTGGAATTCTGAAGGCTGTTCCTTCAGCTCTCTACCCAGAGCCACAAACCCGACTGTACTCATGCTGCTCTAGTCCTCTCTGACCTCCCTCCACCAGAGCCCAAAGCGAGTGGCTGCCAACAAAATTGTGTGTTTGCTCTTGAAGAGTGTACTTGTGTCTCTAGGGGACTCCTGTCTCTCCCTAGTGGACAGAACCCCCACCCCCTTTTCATGGTCAGATGTTATGTGGGCACCTCTTCCCTACTTGGCTCTGGGCTGGGAAGCCTGGCTTAGGGTTTAGACTCCAGGCTTCTTAGGGGGACCTCCCTACCACTGCATCTGAGATATCCCTCCATAACCTCAGCTGCCAATCACAGGAGGGGGCTAGTCCTTTGAGGGTCTCTGCCCTTTCTACCAGTCTCAATGAATGTGGCTTCTTCTGTAAATCCTTCTATAAGAATTCTCTTCACTGAGTCTTCAGTTGGTTTTTCAGGATGACTTTTGTAATTCCAGATTGGTTCTGAAAGGAGGTGAATATAGTTTCCACCTATTCAGCTACCATCTTGGATCTCAAAATTCTATTCAACCTTTTTTTTTTTTTTTTTTTTTTTGGTGAGAGAGCCACAGGAATGGAGAGAGATGAGAAGCATCAACTTGTAGTTGCGGCACTTTAGTTAATTGATTGCTTCTCACATGTGCCTTGACTGGGGGGGGGGAAGGGTTCCAGCTGAGCCAGCGACCTTGGGATCATGTTGATGTTCCCGTGCTCACACCAGTGACCCCGCACTCAAGCCAGCGACCTTGGGATCATGTTGATGTTCCCGTGCTCACATCAGTGACCTTGCGTTTCGAACCTGGGACCTCAGCATCCCAAGTTAATGCTCTATCTACTGGACCACCACCGGTCAGGCCTATTAAACTTTTAAGTAAGAAATAATGTTAATCTTTCTTGTGTTATAAGGTCACAAAAACCTTGATCACAAAACCTGACACAGACCTGAAAAGAAACTTAAGAGCCAATCCCACTCATGAAAGCAGATGCAAAACAATAATACATCACAATCAAGTTGTTCATTCCAGGAATGTAAACTTGGTTTAATATTTGCATATTAGTAACACCAAATAAAAAAAACCATGTGATTATCTTAGTAAAATATAGAAGAGAAATAATTTGATAAAACTTAACATCCTTTCATGATTTTAACTTACTATCACCAGTTTATTATAAAGGATATTATAAAGATTACAAATGAACATACTGATGCAGAGGTCCACATGGCAAGGTCCAGATGTGGCCTCAGTGCTGGAGCTTCTGTTTCCTGTGAAGTTGGGGTGTGCCAACATCTGGTATGTACATGTGTTCACCAGTTCAGAAGCTCCCTTTCATAATTAAAAAAAAAATCCCATGGGAATTAAAGTGTGCTTCCTTAATCTGGTAAAAGATCCAGATTCTAGGTCAAACACCATACTTAATGCTGTAAAACTTTCCCTTTGAGATCCGTGAAGGGTTGAATATTGTCTCTATTCAACATTTTATTGGAATCCCCAACCAGTGCAGCGAGGCAAAAAATAAAGAAAAAGAAAACGTTGAAGGGAACAAACAGAAATAAAGCTTTAATTACTTGATGATATATACAAAATTTCTATAAATTAATAAAAATGTTTATTTTTCTAAATACAACATCAATTGTATTTCTCTTGATTACTCTGAAACTTTAAATTTTTTTTTTTTTTTTTTGCATTTTTTTTTTCTGAAGCTGGAAACAGGGAGAGACAGTCAGACAGACTCCCGCATGCGCCCGACCGGGATCCACCCGGCATGCCCACCATGGGGCGACGCTCTGCCCACCAGGGGGCGATGCTCTGCCCATCCTGGGCGTCGCCATGTTGCGACCAGAGCCACTCTAGCGCCTGGGGCAGAGGCCACAGAGCCATCCCCAGCGCCCGGGCCATCTTTGCTCCAATGGAGCCTTGGCTGCGGGAGGGGAAGAGAGAGACAGAGAAGAAGGCGCGGCGGAGGGGTGGAGAAGCAAATGGGCGCTTCTCCTATGTGCCCTGGCCGGGAATCGAACCCGGGTCCTCCGCACGCTAGGCCGACGCTCTACCGCTGAGCCAACTGGCCAGGGCTGAAACTTTAAAATTTTATTGAAACATGTTGTTGGATTCCATCTCCTGAGTTTCTCATTCAGTAGGTCTGAGTGGGGCTCAAGTTTGCATTTCTAACCAGTTCCCAAGTGATGGTAATACTTCTAGTGAGGGGACTACTCTTCAAGTACTGTTATATTTTAGCAACAATGAAACTTAAAATCAAGCACCCAGGAATCTAACAAAGGATATACAAGACTATACATAGAAAACTATAAATTATGGACAAAAAGGGATCTAAATAAAAGATACTACATTGTCATAGTTTGGAAGAGTCAATATTCTGAAGATGTCAGTTTGCCTCAAACTAATTTATATCTTAATGCAAATCGGTTCAGAATTTCCATGTTTTTTTTTTTTTTGAGAATCTCAATAAGGAGATTCTGAAATGTATATGAAGGCAACATCAATAATTTTCTTTTTTTAAAATTTTAAACATCAATAATTTTAAGTGAAGAATGTGGACACTTCAGACAGACTCCCTGAATTTGAATAATGGCTTCTACTTTGGACAAATTACTGAACCACTGTGTCTGAGTTTTCTCATCTGTAAAATGGGGAAGAATAATTGTACCTATCACTTAAGATTACTATAAAGATTAATTATACATATTTTAGGTGCATGCCTAACACACACTAAATGGTATGTATGAGCCTGATAGTAAAATAAGATAAAAACGGGGACAGGAAACCTCCAGGGTGTCTTCTAGAGTCCAGAAGCAGACTCCCGCCTATATGAACACTTGGTTTATAACAAAGGCGGAGCTACAGAACAGTGGGGAAGGATTTTTCCAATAAAAGGGATAACTGTTACTGGAAACTGAGACAACTTGGTGTCCATATGGGAATAAAAAACAGAATTTGACTCCCACTTCACTATATATATGAAAAACAATTACAGGTAGACAGTTTATAGATCTAAATAAAATAGGTAAAAAAAAAATAAAGCTTTTAGGATAATCCAGGAGAATATCAACCCTGGGGTAGAGGAAATTTTCTTACATACAACACAAGAAATACTAATCATAAAGGTAAACAATGATAACTTCCATATTAAAATTAAGATCATGTTAAAAGAAACAAGAAAATGAGAAAGCCACTCAATTAGTAGAAAAGATATTTAACAACATATATGACTGACAAAGGGCTTGTATACAAAATATATATGGAATTTCACATAAAAAATACTCCAAAAGCAAAATTTTTTTTAATCCATCCTTAAATTAAAAAAAAAAAAAAAAAAAAAGACAGGTAACCAAATAAATAAATGGATAAAGGACTTGGGCAGGCATTTCACAAAGGAAAACATTCAGTGACTGATGTTTAGATCCTACGTGGATCCGTGAGAAGAGGCAGGTGGAGAGAAGTAATTGTTGAGGGTGTAACTGCCTGTGAATCCTGCTTTTCTGCACTTTCCTGCCTAGTCTGCTTTTTTTAAAAAAGAAATGATTTTATTTATTTAAAGTTTTTTTTCCATTGAGTTGAGATAGGAAGTGGGGAGCAGAGACAGAGAGAGAGAGAGAAGCATCAACTTGTTCCACTTATTTGTTCCATTTTAGTTGGGCACTCACTGTTTCTCACAAGTGCCCTGACCTGAGAATAAACCTGACGTCCGCAAGCTGGGATGAGGCTCTAACCACTAGGAAACCCAGTCAAGGGTTGCCTAGTCTGGTCTTCCTATCATCTCTTCATCTAGCTCCTATCTGTCCTTGAAGACTGAGCTCAGGGGCCTCTCCTTGAAGAAACCCTAGCCCTGCCCCCTCCTCAGAGCTGCCAGGCTCCAACAGTCAGGGTCACTGGCATGGTATCCCTCTGCTCTCCACCCCACACCAATCTCCCATCTTCTGCAGAAAAGTGGCCCCTGCATTACAGGCTAACTAGCTGAGGGCCGGCGCGGACAGGAGATAGGCAAGAGTTCTAGAAGGGCTTTCTTCCTGAGATTCCTGCCTTCAATGGCCTTCGAGGCAGAGCAGGGAAAGAAATGAGTTTGCCTGAGTGGGGACTCAGCACGTTCCCATTCGCAGCCCTAACTTAGCCCCTCCCTGATCCACAGAAGTGAGGAGCAGTTATTACCAGTCCCATTTTACAAAGTAGGAAGCTCAGACCCTGAGAAATAATAAAATAAAGACCTTATTCCAGGATGACAGAGGCAGAGCTGGCCTGCAAACACTGGCCTCTGCAGCCTACAGACACGAGGTAGATACTCAGGAATCCCTTGCTCAACCATCCTCCATTGTGTTCCCAGACCCAGGTGGATACAGACGCCGTCCTCAAACATGGAAATGTGCAGGGTTTATAAAACTTTGTTTTGGAAAAACTTGGGAAAGTACCAAAGAGAAAGGGAGCTAAGTGTTTTGAGGTAAAATTCACTGTTGACCAGACCACTTAACAGCCAACCCGTCCCGGACGCTGGCTATCCTCTGCCTTGACCTCTTCCTCTGGCTCAGCCAGAGCTCCCAAGTATCAGACATCCAACTTAACAAGTCTGTAGGGAGTAACTACTAGTGACGCTCAGCAGCTACCGAGGGCTCCTGGGCCAATGTCCTTGCACCGTTAGCGGACCTACAGTTGGGGGGGCGGCTGGATGAAAAGTCACTCTGGACTCAGGTCCAGCACTGTCTGAGGAAGTTCAGTTCTCTTTCTTGCTTACAAAAACATTCACATTCACTGATTTGGTCCCTCATGGGCCACAGAGATTCCTTGGGAGATGTTTCTGCCTGGCAATGTCCACCACTCTCTAAACCCCGGACCTGCACCCTGGTGCATGGAATGATGGACTGATACCAGACAGGACCCTCTGAACAAACCATCCTTCTCCATTTCCATTCCTGCAATTCTCACGGAGTCTAGGCCAGCCCTGGGAATGTGGAGAGGTCAACCCCCATCCTCAGCTGATTTATTTTCAAGAAACTGTGACCTTGTCTGAGCATCTGCCCCATCTGGAAGAGAGCGGCAAAACGGTCGAGTGTGGCCTTGGCTTGGGTACCTGAAGGTATCTGAAGAGGCATTTTCCACACCTCGTGGTGCCTTCCCAAGATGTGAAAACTTGAAGATGGTACCCTCTTACCTCCCGCTCCCACCAAAGTCCAAGAGGCCTCCCATACAACCTGATGGGACTGGAAGCAAGGGGAAGTCAGGGAGGAGACCATGAGGAGACCACAATTCCTGAGGTTGCTTTGTCTTGACTTGGCCACTCCTTAAGTGTCCAAGTACCAAGGTTCAAAGGCCTGTGCCGCCCACAAAGAATAGGTGCACACATCCCAAGGGCAGCCCAAACCAGCTCACCTATTTATTTGACTGACAACAGGAAGGAGGACAACAAAATTAAAACAATCTTTAATGAAATTCCTATAGAAAACTCAGTCACAGGGCATATATTCAGTTCTCTTTCTCATGTCATTGAGGATTGAGAGCTCCCAATAGTCTTTGGAGAATAAGCAGTAGTTTTGCTGGATGATGCCAGTACTCAGAAAGAGCATCCATTTACACATTCAAACCAGTAGTTCCTATTGCACATATTAACATTATTTGCTATGTAGCACCCTAAATATATGGTACCTCAACAAATAAATTTAAAAATTCCATGTGGCATGAAAACATTTTAATTTGAATTAATATCCTTTAAAAAATCACATTATTGTAAGTTTTAATAAATATAGAATAGCTGACATTTTACTAAAATACTGCCTTGTAGGAATTCTGGAGTTTATTCCATAGTTTCCTTTTCATTTTCTTTCTGTCGGGTACATTTGCTCAAGTATTATGCTCTATGAAGGGAACTCTTTCATAGATACCATGTGAAAACTGTATTGATATGTGCCTCATCACAGAAGCAGCTGGAAGAACTGGATCAGATAATTAACTAGAAAGTAACATAGGAAAAAGCTCTGTTTTTTGTAAAACAGAGGCTGAAGAAAATCAAAGAAACAACTTTTTATATAGAACTCCCACTAAAAAATTTATAAATATATACGCAGCAAATATATTATATTTGCCTCACCAGTAGATTTTCAGCAAGTCTGGCTGGGATGATGCTATCATGATAAACATCAACAAAAATAATTAATGTTTCCACAGGTTTAAAAGATTTCTTTTGAAAAATAATCATAATTTCAAATTATATTATAATTTGCAGTTTACACAATTTAAAAAGAAAGATAACTTTTTAAAAGTTTCATTTGAAAATTAAGAACAGCCACTAGGCCCCAGGTGTGAATAAGTTGGCTGGGTGATAACACTTGGTCACAATTCAAAAAAGAAGTATTTACACCTTTCTAGAAATGTACCAAACAATGGGGGGAAAAGACAAAGACAGAAAACAGTCTCTAGTAGCATTCCTTGGCGTGCAAAGTCAGCAGGAAATGATTATCCATAATGTCGACAGTTTTCATGATGAATTTTGGAAGCATTCAGAAAGCAGAGGGTGGTCATCAGGGATTGTTCAGATCAGGTTCTGTAGAATGCCTTGTTCTTAATTTAATAAGATTTAGAATTTCATTCCCTTTATAACATCTCTGGCAGGATCATGTTCAATTTAGTGCAAGTGCAAAACGAAAATAAAACAACAGGCTGACCATTACGACCTGTAGTCTTTCCGAACCGTGTGGGCCATCCAGTTCACTTTAGTAGTCCAGCTTTCCCTGAGTGCCTCATCAAATTTTTGCTTAAATTGTTTGAGTGCTTCTTCTTCGCTCTTCCCTAAGGCAAGGGAGTCCTAAAAATGAAGGGAAAAAATCTGATTTTATACCTTCTCCAAAATGACGTGGAAATGTCAAAGTCTGTAGGAAGCTTGCTTGGCCATGCCACCTCCACCAACATGAAGCAGTATGTCTCATGTTTTTATTTAAATGCCATTTGCAGGAGGGAAAATGAGCACCAGGATAGGGTGGTAATATGACCTCTGCCAAAGAGTTTTTGAAGATGAAATGAATTTATGATTATTGCAAGACAGCTACTCAAGTGTTTGCTACTACCACTCCTGAGTTTCAAGAAGCGCCTCGCAGAAAATGACTGTTCCACTCCCTTTGAACATCTGAATGGAATAGGCATGTATAATTGTGCTTTGATATATAGAGAAAGGGGTATGTACCTTAAGATACTGAATATCCTTGACTGATGTGAGCTCAGGAAGTCCTGCAGTCAACATCAGTGCAAAGAGAGTGATAAAGAGATTCCCATGGCGTCGTAAAATCAAATATGCATCTTCACAACACTGGCGGAACCTTTAGATGATGCAGCAAATCAGAAGAGCATGACGTTAGAGGGAGACAGCAAATTTCATAAAGGAAAATGAGACTTATCTAGACTTACCTTAAGAGCTGAACATTTTCTACTGAACTAAAGGTTTTGCTTCTTTGAAAATTGTACCAGGACTCAAATTTACATAAAATAAATCAAGCTCTTTAAAATCACATATATCCTTTTCAAAAACAAAACTGAATAAAAATTCTAGGATAAAAGGCAATATATAATACTTTATCTAGGCATTTAAATTCTATGAGCAAAAAAATTATTATAAAACAAATGGTGGCCCTGGCCAGTTGGCTCAGTGGGTAGAGCGTTGGTCTGGCGTGTGGATGTTCCAGGTTCAGTCCCCAGTCAGAGCATATATGAGAAGCAACTATCTGCTTCTCTTCCCCTCCCCCCTTATCCTCTTCTCTCTCTCTCTTCCCCTCTTGTAGCCAGTGGCTCAACTGGTTCGGGCATCAGTCTCAGGTACTAAAAACAGCTTGAGCACTGGTCCTAGACAGGGGTTGCCAGGTAGATCCCAGTCAGGGTGCATGTGGGAATCTGTCTATCTCCCCTCCTTTCATTAAAAAAAAAAGTGAAAATTATAATCCATGAGGATTTATGAATATACTTCTAGATTTGTAGTCTGACTCCAGAGACTACTTCCTTTAATGTGCCCTAAATCAATATCAAGATGGTCATTCAAGAGGACCATTAAAATCAAACCTAAAGGGAAAAGTGGACCCAGAAGTATATTCTGCAGAAACCCTGGCAGAACTAGAACTGATAATAGCAATTATTTGATAAGGCTATAATATGAGTTGGCCACGTCATAAAACATACCTCTAATTATTCTAATAGCCCTGAAACAATTATTTTTGCCCCATTTTAAAATGAAGAAACAAAGAGGAGAAGACAAGTAATGTGCTTGGAAACACACATGGAGTAAGGAATAGATCAGAGATGACAAAGTCTATCTCTGAACCCTGACCCCCTTACTGTACTCCACACTGAATGACAGCAAAACATCTGTTCTCAGCATTAGACGAGCAAATGTTTTAACAGTTTCAGAGAATTTTCTAAAACAGGTAGAAGGTAATCCATGATTGGAACAAAACAGAGTAACTTATTTAAAATTTATAACACTGTATCTCTTCTCTGAGTATATATGAATTACAACATGGAATTAACTGGCAAATTCTCTGCAAAACCCACTGTTAGCAGACTGAATATCTCTCAGACCTAAATATTCCTGAGCAAATAAATGCAAGTCCAGCTGGTCAGATGAGAAAACTTTAGGCATATTTATTTACCCTTGACACAAGTGTGATACTCACCGGCCAAACTTCTCCGTGTTTCCTGTTTTTCCTTGTTGAATCACATGAATGAAATCATAGGTAAGAATAAAAGGCACTCGCTCCCTTTTTATGCCAAATTTAGATTTAAAATTTCCAAGAATGTGTCCAAAGTCAATGTGGAAGAGCTGGAAAACAAATGGAATTTAATTTCCCTTGTTTTTCTGGTGGGTTCTCAATAGAAAGGCAAGATCTCAGCAGGCCTAGATCCCCCTTCACCACACCCACCCTCATCTGAGCCCTTCTGTTTCCACAGCCTCTTGGGCCTCTTGAGAAGAGAGTATGTCTTTCCTAGGTCTTTTATATTCAATAATAGCCCTGACGGTAAAATGCATATACCCAGTGGGAAAGGCAAATCTCTAAAAAGAAAAACACATCCAAGTAATAAACATGTCTGATTAAAAAAACCAAATAGTTCCACATACAAAACTATTTCTATGTCAACAGTTCCACACACAGAAACGTGAAAAGAGAGAATATTCTTGTACCACCAGCTCACTCACCACTCAGTGGGGGAGGAAAGCTCTCCCCCACTCTTTCATGTATTTTTCCTGGTATCTGCCTCCATTTTTCTAAATAGTATGTTTATACTTGTTTACTTCCTAATTTGGGATCACTATTCTTATCATGGACAGTAAAGATTTAGTATTCTTGTGCTGATGTGATGCTACACAATGTGGCATATTAGATCTGGTCAAGTAAATATTCAGTGTTTATATTGTTCAAACTACGCAAATACATTTCAAAGCGGAACCCCCTGGTCGTGGTATACTAGGGCTACATTTCTACTTTTGTTCACCTTTTTCCTTGACAAAACTTTTTTTTTGGACTAAGAGTTCTATGACCCTATCTATCTTTAGCTCTTCCCCAAATTTTAAAATCTAAAAATCATTTTCAAAATATTTTCTCACATGGTCAGGTAATCTATCAGCTCCTGTCTGGGCTGTTCCTGGGCTCTCCCTTCGACTCTTACTCCATTTGAATTCTGTTTGCCAAGTCCTACATCATATTCTTGTTTGGTACAGACCAAGGTTTTTCGATAGTGGCACTATTGACATTTTGGGCCCAAGGATTCTACGTTGTGATGTTCTGTCCTGTACACTACAGGATGTTTAGAAGCATCCCTAGCTTCTACCCACTAGATTCCTAAAAAATACCCCCTCATCCCCAGTTATGACTATCAGAAATGTCTTCAGATTTTGACAAATGTCCCATAATGGCAAAGCACCTCAATTGAGAACTAATGGTTTATAATCCTGTTTTTGTGGATGTCCTTATTCTGGTAGCCTCCTTAGAAAAGATGCAAAGGAGATACAGCTTTTTTGAGACCTTGTATGCTTGAAAATGTCTTTATTTTCACCTTTATATTTGATTCATAGTTTATTAGAATTCTAGGTCAGAGATAATTTTCTCTCAAAATAATGAAGGTTAATGTCTATTGTCCAATGTTTCCAACATTGCTATTGAGAAGTCCACTCTTTCTGACTCCAAGTATGTCGCTCATGGGGCCTCTGGGAATGTTTGAATAACGTCTTTATGCCTGATGCACTGAAATGTCATGATGAAGGGCCTTAATGAGGGTCTTTTCATTCACTATAGGGAACTTTTGTGCTCTACTGACTTTTGTGCTCTACTACATCGGGCTTAGGAAATTTTTTTATATTATTTGCTTGGTAAGTTTCTTCCCTTCTTGTTACTTCTTTCTGGAACTCCTATTAGGATGATAATGAATCCTTGAACTGATTCACTATCATGACTGGATCTTCTTTCTTCTATTTATCAGATGTTTTGATTGTTTTGGGATCTTAAGGGACAATACAGAGCATGGTGGCTAAATAACAGAATCTGAGACACACGATCAGGATATAAATCCTGGTATGTCTGTTGCCTCAATTTTCTCACCGGTAAATGGTGACTACCCTACCAGTTATACTGTAAGGCTGTCCTGAAGATTGAAGAAGTTAATTAAAGAACTTAGAACTGTGCCTTCCACAAGTTAAGAGTTCAATAAATATTAACTAACCTTTAGTTTACAATAATTCTGTTTTTAACTTTTTATCTGCTCTTCCTTTTCATTTCCAAGAATTCTATTTTCAGTTTTTTAAAAAACAGAATCCTATTATTAACAGATGCAATGTTTCTTGGTTTTGACTTTTTAAATCATAATCCTTTTATTGCAATTATTCTGTTTTCCCCGAGGTTTTCTTCACCCCTTTTGCTTGTTTTGGTCTCTATCATTCATGTGGAAGCTTCACCAAATTTCTGCTAATGTTTGGCTGACAATTCGTATTTAATGAGTTACTAAAAGGATGAATGAAAATTCTATGTACATGGTAGGACTGCTGATTGGTGGGTTTACTTGCAAAGTGATTGGGGGGTCTCAATTTTTAGGATCTGTAGGTCTTTTCACTGGAACCAATCAGATTCTCTTAAGAATCAGTGGTGATCAACCTGGTCTCTACCGCCCACTAGTGGGCATTCCAGCTTTCATGATGGGTGGTAGCGGAGCAACTAAAGTATAAATAAAAAGACAGATTAACTATAGTAAGTTGTTTTATAAAGATTTATTCTGCCAAACTTAGCGAAAATCCAACATAAAGTACTTGATAAGTAATTATTATTATATGCTTTAACTTGCTGTAACTCTGCTTTATAAATTTTATAAAGTAAAGTGACTTCCCTACTTTATAAATCACCATTACTGTGGAACTGGTGGGCGGTTAGAAAATTTTACTACTAACAGAGATACAAAAGTGGGCGGTAGGTATAAAAAGGTTGACTACCCCTGATCTAGACTCTCGCTGAGAGTGGGGATATACACACCTGGTTGCTAGTGTTCTCGCAGCAAAGCAAGCTGAACTGGCTGGGGTTGTACCATTTAATATGTCAACTTTCACTTCATCCCAATTTTTAATATGGCATCTTTCCCTAACCTTCTGTAGAACTTGGTGCCCTTGAGTCAGAAGAATCAGTTTCTTCAGAGAATAAATCTATCTCCATCTTGGAGATGGGAAGGAGACATGAGCATCTAATTCCTCCATATATAAACTGCCATTCAATCCTGTTTTCACCCTCTCCCGCATCCACACCTCCTGCAGTACTTTGTGCATCTGACCCCAAAGCTTTTCTCAGACTGACATTCCCCTCCCAAAGAACTCGGGCTCCCATTCTCCTCAGCTATGCTAAGTCACTGTCACTTTTTCATTGCGCTTTCTTTCTATCACCACCAAACCTGCAGATGTCTCTCACCCACTGTGGCCTCTTTTCCTATTATTTTTATTTCCATAAGAAATAAGAAATACGATTTCCATATTTCTTATTCATTAACATATTAGAAGAGTGTCAGAAAAAATAATGAAAATCTTATGTGTTCAAACTGATTGACTAGAAGTCTGAGGGAATCCTTCGAAGTGTGAACACAAAGTTCAACTGTCAAAGACCAAGTCAGAACTACCTAAATCTCCCAAGAGGTGTAAAGCTCTGGGTTCCACCGGGAGTCAGACTGCACACGGGGAACCCACGATTTACATTCTGGAATGCACCTCTCACGGCAGGGAATTCTAAGGGTGGCTAAACTAAAAAATTATCCCAAATAGCTCATCTGTGTTTGCTTAGTATAAAAGAATTTAGAAGAAAACATAAGTTACTCTGAAATATAAAAAATTCTTCAGTTGAAAACTAACAGCTTCCTCATAAATAATCTAGTCTAATTCCCTGGCTGTATTACTCATACTCCATTTCTCCCTACTGTCATGTATGATTAGATCTGAAGAAAATATGGCTCAAGCAGTGTCCATCTCAACTTTTTTCTTTTTAAGCATTGGTATTCTTACTTAAAGTTAATATATTCTGCACATCATCTATTCCTTTTACTCTTAGATACTTATGTGTCCAAAATACAATTCCTTATATTGAAAGAATAGGTATGTGAAATGAGGGGTGAGAAATTAAAGACAAACACATGACTCTGAGAATCACTAGAGATCTGCCTGCGTTTCACAAGAGACTGTGCTGCACGGAAGCAAGCATCACTGAGGCTCTTGGTAGACTCTGGGGAACAGCAGCTCACCTGGCCATTTTTTTTAACCATGATGTTATCACTATGTCTGTCACCAATCCCAAGGACATAAGAAGCTACACAGTAGCCAGCACAGGACAGGGTAAACTCCTCAATGGCTCGGTCCAGGTCATCCCTGAACAAGAGAAAAAAATAGAAGCAACAGAGCTTTTCAGCCTTCAAGTATGTGAGATGAGACCTAATCCACACTTGTTTCCTCTTTAATTGTATAAACTGCAATACAGAACCACCAAAACCATATAAGCAGAACATGCTGGATCACCCACGAGAGTAGTGAAGATCATCACAGAGGTGGGGCACAGGAGTGAGCAGGCTGGCTCAAAACCATAGACAACTGGACCTCAGACATTCAAACTGTGTGCCCCGGGGTCAGGTTTCAGTGGGGAGGGAGGTCAGTTCAAATGCACAGAAATAAGAGGAGACCATTAGGTTTGCTGGATAATGTAGGGGCTGTAGAACATTTTGATCAGTTTTGACCTAAGAGTAGAATTCCTTATTTAAGAGTTAAGTATTGCAGTGACAATTGTTCATGTCACTGACTTAAATTAGAAGTAAAACAGACCAGTTAGAAACAAGATGAAAATTTGTAAACTGATACAAGTCCTAATATTTTTGCCAATAATAATATTTAAATCTGACTTTGAAGTCTTTATCCAAAAATACTTGCAGAGTGTTTTCTCCTCACTGTGAAAATCCTTAATTTCTTATGTATTAGGGCTTTTCTAACACAACAACCATAAAAAAACACTCCAAGTACTTTATTTTTAGTGTGGAGAGATCAGTCTACTAACTCACTTACTTCTATTACAAAAACTAACTGAGAACTCAAGCTCATACATTCACATAATTACAGAAGTTGATGCATGTAAACAAAAACTTTTATGTTATTTTGAAAATACTTAGACTTTGGAATTTAAGATCTAGATAAAGTAGAATTGAACGCTAATCATCTATAAGACTTTAGGAAGGCCTATTTGTCATTTTGATCTAACCTGAAATGAAGTAACAAGTAACACTAATATTTTCATTTCCTCTAGGACACTGATGATTCTAATTAGGTTCTTTGGCTGTTTGTTCAGAAAAATAATAATAAAATAAAATAAACTAACCCAGAATTGTATTCTTTGAGCCAGTTTAGAAGGGCGTCTTTATTGAAGGCTGCTGCAGCAGCCACATTGCTACTGTTCAGCTGAATGTCAGCAATTGTTTCAGAGGTGCTCACAACTTCAATGAGGCCAGAGCGATCTCCTGTTGCTAAACAGCCATAAGGCAACATCCTGAAAGGAAAAGAAAAACAGAAGAAAAATAGGCATAGAGTCACAAGTGTGACTCCATTCAACAAAATATTAACAGAGAAAGTTTATTTTTTGATTTTTAAAAAATGTATTATTACTATTGATACCCTTGCAATTACTGTATTGTGGAAAAATATGAGTTCCACCTTTATTTGGAAGTAAATCTCTTGACCAAAAGATGGAGTAATTTCCTGGAATTCCAATATGCCAGCTAAATGTATAATCTGTTATCCAGTTATCCTGGTGAAATATTCTATTTGTTTGAATAGGTGGACAGAAGCAGATCACATAAAAGAAGTCTTTCATTTCTACTCTCAATTTTGGGGAAGGGAACCACCCTTAACAGTTACCTATAGGTAACGGTTACCTAATAGGTGACACATAGCAAGATAAGTACTGCATATTAGCTTAGTTAATGGCAACACCATCCTTCCAGGGGTTCAAGCTCACAACCTTAAGGTCATCTCTGACTTTCTTTCATGCTCAATATTTACCTATCTTGAATATGTATACAGAGTCCCAAGTATACTGTTCACAAAAATTAGGGGATATTTTATAGCTTCATATTCATTTTAAAATATCCCCTAATTTTTGTAAGCAGTATACTTCTCTGCCTCCACTGTTCCTTCTGCTTGGACGCTAGTCCAAATCACCCTCAACCCTTAATTATTCATGTTTCCTAATTAGTTTCCCTCTTTCCACATCATAGTATGTTTTAGATGCAACAACATAATCCGCCTAGAATATACTCATATATGTCACTCTCCTGATCGAAATGTCTACAATAGCACCCCATTACAGCGAAAGCCAATGTTTGCCATAACTCACAAGACCTTCAATCTACTTCCCATTTGCCTCTCCTAGTATGCCCCCCTCCCTTGCTCACTTTATTCAGACTATACTGGCTTCCTTGCTATTACTCAAACATATCAGGCACAATATTTCTCCATTCCTTTATAAGTGTTATTTTTTTCTGCATGGATCATTCTTCCCCAAGATCTTTTTTAAACAAGAGAGACAGAAACAGAGAGACAGAAAGTGGGACAGATATGGACAGACAGACTGGAAGGGAGAGAAATGAGAAGCATCAGGTCTTCATTGTAGCACCTTAGTTGTTCACTGATTGCTTTCTCAGATGTGCAATGACCAGGGGGCTACAGCTGAGCCAGTGACCGCTTGCTCAAGCCAGTGACCTTGACCTTTGGGCTCAAGCCATCAACCAGACACTTAAGCTGGTAAGCCTGCACTCAAGCGGGCAACCTCAGCGTTTCGAACCTGGGTCCTCTGTGTCCCAGGCCAACACTTTTATCTACTGCGCCATTGCCTAGTCGGGGTCCCCCAAGATATTTACATGGCTTTCTCCCTTACCTTTTGGAAATCTTTGCTGAAATGTTATCATCTCAACAAGAAGTTTCTGGATCACGCTATTTAACACAGCAACACGATCTGTAACACAGTACTTACTATCTATTCCCTGCTTTATTTTCCTGTACGGTATAGCCATCAACACTGTCCAACATCCCGTACATTTTATTATTAGTTTATTGTCTGTCTCGACTGTATGGATGTAAGTTCCATCAGGCAGGGGTGCTTTATAAATATTTTTGAACAAACAAATTTAGTAACAAAATCCCTATAAATTACCTATTTTACAAACAAGAAATAATCTGCAAAAAGTAACATATATAACTAAGTAAAAGATCGAATGCTTAGAACTATGCTTGTGTGGCTCTAAAACTATCTTTTTAACCTTACACTGTCTCCAATGTCACTGAATATATAGGAAGACTCTAAGGCTGCTGCTGATTTTTGCCAAATTGATAGGTAACATTTTGCTTTGATTTGCATTTCTATGAGCCCTAGTGAAAACAAAAAGTTTCTCAGGTCTCTTTTAGCCATTTTAAGAAGAATTTCTTCTGTAAATTAGCTATTCACAACTTTTTCCTATTTATTACTTTTACATATTCTCTGTAGTGATTTAGTAAGTTCTTTATATGTATATTAGTAATTATCCTTTTCTCATTCTGGTTGTAAACACTGTTTACAGTTTTCTAAAAACTGTATTATCATTAGAGCAATTCTAAATTGAGTGCGACACCTTGGAAAGTCAAATAAAAGTTGAGTAAGTACAGCCTGACCGGGCAGTAGCACAGTGGAGAGAGTGTTGAACTGGGATGTGGAGGACCCAGGTTCGAGACCCCAAGGTTGCCAGTTTGAGCGCGGGCTCATCTGGTTTGAGCAAAGCTCACCAGCTTGGACCCAAGGTCGCTGGCTTGAGCAAGGGGTTACTCAGTCTGCTGAAGGCCAGCGGTTAAGGCACATATGAGAAAGCAATCAATGAACTACTAAGGTGTTGCAACAAAAAACTGATGATCGATGCTTCTCATCTCTCTTTGTTCCTGCCTGTCTGTCTCTATCTGCCCCTCTTTCTGACTCTCTCTCTGTCTCTGAAAAAAAAAAAAAAGTTGAGTAAGTACAGAAAATTCAATGGGTAAATTCATAAATTCAGAAGGTATTTAGGTACAGCTATATGCCAAGCATTGTGTTAGCTGCCGGTGATAGAGAAGTTAGCAAAAATACCAGCCTCTTATCTAGACAAAGCACAAATGCACAATGTACTACATGTGATCTCTGCATGAATGAGAAGTGCCTTGAACATGCCGAGGGTTAAGATCTCTGTGAGGAGCAAGGTCAGCCTGGTTGGAGGACAGTGCAAGGGGAAGCACAAAAGCAAGGTGAACACAAGAAACAATCAGGGTTGGAAAGTCCATGAAGTGTTCTATAGGCCGAGTAAAGACTTCTGTCATTCTCTTACTGAAATAGCTTTTGTAGGGTTTTATGAAAGAGAAAGTGTGTGTATGTGTATGTGCGTGTGTGTTGGTCAAATAAGGTTGCAAATATGATATATATGTTTGCTCGCTTATAGTTTGCATTGGATGTGGGGGACAGGCTGTAAGCTGGCAGGATTCTTATAGCCTAAAGGCTTAGTTTTAAGACTAAGCCTTTCCCACCCTTTTTGATGTGGGGTGGTGCACTTTCATGAGGAATCCCATTATGCCTCAGATAAGATTTCCTTATTTGTATATTGGATTAAAAGTTTTGATTTCTACACTATAAAGTGGGACAGACCAGGAGCTTGCTCTCTCTTGGTTCCTGAGATTAGCATTAGAAGAGAGAACAGAGAAAGGAGAGCAGAGAAAGGCCACATGGAGGAGAGGAGAAGCAGCCAAGATGGCAAAGTGCTAAAGGGGAAGGAGAGAGTGCAGAATTTGTGAAGAGAGAAGGAGATGGGGAACAGAGGTGAATAAGGCTGGTGAGGTTAGAAACCTTTGATTCTAGGAATTGGATTAGTCAGTGGCTTTGGGAGCCCTGAATGGAAAGGGAAGTGTTTTCCCACTGTGTGTATTTCTTGCCCGCTGGGTGCAAGCTAGGATTAAAGCTAATGGCCCACCGGTTCTTGGCTCCATTGTTTCATTACCGTCTGTCTGAATCTAACGGGAACCTGCATGTGAATGGCCATGATGGCAGCTCCTGGCCTTACTGTGTGTGTGTGTGTGTGCGCGTGTGTGTACGTGTGTGTGCGTGTGTGTGTGTGTGTGTGTAAGTTGGGGGAATGTGAGTGCATTAGTGCATGTAACAATCAAAAGGAGTGTTTTATTAAGCAGTTCCTAAATTTCCTTCCAAATAACAATTCAACTAGTTTATGTCTTTTAAAAAATTTTTTATTTATTGAGCCTGACCAGGTGGTGGCACAGTGGATAGAGCATTGGACTGGGATGTGGAAGGACCCAGGTTCGAGACCCCGAGGTCGCCAGCTTGAGCGCGGGCTCATCTGGCTTGAGCAAAAAGCTCACCAGCTTGGACCCAGGGTCGCTGGCTCCAGCAAGGGGTTACTCAGTCTGCTAAAGGCCCACAGTCAAGGCACATATGAGAAAGCAATCAATGAACAACTAAGAAGTCGCAACGCGCAACGAAAAACTAATGATTGATGCTTCTCATCTCTCCGTTCCTGTCTGTCTATCCCTCTCTCTGACTCTCTCTGTTTCTGTAAAAAAAAAAAAAAAAAAATTATTTATTGATTCTTAGATAGAGCGGGGAGAGAAAGAGAGAGAGAGAAAGAAGGGGGAGAAAAGAGAAGCATCAACTCATAGAAGTTGCTTCTCATATGTGCCTTGACTGTTTTTACAGTTTTCTAAAAACTGTAAATCTCAGGCTTTCGAACCGGCAACTTCCAGCATTCTAGTCAACGCTTTACCCACTGCATCAACACAGGTCAGGCTATGCCTCTTTATAAAAAAATTTTATTGATTGATTTTAGAGATGACGGACAGGGGAGAGAAAGAGAGACAGGAACATCAATATGAGTCTATATGTGCTCTGCTGATGGGGGATAGAACCAGCAACTTCTGCATATCGGAACAATGTTCTAATCAACCGAGTCATCTGGCCAGAGCCTCATTTATGCCTCTTTAAGTGCTTTCCTAGTTCTAGTAAAATAATGTTGAGAGCAGAATTGTCAAAGTACATACTGACAGTCTGATATACCAATACACCGCTTCCATCTACATTATTAATTTATTTCCCCTTTAAGAATTTACTCCTCAGTAAGAAAGGTAGTTATGGCGTATGAAAGGTTTTCACCAATACCCCTATCCTTATCATGACACAACACATGTGAAGCAAACGCTGCCATTTAGAGTGCACTTTGACTCACTTTCCTGCATATCCCCCACCCCACTTGCAGCCAAACTGGAAATAGTCCAACAACTTCCTTTTCTAAAGCAGGCAATGATGAAAGCACTCAATGTCTTGAGGATGGAACATTCACAATGGGAAGGAAAAAACATTCCTGTCTGAGAGACAGTTTGACAGAAGTCAAGCTGGGGACAAACCCTGACCACCTTACATCGACCTTCTCTGCCCTCAACTTCTACACTTCTTATAAAGGCCATGACAACAACTAGTAATGTTTATCTTCCTTTCTCAGACTCTGACCGAAACAGTAATTTGTTACCTTTCCACTAAAGCAAGAATTAAAAAATGAAATAAATTCTACAGTGGGGAGGCAGCTCCATGACCCTACTCTGAATGGGTGTACAGAAGAAAGGCTTCTCTGGCCTTGACTCTGTAGTGCAAGAGATATAAATCACACTGACAACAACTGGCCAAAATCTAATGTCACATATATAGATATTTATGGTGTGTGTGGCAGGGTGGTGAGTGTGTGAAGGACTGTCAATTCTAACAGAGGTCTAACAGAGTTAAATACAGAAAACATATTGGATTTGACAGAAAAGGGTAACTGTCTATTATTTGTTGAGTAAAGGAGGTCAGGGTGTTCAAACATATTAATGGCTTACAAATGTTCTAATTTGAAATGAAAGATGCCAAAAGAGATATCAAGGACAAATAAAAATGAGAAATACGCACTTCGATTCATGCTAAAGTGGCACTGTTAAAGTACTAAAATATTCTGATCAAAATAGTACTGTATAGAAGGTACATTAGATTTTAGATTGAACTTAAAAGAGTGTGTGCTACGTGACCCAGTTTAACCTGAACAGCTGGCCAAAAGAAAAACAAATACAATAGGAACTCTGGAGCACGTATATTTATAGAAACAGTAAAACATGTTTGGTGAGAAAAAGGTACTGGTTTGAAAATGAACTCAAAATAATTAAAGTCCTGCATATTTTTTTAAACACGGGGTACAAAAAGTCAGCAAAGATCTCACTAGACAGACAAGTTCCTTTTCCTTGTTAGACACACAGTGCTTCCCACCAGACACACACCAGGTTTATTTCTATCACTCCCACATGTGGCTGCCTCCCTTTGCCTGAGGTCACAGTGAACTTCCTAAGACACTAAATGTGCTTTACATTTGAATAGAATGTAAAATCAAAGCTAAAAGAAGTTTGTTGGGATTTCTACTAGGTTGATGGAACTAAGTCTTTTTATAGCTCAGCCTTTTATAACTAAATAAGACTTATCATATGGTCTGAATCTGCTCTTGACAAAAGGAGACCACTGTGTAATTTACAGGCTAACTTTGAAAAGAATCAATAAGCCTGATTAGATAGTGGCACAGTGGATAGAGCGTTGGACTGGGAAACAGAGGACCCAGGCTCAAAACCCCAAGGTTGCTGGCTTGAACTCGGGCTCATCCAGCTTGAGTGTGGCCTCTCTGGCTAGAGCAAGGCATTACTCGCTCTGCTATAGCGCCCCTGTTGGGCAAATAAGTTCGTAAAATGTGATTTTTTTTTTTTTGTATTTTTCTGAAGTTGGAAACGGGGTGGCAGTCAGACTCCCGCATGTACCTGACCGGGATCTACCTGGCACACCCACCAGGGGGCGATGCTCTGCCCATTTGGGTCAACGCTCTGTTGCAACCAGAGCCATTCTAGCGCCTGAGGCAGAGGCCACAGAGCCATCCTCAGCACCCGACTAACTTTGCTCCAAAGGAGCCTTGGCTGTGTGAGGGGAAGAGAGAGACAGAAAGGAAGGAGAGGGGGAGGAGTGGAGAAGCAGATGGGTGCTTCTCCTGTGTGCCCTGGCCGGGAATCGAACCTGGAACTCCTGCACACCAGGCTGATGCTCTACCACTGAGCCAACCAGCCAGGGCTGTAAAATGTGATTTTTATGTTTGCTCACTTTATTAAAAATGGTGCTGCCGCCTGACCTGTGGTGGCGCAGTGGATAAAGCATCGACCTGGAAATGCTGAGGTCACTGGTTCGAAACCCTGGGCTTGCCTGGTCAAGGCACATATGGGAGTTGATGCTTCTGGCTCCTCCCCCCCTTCACTCTCTCTGTCTTTCTCTCCTCTCTCTCGGTCTCTCTCTCTCTCTCCTCTCTAAAAATGAATAAATAAAAAAATGGTGCTGCCCATGTGAAACTGCTAATTACCTTCCTGCTTAGGAAGGGCCATTGTTATGCTAATGTGTACTGGAGGAGGGGTCTTTATGGGCCCAGGTAGTTTTTTAAAAGGAGGGAGAAAGCCTGACCAGGCGATGGTGCAGCGGATAGAACGTCGGACTGGGATGTAGAAGACCCAGGTTCAAGACCCCAAGGTCGCCAGTTTGAGTGTGGGCTCATCTGGCTTGAGCAAAAAAAAAAAAAAAAAAAGCTCACCAGCTTGGACCCAAGGTTGCTGGCTCAAGCAAGGGGTCACTCAGTCTGCTGAAGGCCCGCGGTCAAGGCACATATGAGAAAGTAATCAATGAACAACTAAGGTGTCACAGCGAAAAACTGATGATTGATGCTTCTCATCTCTCTCTGTTCCTGTCTGTCCCTATCTATCCCTCTCTCTGACTCTGTCTCTCAAAAAAAAAAAGAAAAGAAAAAAGGAGGGAGAAAGAAGCCAAGATGGCAGGGTGCTGAAGGAGAAGCCAGTTTGTGCAGAGATGAGAAGGGGAAGGTGTGCATATGAAGAACCAGGAGTGACTGAGCTGGTGGGGGCCTGTGATTCTAAGGAAAACCTGGATGTGTCAGTAGCTTTGTGAGCTCTGAATGAGTGGGTTTTAGAGCCCTGTGTGTTTTTACTCGCCTGCTGGGTGTGAGGCTAGAATAAAGGACTGGTCCACCAGTTTTTGGTTCCGCAGTTTCTTTACCATCTGTCTGAATTCAATGGGAACCTGTACCTACATGTGCATGGCAGCGATGGCCACGACTACTGGCCTTACACTCCTGCTCAAGGCACATGTGAGAAAGCAATCAATGAACAACTAAGGTACTTCAATGAAGAACTGATGCTTCTCATCTCTCTCCCTTCCTGTCTGTCCCTGTCTCTGTCACACATACAAAAGTAAATAAATAAATAAATAAATAAATAAATAAAAAGAATCAGTGAGTTATTAGTCTCAAACTGGAAAGTTCTCCCAATTTTTTATGGCATAAGTCAGATGAGAACATTTTTATGGGAGTTCACTTTTTTCCAGAAGGGTCTGTAAACTTTGGCTGGAATAAGCCAGATAGTAAATAGTTTAGGTGCTGTATACCATTAGGTCACTACTCAATACTGCAGTTAACAATGTAAAAGTGGCCACCAACTATATACAAACAAACGGTCTGTAGCTGTGTGACACAAATAAAACTTTATTTTACCAAAACAGCCAGTCCAGATCCCTCTGGGTTTATGTTCCTCAGGTGGAGTTTCTCACAATCACCCATTCCTCTTATTATGCAGAATATTTTATGAGTGAGTGGTTCACCAAAAAAACTTGCTACCTATTCAAAACTAATTCCATTTTTACACCGCTGTGTTAAAAGAAATACACCATCACTTACGGTGCTCACAAGGTCTTTTAGATGAACTATAATCTCTCTACCTTATTCCAGTCAAATTATGAGTCTCATGAAAGGAGGAACACCCACTGCAAATTGTTCTTTCCACCTCAAGAGCACTGCAAAAGTTTACCCTGGAAGGATCTAGGACTAGAAAACTCTCTCTTTAAAAACAACAACAAAAACAATGGAAAAATACCACATGTTTTGGGCCAGAACATGTTGATAAACAAAGAGTTACTAGATATATCTTATCATAACTGTTTTCTCGCTTAGATCCGACAGAGCTAACTTGAATCTGGCTCTGCTACTTAATGTTTTGTAACATTTCACAAACTGCTTAAAATCCTATTTTCTCATGTTAAAAAGGAGTAACACAACCTCACAGAATTATAAAGATTACATGGCATTACACATGTGAAGAACCCAACATGATTAAAGGAGATTATGACTGTAGAAAACTAGATAAACAGATACACAAAGGGGTAGGAGATGTCCCAGTGGCTGTTGCAGTGGCCATGCAGGTTCTCAATGGTTTCGGGCAGACGGGAAAGCAACTGTGGAGCCAGAAAATGGTGGGCCATTCCGTTTACTAGAGTCTCGGGACGGCGAACGAGCAAACAGGCAGGGAAGACCACTTCCCTCTCACTCAGGCCTCCCAAGTTTCAACTCATTCTCTGGACTCTCACACACTCACAGGCCCCCACCAGCCTCAGTGCTTCCCAGCCAAATAGGCCCAGCCGAAATCTTAGGGCTCCCAAGCCTCTCAGCACTCTTTCTCTCTGGACTCTCCAGCAAAACAGGCTGGGGGAAAAAATCCCTTCCTCTAGTAAACACTGGCCCCTCCTCAACAGCAAGGCAATCTGCAATCTGTAACCTGCCGCCCTGACTATACACACATGGCATTGCCTGCCTCAATGCAAAATACAAGCGAACAAACCTAACTCACTTGTTGACCCAACAGGAGGAAAGGAATGAAGAGGATCATCTTTAATCCTATCACCCATAAATGACTATTAGCATTTTAGTTTCTGTCAACATTTCAGGTCATTGTTAAGTGAATTTTTAACATGGTTGAAATAATTATATAAAAATACTTTTCCATCCAATTTTTTAATTTGTAAATAAAACAAGGATAAATATCTTTATGCATAAATGTCTGTCCATGTTGGGCAGATAAAATGTATTATGTTCACTTTGTTAAAAATGGCGCTGCCCACGTGAGGCCGTTGCCCAGGTGATATTAATGTGTGTCTCTGTGGGCAGGTAGAATCCTTGTAGCCTGGTGCTTGGTTTTGGGATTAAGCCTTTTCCACCCGTTTTGATGTGGGGCGGTACAATCCAATCATGCCTCAGTGTCTTTGTATTAGAGACTTCGGTATTTTGTATATTGGATTAAAGGTTTGGAATCTACACTATAAAATGGGGGCAGAATGAGAGCTTGCCCTCTTGGTTCCTGGGATGATTAGCATGAGAGAGCAGAGGGAGCAGAGTAGAGAGCAGAAAGAGGCCATGTGGCCAGGAGAAGCAGCCAAGATGGCGGAGTGCTGAGTGAGATGCCAGTTTGTGCAGAGTTTGTATCTGGGATAAGGAAGGAGATGGGGAACTGAGGAGGATAAGGCTGGTGAGCTAGAAACCTTTGATTCTAGGAAACTCGGATAAGTCAGTGGCTTTGTGAGCACTGAATGTGAGTGGGTTTTGGAGCCCAGTGTGTGTTTTTACTTGCCCGCCGGGTGCAAGCTAGGATTAAAGACTATGGCCCACCAGTGTGTGGCTCCGTTGTTTCTTTACCGACTGTCCAAATCCAATGCAAACCTGCATGGGCCAGGCTGCTCTGATGGTGGCCCTGGCCTCTGGCCTTACAGTTCACATTTCTAATTTTAAAGTAAATTATGAAAGTACTGAATACAGAGTATAAATAAATTTGCTATAGAGAAGTTTATATTAATTTAATAGTATATGAAAACACTTGCATTTTTGTTGCTACAATAGTATCCTAGACCATGTTATCAAGTAACAAAATCTTTACTAGGAAATGAATGATACTCAAATGTTCTTGAAATCTGTACTTTTTTTACATCGGAACTGACAGTGTTCACATAATTAGTTTACTTATTTCATATCTTGTATGAACAGTCTTTTCCAATCTTTTCCCCCAAAATTTATATTTACGAGCTCTTTAATATTTAGGATTAGTAGTCTCCATCTTGTTCATTATGAATATAATAAATCTTATATTTTAATATAAATATATCAACATTTGGCTTACAAGTATCTTCATCTGCTCTTTAACCTAGAATATTTGATAATAATTCAACTTTTAAAATCCATCATGTTTCCTTTTTTTTCTGTTGCTATAAATGTTTCTTGCTCACTGTATTCTGTAATAATGGTGGTAAGCTAAAAACCCTAAGAATTCACCTACTCTCTTAGGTCTGGGAAAGAAATCAATGTTATTAGGCTAAGAGGGAGAGCAGTCCTTTCTCTGGCCTTGTCACTCCCATAAACACCAGTGAATCCTCCCTGAGGGTAACTTCAAAACCAGAGGTTAGAAGGAACATGACTCTTGTTCTCTGTCCAGGCTTTACCAGAAGTAAACCTATTCCTTCTGAATTCACTGTCACATGTATAGTTTTATACCTGATGAGGTTTAAATAATGTACTTGACAGTACAATGTAAACTGTAAAATACTATGTAAGTATTATTATGAAAAAAATAATAATGGGAGGGGAGGAATCAACAAGTTTTTGAAATTTTGCTACAGAAGGTATATAACATGAAACAAAAGTAATTCACTAGATATCTCACCGAAGATCCAGACCAGCTTCCTTCCAAAGTAAATCCATCAAGCGCAGCATTTGGAGTGTTAACATATCCTGCCGTAAATCTAAGGGGAAAAAACCCCACATTATCACAAATACTTTCCATTTTATGACTGTTAACATTAATTCATTAGCTCATTCAGCCAGAATTAACTAAAACCATTGACAAATGCTGTGCTGATTCCCCCCCCCCCAAATTTTAATGTTCACATTCATTATTTTAAATATTAGGTTTGTTGGTTAGTATGTCCCTGTAAATTATTTCAGAAATCACGTGTAAAATGTTTTGTTTACCATGTGCACAATGCAGTAGCACATGTGTAAGTTACTGCATTAATTGTATGACTGTTGTAATACAGTAATGCAGTATTAAAGTATCCACGCAGTTCACAATGCTAATTCCCCCCCCTCGCACCTTTTTAAAAAATATTATATTTATTGATTTAGAGACAAGAGTGAGAGAGATAGGTAGGGGGGAGGGAGAAACGGGAAGCACCAACTCGCAGTTGCTTCCCCTGTGTGCCTTCACCGGGTAAGCCAGGTGTCTTCAACTGGCACCTCAGCATCCCAGGTAGATGCCTTGCCCACTGTGCCACCACAGGTCAGGCTTGTCCCTTCTTTTTTAATTTTAGGGATGTACAGGAAGTTCTAAACAATTACCTAAATAATAACTGCATGATGGGCTCACAAAAGTCTTTCAACAAGTCAAAATTTTTATTGATAAGCCTTTCTTTTGGTCAGTAAGAAATGCTAAAATACAAAACAATGGCAGCGATATCAATATTGCTATCACTGAAATAAGATGTATGAATGTATTATTGGAAATATTGTATTTCACATGCTGTTTACCAAAGGAATACACAGACTTTATATTTTGGAGAGGTAAAAGGGAAGGTTTATATAATAGAACAAAGTATGTAAGTAAGCTGTAGAAGTCAATTTCCAAAAGGGAAAAAAAAAGATTTAGGATATGCTGAATTCAACCTCATGACCATTGACAACTAGCACTTTTGGCTGCTATTTGTTACACATTTACCCATCACCTTTCAGATAAAGCAAACAAACAACAAATGAAGAAATACTAAGAAATTTGGCACTGTAAAAACCTCAGTACATACCATCACCATTTTTAAAAATCACTCCGACCGAATCCTCACCAAACACCTTGTTGTTGTACACGAGCCACAAAGGCTTCATTTTAGAATCCATATATTTACATTTTTCAACACTGAAATCAAACAAGAGGAAAATCAGCCCACTTCTATTTAAAGATATAGCAAGATGATAATTTTGCTGTGATATACTGGTCTTGGGAGAACCCCTTACCTGTTCTAGTCTGCAGAAGTCCTAACTAGAACATTTTCTCTTGGTAGAAAAGCAACCTGGATGACAGCCTTGGTTGGCACGTAGTGATGCCGACAAGCTGAATTAAAAATTCAGGTCTGCCCTTCTCACTGCCTGTCTTTAAAATTCCTCTTTTTGTTTCCTTATTCTTTCTTAGCTTTACGTTGTTATTTATAGTCAATAACAATTAAAACATATTACTGAATTACAATTAGGATTAATAGTGCATTCTTGATTTCTTAAAAAGGGATCAATTTTGAATACTGATATATTGAATACACATTCTTATTTTTCCAGTCTACTTATTAGCCCTATTCCTCCTCCAAGGTAGTCACTTAGAAATCCTTTCTTTATTGCTGTTTTCATGTAAAATTCACTGAGCATAGCAAGACTGTCACTTACTAGAGTTCTGAGAGGATGACACATGGGTTCAGAGGTGACTGCAGGTCAGAGAGGGCTTCCCGGTAAGCATTCTGTTTTAAACAAGTGTGCATGGCCTCTTTCCCTTTGGCTCTGTTTAGCTTCATTGCATTCAGTTTGATCAAACTATTTAAAGTTTTTAATTTATTGAGTGCTTCAACCTGAAAAATAAATTTCCCCACCACCAAAATTTATACATGGTTAAAGTACCATAAATATAAATTGATCATATAAATCAGCAACCACCACACTCTCTCTCTCCAGCTAAAATAAAAAGTGTTTGGCTTATGACAAACAGAACACACCTGGTTTTACAAAAACTTACTTCTATCACTTGTTCCTCAAAGTACTATTTTTCAAACCTTCTTTAACTGTTTTCGTAACTAAAATCTTATAAATTAGAGAAAAGTAAAGGGACATGAACATAGACTGTGGGCAAGAAGATAAATATGAAACTCCAAACTACACAGAACTCTGCAACTCACTGAGTAAATAGAATTTAAAACAGAACTAATCTGAACCACTCCATTTGGCCAACTCCATAGTATAAGAAGAACATTTATATACAAGTAACTTTAGGGTTCCTAATATTTAACCTTACTATCTGCTTCTTGTCATCACTCTTATATCTTTTTACTATATTCTTTTTTTCCCACTGATAATAAGTTAAAATAAAATTTTTTTGTGTAATAAATAAGAATATAGACACAGTATTTTTTCTCCAAGTCTAAATTAATAACTTGTTTTTATAATGAGGTAAATGGCTAGTGAAACTTACACAAATAAAAAGTTTATGTAAGTAGTACAAGGTGAATCAACAATGGCCAACTTAATCAAAGCCATTGTGTTTAAAAGTCACCTTTGTTTAATAACTGAGGGTCTTTCTATGTCATATTATGCAAAATTCCATAAGCCAGCCTTGGCCTACCATAAATCAGTAATTCTCTCATTATGGCATTAAAATGGAAAACAACTAGGGATAAGAAGAAAGTACAGGTATATTTAGTTGTATATAACAAGCATATAAAATATGTATGCAAAAAAACCATTGTGAACATCATGGCTTGAATTTCCATGAACAGGAGATTTATTTTACACCATATTTTCATTTTCAAACTGCTGCTATGCAAAGAACCCACTAAGACTCTGTAGGAAAGTGAATTCAGGCATACAGTTTCTAAAGACAGGCTGAAGGCTTGCTCACAGGAAACTGGGAAAGTTCTATGTAGCTTGATGATAAAAGTGAGATGGCTGAAACTTGCCTGGTTAGTTATCTGTCAAAACCACATGCTTCATTTCACAACAATTTCAGAAGGTGTACAGAGTTGAAAATGGCACCAGCTAAAAAATGGGCTATGCAAACAGGACCTTTTTGAAGTATTCCAAATTTGAACTTCTTCCATGTTTGTACAGTTGGGAATTTTCATGCCCGTCACTAACTGTGTTGATGCCTATTTACTGGAACAGTGTCCTGAATACCCATATGGTGGTAAGTCAAATACTTTAAGTGCTTCAACACCTTGTCTTTTTAGAGGTTTATAGTGATAACAAGAACTGCTGCCCTGGCCGGTTGGCTCAGTGGTAGAGCGTCGGCCTGGTGTGCAGGAGTCCTGGGTTCAATTCCCGGCCAGGCACACAGGAGAAGTGCCCATCTGCTTCTCCACCCCTCCCCCTCTCCTTCCTCTCTGTCTCTCTCTTCCCCTCCCATAGCCAAGGCTCCATTGGAGCAAAGTTTGCCCGGGCGCTGAGGATGGCTCTGTGGCCTCTGCCTCAGGTGCTAGAATGGCTCTGGTTGCAACAGAGCAATGCTCCAGATGGGCAGAGCATCACCCCCTGGTGGGCATGCCAGGTGGATCCCGGTCGGGCGCATGTGGGAGTCTGTCTGACTGCCTCCCCGTTTACAGCTTCGTAAAAATTAAAAAAAAAAAAAAAAAAAAAAAAAAGAAAATCTTGTGTGAAGTTAAGTAATACTCAATTCAGAAAAAAGTACTGCTGGAGGACAAGAGCATATTGTTGCTGTCCGTCAATGAAGGGTTCCAGCAGAAGAAGCTGGAATACAGGCCGCTTTACACTGAAGGCAGAAATGCTCTCATCTCATCCTTCAAGGGACCATAGCCCCACCAGCAAATTAAGCCTGGTGGTCCAGTTATGCTTCTCATTTGCAAGCAAGCTATTAAAATATCATTCCTATTTGCAATTACTCAGCTGTATAAATCAGAATTATTACCAAAACAATATACAGAAATAACTGGGCCCTGACAGGTTGGCTCAGTGGTAGAGCATCAGCCCTGTGGTGTGGATGTCCTGGGTTTGATTGCTGGTCAGGGCACACAGGAGAAGCAACCACCTGCTTCTCCACCATTCCCCCTTTTCTCTATCTCTTTTTCTTCCCCCTCCTGCAGCCACGGCTCGATTGGTTTGAGTGCACTGGCCCAGGGTGCTGAGGATGGCTCCATAGAACCTCCACCTCAGGCACTAAAAAAAAAACTCAGTTGCGAGCATGGCCCCAGATGGGCAGAGCATTGGCCCAGATGAGGGCTGCCAGGTGGATCCCAGTCAGCGTGCATGCAGGAGTCTGTCTATCTCCCCTTTTCTTGCTTGGAAAAGAAGAGAAAAAAAAAAGAAATAACTGCATACTGAGACTACAACTAACTGTCAACAGTACCCCCCAATTTTGAAATTCTGTGTTCTGTTTTACTGTTAAATGGCTTGTTTTATTTTAACTTTAAAAATACATTTATATGAATAAAATTACATTGTTGTCTATTTTACATGCTGGGTCTGTTTATGTTTTGAGTAAAAAAGGAAAAGAGTTGTGCTGCTAAAAAGGTATGAAAACTCCCACTATTTAAAAAAACCCAAAAAACAAAAAAGCCCCACCACTTTTGTTTTATAACTGGACAGACCTAAATTTGAACCTTATTTCTGTCACTTTATCGTTGTGAGTTTTTAGGTAAGTTAATTAAACTCTTAAGAGTCTCAGTTTTTCCCCTTGTCAAATCACAACAGTGTTAAGTACAATGGCATATTATTAGGAGAGAACAGTAAGACAGCATCCTTAAAACACTTAGTATGGTTACTGGCATACAGTAAACAATTAATATTTGACCTATTATTGTCATTAAATATCATCATCTGCAATGATTAGAAAATGAGGGCCAGGTAAAAGATGTGAGAATGGAAGAATATCACTATTTCAGGCATATATACTTTGAAAGAGCAGCTTGAGGGTCCTGAATTCTTTTTACTCCTACGGACTTAGGTCAGTGGTTCTCAACCTGTGGGTTGCGACCCCGGCGGGGGTCGAACTACCAAAACACAGGGGTCCCCTAAAGCCATCGGAAACACATATTTTATTTAAAAATGTATTGTATAATAAATATGTATTTTCCGATGGCTTTAGGCGACCCCTGTGTTTTGGTCGTTCGACCCCTGCCGGGGTCGCAACCCACAGGTTGAGAACCACTGACTTAGGTTATTTCAGTCAACAGGGTCTAAAGGTTTCATGACTGTTGTCACCATCATCAACAAACCTACTGTTAAGTATATCTACATAGGTATTTCCTAATAAAATCTGAGGTATGGTCTTCCTATAAATACTACGAGAAATCTTGATTAATTTTTCAGGTAGCATTTAATTGATGATCTTCTAAGTTTGTTGAAACTTCATTTCTTGACTTAAATTTTGATTAAAAACATATTAATCAGGTTCAGTTACTAAAACTGCTATAAAGAAAGAAATGGAAGAAATATCAAAGGATACAATTTATCAAATACCATGTGGGAAATTTAACATGAAGACTAAAACAAGCGGATACCTGCTTCGAGAGCACTTTCATGTGTCCCACACTTCCCCGGCAGTATGCTTCAAGGATGACACCGAACTGTACGGAGACAGCAGGAATATGCACCTCTGACCTACAGGAAGTTCATAATATTATGATGGTTTATAAAACACTTCAGATCACCAAACAAAAGTACTGACTTCTTTATTCTATTATAAAATTAACTTACGATGCCAACCAAAGAAAACAGCACATCCTCTCATGAAAAAATTTTAGTAAGACAATCATAGTTCAAAAAGATGAGATTTTAATAATTAGTTAATTCTTTATTCCAAGAACTCTGAAATGTTGACATCTTATCTTATTTGGAGTGAAAACGTAATATTACCAATTTAGAGACAATTAGAAAGATCTGACTTGTATCATAAAATTGAGTAATCCCGCATGATCAGGCGGTGGCACAGTGGATAGAGAGTCAGACTGGGATGAGGAGGACCCAAGTTCAAGACCCTGAGGTTGCCAGCTGGAGCGCAGGCTCATCTGGTTTGAGCAAAGCTCACCAGCTTGGACCCAAGGTCGCTGGCTTGAGCAAGAGTTTACTCGGTCTGCTAAAGGCCCACGGTCAAGGCACATATGAGAAAGCAATCAATGAACAACTAAGGTGTTGCAACGAAAAACTGATGATTGATGCTTCTCATCTCTCTCTGTTCCTGTCTGTCCCTATCTATCCCTCTCTCTGACTCTTTCTCTGTCTCTATATAAAAAAAAAAAATTTGAGTAATCCCTCAATTAGCTTATATTCAATTTTTTCTCTTAAAGAATAGTGTATACATCTGAAACAGGAAGGAATATCTTATTCCCTGAGAAGTTTAAAAATAAGATCAAACTGGATAAGAAAAAAAAGACAATTTAAAAATAAAAACGGAAAAACTCTTCTTTTTTTTTTTTTTTTTTTTCATTTTTCTGAAGCTGGAAACAGGGAGAGACAGTCAGACAGACTCCCGCATGCGCCCGACTGGGATCCACCCGGCACGCCCACCATGGGGGGATGCTCTGCCCATCCTGGGCGTCGCCATGTTGCGACCAGAGCCACTCCAGCGCCTGAGGCAGAGACCACAGAGCCATCCCCAGTGCCCGGGCCATCTTTTGCTCCAATGGAGCCTTGGCTTTGGGAGGGGAAAAGAGAGACAGAGAGGAAAGTGCGGCGGAGGGGTGGAGAAGCAAATGGGCGCTTCTCCTGTGTGCCCTGGCCGGGAATCGAACCCGGGTCCTCCACACACTAGGCCGACGCTCTACCGCTGAGCCAACCGGCCAGGGCCTCAAAACTCTCTTATTAATAAGAAAATCAAGATCCAGAAATATAACCCCTAAAATTAATATAAAAATATTACAGATATAGAGCTTATTTCATTAAGAAGCTTAGCCTAAAAGAAGGAAAGTTATTTTTGTCTGGTAATCACTACTTTCAATACTTAAAATGACCTAGTTAATAAAGAAGCTGAAAATAAAGTTGCTGTTGTTTTAGGAAAATTTTTAAATCTTTACTCAGTAGTAGCAATGATCCAATATTACTACCCACAAACTTTTGGAAGGAATAAGTAGGTCTGTCTTTTAGTCCAAATATATTAACAAAGTAAATACACTTTACTGGAAAACAGCAATACATTATTATTTTCAGTTAAAAATCAAGAAGACGGGTGGATCCCAGTCAGGCGCATACGGGAGTCTGTCTGTCTGCCTCCCCGCTTCTCACTACAAAAAAATACTAAAAATTAAAATTAAAATTAAAAAAAAAATCAAGAAGACATACAGGAATACTTATCTGAATTACTCTGCCAAATACTGAAAATTAAGGGTTTGGGTTGGCAAGAAACAGAAGATATCAAGAAGAGTTTCAATGTTATAGATGGCTCAGAAACAACTGAAGCAGCTGATGGTTTTTTGCTAAAAGTCTTGTATTATGTTTATAGTTTTTATATTTCTACTTATATTTCTACTTATAAAAGCATAAAGTCGACTCAAATTGAAATATAAAACACTTACCTAAGGTGCCAAAATAGAAATTGCCCTATCCTTCGATTAGCAAGTGCTCTTTCTAATAGGAATCTAGAGAGGGCACAATCAAGAAAAGGCTCATATTTTAAAACTTGCACCAGTTGTAAAAGATACTGAGAGAGTTCTTCATCACTGAAAAAAACAAAGATACAGTGAGTTACTCAACACCCTGTGCCAGAAAAAGACCTTTCCTATCAAACTACCAAATACTAACGTACTGAAACACAATGATTCTTTTGGGCCAGGCTTGTTGCATGCTTGCAATCACTGTTCCACTATTATAACAACACAAGAAAAACTGAGGATTTCAGATGGGCAGGAGAGTGGAGAGATCAAAGAACACATATCTAAGGCATTTTTATTAAATTATTCAGGTTGATACAATTGATGATTATATTTACAATTGGCCCAGGGTCAAAATAAAATTAGATACTGATTTCTGGTCATGCTGAAAAAGTTGTATATTCAACTAATTAGTTTTTTAAAATAAAATATTAGTACTTTAGCAATTTATTTTCCTTTCCTATTATTAGGGCTAAGTAATCCCCTCTACCAGATAACCAATGAACGATTAAAATCTTAACTTTGAACAGCTTGAAGGATAAGAAAACGAGTGAAGGATAAGAAAACGAGTGCATTTGTAAGCGGGAATTGCACTGAATTAATATAACAGAATATTGTAACTAAACTGTTTTGATTAAGGTTAGTGGTTCTCTATTGGGTGTCCATCTCCAAACCATTCTCATGTAAACACATTCCGGTTATAGGTAATTCCAGTAGTTGGGTAAGATATGAAACCCAAGTCCACTACTTCCAAATAAATCCCATAGACTTCCACACAATACTGATGAAAGAGAACTGTAGAAGCATATTATTAACTGCAGCACTGTTTACAATAGACAAATCAGGAGAAAACTTAAAATGTTCCTCAGTAGGGGAACGAATAATTGAAATATATCCCTATGACAGAATGTTGCTCAGTAGTAAAAGGAATAAACTACATTTATAGGAAATGGGAGAAATTTACCTCAAAAACCTAATGGTGAATTTTATAACAGGCACAAATATAAAACAATACGTATGGTAAAACACATTTGTGGGGATTTTAAGTGTTTTATAACATTGTTCTATTTCTATATTTTTATACATACTGTGGTAAAAACAGAAAAATGTGGTATAGAAGGATACACACCAAATTCATGATTATGGCTGCCTGTGGAAAGTGAAAGTCATCTGGACTTGGTAAGGAAACTACGAGAACTTCATCTTTAATTGTAATGTTATTTGCTTAAAAATTTTAAAAAGTTTTGTAAAAAAATAATCATTACAAAATATTAACATTTATTAATTTTGAGTGGTAAACAGAAAAAGTTAACACAGCAGGCCTGACTGCTAACCTCTACAGAAGGCTGGCCTTTGGCTGGCATCTGGAGACAGATTTCAAAAGGCTCTCTACCACCCTGATAGGCGTGGGTCAACATGCCTAAACTATAAACAGTATGATTTATGCTGAATACCCATTTTTCTCTTGGAACTCTGGAATTTTGGTATGTGCTTGGTAAAGGGTGCTTGTGTGGCTAGCCCCCAATTTAAAATCCTAGCCACCAAGTCTCTAATGAGCTTCCCTGATAGATAATATTTCAAACGTGTTAACAATTTGTTGCTGGAGAAATTAAATGAATTTCGTGTGACTCCACTGGGAAAGGAACCTTAGAAACTTGCCTGGTTTCCTCCAGACTTTGCCCCATGAATCTTTTTCCTTTGCCAATTCTGTTCTGTGTCCTTTCACTGTAATAAATCATAACCAAGAGCAGAATTATATGCTGAGTCCTGTGAGTCCTCCTAGTGAATCACGGAACCTGACGGTGATCTTGGGGACCCCTGACCAAGTATGTTTTTGTTTGTTTTACAATATAAATAAGTGAGAGAGTGAGAAGGGAGGAGGGAAGAAACAAATGCTTTAAACTCGGAATCATTCCTAGCCTTTTCCTTTCTTGTGAGACATTCAAGAAGACATTACCTTCTCTATCCACTCCCAGGTAATTCCTTGCCCCCCAAAGAGCCCACTGAAGGAGATACCTCATGTGTCGCAGGCAGCCCACAGCATATTCCCGAACGTACTGATCTGGATAGTTGAAATCTAGAAGCTCCAGGGCCTCCCGGGGGGGCAGTTTAGGCCAAATCTGAAGTAATGCCTGAAGCTGTTTAAAAATTGAAACTGGTTCAGAAATTATAGGTGTTAGGAGCAAAGATGGATCAAAGAAAGGAGAAGCATACTTGCAATTAGAGAGACCTCAAAAATCTACTCCAGTTAATATGGTTTAATAAAGATTGTCACATCTGCAATATTCTATAGATAAACAGATAAAAACACATCAAGTACTTACCTAGAAATAGATAATATACTATATATGTATATGAATTCTATTATCAATAGCCATTAAAAAATTTTTAAAAGGAAAGGAGTAGGAGATAAGAGGGAAGGAGGGTATGTGTGGACAAAATAATAAAAAATACCTAAAAGTAAAACTCAAAGTAAAAATATAAGGTATAAGGTTCAAGTTAATGATGGAACATGTACACATAAAGTTTATTAACAACATAAAATTATTTTAATGGAGTTTACTTTTAACTTTTAATATTTTAAGAGGATCTTATCACTTAATGGAACTTTTTGACCATAACATGTTTAAACCCTTTAAATCATAACAAGTAACCCATTAGAAATAAACAGTACCTAGCTGTTTATTTTCTATAAACAAGACAAATACAACCAGTCTCCTACATACAGACGCCACTTAGAAATGGCCTAGAGTCTAGGCCAGCAAATCGCAGCTCGCGAGCCACATGCGGCTCTTTGGCTTCTTGAGTGTGGCTCTTCCACAAAATACCACGTGCGGGCGCTACCTCGATAAGGAATGTACCTACCTATATAGTTTAAGTTTAAAAAATTTGGCTGTCAAAAGAAATTTCAATCGTTGTACTCTCTGTTGACTAACAAGTTTGCCGACTACTGGCCTAGACTTAGGATAAAAATTAATCCCTTGGGGAGATGAGTTGGGACTGCAGGTGAAGGATAGGTTTGAGTATATACATGGCCACGTTTTTGGAAACCTAGTTCCAGAGCCCAAACTTCCTGAGCTTTTGTGTGAGACTTAAGCTATGAGTTTATGTATTTTACCTGCATTCCATCAGAAAAGTGAGGCTCATGATTGCTCCTGGAAAGAGTCCCTTCTTCCTCATGTTTTTGATGTTTAGAGCATGAGTTCTTTTTCTTTTTATTGTGTTGACACAGTTTCAAGTGCCCACTCAATATAACCTCTACACCCTACATCGTGCCCCCCACACCCCATGCAAAGTCTCTTTCCACCCGTTTTCCCTGCCTTGCCCCCCTCCCTTAACTACCCCCCTTCCCCTCTGGCTGTTGCTACCCTGCTGTCTGTATGTGTTGTGTATATAAGACTTGAGCTAATCCCTCACCTTCTCTGATCCCATCTCCTCTAACCCCTTCCGTGTGACAGCTGTTTGTCTGTTCCCTATGGCCCTGCCTCTGCTTTTATTTTGTTCCTCAGTTTATTGTGTTCAATAGATTCCATATATAATTGAGATCATACGGTATTTGCCTTTTTCTGCGTGGCTTATTTTACTTAGCATAATAATCTCCAGGCCTATCCATGCTGTAGCAAAAGGTAAGATTGCCTTCTTTTAATACTGCTACATAGTATTCCATTGTGTAAATGTACTACAGCTTTTTTATCCACTCGTCGGGCTGTTTCCAGATCTTGGCTATTGCAAACAACACTGCCATGAACATGGGGGTGTACATCCTCTCTTGAATTAGTGTTTTTTGATTCTTAGGATATATTCCTAAAAGTGGGATAGCTGGGTCATAAGGCAGTTCTATTTTCAATTTTTTGAGGAAACGCCATACTGTTTTCCACAGTAGCTGCATCAGTATGCATTCCCACCAGCAGTGCAGGAGGGTTCCCTTTTCTCCACATCTGGCAGGTGTGAGGTGGTATCTCATTGCGTTTTTAATTTGCATTTTCTGATGATTAGTGATGTTGAGCATTTTTTCATATGCCTATTGACCATCTGTATATCCTTTTTGGAGAAGTGGCTATTCAGGTCCTTTGCCCACTTTTTAACTGGATTGTTTGTGTTCCTGGTGTTGAGTTTTATAAGTTCTTTTTTTTAAAAGATTTTATTTTTTCACATCTTTTTAGAGAGGAGAGAGAGGGAGAGAGAAGGGGGGACGAGTAGAAAGCATCACCTCCCATATGTGCCTTGACAAGGCAAGTCCAGGGTTTCAAACTAGCAACTTCAGCATTCCAGGTTGAGGCTTTATCTATTGCACCACTACAGGTCAGGCCAGTCCTATAAATTCTTAATAAATTTTGGTAATTATTCCTTATCAGACGTATCAATGAATATGTATGTGCTCAGAGAGTGGGTTGTCTTTTTATTTTGTTAATGGTGTCTTTTGCCATGCAAAAGTTTTTTATTTTGATATAGTCCCATTTGTTTATTTTGTCTTCTATTTCACTTGTCTGAGGAGATATATCTGCAAAAATATTGCTATAAGAGATGTATGAGTGTCTACTGCCTATGTGATCTTCTAGGATTTTTATGGTTTCATGACTTACATTTAAGTCTTTTATTCATTTTGGGTTTATTTTTGTGAATGCTATAAATTGGTAGGCTTGTTTCTTTCTCTCTTTTTTTTCTTTTTGCATGTACCTGATAAATTTTCCCAATATCATTTATTAATGAGACTGTCTTTACTCCATTGTATACTCTTGCCTCCTTTGTCAAATATTAACTGACCATAAAGGCGTAGGTTTATTTCTGGGTTCTCTGTTCTTTTCCATTTATCTGTATGCTTGTTCTTATGCAAGTACCAACTTTTTTTATTATTATTACAATGGCCTTGTAGGATAGTTTAGTATCAGGAAATGTGATATATCTCACTTTGTTCTTCATTTACAAGCTTGCTGAGGCTATTTGGTTTTTTTTTTTGGTTCCAGATAAATTTTTGGAATATTTATTCTAGATCTGTGAAGTATGCTGTTGGTATTTTTAATAGGAATTGCACTGAATCTATATACTGCTTTGGGTAGTATGAACATTTTAATGATGTTGATTCTTCTTATCCATGAAAACAGTATATGGTTCTACCTGTTTGTACTTGCCTCAATTTCTTTTTTCAATGTCTTATGATTTTCTGAATACAAGTCTTTTACCTCCTTGGCTAAATTTATTCCTAGGTATTTTTTTGTTGTTGCAATAGTAAATGAGATTGTTTCCTTAATTTCTCTCACAGTTCATTAGTGGTGTAGAAAAATGCCACTGATTTCTGAATATTAATTTTATATCCAGCCATTTTGCTGAATTCATTTATTAGGTCTAGTAGTTTTTGGCAGAGACTTTAGGGTTTTCTATGTACAGTATCATGTCATCAGCAAATAATGATAAGTTTTACTTCTTCCTTTGCAATTTGGATGTCTTTTATTTCTTTTTTTTCCTTGAGATTTTATTTATTCATTTTAGAAAGAAGAGAGAGTGTGAAAAAGAGAGAAGGGGCATTAGAGGAGGAAGCATCAACTCCCATATGTGCTTGGACCAGGCAAGCCCAGGGTTTCAACAAACCAGCGACTTCAGCATTCTAGGTCGACACTTTATCCACTGCACCACCCCAGGTCAGGCCAGTTTCTTCTTCTTGTATATGACTGCTATGGGTAGGACTTCCAGACCTATGCTGAATAAGAGTAGTGAAAGGGGACACCCCAGTTTTGATACTGATCTTAAGGGGATTACTTTGTTTTTGCCTATTGAGTATGATGTTGTGTTCGTTTGTCCTATGTGGTCTTTATTTTGTTGAAATATGTTCCCTTTATTCCCACTTTGCTAAGAGTTTTTCATCATAAATAGTTGTTAGATTTTACCAAATGCTTTTTTTGCATCTACTGATATGATCACGTGAGTTTTAAATTTTATTTATTGATTTTAGAGAAAGGAGAGAGAGGGAAAGGGGGAAAAAAGCAGGAAGCATCAACTTGTAGTAGCTGCTTCTTGTATGTGCCTTGACCAGGTAAGCCCCAGGTTTCGAACAGGCAACCTCAGCATTCCAGGTTGACGCTCTATCAACTGTGCCACCACCAGTCAGGCTGATCATGTGGTTTTGTTTATGTGGTGAATCATATTTATCGGTTTGCAAGTATGGTACCTGCCTTGCCTCCCTGGAATAAATCTGACTTGATCATGGCATATGATCTTCTTAATGTATTGCTAGATCTAGTTCGCTAATATTTTGTTGAGAATTTTAGCATCTATGTTCATCAGGGATACTGGCCTATAGTTTTCATTCTTTGTAGTGTCTTTACCTGGTTTTGGAATTAGGATAATGATGTCTTGTAAAATGAGCTTGGAAGCCTTCCCTCCTCTTGAATTTTTTGAAATATTTTGAGAAGTACAGGTGTTAGCAATTTATGTTATGGTTGACATCAAATGCAAGGAAGATATACAAAATGTATAGATCAGGGTTACAAAATGATGGCAATAACTGGAGGACTTTCTCTCAACTGACTGCTCAGTCTTAAAGTCATGTTGTGAGAGACAGTCTGGCTATCTTGTGTATGTTGTTTCAGCTTTTGTGTGAGAGACTTGGGCTTTGAGAATCAAATAAAAATAGTTTACATTTTATTATTTAGTTCTACAAATTATTTAACCCCTCATTAATTATGTCAGTGCCCACGAAAAGTCAGTAATACCTGAAATGAGTATCTACCAGCTAAGTTCAAAGGTATTTTCTCATATCAAAAAAACTTCGCCCTGGCTCAGTAGTAGAGTGTCGGCCTGGCGTGCAGAAGTCCCGGGTTCAATTCCCGGCCAGGGCACACAGGAGAAGCGCCCATCTGCTTCTCCACCCCTGCCCCTCTCCTTCCTCTCTGTCTCTCTCTTCCCCTCCCGCAGCGAGGCTCCATTGGAGCAAAGATGGCCCGGGCGCTGGGGATGGCTCCTTGGCCTCTGCCCCAGGCGCTAGAGTGGCTCTGGTTGCAACAGAGCGACGCCCTAGAGGGGCAGAGCATCGCCCCCTGGTGGGCAGAGCGTCGCCCCCTAGTGGGCGTGCCAGGTGGATCCCAGTAGGGCGCGTGCGGGAGTCTGTCTCTCCCCGTTTCCAGCTTCAGAAAAATACAAAAAAACAACAACAACAAAACAAAACAAAACAAAAAACTTTGAAGTTCACTAAAGATAATGTAAGAAATTAACTTAATTTTTCAATTGTCTTACATTACAGAAAACTCTTGAATTAGTTTTAAAAATTGATTACACTGATATTATTCGTATACATTTATGTAAATTGCTAATGTAAATATGAAATTTATTACAATTTACATAATTCACCAAAAGTATTCAACAAACACAATAAAATGTTAGTTGTTTTTTGGAGGGGGGGACAGAGACAGAGAGGCAGAGAGAGGGACAGATAGGGACAGACAGACAGGAAGGGAGATGAGAAGCATCAATTATCAGTTTTTTGTTGTGACACCTTAGTTGTTCCTTGATTGTTTTCTCATATGTGCCTTGACCGGGGGGCTACAGCAGACTGAGTGACCCCTTGCTCAAACCAGATGATCCCACGCTCAAGCTGGCAACCTTGGGGTCTCGAACCTGGGTCCTCCACATCCCAGTCTGAATCTCTATACACTGCGCCACCACCTGGTCAAGCTAAAATGTTAGTTTTTAAATTTTAACGTTTACCTTAAAATTTTGATTTTTAAACTTGCATTTAATAAAAGAATAATCTTTATACTTGTTCTTTTTATATATAAAGCACAGACATATACACAGTATATAAACAGACATATACTTGTCTATAGTACCAAAATCTCATGGGAATGAGGTTATTAAGGGGAAAAAAACTACTGAAAAGGCTACTAAGGGAGTGTAATAATAAAAAAGTTTGAGAAATACTGGTTTAAAGACATGAAATACCCACCTCACCCCACCTTTTTGTCACTGATGAGGCCCCCCCCCACTTTGTCCAAGGCCCTAATGGACCAGCAGTCCTCACTATAGATAGAGGAATTGGGGTTTGATGGTGTTTCCTGAGGGTCTAAAACAATAGTAAACAGAAGTCCTAGCATATCCAGTTGACACTTGGGATATACATTACTCCATGAAAACAATTTACAAAGCATAGATAACATTCTATAACACTTGAAGTTCAACTGTATTATGGGTTAAAAACAGCCCTACTATTGAAAAGTGATTAAAAATCAAATGTGTTAGCATAAATAAATCACCAAAACCCATCACTTTAGTCTGAGGAAACCTATAGAAGCCAACAGGAAAGGGAGACCTGGCACGGCCATATAAACAGTGAAGACAAGGCTAGGTAATCACCTGCCGTCTGCAAAGACTTTTGAAAACCCCTTCTGCATTATGCCAACAAAATATTTTCCTATGGCTTAGTGAGAGGCTACCCTTCTATAGAACTTTTACTCATGGTTTATAGTTGTAGAATCAAAATACAAATTTTGCACCAGGCTTCTGACTCTTCACTTTCCAAGGTAGTAGATGTATTGAAAACACAACTTATATTCTTTTGTACCAGTTCACTATAACTGGCAATAGGATAGGGTTGGGAGAGAAGCCAAACCACATTACTTTTTATTCTACTAAATTTTTTTCTACACTACTAGAAAGGGGGATTAGGATTGTGAAATTTATGCTTTCATACACTTGTTTATACACATTCAGGTGCTTCTACTTGAGTATTAAGTTACACTATTAGCTTTCCTCTACCCAAATGGAGGATGTTAAATTATATCTGAAAAGAAAGCTTTTGGTTTCTTCATGGAAATGAAGTAAGCAAGCTAAATTCCAGTATATAAAAATTACTTTTACTAGGGTCCAAATAAATATTAACATAAATTAGCTCATTCCATTTTCTGACATAATAAACTTCTCAGATATCTTCTAAGTATACATTAAGAAATGTATCCTAGGCCCTGGCCAGTTGGCTCAGCGGTAGAGCATCGGCCTGGTGTGCGGGGGACCCGGGTTCGATTCCTGGCCAGGGCACATGGGAGAAGCGCCCATTTGCTTCTCCACCCCCACCCCCTCCTTCCTCTCTGTCTCTCTCTTCCCCTCCCGCAGCCAAGGCTCCATTGGAGCAAAGATGGCCCGGGCGCTGGGGATGGCTCCTTGGCCTCTGCCCCAGGCGCTAGAGTGGCTCTGGTCGCGGCAGAGCGACGCCCCGGAGGGGCAGAGCATCGCCCCCTGGTGGGCAGAGCATCGCCCCTGGTGGGCGTGCCGGGTGGATCCCGGTCGGGCGCATGCGGGAGTCTGTCTGACTGTCTCTCCCCGTTTCCAGCTTCAGAGAAATAAAAAAAAAAAAAAAAAAAAAAAAAAGAAATGTATCCTACTCTAGCCTCAACAGTGGTGGTGCAATGAATAGAGAGTTGACCCGGGACACTGAGGGACCAGGTTCAAAACCCCCAAGGTTGCCAGCTGGAGCGTAGGACCCCATGGTCGCTGGCTTGAGCCCAAAGGTCAGTGGCTTGAAGCCCAATGTCACTGGCCTGAGCCAGGGGTGACTTGGCTTGGCTGGAAACCCCTGGTCAAGGCATATATGAGAAGCAATAAATGAGCAACTACAAGGCCACAACTATGAGCTGCTGCTTCTTATCTCCCTCCCTTCCTCTCTCTCTCTCTCACTAAAAAAAAAAAAAAAAAAAAAAAAAAAAAAAAATTCCTACTCTATACATCTATACAAATAATATGATGCATTTCTTAGTGAAGAGTGAGATTGGGAAGCACTTAAAACTGAACACTATCCATGAGAAGTAGGCAAGTGTGCCAACTAAAAAAAATGGTTTTATCTTATATTCCACCATTATGGGGGTTGATAGAAAATTAAGCTTGAATTTAAATAAATAAGTGGTTAGAAGATAACTATGTCAGAACAATAAATCCTATCTAAATGACAAAAACAGTTCCTTTTGAGAGTAAGTAATGTGCATGTGGTATAACAATGGAAACAATTTAAACAAGGCCCATAATATCATTACACAACATGATTCAAAATATCATTAAGACATTAAGAAATAAAAGAAGTCCTTTCTATACTTAATTTGAGAAGTAAAACTGTAACATCAAAGATTTAAAAAATAAATATAATTAAAATAAAAATTTAAGTTATAGATATTATTAAGGCCAGAAAACTCTTTAAAAGATTGGATGAATTCAAATAAGTAAAAAAATTTGGTTATTTTAATATGCCAAATGTATTCATTTTGATTAAAATCCATTTCAATGATCTTTCTATAGAACATTAATGATCAATTAAATTTAATAAACACCACTGCTTTTTGACAGAGTCTTGAAAAATTAAATCAAGGTGCTAAAATTTAGTGGCCTTTTCGGAGCAAACATTTTTTACCTTCTCTATTCTGCCTAAAGACACACACTCAACTCTGCCAAACTGAAATTAATAGTAAAATTGATCTGACTGCTTTATGCTGTAAAATGTTAACTTTCACAAGTAGAGGTAGCTTTCAAACAATACATGCTCATTTTAGAATAGTTATTACAAAGAGTCTTATGATTAAAACTTTGGAATTCACTGAACTTTAGAAGTAGCTGGTAATTACTAGACAATTACACCAAAACCACTGCTTTTGTGTGTGTGTGTGTGTGTGTGTGTGTGTGTGTGTGTGTTTAGTGAAAGATTCAGAAAATCTACATAGAATCCAGGATTTTTTAAATCTCAAAATGTTCTGCCCTCACCAGGCGGTGGCACAGTGAATAGAGCGTCGGACTGGGATGTGGAGGACCCAGGTTTGAGACCCCAAGGTCACCAGCTTGAGTACAGGCTCATCTGGTTTGAGCAAAGCTCACCGGCTTGGACCCAAGGTCATTGAGCAAGGGGTTACTCAGTCTGCTGAAGGCCCATGGTCAAGGCACATATGAGAAAGCAATCAATTAACAACTAAGGTGTTACAACGAAAATCTGATGATTGATGCCTCTCATCTCTCTCCGTTCCTGTCTGTCTGTTCCTGTCTATCCCTCTCTCTGTATCTGTAAAAAAAATAAAAATAAAAATAAAATAAAAAATGTTCTGGACAACTATTTAGATTATTTGTATGATTTTAAAGCCTCAAAATTTCTCCTGCAAAAAATTATCCAACCAATAGAAATATACGTAGGAAAGGACAATTTATACAAAATCAACAAAGTAATATAAATTCTCAAAAAGTGTTACAGAAATGATCTTTTGTTACCTGAGCAACATCTTCAAGTTTATTCCACTTGATTGAAAGTAATAATTTTGGCAGCGACTGTGGGAAGTTCTCTCTGCAATCTTGCCGCAAAGTCCAAATGAGATCCATTTCATTCTCACACAGTTGAGACAAGGGATCCCTGTCCAAAATTTCCTTCAGTACAGCAAGAAATTTTTTTCCACCCCGACTCTAAGATAGTAAAATTACTCATTATAGAACTGAACTCTACAAACATTCTTAGCAAACCTTAGCAAATTTTATATAATGAATTTATAAACATTTTAACATGAGCTTTAACATGTGAGATACTTAAATATAATTTCCCAAAAATATTAATAAAGATGGATTCCCCTTTTAAAGTTTTTATTGTCCAATATAATATCAGTAAGCTAAGAATGAAGAGTTATTCTTAAACAGTTCTGAAAAAAGAAAAATACTGTTTCCTAAAAATCCACATGCAAACACTAGGTGTCAGAATTGTAATTTGGATTAAAAAAAGTCACTTATTATTTGAACAGAATTAAACAAATAAACAAAATGATAAACCAAACATAAGAAGTTAAAAAAAAAAACTAATAGGAGGCTTCTTGGCTCACAGGAATAAAACCATTTAAATTAAGAATGAAATCTAGCCTGACCAGGTGGCGGTGCAGTGGATAGAGCATCGGACTGGGATGCGGAAGGACCCAGGTTCGAACCCCCGAGGTTGCCAGCTTAAGTGCGAGCTCATCTGGTTTGAGCAAAGCTCACCAGCTTGGACCCAAGGTCGCTGGCTCCAGCAAGGGGTTGCTCAGTCTGCTGAAGGCCCGCAGTCAAGGCACATATGAGAAAGCAATCAATGAACAACTAAGGTGTTGCAACGCGCAATGAAAAACTAATGATTGATGCTTCTCATCTCTCTCTGTTCCTGTCTGTCTGTCCCTAACTAGCCCTCTCTCTGACTCTCTCTCTGTCTCTGTAAAAAATAAATTAAAAAAAAAATTTTTTTAAAAGAAAAAGAATGAAATCAATAAAGAAGATCCATGCTATTTTTTGTATCTAGACTCTGAATTGCATTATGAAAAAGATTTGCACTGCACTGCCTGATACTTAGAGAAATACTATACCAGTTAAGCCAAACCACATTATAACACACACACACCCCTTGGCAGTATATTCTATTATTATATTAGTAATATTATATATATTAGTAATATTATAATATTACTAATAATATATATTAGTAATATTACTAATATTATATTACTTTACATTAATTTAACAAGAATTTGATATGAACATTAAAATAAATTAAAAAGACATTACTAATTTTCTAAAGTTATAAGTTCAAAATAGTACAAGCATATATAAAAAAGAATGAAGGAGATAACAATTCTTTGTAAAATATCTGAAAGGCACAACAGAAAACACTACTGGAACTAATAAGCAATTAAAGCAAGGTTGCAGGATATGAGGTCAATATATAAAAGTAAATCGCTTTCCTATACATCAGAAACAAGTGGAATTTGACATTAAAAACACAGGTATCACTTATATTAGCACCCAAAATTATAAACACTTGGGTATAAAACTAACAAAATATATACAAGATCTATATGAGGAAAAGTAGATAATTCTGATGAATAAAATCAAAGAACTAAATCAATGATGAGATATTCCATGTTCATGGATAGAAAGACTCAGTATCGTCAAAAAGTCAGTTCTTCCCAACTAACAGACTCAAGACAAAACTAATCAAAATTCCAACAAGTAATTTTGTGGGTATCAATAAACTGATTCTGAAGTTTATATGGAAAAACAAAAGGGTAGAATAGCCAATACAATAATGAAAAAGAAAAAACAAAGTTGAAAGACTGACACTATGTAACCTATGTAACCTATGCAAAAATAAATGTGAAACCCCAAAGTAAAACTATAAAACTCATAGAAGATAACATAGGGAAAAAATTAGATGACCTGAGGAGTTTGGCAAAGATTTTTTTTTCATATAACACCAAATGCTTGATCCTGCAAGGAAAGAATTGATAAGTTGGATTTCATTAAATTTAAAATTATCTCCCCCTCTCCTTCCTCTCTGTCTCTCTCTTCCCCGCAGCGAGGCTCCATTGGAGCAAAGATGGCCCGGGCGCTGGGGATGGCTCCTTGGCCTCTGCCCCGGGTGCTAGAGTGGCTCTGGTCGCAGCAGAGCGACGCCCTGGAGGGGCAGAGCGTCGCCCCCTGGTGGGCGTGCCGGGTGGATCCCAGTCGGGTACATGCGGGAGTCTGTCTGGCTGTCTCTCCCCGTTTCCAGCTTCAGAAAAATACAAAAAAAAAAGGGGGGGGGGAATTTAAAATTATCTGCTCTGCAAAAGACACTGTCAAGAGAATGAAAAGGCAAGCCACAGATACGAAAATACTTACAAAAAGACTTATCTGATAAAGAACTCTTAAAAGTCAACCATAAGAAAATAAATCACTAGACTAAAATATGGGTCAAAGATCTAACCAGACACCTCACCAAATAAAATACACAAATGGAAAATAAACATGAAAAAATGCTTAGGCCCTGGACAGTTAGCTCAGTTGGTTACAAGTGTCCCAAAACAATAGGTTGTGGGTTCGATCCTGGTCAGGGCACATATTAGAAGGGACCAACAAATGAACAACTAAGTGGAACAACAAATGAATGCTTCTTTCTTTCTGTCACTAAAATAAAATTTAAAAATCTTGAGGGGAAAAAAAACTGCGTAACATCATATCATCAGGGATATGCAAATTAAAACAAAAACGAGACACAACTATACACCTATTAGAAATGCCAAAATTCAGAACACTGACAACACCAAATGCTACTGAAGATGTGAAACAACTCAGTCATTGCTGATGAGAATGCAAAACACTACAACCACTAAGGATGACAGCTTGGTGGTTTCTTACAAAAATAAACATACTCTTACTGTACGATCCAGTAATCACACTCATTGGTATTTATCAAAAGGAACTGAAAAGTTAAGCCCACACAAAAACCTGCACATGGATGTTTATAGAAGCTTTATTAAAAAACTATATAGCACTAAAAGGAAATAAGTTACCATGCCATGAAAAGACACGAAGGAGCCTTACATGTATGTTACTAAATGAAAGAAGCCAATCTGAAAAGGCTACATACTGTACAACTCCAACTATATGACATCTGGAAAAGGCAAAACTATGCATATAGTAAAACAAAATCTGTGGTTGCCAGGGGTCAGGGATGGGGCAGAATAATGAACAGGCCAAGCACGAAGGGTTTGTAGAGCATGAAAATATTCTCTGATATTATAATGATTGATATATGTCATACATTTATCCAAACCCATACAATGCACAAAAAGAGTGAACCCTAAGGTAAAACTATGGATTTCGGGTGAGTATGATGTGTCAGTATAAGTTCAGTCTTGGTACCAAATATATATAACACTCTAGTGAGTGATGTTGATAATGGGTGAGGCTATATGCACATGTGGGGGCAGGGGACGTATAGGAAATCTCTGTACCTTCCTCCCAATTTTGTGAACCTAAATCTGCTCTTAAAAAAAAAAAGTCTAATTAATAAAAATAGACACACAAAGTCTGTAGAAATGATAACAGTGGTTTTATATTCAGAGCCTCAACTTATAAAGGGTATGCTCTATTTTACAAACTTAATTTAGGTTTCTTTTAAAAAAGTGATCATGAGAAGTCAATTTGAAAATGAAACTCCTACACTTCATCTTAAAGTGAAACTGCTACTGCCAACAACATAGTATAAATTGTTCATGTCAGAAAAAGGCAGACTTGCTGGTTAAGTTAAACACTGCATAAAGCTAGCAGACCTACTATAATTTCATGGATCAAAATTAGACTTTACAGAACTACTATAAGTAAATATCCTTAAGAGCTAGGAGTAAATTAAGAGGGGAGAGCATAGGGTGGGATGTATAATTGTACTGTGATTGTTTACTGAGCTATGAAAAGTACATCACTGAGTAACGCCAGGGTAAAAACAACCAACTACATGCCAGAAAGTGGCGGAAAGCCCAAGAAAACACAAAATCTTATATTCTTTTACAAAATCCAACATGATCAGTAATGAAAATATTGTGCAGTGTAGCTGGAGAACTTACATATATTCAAATGTTTGAACTAAAAAAAGAAAAATCACAGTTGAAAGCAATGAAAACTAATACTCATACTCTCTACTTTGTTTCTCTTCATGTTTAGATTTAAAAAACCCCAGATTTTAATAGTAGTTAGTGAACAAAATAAAAAATATAAACCCTGCTATAAACACATTAAATTAAAAAAATAAAATGATTATGGCTCTTTCTCCTTCACAATGGAGAAGGCTGGAAAACACATCTATCATCTTCAGAGGAGATGGACACTCAAACAGCATGTTTTGCAGTGTGCTTGCAAGGGATAAAATTAACCACTTTGTTTGCCAGACTGGGGAGTTGACCAATCTGTAGCTGGGGATGAGACAGTCCATGAAATCAGTGTTGGTGGGACAAAGACTGAGAAGACAGTTACATGACAAGAGATTGAGCACAAAAGAAATTAATAAGCAAGTATACTGAAGTTAACAGAAATCCAGATTTCTCACTGTCAGCAAAAGGAATTAAAAATATGGAGAGTCAAAGGCTAGAAAAATTCCTAATACTGGATCTAAATTAGAGGCATTGATTGCTAATAGATAAATATATTCTTATATATAATTACCCAAATATATGTAAATGCAGAGATATACATATATTATCCCGCTGTTTCATGAAAAGGCTTAAATGTAGTTGCATGCTGGTAACAATAAGCATATCTAGTCCCCAGATCATGAATTCTAAATACTTTACACAAATAAAAAGAACCAAGACTACCTGGAGAAATGACTGATTCCAAACCTGGGGTAGAGAAAATATGATACCAAATGATCCTGAAACACTCTGTTGTACAGGAAAGAAGGAAATGCTCAAGGAATGAGAGAGACATCAAAAAGACACGGGACTGTTTCAATGGGCTGCCACTGGCCAAATATATGTCATTTTCAACATCAAAATAAATGACAGTAACATTAATTATAAGTCACTAAACAAAACAGAAATAATAAATTTATATTACTAAACGTTTAAAAAAGAGAGAAATAAAAGAGTAAATAAATGGAGAAGAAAACCACTATCTTATGGTATAAGCCAACTAATAAATTCAAAAGGAAAAATTTAAAAATCAGCACCTGGCAAACCATTGATATAGTATTGATTTAAGCAAGGTATATTAATAAATATCAAAACAATTGGGTAAAAATCTGATGTGAAACAGGATTTCTACTTAGAGTAAAAATATTTCCTCATAAAATACTTAAAATTTTATAGACAAAAAACAACTATATAAAGTGATAACAACTAACATCAATAATCGAATAAATTGATAGTTGCCTCCTGACAAAATGCAGTAAGAACACTCCACCACTTCTCTAGTATTCCTGAAAAATGAACAGCTGGAATATGATCATGATAAAACATTAGAGAAATCCAAACTGAGTGGCATTCTACAAAGTAACCAGCTTGTAGTCTTTAAAAACTTCAGTCATTAAAAATAAGGAAAGATTAAGCAACTGTTTTAGAATGAAGAAAACTAAACACACATAACAATGAAATGCAACAATCCTGAGTTTGATCCTGTACCTATAAAAGGACATCATTGAGATAACTGGCTAAATTTGAATGGAATATATGGGTAGACTTAAAATGGGTTAGACAATGGAACTAAATCAGTATTATTTTTCTGATTTTTATGAGTGGATTCTGGTTAAGTAGGCAAACTCCTTGTTTTTAGGAAATACTCTGAAGAATTATGGGCAAAAGGACCTGATGTATAATACTTAAATCTCAAATGATTCAGAAAAACTCATTCATATACAATTTGGTAAAGTAAATGTGTTAAAATGTTAACAGTTGGGGAAGTTGAATGAAGATCATGTGGGATTTTTTGTATTCTTCCAAGTTTTCAGTAAGTTGAAAAAAAATTTAATGCTTAATATTTATTTCCTTTCCCCAAAATTGAAGGATGTAAAGATCCAAATCATTCTACTAAGAAAACATTCTAGACTCTGGAAGGTTGGCTCAGTAGACAGAGCATCGGCCCCACATACGGATATCCTGGGTTCAATTCCCAGTCAGGGCACACAAGAGAAGTGACCACCTTCTTCTCTCCCCTTCCCTCTCTCCCTTCTCTCCCTCTTTCCCTCCTGCACCCAGTTGCTCAAGCGTTGGACCTGGGTGCTAAGGATAGCTTGGTTGCTCTGAGTGCATCAATCTCTGGTGCTAAAAATAGCTTGGTTGATTTGAGCATCAGCTCCCAAAAAGGGTTTGCTGGATGGATCCCAATGGGGGGGGGGCATGTGGTAGTCTGTCTCACTCTCTCCCCTCCTCTCACTTAAAAAAATATTCTAGGGAGCTCCCCAGAACCTCTGAACTAAAGGCTGAGTGATCACCTGCATTCTCCAAAGCCCATTAAAATTTTAGGTTTGGATTTCTGCTGTAAGAAAATAGGACATAATTATTTGTAACATAGATGTTTTAGATTAGAGCAGAATTTCTCCAACTCAGTGCTGTTGATATTTTGTTGTAGAACAGTCTTATGCATTGTAGAAAATTTAGCAGCATCCTTGAATTCTACTTACTTGGTGCCGGAAGCACCCTCCTGAATTGTGACAATCAAAATCTCTACCGATTATGCTAAGTGAAAAAGGAAGATAAAATATGGTATGATTCTGTTTATGAGGTACCTGCATAATCAAAATCGTAGAGACAGAAAGTGGAATAGTGGATGTAAAGGGGTGAGGAAGAGGAGGAAAACATGTTGTTTAATGGATACAGAGTTTTAGTTAGGCAAGATAAAAAAAGTTCTAAGAGATCAGTTGAACTTAAAGGGTTAAGAATATTGTGAATATATACTTAACCCTTCTGAACTATATACCTGTACTTAAAAATTATTAAGATAATAAATTTTAGCTTGACCAGGTGGTGGCACAGTAGATAAGAGCATCAGACTGGGACGCAGAGGACCCAGGTTCAAAACCCAAGGTTGCTGGCTTGAGTGTGGGATCATAGACATGACCTCATGTTTGCTGGCTTGAGCAAGGGGTCAGTTGCTCAGCTGTGCCCCCCCCCACCCCGCAGGCACATATGAGAAAGCAATCAATGAACAACTAAGGTGCTGCAACGGAGAACTGATGCTCCTCATCTCTCTCCCTTCTTCTTTCCCTATCTGTCCCTCTCTCTGTATCTGTCACAAAAAAAAAAAAGAAAGAAAAAAGATGGTAAATTTTACATTCTGTGTATTTTATCACAATCAAAAAAATAATTGCCTTGGCCAGTTGGCTCAGTGGTAGAGTATCGGCCTGGTGAGTGGAAGTCCTGGCCAGGGCACACAGGAGAAGCGCCCGTCTGCTTCTCCACCCTTCCCCTGCTACTTTCTCTCTCTCTCTCTTCCCCTCCCACAGCCAAGGTTCCATTGGACAGAGTTGGCCCAGGTGCTGAGGATGGCTCCGTGGCCTCCACCTCAGGCACTAGAATGGCTCCGCTAGAATGGCTCAGGTTGCAACAGAGCAATGCCCCAGATGGGCAAAGCATCGCCCCCTGGTGGACATGCTGAGTGGATCCCAGTCAGGCACATGTGGAAGTCTGTCTCTCTGCCTCCGCACTTCTCACTTCAGGGGGAAAAAAAATTAACTCCAAGACTAGGTTGAAGTTCATTAGTAAGGTGATAGTAAATTCAATTGATGAATTTTGTGTGTATACACGTTATACATATGTGTACATGTTTTTTATATACATCTATAAATGTACATACACATACTTCAACAAGTCAACTTATGATGATCTTGGTAAGGAGTGTAAACTGCTCTTGGCATATATACGAATAGTCAACTAAACAGTTCTATTCATTCCTGTCATTCAACAGACCTAAGAATATTGGGAAAAAATGTATCTTTTTTTTGTGTGTGAAAAAGAGAGGGACAGATAGAGACACACAGACAGGAAGGAAGAGAGATGAGAAGCATCAATTCTTCGTTGTGGCTCCTTAGATGTTTGTTGATGCTTTCTCGTATGTGCCTTAACATGGGGTTGGGGGCTACAGCAGAGCAAGTGACAACTTACTCAAGCCAGTGACCTTTGGGTTCAAGCCGGCGACCCACGTTTATGCTGGATGAGCCGGCTTGAGAGCCGGCGACCTTGGGGTTTGGAACCTGGGTCCTCTGCGTCCCAGTCCAACAGTCTATTCACTGTTCCACTGCCTGGTCAGGAAAAAAAAGTATCTTCTAAAAAGTACTTATCAATAACAACTTTGGAAAAAAAGAAAGAGTACTTAACACAGGATCCTTTATTTTTTTATTTTTTTTTAAAGATTTTTTTTTTATTCATTTTTAGAGAGGAGAGAGAGAGAGAGAAAGGAGAGAGAGAAGGGGGGAGGAGCTGGAAGCATCAACTCCCATATGTGCCTTGACCAGGCAAGCTCAAGGTTTCGAACCGGCGACCTCAGCATTTCCAGGTCGACGCTTTATCCACTGCGCCACCACAGGTCAGGCAACACAGGATCCTTTAATGAGGGGAAGCAGATAAAACCAGGGATCAGATCTGCTAAGAGCCATGCAGCAGTGAGAAACAGTTCTGGGAAACTCTAGCTTAGAACCAAGGGATACAGGAATGGGAGGAAGCCAGGGGAATCATCCGAGGGGTTATCAAGGGATCTGCCAGTAGAGCAGCTTCTTTGGTCAGGCATGCTCCTTCCTCTGAGCTGAGATGAAGCAGCAATGGCACGGGTCCCAGACTGAAGTGAGGAGCATGGGTACTGAGCCCTAGGGAGCCATGAGATCCCAGAAAGTATAGAAATCTTCATATACAGGAGACCCCAAATATCAGCATAATCTACCCCAACTCCTAAAGTTACTAAAGGCAGGTTACAGTGAATAGTCTGACAACCAAGATGTCATAGCATAAAAAGAGCCAAACTAAGAATCAACAAGTATTTGAGAAAACCAGTATAAAGTAGCAAGAACACTTTAAAAACAAGATTAATTCCTCAGAGAGAACTAAGGTAACATTATATCAGAAATAGTCAGAAATCTTAAAAAATTAATGAGAATTTAAAAAGTAAAAAGAAACAAACTCCAACCTGACTAGTAATAAAGGAATCAAAGTTAAAATAATGTGACACCTTTTTTGTCTACTGGACTAGCATATTAAAAAGATGGGGAGAAATGCAGAAAGTAGGAACTCTCCTACAATGTGGGCAGGGTTGTAAATTTTTCATCTTTTATGGTATGCAAAATGTGGTAGAATTCTTATAAAAAGGGCATATACCTTTTGAGCTAATAATTTCATTTCTAGGAATCTATTCTATAAAAAACACATATGTAGAAGATATACAAAGTACATATTTATTACAGCACTGTTTTAGTGGAGAATAATTGGAAGTAAGCTATTTAAATGCAAGCAGAACAATTAAGATTGGTAGCTACAAGCTAAACTATTAACACAGTTATCTCTGAGGAGGAAAGATGCTAAGAGTTATAGAACAAAATTTTCATTTTTGATTTCACAATTTATTAACTATACTATATACCCAATTTAAAAAACAATGAGGGGTATATCAAATGTGGGCAAAAATATTAAAGCAATATTAAAGCTAATAAAGGATAACTAAAAATAGGCATTAGAATAAAAATATCCCTAATAACTATTATCTCTAAAACTTAAACTATGTGTCAGTAACTGCCTGATTGATAAGTGTATAGTTGTAATAAACTTCTTTACTTCATTAAAAAGAACGACTCTTAAAGTATTTGTAGTAGCAGATAACTTGTACTACAGAGCTACAGAAATTTTTGAGAACTCTAATGGCAAAGCAGAAAATTGTCTAAGCCAGATATTTCTCCAAATAGCCAACATTATACAGTGCTTTGATTCATTGCAAATGACAAAAACATATACATTATCTCCATTTTGCCTGCTTGCCTCTATATAATAATTACTAATCTATATAGAAAGGCTTTATGGAAAGTGGCTTTACACTTAAAAATTGTGGACTGATGACAAGAAAATATCAGATTGGAACTCAGAAAAGTGTTGAACTAAAAATTTTTATAAATTAGAAAGTATAAATGGTAGAAATATTTCCTCAGTATGCATTCTCCTCTTCTTCCTTAAGTAACAATCTACACTTAGCCAAGTACATGACTGCCCAGTTAAAGACTATTTTCCAGCCGCACCTGTAGTTAGGGATAATCATGTGACTAAGTTCTGGCTAATGAGATGTTAAGCAAAACTGAGGCATGTCAATGATATCCTCAAAAAGAATGAGTGTAGTCTCTAGTCTTGCTTTTCTTGTTAGTGCCATAAGAAGCTCAAGAACCTATACTAAACCACGAGACAGCCTGACCAGGCAGTGGCACAGTGGATAGAGCGTTGGATTGGGATGCGGAGGACCCAGGTTCGAGACCCTGAGGTCGCCAGCTTAAGTGCGGACTCATCTGGTTTGAGCAAAGCTCACCAGCTTGGACCCAAGGTCGCTGGCTCGAGCAATGGGTTACTCGGTCTACTGTGCACCCCCCCCCCCCCCCCCGTCAAGGCACATATGAGAAAGTAATCAATAAACAACTAAGGTGCTGCAACGAAAAACTGATGATTGATGCTTCTCATCTCTCTCCGTTCCTGTCTGTCTGTCCCTATCTATCCCTCTCTCTGACTCTCTCTCTGTCTCTGTAAAAAAACAAAACAAAACAAAAAACAAACACAAAAACCTCATGAGACAGAAACTACATGTTAAAGTTGGCAGCACACCAAGATAGAAGGAACTTGGCCTCCCAGAACTGTGAAGCCTGATTATATCTGCTCTGTAACATGAAAGAAAAAAAATATTAGTCTCCTCATTCAGCTAAGTAATACTCACAAAGACAGTATTGGTTAAATCTATGAGATGTCACAGCATCCCTTACAAACTAGCTGCTAAACTAGTGTTTATATCCAAAAAAGGCTTACTACTAAACACAGACCACCTACAGACAGCTGCCATTTAATACAACATTAGCCCTGGCCGGTTGGCTCAGTGGTAGAGCGTTGGCCTGGTGTGCAGGAGTCCCAGGTTCAATTCCCGGCCAGGGCACACAGGAGAAGCGCCCCTCCCCTTCTCCTTCCTCTCTGTCTCTCTCTTCCCCTCCTGCAGCTGAGGCTCCATTGGAGCAAAGTTGGCCCAGGTGCTGAGGATGGCTCTGTGGCTTCTGCCTCAGGCGCTGGAATGGCTCTGGTTGCAACAGAGTGATGCCCCAGATGGGCAGAGCATCCCCCCCGGTGGGAGTGCTGGGTGGATCCCGGTTGGGCGCATACAGGAGTCTGTCTGACTGCCTCCCCGTTTCCAACTTCAGAAAAAAAAAAATTACAACATTAGTATAAACATACACACACTCACAGAGTGTTCTTGCATATGAGTATGGTCCTCTGTAAGTTCACTGCCATACATGAAAATAAGGTAGTTAACAATGAGCATAACTTTTTATCAATAAAGGGCCGTTTTAAAACCTTGATACTTACTGATACATTAGCACTATCGCTGCTTGCAATCTCAGCTGCCTTTTCGATAATCTGTTTAAAAAGATTAAAATATTCAATTTTGATTGGCATTTGTAAAATTTTAAATATAACTACAATTGTACTTGGACTATAATTAGTCTGTGATTTCTACGTTTTATAATGTAAACATGGATTTTAAATGCAAAATGGTATTATGCACTGATTTCCAATCTTCAAACTCCTGACAATCAGGAACCAATGGTGTTACTAAGAGAGGCTATGAATCTCAAGATGCGCTACAATTACCTGTAGATAAAATGGAGTGGCTTGCATATGGCTGTGGAAAAAAATTTTGTAAGTGTCTTCTGATTGAGAAAATAAAAAGATATGTTAGAGTTACTAAGGATAGAATAAGTTTTGTCATTTTTCCATCATTTTTTCCCGCATATAAAAAGTGTGATGTCAAAAAAGCACCTAAGAATATTTTTCAAATCATTAAATTCAAAAGGGCTCTAATTCTTGGAAACATGGAACTAACTCCATAGGGCCAGGAAGATCAGTGGTAAAGCATCTAAAAATCCACACCTAAATTAGGTAATCTTAAACTAATAATTTGTATCCTCATGTGTAAAATATAATTCCCATTCTACTGCATAGGGTTGTTATAATGACAAAATAAAATTAATAGTTATTAAAATTAAGCAATAAGGCCCTGGCCGATTGGCTCAGTGGTAGAGTGTCGGCCTGGCATGCAGAAGTCCCGGGTTCGATTCCCGGCCAGGGCACACAGGAGAAGTGCCCAACTGCTTCTCCACCCCTCCCCCTCTCCTTCCTCTCTGTCTCTCTCTTCCCCTCCCGCAGCTGAGGCTCCATTGGAGCAAAGATGGCCCGGGCGCTGGGGATGGCTCCTTGGCCTCTGCCCCAGGCGCTAGAGTGGCTCTGGTCGCAGCAGAGCAACGCCCGGGAGGGGCAGAGCATCGCCCCCTGGTGGGCAGAGTGTCGCCCCCTGGTGGGCGTGCCGGGTGGATCCCGGTGGGGCGCATGCGGGAGTCTGTCTGACTGTCTCTCCCCGTTTCTAGCTTCAGAAACACACACACACACACACACAAAATTAAGCAATAAAAATAAAATTGATTTGAAAAGCAAAGTGCATCAAAGTCATTATAGCAAAAAGCATTAAGAATACGGGGCCCTGGCCAGTTGGCTCAGCATAGAGTGTTGGCTCTGCATGTGGAAGTTCTGGCTAGATTCCCGGTCAGGGCACATAGAAAAAGTGATCATCTGCTTCTCTACCCCTCTCCTTTCTCTCTCCCTCTAACTCTCTCTTCCCCTCCCACAGCCATGACTCAGGCAATTTGAGTGAGTTGGCCCCTGGTGTTGAGGAAGGCTCCATGGTCTCCACCTCCGGCACTAAAATGGTTTGCTTGGTTGCCAGCAACAGAGCAATGGACAGAGCATTGCCCCCTAGTGGTCTCGCCTGGTGGATACTGGTCAGAGCACATACAGGAGTCTGTCTCTGCCTCTGGATCTCTCACATAATAAAAAATAAACTAAAAAAAAAAAAGAATATGGGGAACTCTTGCATTTTATATCTGTATCATTTGATTTGCTGTTTAAAATGGTCATATAAAAATTATGCTATTAAAGTAAATGCAATAAGTATGAGCATAGACATATTTAAAGACTAAAATCTCCATCCCAGGCTGATCTTCAAAGGCAAAGGAAAATTTAGTGACCACAGATGACTTAAACAATGCTGAAACAAAACATTAAAAAAAATCGACTTCTCTTGAAATACTGTATTAAAAACATTTATGTTTGTACAAGATGTTATATTTGTAAAACTGCTTCAAAAAGCATCTCATCTGAAGCCAAAAAAAAAAAAATTATAATTGATTGTCCAACACACCATAATCGAACACAAAAACAGGCAAAGCTAGGACACATATTCTAATCCTATTGTAAAAAATAAAGCCATGACATAAATATAATGGATTAGTCAAAATGTACCATTTTTACTCATTGTACATTAAATTATAAGGTTCTTAACATATATGGAATTTCTATTGTAATAATCACAAAATATTATTAATGAGAAAAAACACTTTACAAGAATCTGAAATGAAAAGTTACTTCTGAGGTGGATAAAATTCAATTGAAATACAAGTAACAGAAGAAACATTAAGTTACTCAATTTTAATTTACACACTACACTAATTTACACACTACTCTTCAGGTGTGGTAGTGTTGAACATTAAAGCACAATTAAGTTTATAGGTGGGTTAATTTAAATACTATTTAGTGTAACATCAAATTTTTTAAGTTAGCTGGTTCTCAAATGAATTAAGGAAGTAAAAGAAACTTATTATCTGAGAATTTGCTCAAAGATTTCATCATAAAAATCAGAATCAATCACAGCTGGAACAAAGATGCCAACCCTAAAGATAAAACATAACAGCTTAGAACTCTTAGCATGATAATTATTGTAGCCCGATTTTAAGCCTCTATAAGCTATTTCTTCCTTATCCCAAAGACATGCAGCTTCATACTAAGAAAATGCATTTAGAAATGAAGTCCTGGCCCTGGCCAGTTGGCTCAGTGGTAGAGCGTCGGCCCAGCCTGTGGACGTCCCAGGTTCAATTCCCGGTCAGGACACACAGGAGAAGCGGCCATCTGCTTCTCCCACCCTTCCCTCTCTCCCTTCTCTCTATCTCTCTCCTTTCCACCTGAAGCCATGGCTCCCTTGGAACAAGTTGACCCTGGGCACTGAGAATGGCTCCATGGCCTCGCCCTAGGTGCTAAAACAGCTCGGTTGCCTAGCAATGGAGCAATGCCCCAGATGGGCAGATCTCTCTGCCTCTCCGCTTCTCACTTAAGAAAAAAAAGAAAGAAAAGAAAGAAATGAAATCATTGCTATAAATTCCACAAAATAATAGTAATTTAGGAAGTCCTACTAATAGTAATATTCCACATAAATCACTTTTCTTTGAATACTAACTCTAACGCAGCAATGATTATGTCTTTAATCTCTGAACCAACATAGCTGGAATGTTTCACTGTACACATGACATGTTCCGAATTACATATAAATGCGTTTAGACTTCTTTTACATTGAAAAAACACCTCTGAGAACAATTATGATTTCCTCAGTTTATAAATGAGGAACTGAAAACCCAAAGCTAACGCACCTCACTTGGGCAGTGACAAAGCCAGGATAAAATCAAGTTGGCTCTTGCTCAGTGGTCTTTACACTGAACCAAGCTGTCAATTTCTGAGATGTTTTAAAATAGAAGTAGAAGCAGACATACAGAGCTTAAACTATAAACATAAAGAGAACCAGGAACAAATAACTCAATTATTTCATGTATAGTGGTCCTTCAAATAATTAGCTTACCTTATCAAAGGGAGGGTAGTAATAAGGTTGTTTTTTATTCTCTGGGAATTTGATATGCAAAGCTGTTGCATTTTCAGTATATGGATTTGTTTGAACAGTTCCCATTGGATTCAACATTTCTTCAAGTTCATCTAAAATATGCAAATAATTTTGAGTATTAAAAATATATTTTTGAAACTAAATTTTAATGGATTTCAACCATGAAAATGATTGAAAAAGTGTGTCACCTAAGGACATCTGACAATTATATCAGTAGCCTCTAATCTTCCATTAATACTGGCACAAAAATTGAATCTGAGTTGACATTTTTCAAATGAGAAAATTAACAAAAATCAATAGTACCTATCTCTTTCTTCAATGTGGTAAGTATTCTCAATTTTGAAAAAAAAAACAACTTAATTAAGCCCATCCAATGGTGGCACAGTGGACAGAGACCATCAACCTGGAACGCTGAGGTCCCAGGTTCAAAACCCTGAGGTTGCCAGCTTGAGTGTGGGATCATTAATATGATCCCATGGTCACTGGCTTGAGCCCAAAGGTTGCTAACTTGAAGCCCAAGGTCATTGGCTTGAGCAAGGGGTCAATGGCTCAGCTTGAGACCCTCAGTCAAGGCACATATGAAAAACAATCAATGAAGAACTAAAAGTGACAAACTATAAGCTGATGCTTCACATCCCTCTCCCTTCCTGTCTGTCTGTCTCTCTCTCTCTCTCTCTCTCTCTCACACACACACACACACACGCAGACACAGACAGACACACACACACACAAAATTAAAATAAAATAAACTTAATTAAAAATGCTCTGGCCCTAGCCAGTTGGCTCAGTCAGTTAGAGGGTCTTCTCAAAACGTCAAGGTTGGGGGATTCAATCCCCAGTCAGGGAACATATGGGAAGTAACCAACGGGATGCTCAACTATGTGGAACAACAAAATGGAAGGACAAAATTAATGTCTTTCTCTCTCTCTCGCCCCCTTCATCACTCTAAAAGCAATCAATTAAAAAAAATAATTTAATTTAAAAAATCAACTAGCCTGACCAGGTGGTGGTACAGTGGATAGAGCATCGGACTGGGATGCTGAGGACCCAGGTCCGAGACCTTGAGGTCGCCAGCTTGAGCGCTGACTCATCTGGTTTGAGCAAAGCTCACCAGCTTGGACCCAAGGTCGCTGGCTCGAGCAAGGGATTACTCAGTCTGCTGAAGGCCCGCAGTCAAGGCACATATGAGAAAACAATCAATGAACAACTAAGGTGTCGCAACGAAAAACTGATGATTGATGCTTCTCATCTCTCAGTTCCTGTCGTTTGTCCCTATCTATCCCCTCTCTTTGACTCTCTCTCTCTCTGTCTCTGTAAAAAAAATAAATAAATAAAAATCAACCAATTAAAAATAAAAAGAAACTGCTCTCCCTTCACCAAAATTAGGTGGCTCATAGGAATTATTATTCCATCACTATAGATAAATTTTCTTAATCACATGAAATCTGATTTCCATGATCATCACAGTACTCAAACCAGTATTTTCAAAGTCAACAGTGACTTTATCCCGTAACTGCTGACGCAGTTAAAGACCTCCTCTGGTAGTTTCTACTAACACTCCCTTCACGTGGTACTCCTCTAACCTCACCAACTGCTTCTTCCTTCAAGGCACTTCTCCCTCTTCTCTACCACTCTAAACACAGTACATTCACAGAATTGTGCATGGGACTCTTAGAATTTCAGTGATGTCATAAAACCCTGGAGTGTGTATAACTTTCAAATTTCATAGATAGGTAAACTGTTGAAGAGACATGAAATTCAAGAGGTAACAGACAAGCTGAAGCCACCCCTCTCTAAACTAATTTCTCTTCTTATTTTGTTTTTTAACATTCTCTCAGTACTTCCTTAGAAAAGTTTGTCTAGGCCTAATGTCCAGATAGCATGCAAATTAGAATTCCTCCCCAAAGCTAGAAAACCTTTTTAAAAATTTACAAGTTCTAGGTAAACTTGCTCATCTCTTTAAGTACATTCTCATCTCATAGATTCTATTTTCACTCTTTTGAAGCGATTTTTAGAATTTATACACCTCTAAAGCTGCCTTCTCAGCAAATTATGATCCTATATTTGTTAACTAGTAGCGTTATATTTACTTGTCTTACCAAATGCAACCTATCTAAAGTCAAATGTAGATTTTAGTACTCTTATCAGCCCCAAACTTATGGAGATAACCTTGCTTAAAAGTGATCGCAAAAAAGGCATCCTGATACATTACAAAAGGGAAGTACAAATTGGTACAACCTTTAAGAAAGCAGTTTGTGATTATTTACCAATATTACAAATATATTTATTCTTTGACTCAATAAACCCACCTCTGGGAATTTATCTTCGATACCTACCTGGCCATAAACAAGGTTATTCATTGTAACTGTTAAAACTATCAAAAGAGCCTGACCTGTGTTGGCACAGTGTATAGGGTCAATTTGGACACTGAGGTCCCAGGCTCAAAACTCCCGAGCTTGAGCGTGGGCTCATAGATATGACTCCATGGTCACTGGCTTGAGCCCAAACTTTGCTGGCTTGAGCAAGGAGTCCCTGGCTTGGCTGGAGCCCCAGGGTCAAGGCATATATGAGAAGCAATCAATGAACAATTAAAAAGTGCCCACAATTACGAGCTGATACTTCTCTTCTTTCTCCCTTCCTGATTGTCTCTCTCTCAATAAAAGAAAACTATGAAAAGATAAAAAGATAAAAGGTAAAGGGGGCATAAATGGTGATGGAAGGAGACTTTACCTGGGCTGGTGAATACAAAATACAATATACAGGTAATATATTATAAAACTGTACACCTGAAACCTATAATTTTATTAACCAATGTCACCTCAATAAAGTCAATAAAAAAATTTTTTTAAAAGAAGCCAGATACAAAAGGACAAATATTGTATGATTCCACTTATATAAAATAACGAGTAGGCAAATTCAAAGAGACAGAAAATAGATTAGAGATTACAAAAGTCTAGGAGTGGGAGGATTAGTGAGTTATGTTTTAATGGCTACAGAATTTCTGTTTAGAGTGATTAAAAAATTTGGAAATGTACAACGGTGATGGTTATTCAACATTGTCACTTATTCAATTACTATCACTTAATTGGACACCTAAAATGGTTAAAATAGAAATTCTTGTTATATGTACTTTACCACAACTTAAAAATTTTTTTAATAATTTATTTAACTTAAAACCACTGAACTGTACACTTTAAATGGGTGAATTGTGTTGTATGAGAATTATAGCTCAATAAAATTGTCTTAAAAGGAAAAAAAATATTTACCACATTTAAAAATTGGAAGATTTCAAGAAAGAGATGAAAAGAAAAGCGCAACTCTGTTTAAAGAAGTAGCAGCAGCACTCTAGGTAGAAAGAAAAGGCTACAGGGGCAAGGAGCAGAACACTGCACAGAATATGCTATTTTATCGACTAATAGGGAGAAAAATAAAAATCTTCCTATTTCCTACTGTATACATGAAAAATGCTGGAAAGGCCCTGGCCGGTTGGCTCAGTGGTAGAGCATCGGCCTGGCATGCAGGAGTCCCGGGTTCAATTCCCGGCCAGGGCACACAGGAGAAGCGCCCATTTGCTTCTCCACCCTCCCCCTCTCCTTCCTCTCTGTCTCTCTCTTCCCCTCCCACAGCCAAGGCTCCATTGGAGCAAAGGTGGCCCGGGCGCTGAGGATGGCTCCATGGCCTCTGCATCAGGTGCTAGAATGGCCCTGGTTGCAACAGAGCAACGCCCCAGATGGGCAGAGCGTCGCCCCCTGGTGGGCATGCCGGGTGGATCCTGGTCGGGAGCATGCGGGAGTCTGTCTGACTACCTCCCCGTTTCCAACTTCAGAAAAATACAAAAAAAAAAAAATGCTGGAAAGAGAAAAAAGCAACCAATAAATGTGATTATATACTGTTTAATGATGACCTATGAACACTAGATGATAGATTATTTGTAGTTAATTTCTGGCTGACTCTTACTGAGATAAATGTGGCAACTATGGAGCTGATACATACAGAGCAAATATGTTCATTATTATTTTTCATCTTACACTTTGTTAGAGATAAAGTTAACTTGATGGTATGCCAAGTTAATACCACCAAAAATTTTTCTAAAAATACCGGTCAAGTTGCTTGATGATTCTGGAGAACATGTATGAATCTAAACTAAAGACTTTCAAAAAAATATATTGCTGGAATGCACAATTTTTACTCTGAATGTGAAACTATAGTTCCTCTTAAGAAATATGTACCTGCACACTGCTCTCCTATATTTGGGGATTAACGTGATTAGTGAAAATTATGGGAAGTACACGCAGGAAAGGACAGGAATATGCACCCACATAAAATATTAGGTGACAAGTGGATAAACATGTCCACAAATAACTAACTATAATTTATGTCCAAAACAATTATATGAGTGTGCATGTGTGTCCGCTAAAACAAATCCTAGGACTTTGTACAAATCCTAGGTTTGAGCCAATTAAGTAAGACTGACAGAGCATTACTTTCCCCATCTGTAAAACGAAGATCAAACCAGTGACCTGGTAAGGGTATTTTAAGTTGTATTTGAAAAATATAGGCATGTAGAAGGTGCCCTTCTTAGCTCAAATTTCAGGCTAATGCCTATAAAAAAAAAAAGTGCTTTTACTATTTTTCCCCATATTAGTGAATGTTACTTCTAATATAGAAATTTAGTACAACTAGAAGCAGTAAGCAATAAAGAAAAAACAATGTTATAAAAAGACAGTATTCCTAGGACAATTTCTCAAAAACCTATAAATATGAAAGGTTTACAGTGAGAACACACTGACTGAAGTAACAATATATGCAGATACAAATCACATTTGAATATATTAAAATAAGATATGAAAATTTATTTTAAAATAATAAAGATACAAAATGATTGTTTCTTTACTAAACTGAAAGAATATTGAGCCATAAAGAAACATTATTTAGCCCACATGCTAAAACTTACTCTTTAACACTAACAACTAGGAAGTAAAGCTTACCAGGAAATGAAGACCAGCTGTGCAACATTATGTCACCAGTTCTCAACTGTCCTTTAAAGTCAAAAACCATCGTATTTACCCATGCTACAGGATAATGCTGTGAAAAAAGATAGCATTGCATAAATATGTTAAGAATGAATTTTAGGTTGTGAACATGTACATGCCCTTTTGTTTCAATAATCTTAGGTCTAGAAATTTCTAGAGTTCTAGATAATTTCTCAAAACAAACAAACAAAAATCAAAATAAACCCAAGATGCACATTGTAAAATGTTCAACACCTTTACAATGGTTGAAGAAAAGCCTAAAAGCCAATTAAAGTTTAACAATAAAATAGTATATCCAAAACATGGAGTGTCTGTTATATAGCCATTGAAAATGATGAGGAACTTTTCACCTGACCAGGTGATGGCACAGTGGATAGAGCATCGACCTGGAACACTGAGGGCCCACGTTCAAAACCCTGAGATCACCAGCTTGAGCACAAGCTCATCAGGCTTAAGCATGGGCTCACCAGCTCCAGAAAGTTGCTGGCTTGAGCTCAAGGTCCATGGGCTTAAGCAAGGGGTCACTGGCTCGACTGGAGGTCCCCAGTTAAGGCACATATCAGAAAGCAATCAATGAACAACTAAGGTACCCCAACTATGAGATCATGCTTCTCATCTTCGTCTCTCTCCTTTACTGTCTCTGTCAGTCCCTATCCCTCAAAAAAAAAAAAAAAAGGAAAAGAAAATGATGAAGAACTTTTAATGATTCAAGAAAATATTCATAATTATTGTCACGTTATATACAGAGCTTTCACAATATATAACTAGAAGAAGGCAATGTCCCTAGGAATTACAGATTTTATTTATATTTCTAAATAGGAAGCACCAAGCTGACAGGACTTTTATGTAAATACTTAGCCTAATTAACTAGGTCAGTGTATCAAAAACCTTATAAATACTTAAATGCTTTGAGTAAAATTCTATATAAATAAAAAATAAAAACACCAAAGAAAGTAATTTTTCTGTGACTTTTTCATGAAAAAAATTTTTTGGGGGGTATTTTTCTGAAGTTGGAAACGGGGAGGCAGACAGACTCCCGCATGCGCCCGACCGGGATCCACCAGGCATACCCACCAGGGGGCAATGCTCTGCCCATCTGGGGCATTGCTCTGTTGTAAGCAGAGCCATTCTAGCGCCTGAGGCAGAGGCCATAGAGCCATCCTCAGCGCCTGGGCAAACTTTGCTCCAAAGGAGCCTTGGCTGCGGGAGGGGTAGAAAGAGACAGAGAGGAAGGAAAGGGGGAGGAGTGGAGAAGCAGATGGGCACTTCTCCTGTGTGCCCTGGCCGGGAATCGAACCCGGGACTCCTGCACGCCAGGCCAACACTCTACCACTGAGCAACCGGCCAGGGCCCTGTATTTTTATTTTTTTATTTTTCTGAAGTTGGAAATGGGGAGGCAGTCAGACAGACTTCTGCATGTGCCCGACCAGGATCCACCCAGCACGCCCACCAGGGGGCAATGCTCTGCCCCTCCGGGGCATCACTCTGTTGCAACCAGAGCCACTCTAGCACCTGAGGCAGAGGCCACAAAGACATCCTCAGTGCCGGGGCCAACTTTGCTCCAATGGAGCCTTGGCTGTGGGAGGGGAAGAGAGAGACAGAGAGGAAGGAGAGGGGGAGGGGTGGAGAAGCAGATGGGCACCTCTCCTATGTGCCCTGACCGGGAATCGAACCTGAGACTCCTGCACTCCAGGCCGACACTCTGCCACTGAGTCAACCGGCCAGGGCCCATGAAAATCTTTAAAGAAATTATAATAACCAGAGAAAATACTTTCTGATGTTAAGAATAGGATACAAATTCAGGCAGATAAATGTAGTAATCAAGTTCATTTAAGATATAAAATTCAACGTCCCCATCTCTCAAAATAAAAACAAACAATACTTTTCATAAAGAAAAAAGGTTCTCTTAACTAAAAATATTAAATGGGAAAGATTATGAGGAAAAAAATCCACCATCCTTTGTCCACTATTTCAAAATTGAAGAAACTGAAAACTAACTCATTTGACAGTTAAAAAAAAAGCAAAATGAAATTACTAGTCTTTATTTCACTTAATGTGAATATTCACATACTTCTTGTTAATGATTTGTTTAATAACAGATTTGAGTCTCTGGCCCCACAACGTGCTTTGAATAAAGGACGCTCTATTATCTTACTAAAATGCACAAAATTCCGAATTCTCCAACATATGTGGCATCCGGGATCTCAGTTAAGAGACTGTGGACCTGTAATTTTTAGAATTTATTCATTCTTTTTCATCTTTATCTCCTATAAATATATATTTATAATAGAGTACTTATATTATGATATTTACTAAAATAAATTTTCCAAAAGAGAAATGAATAACATGACATAAAAAGGGAGAGTTATAGTCTTTCTGAAATCAGTTCTTAGGGAGCAAAGTCATATACATAATTTCACTTATATTAATTATGTCAAAGGGTCTTAAAATTATTACATTATAATATTATTTCATTAAGTTATTCCATTTTTTAAAAATTTTAGAAGTTAATATGTAGTTACCACTTTCCCAGATTTCCTGATGGTCTGATATTTAGAGGCATTAATTGTTTTAGTTGATTTCTTCGTTTTCACTTTATCTAAAACTGCATAAATAGCAAAACATAATCTTGCCATTCGTGGCAGATCACAAGTATTAATATCAAATTCCAGTGGTTCATTCCAAATATGATCGTTTTTCCCTGATATCTCTGAGCTGACGATGGTTTTACACAGGAGTTCAGTACCATGAAAAAGGCCAGCCCTGACATGAACCTATGAGAGAGACAAAAACAAATACAGAATCATGAGTACTGCACAAAGAACGAACCTCTAATTTTGGAGAATTAAGAAACATACTGGGAGAAGGAGCACATCAACTCCAGAAAAGACTATTGCCCACAGCCTGACTAGGCGGTGGTGCAGTGGATAGAGCATCACACTGGGATGCAGAGGACCCAGATTTGAAACCTCAAGGTCGCTGGCTTGAGCGCATACTCACCAGCTTGAGTGTGGGGTCAGACATGACCCAAAGGTCACTCGTTTGAAGCCCAAGGTCATTAGCTTGAGCAAGGGGTCAATTGCTCTCCTGTAGCCCCCCACCCCCTGCAGTCAAGTCACATATGAGAAAGCAATCAATGAACTAAGGTGCCACAACGAAGAACTGATGCTTCTCATCTCTCCCCTTCCTGCTTGTCTGTCCCTCTCTCTGTCTCTCTTGCTTAAAAACAACAACGAAACAAACAAAAAACTACACTGCTCACAAAAATTAGGGGTTCAAGGAATGTGCAGCTACTCCAGTACTTTCACGCTTTTGTACAGTGTATTTTCACCAACGAAATAAAAGTTGGTTTTGCATCTCATTTGCATAATCAAACTTTCTTTGACTTGTTGCTTGATTTTTATGTTCTTGTTTAATAAAAAATAAAATCAAGGGCTTTTTTTATTGCTTCATATTCATTTTGAAATATCCCCTAATTTTTGTGAGCAGTATTATTTGTCCACTAATGCAATAGACTGTAGTTAATCAGTACACTATTAACTAAACTAACTGTTCAACCTATTTTCACTTATTAAGTAAGTAGACCAGCTAAAAAATGCCAGGGGTCTCAAAGGTATAAATAGGTCTGAAGAAACCAAGACCAGAGGTATAAAAACTACTATCATATGCTTCCTTTCACTGACTTCAAAACTTGGGGGCCTTGTCTTGCTCTTCTGTATAGTAGGGAAGGGATGAATAAAATGTCCCTTCTAAAAAAAAAAAATGTCCCTTCTTTCTACTTTCTAAATAATTGTATAAATTGGTCATTATAAGTAGTCAACTAAAGATACTCTGTCCATATTTATTATTATCCTACATCACTGTCTTTTGATTTTTCCAAAGATTCAAGTCCAGAGTGATGTCAGACATATGTTAAATATCCCAGAAAATTTTAGTCTATAATTTTTTGAAAAGACATGATCTAATAATTATCTCCAATATAAAGATAAGTGGTAAAAGATCTAAAAGCAATCCTAGAACAGAGACCAACTCAATTAAATATATTAAATGTTTTTAGATAAATTATTCAGATGTGGTACTAGCACAGAGTAGTACTCAAATATCTATGTAGAATTCTTTAGGTTTGAGTTCCTTAAATTTAAAACCAAAAAAACCCCCCCTTAAAATTAAAAAAGAACTTTAAAAAGATTTATTGATTTTGGGGAGATGAAAGAGAGGGAGACAAATTGTAGGGTGGAGCATCAAGTCATAGCAGTTGCTTCTCTATGTGCCTTGACCAAGCAAGACCAGAGTTTGAACCGGCGACCTCTGCATTTCAGGTCAATGCTCTAACCACTGAGAACCCCAGGTTTGGCCCTTAAAATAAAAATATTGACTTGTTACAAGAGTTACTATGATGCTGTGGCTGGGTAGCTTAGTTGGTTAAAGCATCATCACGATGTGCCAAGGTTGTAGGCTCAATCCCTAGTCAGGACACCTGAGTACATAATAAGAATCAACCAATGTGAATGCATAAATAAGTGGAACAACAAACTGATGTGTTTCTTTCTCCCTCTCTCTCATTCTCCCCTGAACTCTTTCTCTCCCGCCCACCTCTCTCTAAAATGAATAAAAAAATATTTTTAAAGAGTTACTATACTAATATTGAGAAGATAAATACACAATATTTATGTTATCTATAGATATTAAAACATTTTAAATAGTGATATATAATTTTGAATACTGATACTAACAATTTTAAAAATTATTATAACCCTGGCCAGTTTGCCCAGTGGATAGTGTGTCGGCCCAGCATGCAGACATCCTGGGTTCAATCCCCATTCAGCGACCATGTGCTTCTCTCTCCCTTCTATTCCCCCTTCTCTCTTTCCCTCTTTCAGCCAGTAGCTCGACTGGTTCCTGCGTCAGACTCAGGCGCTGTGGATAGCTCAGCTGATTTGAGCATCGGCCGCAAATAGGGGTTGCCAGGTGGATCCCAGTTGGGGCACATGCCAGGAGTCTATCTCTCAATCTCCCCTCTTGCCACTTAAAAAAAATTATTATAGATGTATTTGTAATATATCACAATTATGAGTATAAAATCTATTAAAATAATTGAATGCTATACTAACAGAAATAAAACTATAGACTAGCCTGACTGGTGGTAGCACAGTGGATAGAGCATCGACCTGGGACACATTGAGATTCCAGGTTCAAACCCCTGAGGTCACTGGCTTGAGCATGAGACCCTTGACATGATCTCATGGTCACTGGCTTGAGAACCAAGATCGCTGGCTTGAGCAAGGGGTCACTCACTCTGCTGGAGCCCCCCAGTCAAGGCACATATGAGAAGTAATCAATGAACAACTCAAGTGATGCAACTACAAGTTGATGCTTCTTATCTCTCTCCCTTCCTGTCTCTTCTCTCTCTCTCTCTCTCTCTCTCTCTCTCACACACACACACACACACACAAAACAAAACAAAAACAAAACACAAAAATCTCACCAAACCTATAGACTAATAGACTATACACTTCATAATGTGGGAGGGAAAGAATGGCTTACTTTAATAAATACTATTCATTAATCTAACTACTACAAAATAAATACAAATGGATAAACATTTTTCAAACAATAAAAAGCAAGTTAAAAAGAAGAATTGTTAAAAAGCAATCAGAATAACTAGTGAAGCTGAGTGATGGGTTCATGGAAGTTGATTATATTATTCTCCCTACGTTTGTGAATGTTCAAAATTTTCCTTAAACAATATGTTAAAGAAGAAAATTATTTACTCCAAATACAGATTATTATATATAACATAGTAAGGATTAAAGGAATAGGGTAAGGACTAAAGTAATAGGGTAAAAAATAGGGTAAGGTAACACAGTAAGGATTAAAGTAACAAAAAATTATTAAAACATGCAGTCAACTCTCAGGCCAATAGAAATTGTTATCTAAACACACAGCTGACTCCCTTAAACTTCACAGGAAAGGGACTATTCATCTTGCTCCCATTTCCCAAGTATGAAGACTTTCTTCCTTTGCTCCTCTGCATGGGAAACACCTACCTCCACAGCCCCCAGCAGGCTATAAACCTATGCAAGTCTTATTATCAAACTCAAACTAAAAGCTTCCTTAGAATCTAACCATAATTACCTATATTTTTCTACCATAGTACGAATGGAACCAGCATTTACTTAGACACTCTATGTCTCTTACTTTCAGTACATCATTATGCCTTGCATACACAGGAAAAATTATTTGCAATGCAATATTTAATGAAAAATGAAATAAAATACTATATATACTCATTAAAAGTACATTCACATTTTCACTATGTGAGGAAAGAATATGAATAAAATTATTTTACATTAAGTAGGGTAGCAAGAATATTGTTGACCTTGGATTTTATTTCATAATATTACAGTGTTTTTTAAATATTTAAAAATTAAGATTCTAGAAAGTATCACACAGAATAGCTAGCTGAATGATCTACATTTAAGATCATATACACAGACATAATACCAAATGTCCACAATCAATCCAAATCATTCAACTTAATAAAGTAGATAAAAATAAAAATGACATTTTTGGAATTTTTTTTGTTGTGTGTGTGACAGAGAAAAAGAGAGAGGGACAGATAAGAACAGACAGGCAGAAAGGGAGAGAGATGAGAAGCATCAATTCTTTATTGCAGCACCTTAGTTGTTCATTGATTGCTTTCTTTCTTTCTTTTTTTTTTTTTTTCATTTTTCTGAAGCTGGAAACAGGGAGAGACAGTCAGACAGACTCCCACAAGCGCCCGACCGGGATCCACCCGGCACGACCACCAGGGGCGACGCTCTGCCCACCAGGGGGCAATGCTCTGCCCATCCTGGGCGTCGCCATGTTGCGACCAGAGCCACTCTAGCGCCTGAGGCAGAGGCCACAGAGCCATCCCCAGCGCCCGGGCCATCTTTGCTCCAATGGAGCCTTGGCTGCGGGAGGGGAAGAGAGAGACAGAGAGGAAAGCGCGGCAGAGGGGTGGAGAAGCAAATGGGCGCTTCTCCTGTGTGCCCTGGCCAGGAATCGAACCCGGGTCCTCCGCACGCTAGGCCGACGCTCTACCGCTGAGCCAACCGGCCAGGGCTGATTGCTTTCTTGTATGTGTCTTGAGTAGGGAGCTATAGCAGAGCGAAGTGACTCCTTGCTCAAGCCAGCAGCCTTGAGGGCTCAAGCTGGTGACCATGGTCAGGCTGGTCAGGCTGAAATTAATTTTTTTAAACAACCATTCTAGGTTTTCTCCCTCTTTTTTAAGTAGTTTCGAGATTGAGCCTGCCAGGCAGTGGCAGAGTGGATTGAGAGTGGGATTGGGATGCAGAGAACCCAGGTTTGAAACCCCAAGGTTCCGGCTTGAGTGCGGGTTCACCTGGCTTGAGCGTGGGATCATAAACATAACCCCATGGTCGCTACCTTGAGCAAGGGGTCACTCGCTTTGCGGTAGCCCCCCAGTCAAAGCACATATGAAAAGTAATTAATGAACAACTAAGGTGCCGCAATGAAGAAGTGATGCTTCTCATCTCTCCCTTCCTGCCTGTCTGTCTGTCCCTATCTGTCCCTCTGTCTCTGTGACAAAAAAAAAAAAAAAAAGAAAAAGAAAAAACAGATTGAGCAGCCGGAGCCTTAAGTAATCTCTGTTTAAGTTCATGTCTCTAAACTATCTTACTATTTCACAATGTTCCCTGAAATTAGACTAAAAGTCTGGGGACTTTCATTTGTAGTTTGAAAGAATATGGTAAGATTAATTAAAAAGAAGAATTCATATAACAGTACTTTTAGGAAATCTCTTTATCTAACTTTATACTATACTTAAAGTATCTAAACTATGAGCAAGTGAAAATATTAGTATTTTTAACAGACAAGACAGAATAGGAATAAGAGAAAGCATATTGACACACAATTTCTCATTTTCGTAATTACTTTATTTACAAAAGAAAAATTTAGTTGCCTATAAGAACCATAAAACAATTATTTTCTAAGCAATTTTAAAATGGCTGCATCATGCCCTGTCTGGGCATGACCCAATGTGCCAACGATGTGCGTTCAATCCCTGGTCAGGGCACATGCAAGAATCAACCAGTGAATGCATGAATTAGTGGAACAACAAATTAATGTTTCTCTCTTCCTCCCTACCTTCCATTCTCTCTCTCTCTAAAAATCAATTAAAAAAAACAAAAACAAAAAGCCATAGACAGCCCAGTACAGCTTGAGTCACAAGGTGCTTGGGTTGTAGTGGCTAACAGTTAAAAGACCACTTTTTCCCTTGGGGGGGGGATGCGTGAGTAAAAGGTAAGGTGTGAAAATAGAGACAAGAAAAGCGGTGGGAAGGCTGCTGCTGTACTTTAGGGAGACAGTAAAGACTAGTACTATGACAGTCAGAAGACAAAGGAAAAAATGGAGGGTAAAGGATATTAATAAGGTAGGATCAACAGTGAGTGATCAATTGATTAGATTTGATAGGTCAGACAGGGACAACTCTAGCTGCTTTACCAAACATAATAGAAAAAGCAGTCAAAGGGGGGAAAAGAATGAATTGGGGAAGTTAGATAAAAGTTGGCTTTAGAAATGTATATGAAAATAAAAGTATGGAACTGAAGAGATATCTAGTCTACAGGCAAAAGCTTGAGACTCATATGCAAAGGCAGTACAGTTGTGGGGGTTTTTATTTCAGTTTTCCTACAAAGAAGTTATCAGTAATTGTTTCCCAAGAACTGAAGAATACCCGGTACGAGGAAAACATTAAGAGGTGTTGGGGCAGGACCCACATGTCTGAAGCAAATAATCCATCTAACTGCATTCCTTGACCTCAAAAGCTGCATGTATTTCCTCTCCTTCCCCTCAGCTATATGATCCCACAGAAACACTCCCCTACCCTCTCTAAAGCCTCCATTTCAATGGCTAACACCTCCCCAGCTTTCTGTCAGCTTTGTCTGCCTTTGCCCTCCCCCAAACTCTCTGTCAAGTGCCTGTCTTTCCCTGTCATACTCATCTGAAGCTCATGCTCTGAACAAAACTGCCTGCCTTTGGTCCATGCCAAATGTTTTTGGACAAACCAACACCATGACTGACCAATCACAAATGTAAAATTATTCTTTCATCACTGCAAAAACTATTTACTGGTACCTTTCTTTCACATCTGAAAACTTCCATAGCCATTACCTATCTTCTGAGATGAGCCTCCCTCACAGTCAATAAAAACAAAAAAAATAATTAAAAAAAATTTTTTTTAAATAATTTTAAAACCCTATTTAACCTATTTTTGTGGTCAGATTTTCTGTTACTTGAAGATAATAACATGCTCTGAAGAATATCTCCTGTCAACCTATTCTATTTAGGAGCTATAGAACACTGGAACAAAGAAATGATTCACTATTATTTATAAGATAAAAAAAGTATAAGGAAGATCAAATTATGCACCTAATATAAAAATCAGAATCCAATACTTGCAAAATAGATACATATTTGTCATAAATTATAAAGTTGTGGGTGGGACAGATGGAGGATGGAGTTGTTGGGATAAAGCAGAGGGCTTAAAAGAGTATTTTTCTTCCCCAAAAATATACATCTGACAACTCACAAATCTCCATGTGAAGGTGTATAAAGGAGGGAAGGCTGGAGGTTGCCATCTATTAGAAACATGATTCCTGCTTAGAAACTTCATGTCCACAATAAAACTATTTTAATTTTACTTTAGGTTCAGTTGATGATCAAAGTATACATGCTTTGTCCTCATATACATAACTGACTTTAAATGACCACAGCAAAGTCTCTGCTGCCTAATCCTTACCCTAAATTCAGTTTTGAGTAAAAATATATATAGAGGTGCTGGCTGTTTGGTTCAGTGTTAGAACATCTTCCCGGTGTGTGGATGCCTTGGGTTAGATTCCCGCCCGATCAGGGCACACAGGAGATGCAACCATCTGCTTCTCCACCCCTCCCACTTTCCATTCTCTCTCTCTCTCTCTCTGTCTCTTTCCCTTCTGCAGCCATGGCTTGATTGGTTCAAGTGCATCAGCTCCAGGCACTGGAGATGGCTCTGTGGAGCCTCTATCTCAGGCACTAAAGATAGCTCAGTTGTGAATATGGCCCCAGATGGTTAGAACATTGGTCTCAGATGGGAGTTGCCAGGTGGATCCTGGTCAGGACGCATGTGGGAGTCTATCTCCCCCCCTCCCAACTTGAAAAGAAAAAAATTCAAAAACACATATACAGAGAATTTCCTAAAAGGCACACCTATATTTCTTAGGAAAGTCCAAATTATTACTACTCAATTAAGAATACATCATCACATGGTTGAGTCAAGTACTCACACTGAACTATTTTGGTTTCTGTAGAATGACTTTTCCTGAAGTATACTATCAATATATTTTTAAGTCCACCCAGTAAAACATATTATAAGTGACAATTATGTGAAACATTATTTTATCTACTATAATGATGCTGTCAGTGTTGCTGCACTGTATCACCCACCGTGTCTCCTTCATAAGGAACTGTGAACCATCTCTCAACGTACAGTATCAAGATGAGCTACAAACACATGAGTGACTAGTTTGTTTTTATCTTAGGAGATTCTGAATATTGTAACCAATAATGCTTTCTTTGTTTTGACTACCAGTTGTACTGTAAGCTGAGAGCAAAACTTGTAGTCCATACATCAAGCAATTATACAGATTCTTATTACTATATATACATATCTATTGTGAATCTTATTCCACACTTTTCTGGCCATTAAATTATCAATTATTTTTTAAAAAGTCAAAATTTTGTATATTTTGTGTGTGTGTGTGTGTGTGTGCGTGCCTGTGCATGTGTGCACATGCGTGCAAGTGTACTTGCCTCAAATCATTTGTGAAATGAGATAAGGTTAACTGTAATTTAAATAAAACATACATAAAATATGTTTTACATCTTTTGTATGAATGGAAGTTAGAAATTTTAGAATAAAAATTACATTCAATTCTCATTCTCAGTGACCTTAAAGACTTTAACTCTAAAGGTGAATTAGTAAGGTAAATAGTATTTTTGTATATGGACTATTAATAATATTTTATTCAGAAAAATTAAGTTTGAAGAATGAATTATTGTTCAATGTTATTGTGATAAAGCCAAGATACTTATAATAAATAGCTGAGCTTAAAAATAGAGAAATACAAACAAGCTCACTATGTAATATGTACTCAATAAATGTTAATATTTTAAAAAATGCTAGTTATGGCCTGACCTGTGGTGACGCAGTAGATAAAGCGTCAACCTGGAAATGCTGAGGTCGCCGGTTCGAAACCCTGGGCTTGCCTGGTCAAGGCACATATGGGAGTTGATGCTTCCAGCTCCTCCCCCCTTCTCTCTCTCTGTCTCTCCTCTCTCTCTCTCTGTCTCTCCCTCTCCTCTCTAAAATGAATAAATTTTAAAAAAAATGCTAGTTATAATTCCATCACCAACTTCTGGCAAAATTCTGACATAAGGAATGAAGTAAATTTATGGATCAGCTGGCTATAAAGCTCAAAAAAAATATGATGAATAGAGAAGTCCTATATTAGCTATAAACAGAAACAGTAATAGCTGTGATCTGGAAAAGAATAACAATAACGAATGAGTCTAACATGGGAATGGTAACACTAACTAAAAAGGGACCTTGCACATTCTGAAGAAATTGCTGAAATATTCATTATCTAATAGTCAAAGTATAATCTACTTAAGACCAAGTCATTAAAACTATGTCTACTTGAGAAATCCCCTTAAAAGCTTAAACTGGATACATGGTTAAAAACAAATAAGAGTAGAAAAAAATAATCTATATTTAAAAATTAAAAAAAAAATTGTGTTTTTCGAACTAAAAATATCTCATGATATCAGATATTTAAAAGGTTTTGTTTTGAGAGAAATCAGTAAGAAAAACCATTCTCTAAACTTCTGTCATGTGAAATTTTGTCAATATTGTCCCACTTCCTGATCCTTGGCCTAGATCACCTTCCGGTTCTGAAAAGTTAAGAATTTTAAAGCACCTTTATGCTTAACACAGTCACACTGTATTTTATTGTCCGACTATAGTAAACTTCCAAAGAGACACTTTTTCGCAAGCCCCAGAACACATGGAAAGCAAGAGAAGACAGGCTTTACTGTGCAGAGGCCTTACCGCTACACCACAGCAAGGACATGCCAACCTACAGACTGTATTCTTGAACTCATCGATTAAGAATGTTCTGTGCTGCACAAGATATAATACTTTTTCTCAACATCAACACCTAACTTCTTTCTTGTTCAGCAATACGGCCAAAATTCACTACATTTTGCCTTTAGATATTAGACACCAAAATAATAATAATAATAATAATAATAATGATGATGATGATGATGTAGCCAAAATAGTAGGCTGAAATTCTCATGGTTTCATGAAGTACATTGCTTTGTCAAGAGTCAGATTTGCCTGACCTGTGGTGGCGCAGTAGATAAAGCACTGACCTGGAATGCTGAGGTTGCCAGCTTTAAAATGGGATCATGGAGCCTGACCAGGTGGTGGCACAGTGGATAGAGCGTCGGACTGGGATGCGGAAGGACCCAGGTTCGAGACCCCGAGGTCGCCAGCTTGAGCGCGGGCTCATATGGCTTGAGCAAAGAGCTCACCAGCTTGGACCCAAGGTCGCTGGCTCCAGCAGGGGGTTACTCGGTCTGCTGAAGGCCCACGGTCAAGGCACATGTGAGAAAGCAATCAATGAACAACTAAGAAGTCGCAACGCGCAACGAGAAACTGATGATTGATGCTTCTCATCTCTCTCCGTTCCTGTCTGTCCCTGTCTATCTCTGCCTCTGTAAAAATAAATAAATAAATAAATATTGAACAATGTTGTTAAAATGGGATCATGGACATGACCCTATGGTTGCTGACTTGAAGCTCAAGGTTGCTGGCTGAGCCAGGGGTCACTGGCTCAGCTAGAGACCCCCACCCTCTATCAAGGCACTTATGAGAAGCAATCAATGAACAACTAAAGTGTTGCAACTACAGGTTGATGCTTCTCATCTTTTTCTCCCCCACTAAAAAAGAAAAAAAAATGATTAAGATGCAATTTCTTTACTCAGGTTACATATATAGTATTTTAACAGGTTAGGAGTGCTGAGACCCATGTAACTAGGCTATGATGTGTTATGATTTATGGTTATAGTAATTGTGATATACAAGGTGTATCTATCTGGCCTTGGAACTCTTGGGTTTATCCTCTTTGGGGTGCTCTTAGAGCTCCTTGAATCCATTCCAATATTTATATAACTTTTGCCAACTTTGGAAAGCTCCCAGTGATAATTTCTTTAGACAGTTTTTCTGAACTGTACTCTTTCTTTTCTTTCTGGGATTGAGATTTCACAAATGTTAGACCTTCCGATGCTGTCATAGGCTCTGCAGTTTTCTCCTTCCTTATGATTTTCCTCTCAGTCCTTTCTCTTTACCATTCCATTATTGAGTCCATTCAGTGAGCTTTTTAAATTACAGGATTTTTATTTGTTTGGGGGGGTAGACGGACAAATAGGGACAGACAGACAGGAAGGGAGAGAGATGAGTAAAATATAGGAAAAAAAAGCCCTTAGCATAAATAATTTTGGGCAGAACTTACTTTCTCTAAAACGAAACTTTTAGCAGAACTTACCTTTTCTTTTTTTAAATTTATTTTTATTCATTTTAGAGAAGAGAGAGAGAGAGAGAGAGAGAGAGAGAGAAGGGGGGGAGGAGCAGGAAGCATCAACTCCCATTACGTGCCTTCTTGACTGGGCAAGCCCAGGGTTTCGAACAGGTGACCTCAGCATTTCAGGACGATGCTTGATCCACTGCGCCACTGCAGGTCAGGCCAGAACTTACTTTTTCTATAAAGACTCCCTATTCCTGGCCTTGAGGCTGGTCTCCCAGACTGTGGCCTTGAGCTAGCTTTGCAAAGTTGCAGGTGTTCTCAGAATGTTTCTCCCTGAATTAACCCTATAGATAAACATTGTAAGAAAGCTTCTTTCACTGCTTTGTCCTACTGCTATGCTTCCTCTCCTCCCCATTCCTCAGTCAGTAATGTAATTTTTCCTTTAAAGCTAGTCCCAGACTGTAGTCAGGACCACACTGATTTGAGCCACTTAGGTCTCCATGAGGTCATGCGCCAGCATTAAAGACTCCTTGATTTCTTAATTTGGCTACTTGATTGTGTGCAGCAAGACCTCTGTTTCTTGCTGTTTTGATATAACAATGAGAAGCATGAACTCATAGTTGCATCACCTTAGTTGTTCACTGATTGCTTTCTCATATGTGCCTTGACCCAGGGGGCTCCAGCCTGGCCAGTGACCCTTTGCTCAAGCCAGAGACCTTGGGCTTAAGGCCAGCAACCTTTTGGTCTCAAGCCAGCAACCATGGGATGATGTCTATGATCCCACACTCAAGCCAGCAGAAACTGCATGCTCAAGCTGGTGAGCCCATGCTCAAGCTGGATGAACCTGTGCTTAAGCCTGCAACCTTGGGTTTCAAATCTGAGTCCTCAGTATACCAGGCTGATGCTCTATCCACTGCACCACCTCCTGGTCAGGCTAAATTATAGTTATCTTATTTTTCATTTATAAATTTTCCATTTGGCTCCTCCTTATACCTTGTACTTCTTACATGATTAAGTTCAGGCTGTAAGTTCCAACAAACGTTGTATAAGCTGTGTTTCCATTACCAGTTCAGTGTTCAAATCCTTTACAGGGCTATTTGGATCTGTCCTATATGTTCACCATACAGGAACCAGTCTGAGTGCTGGGTGGTGGTTTATGGCACAGTTTTCTCAAAGTATATAGGTGGTTAAGACTCAGATCCATAATGAACAGCTCAAGGATAAACATATAAGCATTTAAAGGGGTTGCTTTCCCAAGCTCCTCCCACTCTGCATACATCCAAGTATTTTTTGGTTGCCTGGGGCTCCCCTTTTTTTGTCACCAAGCCAGAAAACTGAGGTTCTATTCACCCACACTTCCTGCAATTATGCCAAACAGTAGAAAGACAGACAGGAGAGGAGGGGAGAAAGAAAATCAGTGAGGATTTACCACTTTCTCTTGAGACTACAACACCTCTAATCAGAAAGGAAGGTTCAATTCTGCATTTTAAGTCTGTCCCCACTGCTGCTGCTGCTGCCACAGCCACCACTGCTACTGCTGCCACGGGATTTCTTAGAGACTGGGGCAAATAAGAACAGAGAAAAGAAAGAAAACAAAAAAGAGGAATGAAATAGGGAGAGCTTTCTCTGAGAGTTAGAAGACTACTTGTCCATAACAGCTAAAAGTAGAGGGCTTCTTGAGTGCTTTCTGACTTCACTAGCACCATCTTTTACATTTAGGCAGTACTAAGTCCAGATTCTGCTGAATATTACGATGCACACCAGAAAAATTAAATGTCACAAGGTTGGGAAAAGACTGACCAGGAAAGAAAACTGAATGCTACAGAATTCTAAGCACTTGCACAGGGCTGAAAGACATTCAAGTGCTAGCCAGGCACAGTAGTGAACCTTCATTGAGCAGCTAGGATTTTCATTAAAGACTGCAGAGAAACAACATGCCCTGTAAAATCTCTGGGGTGACTTTAAGAAAGAAGGTTATCTTTCAGTGGCCTAACTCATGAGCCCTTAAAAGAGACAAGGCTCTTCCTGGCAATAGATACAAAGAGTAAGAAGGATTTCACGCTTGAGAAATTCTCTATTTCTACATTTAAAAATGGAGAGAGCCCCATGGCCAGGACCTGAAAGATGCCTCTATTTACTGAGAGCCATCCCCAGCCAGCAGCCTGCAAAGAAACAAGAACTTCAATCTTACAATGGCAAGGAACTGAATTTGGCCAATAACCTGAGTCATCTTGGAAGCAGATTCTTCCCCAGAGACTTCAGGAAGGAATGCTGCCCAATTAACAACTGGACTTCAACCTTGTAAAGACAACAGGAAGAAAATCCAGCCAAACCATGCCCAGACTATTGATCTACCGAGATGTGAGTTAATCAACGGGTGTTTTTTAAGCAGCTAAATTTTCAGTAATTTGTTACCCAGCAATAGAAAACCAATTTAAGGGGCTTTATAAACTTAACGCTAATAAATTTAACAACTTAAAACAAATTGTTTAAAAGACAAAAATTACCAAAATTGACACAAAAGAAAATTTATCTATACAGCCACTAAAAAAATTAAATAATTAAAAGCCTTCCCACAAAGAAAACTCTAGGCTCAGATGGTTTTGAGTAACTCCTACCAAATATACAAGACATAATACCAACCCTACATAAACTTGTTCAGAAAAATCATGGAGGGGAAGGTTTCTCAACTCAATTTATAAAGCTAACACTACTATGATACTATGTAAAATCAGAGAAAGACTTTACATGTGAAGAAAAGTACAGACCAATATTCTCCATGAGTATAGACATAAAAACCTAACAAAATAGTAATAAAGTAAATCCAGCAATATATTTACATCCTCACTGAGTGGAGAATATTTCAGAAATGCAAGGTTGGTTTTAACTTTTGAAAACCAATCAAATTAACAGACTAAAATATAAAAACCATGTGATCATCTTAATAAATATAGAAAAAGCATTTGACAAAGTATAACCCTTTTTAAAAATCCTTTTCAGGTTAAAAAGTCTCAGCAAAGTGGGAAAAGAAGAGAATTTCTTAAATAAAGAGCATCTAAGAAAAACCTACAGCTAATTATTATACTTAAAGTTGTAAGACTGACTGCTTTCCTTTAAAATTAAGTTTTGGGATGTCCAAATGTTCTGCATGTTCTGCGAGAGTTTTACACGAGATAAACATTTAAATGGTACACTGACTAAAGCAGATTGCCCTTCTTAAAAGTGGGTGGCTCTAATCCAATCTGTTGAAGAACTAAACAGAAAAAAAAAGACCCTTCCCAGAGTATGAAAGAATTCTTCCTGCCTGACTGTCTGGTTTATCAGCTTTTTGCCTGCCTTCAGACTCAAACTGAAACAACAGCTCTTCCTGGGTCTTGAGCCAGCCAGCCTTCAACAGGAACTACACAAAGAGCTCTCCTGGTTCTCAGGTCTCTGGACTCAGACTAGAACTAAATTGTCAGCTCTCCTGAGTCTCCAGTTTGCCAGCCAACCCTACAGATCACGGGACTTCATCTACTTCATAATCACATGAGCCAATTCCTTAAATAAATCTATATCTGCATGTACATGTCTATGCACACAAACACACTCTGTTGGTTCTGTTTGTTTCTCTGAAGAACCCTGACAAATACAGCTTACTCACATCACTTCTATTTAACATCATATTGAAGTCTTAACCCTGAAAAAGTATGAAAACAAAGAACTAAAGCTGCATACCCCCCCTTTTTTTCCCTTCAGATTCCTTTTCAAATTGTACTGGAGCTCCTAACCTGTGTAGAAACCAAACTGAATGGGTCATATCTACAAGAAAATCATGTCATAATTGCTTTAACTTACTTAAACTATATAACTCCATTGAAAAAAGGGTTGGTGAGGGGAGACTAGAGAACTAGATGGAGTAGAGTGGGGGATACTTTAAACAGTACATACCATTAAGACACAACCATGAACAATAAAATCAATCAAGCTTGCAATATCTGATAGAACTTGGCAAAAATCTATTTAAATAAAATGTCACCATAAATAAATAAGTAAATAAGTAAATAAGTAAATAAATAAATCAGGTAATGAAGGCTTCTTGTCTCCAGGGGAAAAAATTAAATAAAAAAATTAAATAATAAAAAAAATGTTAATAATTACAAAAGAAATAGCATAAATTACCTACAGAAGACCACAGATAAAGCCATATATATATACTCTACTTGACTTGAAGATAGATTTCCCTACACTCTATGTGGTCTCTGCCTTTAGAAATATAATACCCATGGAACTATAATGACTATTTGTGACTGTACAAAATGTATTATAAAGTAACTAAATCAAGTTATAGAATAATGTATATACTATCATTCCTTTTTAACAAATCAACCAATCAACAAAATAAACACAACCAAAACCCATTCCCTCCCCAAACCATATGTTTATATATTTATATAAATATGGACCTCACTCACAATGCTGATTAACTTTAAATCCCATATGATGATAAAGTTGGGTAGGAAAGATTAGTAACTTTTTCCTTTAATCAGGTTTGGACTTTTTTTTTTTTACCAATTGCAACAATGCTATAATTTTGCAACTGGAAAAAAAAAATTTTTAAGTAAAAAATAAAATTACCACTGAAATAGAAAACAAAAGCTAATTGACATAAGCACACTCATTAAAAATTCAAACCTAGTTAAAAATATAAGGGCAATAAAGCCCTTATTTCAATGACAGCTCCCCAAAGAATCTTTAACGTCCAGTTACAATAAGCAAGCTATTGGTAATCTTTGGCAAGGTTCTCCCGATGATCCCATGCCAACAAACATCTCAAACTAACGGAATCTCTTTCTTGGCTCACAAAGCTATTCCTGCCAAACCAAACAGGGAAATGCATGCTTTATACTTTGAGACAAATGCCTTGTTAATTCTTCACTTAATTGTATGGGGTTGTGAAATAAATCCCCATGTGTGAACAACTCGTGATCTATAGTGCAGTCATCTATTTTCTTCCAGGAAATGGTATTACATTTTCTGTGTTCAGCAAGTTTAAAAGTAAAAAAAGGGCTGTGTGCAGCTCAAAGCAAGGCTGAGAAAAAAGAGTAAGTAAGCTTGCATATAAACATGTGACCTATAGTTTCAAACTGAAATTTCACTTGCTGAATTCTTGATCTAAAGCAGTTTCTTTTATATAATATATACCAGAAAATGTCAATCTATCTGTTACATCTCCAACTATTTAAAGAATACTTTAAAACAAAAATTCATAAGTGTCTTGTAATAAATTGCCATATTCTATCTCGTATAATTGACCAATGTTTGTAAAAGTTTAATTTCCAATGTGATATTCACTGAGCATATCAGTGAATTATTTAAATAATAAAGATGACAAATTCAAATCTTAGTGGGTACTCACTTTTACAGTTTCTTCTGTGTTAAGTTTATTTCCCTTAACCAAGACAATTTGGAAAGGGTTGTTATTTTCCCAAACATGCTGTAAAAGAATGAAATAAATAAAGAGTAATTTAATAAAAGATACGAAATATTTTAAGCTAGCAATGAAATCATCTCATCAGTTCTCACATCCACTGACAAAATAATAAAAACAGACCTCTGAACTACCAAGTGAAAGTCATGTGTATTAAATTAAGCATCATAATCACTATTTAGTTCTCATGCTAAAACACAGGCAGCATTCCACTACTGCTAAGAGATTCACCAAATTAAACACCATAAACAGTATTAAAAGCTCTGAATAAAATAAGAATTGACCATTTATTTAAATTAATACATAGATAACCTCTTAATAATCAAGAAGTAGTTAAACATACAATTTGTTAAGAATGAATAACTAAACAAGGTTAACTATTCCCATTAACAAACTTAAAATTTGCTTTATACAAATATATTACATTCTGGAAAAAATGGTGCCTTTGACTCATTTAAAATGTAAAAGTATTAAATAAGACAGGCAAATTATACCACAACACCATCATAGCTAGGCTGACAGAAATGAAATATACTAGTAAATCAACTATTTTAGCATATCTAACATTTTTACCACAATGTCTCAAATTACTCACTAAAGTTCTATGTTTAGCTTTCAAAATATTCTCTAATTTAATGGTATTTTTACTTGGAACCAAAAGAACTATAAATGGCATATTAACATTTATATGTAGCTTGAATAAGTAAAATAGTAACTAGACAGATAATTATTATAAATGGTGACGGACCTTTGGCAAATACATGTTGGTTTTTACAGAAGGAGAAGTAAAAAAAACAACAACCCCCCCCCCCCAAACGAGACTTAAACATACACCTTAACAAAATCACATGCCTCTTGGGTGGGGCTGCCAAAAGTTCCCACATGAAACTTACAGTGATAATCCGCTTCTTTGGTGGTAAAGGGAGAGGAAGGTTAGAGGAATTCCTACTTATGGCAGCCTCTATGGCAATCATTTCCTCTTCATACATCTTTTTGATCTTGCAACATTCCACAAGTATAAAATGGGGCAAGGTCCTGTTCATTACACAGTTCCGGATATACTAACAGTGGCAAGGAACAATAAAGTAAGAAAATTCAAGCAAATACTTAAAATAAATAGAAGAATAAAATTAAGCTGAACAACACTATATCAAAATGTCTTATGAAAGTATATCTTAACTCGATGTCAAAAATATGAAAACCTAAAAATCACAACATAAAGAAAGCTAAAATTATCTGAACATTTAAGTACAGAGAACTAAGCTGGATACATTATAGCTAATCTTCATAAAAACTCTGTAATAGCAATTACCCCCACCCATTTAATAGACTAAAGTAAAATTAGAATAGTAACACATCTAGTATCTGTAAGACCTGGATTTAAAACAATCTGCCTGACTTTCATTTATTTGTTGGTTTATTTGCTAAACCCTAAAGAAATACGTGCCTCAGTATAGATATTTTGTCTTCTCTTTTCTGCATTTAATATCTGACAGTTGACCAATAGGCATACCTTTCTAGAAGTAGGATTTGAATGTCACAGAGCAAGCTTTCACTAGTCAATCAGGAAAGATGAACATATAGTACACATATGGCCAGTTTTAAAACAATCAGGTGACCAACTCATGGATCCCTAAGGTAGACCTGGTACCTTTACAACACAGGGCTCCAGGCAGCCATTACTATTTCCCCAGGAAAAACCTATTGGCCATTCCAGCTTGGTGCTGTTTGATTTCCATAAAACAGAATGACCCTCCAGAGGCATATAAAAAAAGAGGTGGTTATTCACATTACTAAAAATTCCTAAGAAAATGAATAGAAATCCAATGTATTACTCAAAAGAAAAACTTTTCTAAAAAGATATACAAAGTGTGATTCAATGTATTATATTCAATTTAGAACCTCTAAAAATACAGTTTTTTGAAATGAAATAACATTTCCAGGATGGCCTATAAGTGGAATTAGATGACATTATGTTAAATGTATACATTCAAAACTTTTCACTATGAAAGATGGATCATTCCATTTCATTTAATTCCTTTTCCTACATTGTATATTTTCTCTCTCATGCGACCCTCTATAAAAACATACACATGGCCCTGGCCGGTTGGCTCAGTGGTAGAGCATCAGCCTGGAGTGCAGGAGTCCCGGGTTTGGTTCCCGGCCAGGGCACACAGGAGAAGCACCCATCTGCTTCTCCACCCCCCGCTCCTTCCTCTCTGTCTCTCTCTTCCCCTCCCGCAGCTGAGGCTCCATTGGAGCGGAGTTGGCCCGGGCGCTGGGGATGGCTCTGTGGCCTCTGACTCAGGCGCTAGAACGGCTCTGGTTGCAGCAGAGCGATGCCCCAGATGGGCAGAGCATCGCAGCCTGGTGGGTGTGCCGGTTGGATCCCGGTCGGGCACATGCAGGAGTCTGTCTGACTGCCTCTCCTTTCCAACTTCAGAAAAATACAAAAATAAATAAAAATAAAACTACTTTGTTAAAAAAAAACATACACATGACTTTATTTTTCTTTGTAATAAATATATTCTAGTTTTAGACAAAACAGTATGCCTTCCTCATATTAAGAAAAAGGTATTAAGTTAAATAATTGGGAGGCTGCAGATGAGGTAGGAGAAGTCATTTCATGGCTAGAGAGACTAAGTTTGGAGTGAGAACTCAGTCAGAAATTCTCCAAACATTAAGAGTCTTCAAAAGGTGCCAGGCAGCCAGAAAAATGTTAATGGCTCAAATTTTAACATGAGTTTAAAAAATAAATGAACATACTCTGGGATATATTAAAGATAGGATAGTACAAAGATCAGTGGTTCTAAACTCAACAAGTAGTGATCTTGTTCCTAGGATCTAGATCTAGAGCTCACCCTGAACCCCAAATAGGTAAAGGAAATTCTACTGCCCATGGATGGACATCTTAGGTCACCAAAAAAGAAAGAAAAGAAAAAAGCAGGAGGCTCCTTAAAAGATGACAGAGGCCCTGGCCGGTTGACTCAGCAGTAGAGCATCGGCCTGGCGTGAGGGGGGACCCGGGTTCGATTCCCGGCCAGGGCACATAGGAGAAGCAACCATTTGCTTCTCCACCCTCTCCCTCCTTCCTCTCCCTCTCTCTCTTCCCCTCCCGCAGCCAAGGCTCCATTGGAGCAAAGATGGCCCGGGCGCTGGGGATGGCTCCTTGGCCTCTGCCCCAGGCGCCAGAGTGGCTCTGGTCTTGGCAGAGCGAGGCCCCGGAGGGGTAGAGCATCGCCCCCTGGTGGGCAGAGCGTCGCCCCTGGTGGGCGTGCCGGGTGGATCCCGGTCAGGCGCATGCGGGAGTCTGTCTGACTGTCTCTCCCCGTTTCCAGCTTCAGAAAAATACAAAAAAAAAAAAAAAAAAAAAAAAAGAGATGACAGAACACGAAGGGAAGAAGTCAGTACTTCTGTGCTCCCACAAGCACTTTACATCTTCCTTCTTCCTCTCAGGGCTAGAGTTCAAGCACTTACTATCAGAATGCCACAGCTCCCAAAGCTGTGCACAGAAGTCATCATTGCTGTTATGACATTCTTCCCACAGCCTGACCAGGCAGTGGTGCAATGGATCAAGTGTTGGACTGGGATGCAGAGGATCCAGGTTCGAAAGCCTGAAGACCCCTACTTGAGCGCGGGTTCTTTCGGCTTGAGCACGGATGGGCTCGCCAGCTTGAGCACTGGTTCGATGGCTTGAACCCAAAGGTCGCTGGCTTGAGCAAGAGGTCACTCACTCTGCTGTAGCCCCCATGGTCAAGGCACATATGAGAAAGCAATCAATGAACAACTAAGGAGCTGCAACGAAGAATTGATGCTTCTCACCTCTCTCCCTTCTTGACTGTCAGTCCCTATCTGTCCCTCTCTGATTCTCTCGCTGTCAAAAAAACAAACAAACAAAAAAACCCCCAGACTTTCTATCTACAAAAGCAAAAGAACTGAGAGCCAGACTAGAAATCTGAAAACAAAGGTGTAAAATTGCCTATAACTGGCTAGTAGATCACAGCTACTTAATCTCAAACCTCACTTAATATTTGCCATGCCTGTATTATTCTCTTTTTATTTATTTATTTATTTTTATTTATTCATTTTAGAGAGGAGAGACAGAGAGAGACAGAGAGGAGAGAGAGACAGGGGGGAGGAGCTGGAAGCATCAACTCCCATATGTGCCTTGGCCAGGCAAGCCCAGGGTTTCGAACCGGCGACCTCAGCATTTCCAGGTCAATGCTTTATCCACTGCGCCACCACAGGTCAGGCTATTCTCTTTTTTAAAAACAAAAATAGAAGTGATTATGTATTATTCTAGAATCTTGTTACTATTTATCTAATTGGCACTCAGCTTATCATTCTTTATGTAATGATCATTTTTATAGTCTCCAAATGTAATTTCAACAAAAATATCTTCAAATTCCTTGAAGGCAAAGCCAGGATCCCATCCTTTAAAAAGCACACCTGTCTGGCCTGACCAGGAGGTGGCGCAGTGGATAGAACATCAGACTGGGATATGGAGGACCCAGGTTTAAGACCCCGAGGTCGCCAGCTTGAGTGTGGCTCATCTGGTTTGAGCAAGGCTCACTCGGTCTGCTGTAGCCCCCCCCCCCCCCCCCCCGTGTCAAGGCACATATGAGAAATCAATCAACGAACAACTAAGGAGCCGCAACAAAGAATTGATGTTTCTCATCTCTCTCTCCCTTCCTGTCTGTCTGTCTCTCTCTCTCTGACTCTCTCTTGTCACAAAACAAAACAAAACAAAACAAAAACCACACCTGTCTGACCTGTGGTGGCACAGTGTATGGAATGTTGACCTGGAATGCTGAGGTTTCCAGTTCAAAACCCTGGTCCTGCCTAGTTAAGGCACATATAAGAAGCAACAACTACAAATTGATGCTTCCCATTTATCCTCCTTCTCTCTCTCTCTCTCTCTCTCAAATCAATAAAAAATTTAAAATCTTTTAAAAGTTAAATAAAAAGCATACCTTATGGTGGGGTAAGAGGTGTTGCACTGCACATTTTATTTAAACTTTATTTTTATTTTATTTTTTTACAGAAACAGAGAGAGAGTCAGAGTGAGGGATAGACAGGGACAGACAGACAGGAACGGAGAGATGAGAAGCATCAATCATTAGTTTTTCACTGAGCATTGCAGCACCTTAGTTGTTCATTGATTGCTTTCTCATAAGTGCCTTGACCACGGGCCTTCAGCAGACCGAGTAACCCCTTGCTTGAGCCAGCGACCCTGGGTCCAAGCTGGTGAGCTTTTGCTCAAACCAGATGAGCCCGTGCTCAAGCTGGAGACCTCAGATTCTCGAACCTGGGTCCTCAGCATCCCAGTCCGACGCTCTATCCATTGCGCCACCGCCTGGTCAGGCTGCGCATTTTATTTAAACTCCACTTTACTCCAAAAATAATTTGAGGCATGTCAGTGCCTTCCATAAAGTATTTAATGAGATAATTCATGATTAAATGGTAATAAATATCTCAAAGATAAGGGAAGACTTTTGAGAATGGTGAAAACTAATGCTTACAAAATTCCTACCACATATGGAAGTAATGAAAACAAGGGGAAATTACACATACAAATATTAGACTTTAATTGAAAAGGTTCTTAATACTCAATGAAAAATTATAACATTTTCCTCATTAACCAATAATCAAATTTTTATACAATTCAATTAGGGGCCATTTAATCAAAATAATTTTGTTTTACTTCCCCCAGAATGTCGTATCTAAATCAATGTTTATATGATAAAAAAGTGTGGAGCTATAACAAAATGTATTAAGAATTCATGATGCTGTAGGAAATTATGACAATCAAAAAGCAGAATACAAACATTATAGATACACACATAAACACATATAATCATTATGCCAAAAATATATATAACTTCAAGTAAAATGCCAACAGCAGGCCCTGGCTGGGTAGCTCAGCTGTAAAGAGCATTGTCCTGATGTGCCCAGGTTGTGGGTTGGATCTCCAGTCAGAGCACATGCAAGAACCAACCTATGAATGCATAAATAAGTGAAACAACAAATCAATGTTTCTCTCTTTCTCTCTCTCTAAAATCAGGGGTTTTTTTGTTTGCTTGTTTTTTAGAGAGAGCAGGACAGACAGGGAAAGAGATAAGAAGCATTAACTAGTAGTTGAGGCACTTTAGTTGTTCATTGACTGTTTCTCATACATGTCTTGACTGGGGGGGCTCTAGCAGAGCCAGTGACCCCTTGCTCAAACCAGCAACCTTGGGCTCAAGTCAGCGACCTTTGGGCTTAAACCAGCAAGACCATAGGGTCATGTCTATGATCCTATGCTCAAGCCAGCTACCCCGTGCTTAAGACAGCAACCTTGGGGTTTTGAACCTGGGTCCTCAGCATCCCAGGTTGATGCTCTATCCACTGCTCCACCAACTGGTCAGGCTAAAATCAGTAACGTTTAAAAAAATAATAATACATCTTAAGCCCTGGCGGGATAGCTTGGTTGGTTTGAGCATTGTCCTGAAACACAGAAGTTGCTGGTTCAATCCTTCGTCGGGGCATATACAGAAACAGATAGATGTTTCTGTCTCTCTCTTCCTTTCTCTCTCTCAAATCAATAAATAACAATAGTACATCTTAAAAAAAAAAACAATAAACACATGCCAAAAGGTTAACAATGGTTATCTCAGAGGTAAGATTTTCTATTATTTGTGTATAATTTTTTGTAAGTTCCAAATGTTCTGCTATAGTCGCATTTTTTGGCCAGAAATTTAAATTTGCTAAATGTACACACACACACACACACACCACAACTCTGGTAAACTGATAGCTAATACACATACCTGAAACTGGATTAGTGGATAATCACCAAACACATATTCTACTCTTCCACTGATTTGCAACACATAGTCATAGGGGCTAACTTCATCTTCTTTCCCATGAATAGTCAAACGTTTTTGGATTGCCAATTCATTTATTTTGATAGGATTCATATTCGGAGATACTTGAAAACTAAACACATCCTAAGTAGGAGGGTAGAAAAAAGGAACAATTTTACATTTGTGTTTTAAAGTAAATCACTCTCTACAACATTTGTACTTGTTACTACATAATAAACAGCCGCACATAATTTTACATATATAATATGTGCACCCTTTGCATTTGCATTTAATATTTCGGTAAATATTCCTATTTTCTAAATATAATACATCTTACCTGTCAAAGGTAAGATAAATATTTAAAGTTTATTAATATGTAACTAAAATTTATCATCAGGTAGTTTATCACATGCATTTCCCAGTGAATATCATTCTTTTAAAAAAATTACTCCAGGCCCTGGCCGGTTGGCTCAGTGGTAGAGCGTCGGCCTGGCCTGCAGAGGTCCGGGGTTCGATTCCCGGCCAGGGCACACAGGAGAAGCGCCCATCTGCTTCTCTACCCCTCCCCCTCTCCTTCCTCTCTGTCTCTCTCTTCCCCTCCCACAGCCGAGGCTCCACTGGAGCAAAGATGGCCCAGGCGCTGGGGATGGATCCTCGGCCTCTGCCCCAGGCGCTAGAGTGGCTCTGGTCGCAACATAGCGATGCCCCCGAGGGGCAGAACATCGCCCCCTGGTGGGTGTGCCGGGTGGATCCCGGTCGGGCGCATGAGGGAGTCTGTCCGACTGTCTCTCCCCGTTTCCGGCTTCAGAAAAACGCAGGAAAAAAAATAAAATAAAAAAATTACTCCAAAACTCTGTAGTTATTCAAATTTAGTTTGTATTAAAAAAAAAAAAAATTACCGTATTTCCCCATGCATAAGATGTTCCTATGTATAAGACACACCTTAATTTTGGGACCCAAATTTGAAAAACAATGTATTATATAAAGTTATTGAACTCAAGTTCTATTCATCATAAAACTCATACAACTCCTCATCACTTTCAAAACTCCCATCCATTAGCTTGTCCTCATCTGTGTCTGATGACGAATCACTGTCTTCATATATTGTCTTGTCCTCAGTTCCATCTATGGCATTTGAAATGCCACATTTCTTAAATGACTTGATAATAATCTCTATCTTGATATTATCCCAGGACCTTTTCATGATTTCCATTCACTTTTGTAAACTGGATCACTTTTAACTTGAATTCAGCACTGTATGAAAATCTTTTCTGAGCCACTTCTGGGCAGAACGTGGAAAACATAACCTACTGTAATATACCGGTAACAACTGCAAAACAATGAGCGCAAAGACAAGCATGAAAAAGCGGAAATGCAAGTAAAAAGAAATCTACAACCACTTGTATAAGACGCACCCAGTTTTAGACCCCAAATTTTTGGAAAAAGGGCACGTCTTATAGATGGGGAAATATGGGGTACGTTGTCTCTAGTAAGAGATTTTTACTTTATACCAGTTGAACAATAAATTTACAATTCTGTCTGATTTTATAAATATGTATAAAAAGAATTTAGTGAAAAATAGAGTTGCAATGGAATATTATTAAACCTGTGCATGAATCCCCAAAATATAGATATTAAAAATTAATAATATCTGAATCCTATAATCTAGCAAATTAATTTTCTACCATATGATCATATATGAAAGATATAAGAAAGCTCACTATCTCCCAAGGCAGCCAGCTGCTACTTTGGACATCCATGATTTATTATAAAATTCTCTATACTGACCTAAAGTTAATTTTGCAATATTTTCCACCAAATTAATTTAACACAAGGTATCTCAAATTCAACTTTTAAAACCTAAAACTACTGGGTCTTCTAATCTATTTTCTCCAGTATTAACCATTTTAGTTTGGGCCAAATGCATCCAAGCACAGGAACTAAGATCTACAGTCACTAGAGAAGTCATATCACTCCCCTTTCCTCCCTCACCTCACTTCCCCTAACATACCAATGATAACCTTCTCTCCATCTCTAATAAACCTTCTACTTCAGTGACTCCTTACATCATTCCTAAGAGCAATATAACTTATTTGATCTATCTCTTGTACTATCTACCTCAAAACTACTTTCACTCACCTTAGAAAGTAATCTATATTTAAAAGGAGAGCAGCAAAGAGATATAATATTCTTTTTTAACATAATACAAATGCTTGTAACTGTCTAAAGCAGTGGTACACAATAGAACTTTGTTTAATAATAAAAATATCTATACTGTGCTGTCCAGTTCAATAACCATTACCCTCACTGGGCTCAGTAAGTTGCTACTGTGAAGAACTAAATTTTTTTTTCTTTTTTTTTTTTTCATTTTTCTGAAGCTGGAAACAGGGAGAGACAGTCAGACAGACTCCCGCATGCGCCCGACCGGGATCCACCCGGCACGCCCACCATGGGGCGATGCTCTGCCCACCAGGGAGCGATGCTCTGCCCATCCTGGGCGTCGCCATGTTGTGACCAGAGCCACTCTAGCGCCTGAGGCAGAGGCCACAGAACCATCCCCAGCGCCCGGACTATCTTTGCTCCAATGGAGCCTTGGCTGCGGGAGGGGAAGAGAGAGACAGAGAGGAAAGTGCAGCGGAGGGGTGGAGAAGCAAATGGGCGCTTCTCCTGTGTGCCCTGGCCGGAAATCGAACCCGGGTCCTCCGCACGCTAGGCCGACGCTCTACCGCTGAGCCAACCGGCCAGGACCAGAACTAAATTTTTAAATAAAATTACACATGCGGTGAGTGGCTACTATATTCAATAGCATAGGTCTCAGTGATAAAGCCCAGGCTCCTTAATATAATTATCCTGTGATCCCCACCTACTCTCCATTTTATATATAAACTCTTCAGAAATACAAGACTAAAGTATAATCTCATTATCAGATAATAAGAACCTGCAGAAAGCACAGAAAACAGAACTGGTCTTGAAAAACTCCAGGTATTAAAATGAATAGCCCTCCCACCAAAAACGAAAAACCAAGTATAGTTAATGTCTTTCAAGAATTAAAAGAAATGTAAAAATGAATAATGATCAAGTATATCTGAAGAAGAATCAATGAGAACTCCAGAGAATAAGATATGTTAAGTAAAATTTAAAATTATATAAAAGGAAAGTGGCAAATTTAAACAGGTGTAAAAGACTGATAATATCAAGTATTAGTCAAGTTGTGGAAAAACAAAACTCTAAAAATACTACTGGTAGGGGTGTAAATTTGAAAAATTATTTAAGAGTATCTATTAAAATGTGATTTTATACATACAGCTGACTCATCAATTCTATTCCTAGGTATATGTGTGTGTGTGTGTGTGTGTGTATGCACAATAGAAATACATACACCTATGCACTCTTATTGATTCCTGTCATTCCATTATATTTAATTTTGAAATAAAAAATATATAAGTCAGCATTATTCTATGCAACACCAATGTTGAACTTGATATGCTCTGTGTGTACATTCATGTATATATAACATATTACAAATGAGGAAATCTGAACATGGCTAGAATGAGGATAAAAAGTAAGCAAAACTGAACAAAAACAAAGAATAAAAAGATAAGTCACACATTCAGAGAATACACTTGCAGCACACATTAATGACTAACCACAAAACCTCAAAAACTTCTACAAATCAATTTAAAAAACAAACCAACTTAAAAATAAACAAAACAGCCCCTGGTCAGTTTGCTCAGTGCATAGAGCATCAGTTTGGCATATGGATGTCCTGGGTTCAATTTCTGGTCAGGGCACATGAGAGAAGTGACCATATGCTCCTCTCCCTGTCCCTCTTCCCCTTATCTACACCTCCTCCTACGCCTTCCACCCCTCCCACAGCCAGTGGCTTGACTGGTTTGAGCATCCACCCCGGTTGCTGAGGATAGCTTGATTGGTCCAAGTGCATTAACCTCAGGTGTTAAAAATAGCTTGGTTGAAGCCCTGGCCGGTTGGCTCTGTGGTAGAGCGTCGGCCTGGCGTGCAGAGGTCCCGGGTTCGATTCCCAGCCAGGGCACACAGGAGAAGCGCCTGTCTGCTTCTCCACTCCTCCCCCTCTCCTTCCTCTCTGTCTCTCTCTTCCCCTCCCGCAGCCGAGGCTCCATTGGAGCAAAGATGGCCCGGGCGCTGGGGATGGCTCCTTGGCCTCTGCCCCAGGCACTAGAGTGGCTCTGGTCGCAACAGAGCGACGCCCCGGAGGGGCAGAGCATCGCCCCCTGGTGGGCAGAGCATCGCCCCCTGGTGGGCGTGCCGGGTGGATCCCGGTCGGGCACATGCGGGAGTCTGTCTGACTGTCTCTCCCCATTTCCAGCTTCAGAAAAATACAAAAAAAAAAAAAAAATAGCTTGGTTGATTCGAGCATCGGCCCAAAAGGGGGGGGGGTCCTCAGTGGATCCAGGTCAGGGCACATGCAAGAGTCTGTCTCACTCTCTCTGATCCTATCACTTAAAAAAAATTAGGGAAGACAGGCCCTCGCTGAGTAGCTCAACCCAACACATCAGGGGCTACAGGGTGTAGCAATCAGTGATCTAGCAGCTAAGACTATTGTTCTTTAAAATTAAAACATAATAGTTCCATGATTTATATATATACTTCCTAAGAGCCATGTTATACAGCAGGCAGAGGCAGGCTGATGCTGACTATATGATCCTCTAAAACTTTACATGTTTTTCACAGAAATTGTTGTCTGGCTTTCCTGCTATCAATTCTGGAAAATATTTTTAACTCAAATGAATACCTTGTTGCATTTCATCTCATTTTTAGTGTTTTCACATGTTGCTTTCCAAAGTTAGTTATCAACAATGATGGCAAAATGGACAAATGAGAATTTTAAAGAAATGGGGCAAGAGAAAAATGCATATATAATAATTGCCAACTGTTCACTATTCTGAGATTGTCATTTCCATATTTTTGGTGGTAAATGTGTATTCATTTATAAAATAGTGCTGGTGCTAAATTATGGTTTTGAATTTATGATCCAAATTTGGCTTGTCTTACCTGCCTACATAAAAAATGTTTTAGACCTGGCCAGTTGGCTCAGTGGTAGAGTGTCAGCCCGGTGTGTGGATATCTTGGGTTCGATTCCCAGTCAGGGCACAGAGTTGAGAAGCGACCATCTGCTTCTCCACCCCTCCCCCTCCCCTCTCTCTCTCTCTCTCTCTCTCTCTCTCTTCCCTTCCAGCAGCCATAGCTCAATTGGTTCAAGTGCATTGGCGCCAGATGGGTAGAACATTGGCCCCAGACAAAGACTGCCAGGTGGATCCTGGTTGGGGAACATGTGAGAGTCTATCTCTCTATCTCCCTTCCTATTACTTGGAAAAGAAGGAAAAAAATTAAAATTAAAATAAAAAAAGGTTTAAACTCTATGTAACTTCCAAAAATTACTTAATAACTCAATAATTTTACTGGTCTGTATAACCCAAAAGTCTATGTAGCCAGAAAAAAGGAGACTGTGCAGATGATTTCTACTATCTGAATATTTGGCAAGTAAAATCAAGAGCAGACTGAATGAATACTTATGCAAAACAGGAAAGTATAACTGAGGCAGGACAGTTAGAAGCTAGGAAAATTCCTTGGCAAGTGTAATACAGAAACGGAGACAGAATTTAATGGCCAAGTAGTTTACAGTCATCTAGTAAATCATAAAATCTGTAACCAAGGACACTTCAGGGTAAATGGTTTAACACTTCTCCTAACAAGAGGGTATGCTTAAAGCATGCTACTCAGGGAGACAGATAGCAGATATCCAATTATTGCCAACCCAAGGATATATAAATTAAGGGAATAAATTTAATTTTGGCATATCAGCATAAGAGCTGATAAATATTTTATTTTTTATTATTATTATTTTTTACAGGGACAGAGAGAGAGTCAGAGGGAGGGATAGACAGGGACAGACAGGAACGGAGAGAAATGAGAAGCATCATTCATCAGTTTTTTGTTGCGACACCTTACTTGTTCATTGATTGCTTTCTCATATGTGCCTTGATCATGGGCCTTCAGCAGACAGAATAACCCCTTGCTCGAGCCAGCAACCTTGGGTCCAAGCTGGTGAGCTTTCTGCTCAAGCCAGATGAGCCCGCATTCAAGCTGGCGACCTCAGGGTCTTGAACCTGGGTCCTTCCGCATCCCAGTCCGACGTTCTATCCACTGCGCCACCGCCTGGTCAGGCGAGCTGATCAATATTTTAATAGGATCCTTCCATAAGCCCTCAGCCTTAAAAATCCTGAATATGAAAGTCCCAGTATGGGCTTCTCTTCCTGAGAACAAGCCTTTCCCTTCTTCCTCTTCTTCCCCCACAGGCGTGCATCTCCTAACCTCTTAAGGGTCCCACAAGACTTGCAACCAGGGGAGCAATAGGCAGTGAGAGTTAGCCCCAGGCTAACCCACCTAACCTGTCTCTAGGATTCCCTTTCCTCTAACTACTAAGTGAGCCAAAGCAGCCCTTCCGAGGCTGTCCTGTTGCCTCTTCTATCCTAAGTCTTTCCTTGTTTCACTGTCCCCAACTTCTAAATAGACACATTCTCAAAATCACCTGAACTTGTGCTGTGAAATCTTTCCTTCACGAAGTTAAGAACCCACACTACCAGCCAGCACTAGGCAGACTGGCTAAGGGCCAGGTTCCCCTTCCAGTAACAACCAGACAGAGGTGACAGAGGCTAGCTTGATTTTTTTCTAATTTTTAAATTCAATATTTAAATTTGTTCTTGCCTACCGTGAAAACAAGCTGCTTCAGGAGGCAGAGTGCTCTCCCTAGCAATAGATGTATTTGTTCAGAGATACAGGTTAGAACAAATGGTGAAAATAATTACTACATTAGAGAGTCTGACTGCATGATCTCTAAATCCCTTTCAATTCTGTATCAGTATTTAATCCACCTATTCACAAATACAGGGATATGGAAAAAAGATCATTTGATCAAACTTTTCACTTTATAGAAAAGAAAAAATTCACATGAGAAAATAAAGTACCTACAATAAAGAACACATGATCTAGTCCCTGGCCGGTGGCACAGTGGATACAGCGTTGGCCCGGTAGGCAGACATGGAGTTTGACTCCCATTCAGGGCACAGAGGAGAAGCGACCATCTGCTTCTCCTCTTTCCCTCCTCCCCCCCCATAGCCAGTGACCTGACTGGTTCAAGCATGGACCCAGGCACTAAGGATAGTTCCACTGCTAAACAGAAATTAGCAAACATTTTCTGTAAAAAAAAAACAGGCTTTGACATGTATCTTTGCCACATATTTTATTTTTAAACATCCCTTTAAATTCTTTGCTTTTTAATATCCCATTGAAAATACATATAAAATCCAGGCCCTGGTTGGTTCGTTCAGTGGTATAGTGTTGGCTGATGTATGGATGTCCCAGGTTTGAGTCCCAGGCAGGGCACACAGGAGACGTGACCATCTGCTTCTCCATCAAACCCCCTTTCTCTCTCTCTCTCTCTTTTTCTCCCTTCCTGCAGCCAAGGCTCAATTAGAGTGAGTTGGCCCCAGTGCTGAGGATCGCTCTATGGCCTCCCCCTCAGGCGCTAAAATGGCTCCGGCTGCAATGGAGCAATGGCTCCAGATGGGCAGAGCATCACCCCCTAGTGGGCTTGCCAGGTGGATCATGGCCGGGGTGCATGTGGGAGTCTGTCTCTCTGCCTCCCTTCCTCTCACTGAAAATAAATAAATAAATAAATTTATATATATATATATAAATATATATATGTAAACCATTCAAAAACAGTACAGAGGGGGCAGCAAGATGGTGATGGAGTAGGCGGATGTACCAACTTTCAACTCCCAGAACCAAAGTGGATTACAACTAAGAACCATTATCTGGAAAACCCAACTTTGAACTACTAGGAGGACTCTTCAACCAAGGAACACTGAAGAAGCCATGTTGAGACTGGTAGAAAAAGCGAAAAGGCAGCCGGGAGAGGCTTGCGTGGCAGGAAGAGAGTTTAGCAGAGAGGGGAGGGGCCTGGGCCCCAGGAACAAAGTCCCAGCCTGCAGCCCCAGAGCCTAAAAGAGGCGTGTGGACAGTATTTAGCTGCAAAACAAGATACTGTTTGTGAGAAAGACAGTTTTCTCAGACCCAGGATTCTTCTTAAAGGGACCGTGCAGAAAACCTCTCTCACAACCACTCACCCGGGGCTCCAGGGGACGGGGAGAGAGGAGGACTGGATCAGCGGGAAGAGAGTGTAATCTAGGAGGCACAGGGAGAAACACTTTGAGGGACAGCCACCCTAACCCCTGGGCTGAGTCACTCCCCAAATCTGTAGCGAGCATTTCCCCTGGAAACAGCAATACCAGCAAAGGGAAGCAGGACACCAGCCAAACAAGCTCTCCCGCGGCATTCAGAGCAGAGTGGCTTAGAAAGGAGGGAGCTTTTGGGACTACAGTACTGAGTGTTAGGGTTTGACCTCCAGCGCCCCCACCTACACTTCTGAGGGCTCGATGGAGGGCAGGAGGCATCAGTCTAGCCGGGTGGGGGCAGAGGGAACACGTGAAAGCGGTCTGCCCGGTAGGCCCGCCTGCAACCCCACTGGCGGGGAAATGGTGGGAGCCCGGGAATGGGCAGAGATCCGCCACTGAGCAAGGGCGTACGGGCGTGTAGGCCTGCGGGCGCGCAGCCTCGCCTGACCTGTGGAGCAGAGGCTTGCGGCCTTACGTGCCAGCCGGCTCCACCTGCCAGGGCGGGGCAAAAGCCCAGGAAAAGGCAGAGACCCGAGCTGAGCAAAGGTGCTCACCCCCTACAATTGGTGCCGAGGCTTGTTGCCTGTGCACGGTGCACAATCCCACCCGCAAGGTTGGGGCGAAGGCGAGACCAGCTGAGGCTTGTAGAGTCAGACATGTGAACACAGCCCCTCCAATGGAGGAGAGGCGGAAACCACAGCGACAGCCACAGCACACAGGCACCTGCAAAGACCATACCCGAACACCTTAGGCAACAGCGGCACAGGGGGTGGCGGGCCTGCAGACAGACCACACCTAGGGAACACAGAGGCAACACCCATTGGACACCAGTGGCCAAACCCTTCTTATACACAGACAAAATGGGCAGTCAGAGAAATGCAACCCAAATGAATCAAGAGAAATCTCCAGAGAAGGACCTGAATGAGTCAGATATAACCAAATTACCTGATGCAGAGTTTAAAATAATGATTGTTAGGATGTTCAAAGAGCTTAGAACAATAAATGGTCATTAAGAACACTTAAATAAAGAGATAGCAAATATAAAAAAGGAAGTTGAAATAATAAAAAAGAATCTGTAAGAAATGACAAATACAATATCAGAATTGAAGACCACAATGGAAGGAATTAAAAGCAGGATAGATGAAGCTGAGGATTGAATCAGTGAGTTAAGAGGACAAGATAAATGAAGGCACAGAAGCAGAGCAGAAAAAAGAAAAGGACTCAAAAAGTCTGAGGAAACTCTAAAAGAGCTCTGTGATAACATGAAGAGAAATAACATCCACATCATAGGGGTTCCTGAAGAAGAAGAGAAAGAACAAGGGATAGAAACTTTGTTCAATCAAATCATGATCAGGGGTCCCCAAACTTTTTACACAGGGGGCCAGTTCACTGTCCCTCAGACTGTTGGAGGGCCGCCACAAACAGTGCTCCTCTCACTGACCACCAATGAAAGAGGTGCCCCTTCCGGAAGTGTGGAGGGGGGCCAGATAAATAGCCTCAGGGGGCCGCAGTTTGAGGATGCCTGTCTGAAAACTTCCCTAAATTGAAGCAAAAAAAAGTCTCAGGCCCTGGCCGGTTGGCTCAGCGGTAGAGTGTTGGCCTGGCGTGCGGGTGACCCGGGTTCGATTCCCGGCCAGGGCACATAAGAGAAGCGCCCATTTGCTTCTCCACCCCCTCTCCTTAATCTGTCTCTCTCTTCCCCTCCCACAGCCAAGGCTCCATTGGAGCAAAGATAGCCCAGGTGCTGGGGATGGCTCCTTGGCCTCTGCCCCAGGTGCTAGAGTGGCTCTGGTCGCGGCAGATCGACGCCCCGGAGGGGCAGAGCATCGCCCCCTGGTGGGCAGAGCGTCGCCCCTGGTGGGCGTGCCGGGTGGATCCCGGTCGGGAGCATGCGGGAGTCTGTCTGACTGTCTCTCCCCGTTTCCAGCTTCAGAAAAAATACTAAAAAAAAAAAAAAAAAGAAAAGAAAACCCAGAAAAACAAAAAGTCTCATACGTTCAAAAAGCACAGAGAACTCAGTATAGAGAAACCCAAAGAAATCTACACCAAGACACATCATAATTAAAATACCAAAGCTAAGTGATAAAGAGAAAATATTAAAAGCAGCTAGAGAAAAAAAGGCTATCACCTACAAAGGAGCCCCCATAAGGATGACATCTGACTTCTCAATAGAAGGGAATGGCAAGAAATTTTCAAAGGAATGCAGAACAAGAGCCTACAACCAAGACTACTCTATCCAGCAAGGTTATCATTTAAAATTGAAGGAGAAATAAAAAGCTTCCCAGACCAAAAAAACCCAAAAACAAAAAACTCAAGGAATTCACTACAACCAAACCAATGCTACAAGAAATGCTAAGGGGTCTGTTGTAAACAGATCAAGGGGATAAAAGAATATAGCAAAAGAGTAGTACAGCTTTTAAGAATAAAATGGCAATAATAAATGGTGTTGGGAAAATTGGACATCTACCTGCAAAAAAATGAAACTAGACAACCAATTTACACCATTCACAAAAATAAACTCAAAATGGATAAAAGACTTAAATGTAAGCCGTGAAACCATAAGCATCTTAGAAGAAAACATAGGCAGTAAGCTCTCTGACATCTCTCGCAGCAATATATTTGCCAATTTATCTCCACGGGGAAGTGAAATAAAAGACAGGATAAACAAATGGGACTGAAACAAACTAAAAAGCTTTTGCACAGCTGAAGACAATAAGAACAGAATAAAAAGACAAACTACACAATGGGAGAACATATTCGACAATACGTCTGATAAGGGGTTAATAACCAAAATTTATAAAGAACTTGTAAAACTCAACACCAGGAAGACAAACAGTCCAATCAAAAAATGGGCAAAAGAGCCTGACTAGGTGATGGCGCAGTGGATAGAGCGTCGGACTGGGATGCCGAGGAACCAGGTTCGAGACCCCGAAGTCACCAGCTTGAGCACGGGCTCAACTGGTTCGAGCAAGGGCTCACCAGCTTGGACCCAAGGTCGCTGGCTCGAACAAGGGGTTACTCAGTCTGCTGAAGGCCCGCGGTGAAGGCACATATGAGAAAGCAATCAATGAACAACTAAGGTGTCTCAATGCACAACGAAAAACTAATGATTGATGCTTCTCATCTCTCCATTCCTCTCTGTCTGTCCCTGTCTATCCCTCTCTCTGACTCTCTCTCTGTCCCAGTAAAAAAAAAAAAAAAGCCCTGGCCGGTTGGCTCAGCGGTAGAGCGTCGGCCTAGCGTGCGGAGGACCCGGGTTCGATTCCCGGCCAGGGCACACAGGAGAAGTGCCCATTTGCTTCTCCACCCCTCCGCTGCGCTTTCCTCTCTGTCTCTCCTCCCCTCCCGCAACCAAGGCTCCATTGGAGCAAAGATGGCCCGGGCACTGGGGATGGCTCTGTGGCCTCTGCCTCAGGCGCTAGAGTGGCTCTGGTTGCAACATGGTGATGCCCAGGATGGGCAAAGCGTCGCCCCATGGTGGGCGTGCCAGGTGGATCCCGGTCGGGCGCATGCGGGAGTCTGTCTGACTGTCTCTCCCTGTTTCCAGCTTCAGAAAAATGAAAAAAAAAAAAAAAAAGTAGGCAAAAGAAATGAATAGACACTTCTCCAAAGAGGACATACAGATGGCCAATAGGCATAGGAAAAAATCCTCAACATCACTAATCATTAGAGAAATGCAAATTAAAACCACATTGAGATATCACCTCACCCCAGTCAGAATGGTGCTCATCAACAAAACAACACAGAATAAGTGCTGGCGAGGATGTGGAGAAAAGGGAACCCTCCTGCACTGCTGGTGGGAATGCAGACTGGTGCAGCCACTGTGGAAAACGGTATGGAGATTCCTCAAAGAATTAAAAATCAAACTGCCTTTTGACCCAGCTATCCCACTTTTAGGAATATACCCTAAGAACACCATAGCACTGTTCCAAAAGGAGAAATGCACCCCCATGTTTATGGCAGCATTGTTCATAATAGCAAAGATCTGGAAACAGCCCAAGTGTCCGTCAGTGGACGAGTGGATTAAAAAGCTTTGGTACATATATACTATGGACCTTGATAACATTACACGAAGTGAAATAAGTAAATCAGAAAAAAACTAAGAACTATATGATTCCATACATAGGTGGGACATCAAAATGAGACTCAGAGACATGGACAAGAGTGTGGTGTTTCGGAGTGGGTGGGGAGGAAGGGGAGGAAGGGGAGGAATGGGATTGGGGGGGGAGGAGCACAAAGAAAACCAGATAGAAGGTGATAGAAGACAATTTAACTTCGGGTGATAGGTACGCAACATAATCAAATGTCAAAATAACCTGGAGATGTTTTCTCTGAAAATATGTACCCTGATTTATCAATGTCACCCCATTAAAATTAAAAAAACAAACAAACAAAAAAAACCAGTACAGTTTTCTGACCCTGATCTAAACATACCACTGCATCAAAAAATCATATGAGCAAAGGATATATATCATCTTAGTTTATTACTAAAATCTTAAACTTATTTCCATCTTATTTCCTTTGTAGTAATGTTTCCTAGTCAAGTAAGAGCCTACTCAGAGACCGGAGCTGCATTCACGTAGAAGCAACAGATTATAAAATATTTAAAATAATATTACATTACCTGACAATTTTCAAAATGAACAGCCACAATGAGCTTTCCTCCATAAAGTTTATCTTCTAGGTTTTCAAGGACAGACGGTTCATGCTCTGGTGGATATGTCTGCTTTAGCCAGTCAATCCAAGACAATCCCACGAGTGACTGAATCTTTTCCTCACTGAATTTGCGCATTTTTATTCGGAATTCATTCACTTCAGAATCCTTCAAGGCATCAAATTCATGCAGACCTAAACACATTTTTTAAAACATATTTTTTAATTTTGAGTAATTTCTTTACTATAGCAAGCTCTGAGTAAACAGTCTGTTCTCATTTAATCTTTATTCCCACAAATCCATGCAAATAATTATACAAATAACATGACATCAGTACAAGAATGTTCAGTGTGGTTTTCTTTATAATATTTAAAAACTGGAAAAAAGGAAAGTTAATCATTGAGACCTGGTTTAAAAAAAAAGATATATTCAGCCTGACTTGTGTGGTACAGTGGATAGTGTTGACCTCGAATGCTGGGCTCGCAGTTTCGAAACCTTGGCCTTGACCAGTCAATGCAAATATGAGGGGCAACTATTACATGTTGATGCTTCCCTCTCCTCCCCCTCTTTTTCTCTCCTCTCTCTAAAATCAATAAATAAAATCTTAAAAAAAAGATATCCATATACCAATGTATAGTTGTACAAGTGACAAAATGAGTAAAATAGATCTATGAGTCATTATGCTAAAAGTTCTAGAGATAGTAAATTTAAAAAGCAGATATAAAGAATGGGTCTCCCAGAATCTCCTTTATGTACATTTGAAAGCAAGAATTTAATATACATATAAATTTTTGTTTTGGAAATATAATTGAGATGACAATATTAATAGCATTTCATAATGATGGGTAGGGGAGCAGAGTGAGGCAAGCTATTACTTTTTGTTCCATAAAGCCAATTAAAATCATATCATTTGAATATATGCCATAAAATACTATTTGAATATATGCATGTCAACAAAGGTTATTCAGACAGGACTTAACTGCCCTGTCAAAATATATTTACATTTGATTTAGAATCAATTTGTGATATTAAATACAAAAAAATAAAAATGCTAAAGTTGCATAATACAGCAAAGGTAAAATCTTGAGGGTTCAATATGATTTCCTGGATAGGTTTAGTTCTGAAATAACACAGTATTCTAAATTAGCTATCAATAGAAATTAATTAGAAATACCAGTTGTAGCATTTTAGAGCTTCTTCTCCAGCACTATTCAAACTTTTTATTCACAGATAATAGTATTACAGGCAAGAAAAAGGATATGGCCTGACCAGGCGGTGGCGCAGTGGATAGAGCATCGGATTGTGATACGGAGGACCCAGATTCAAGAACCCGAGGTCGCCAGCTTGGGCATGGGCTCATCTGGTTTGAGTGAGGCTCACCAGATTGCACCCAAGGTCACTGGCTTGAGTGGGGGGTTACCTGTTCTGCTGTAGCCCCACAGTCAAGGCACATATGAGAAAGCGATCAATGAACAACTAAGGTGTCCCAACAAAAAACTGATGATTAATGCTTCTCATCTCTCTTTGTTCCTGTCTGTCCCTCTCTCTGTATTAAAAAAAAAAAAAAGAAAAAAAAAGGATACGAGTACCTAATATATAAATCTAACAAAACTAAATTCTTAATTACCATTTACTATAAGCAATGTCTAATCCAGTTTCCAAATGTTTCTCAACTCTGTCTACTTCTCCAATTTCCTCAGCCACAAATTTCATCTTTGCCATCATCATGTCTTCTCTTGGATGACTACAGCAATTTTTCACTCATTTCTCTATTGCCAGTGTTATTTCCTCTGATCCATTATCCAACCTGAACAATCTTTCTAAAATGCAAATTTGTTATTTTTAGATATTTCAACCAAAGGCAGTGAAATATACATTCAAGTGCACACGAACCATTTATAAAATAGACCACAAATTAGGCCACAAAAATAAAAGCCTCAAATTTAAGATAATCAATGCATATCAAGCATCTTCTCTAATCACAATGATATGGAACTAGAAATCTATTGCCAAATAAAAACAAAACAAAAAACCTACAAGTGGAGGGGAAATAACTAAACAATAAATGGGTTAACAATGACATCAAGGCCCTGGCCGGTTGGCTCAGCGGTAGAGCGTCGGCCTGGCGTGCAGGAGTCCCGGGTTCGATTCCTGGCCAGGGCACACAGGAGAGGCACCCATTTGCTTCTCCCCCCCTCCCCCTCTCCTTCCTCTCTGTCTCTCTCTTCCCCTCCCGCAGCGAGGCTCCATTGGAGCAAAGATGGCCCGGGCGCTGGGGATGGCTCTGTGGCCTCTGCCTCAGGCACTAGAATGGTTCTGGACGCAACAGAGCGACGCCCCAGAGGGGGCAAAGCATCGCCCCCTGGTGGGCATGCCGGGTGGATCCCGGTCGGGTGCATGCGGGAGTCTGTCTGACTGCCTTCCCGTTTCCAGCTTTGGAAAAATTAAAAAACAACAACAACAACAAAAAAAACCAATGACATCAAGAAGGAAATCAAAATACTCCTTTAGACAAATGAAAATACAAAACCCCAAAATTGAAGGGTCACAGCCAAAGCAGTTCTTAGAAGGAAACTGATAGCAATATAATCCTACCTCAAGCAACAACCAAAAATCTCAAATAAACAAATCTTTTTTTCAAATAGAACAATTACTGTTTTTATTATTACAAAAATTTATTAGATGTTATTTACAATAGAACGATATAAAATACTGTGTCAGCCAGGAGAGATCTAATCCATATCACAGTGATGAACAATGCCAAAAATCCAATGGCTTTTGCTTATATAAAGTTTATTTACAAAGTTTATTTCAGGATAATGTGACTATCCTGGGCAGTTGTCCTTCATGAATTAACCCAACAGTCAAGAATTCTCTGACTTTGTGGCTTAACCAGCTTACTAACAATCTTTAAGACAAAGAACAGAGGCTGCAGTGGAAAATCCAGGGGCTTTCACTGCTTCAGAGCAGAAAAGATTATATACCATTCTTGCTCACATTTCACTGGCCCAGACTAATTACATGGTTTTATCTAACTGCAAGGATACTGGGATGCAGACTGCTCAAGAGAAAGAAAGATGAAAGAATAGGATATTGGTGATGTCTACTACATATGAGATTATTTATTTAAAGTTCAAATAAACAATCTAACCTTACACCCAAAGGAGCTAGAAAAGTAAGAACAAAGCCCAAAGTGAGCAGATAAAAAAAAATTTAGAGAAGAAATAAATTAATAAAAATGCAAAAGAAAATATTAATAAAGTCAAGAGCTGGTTCTTTTAAAAGATAAAATTAATAAAATTTACCCAAACTCATCAAGAAAAAGGCAAAAATTAAAGAAAGGTAAGAGAAATAAAAATACATCACAGAAATACAAAAGATTATAACAATATATCACAAAAGTTGGCATCACAATGCCAACAAATTGTACAACTTGGAGAAAAAGGATAAATTCCTAGAAACATACAGCCCTCTAACTGAATCAGAAAGAATAAAAAATTCTGAGCAGATTAACTAAATCTGATCAGTAATCAAAAAAACTCCCAGGAGCCTGACCAAGCAGTGGCGCAGTGGATAGAGCATCGGACTGGAACGTGGAAGACACAGGTTCAAAACCCCGATGTTGCCAGTTTGAGTGTGGGCTCATCTGGATTGAGCAAGGGGTCACTCGGTCTGCTGTAGCCCCCTGGTCAAGGCACATATGAAAAAAGCAATCACTAAGAAACTAAGGTACCGCAACAAAGAATTGATGCTTCTCATCTCTCTCCCTTCCACTCTGTTACTCTCTGTCTCTGTCACTAAATAAATAAATAAAAATAAATTTTAGAAAACTCCCAGCAATCAACTCCTGGAAGGGATGGCTTCACAGGTGAATTTTACCAAACATTCAAACAAGAATGAATACCTATCCCTATTCCAAAGAACTTGAAGAAGACATAAAGGTCCCAAACACATTTTATGAGGTCAGAATTACCCCATACCAAAACCAAACAAAGAAACACTACCAAAAAAAGAGAAAATTATAGGCCAATTTCCCTGATGAACATAGACACAAAAATCCTTCAAAATATATTTGCAAACCCAATTTCAATGATACTTAAAAAGATCATACACCATGAGCAAGGGTGAGTTATTCCTAGGATGCAAGGTTAGTTCAATATACACAAATTTACATGATACACCACATAAACAGAATGAAAAATAAAAATCATAATATCAGGCCCTGGCCGGTTTGCTCAGTGGTAGAGCGTCGGCCTGGCGTGCAGGAGTCCTGGGTTCAATTCCCGGCCAGGGCACACAGGAGAAGTGCCCATCTGCTTCTCCACCCCTCCTCTTCTCCTTCCTCTCTCTCTTTCCCCTCCCCCAGCCAAGGCTCCATTGGAGCAAAGTTGGCCCGGGTGCTGAGGATGGCTTCAAGGCCTCTACCTCAGGCACTAGAATGGCTCTGGTTGCAAGAGAACAATGCCCCAGATGGGCAGAGCATCGGCCCCTGGTGGGCATGCCGGGTGGAACCCGGTCGGGCACATGCGGGAGTCTGTCTGACTGCCTCCCCATTTCCAGCTTCGGGAAAAAAATAAAAAAATAAAAAAAAATAAATCATATGATCATATCAGTAGATACAGAAAAAGCACTGGACGAAATCCATCATCCACTTGTGATATAACTATAGTCAAGTAGGGATAGATACAGGGGAACATACCTCAACACACTAAAGGCTATTTATGACAAATGCACAACTAACATCATACTCAATAGTAAAAAGCTTAAAGGTTTTTCTTTTAGATCAGAAACAAGACAAGAATGTCCACTTTCACCCCATTTTATTCAACATATTTTGAAGTCCTAGCCACAGCCATTAGACAAGAAAAAGGTATACAACTGGAAAGGAAAAGGTACAACTGTCATTATCTGCAGGTGAAATAATACAGTGGTGCCTTGACATACGAGTTTAATTCGTTTCACGGCCAAGCTCGTGACTCAATTTGCTTGTGTGTCAAATTGAATTTCCCCATTTAAATTAATGAGAATGCAATTAATCTGCTCGGGCCCCAAAAAACCACACAAATTTTGTTTTATATGCTTTCTTTTTAAGAAGGCATTTTTATTTTAGATTTTACTTACTCATTTTTAGAGAGAAAGGAGAGAGAGAAAGAGAGAAAAGGGATGAGCAGGAAGCATCAACTCCCATATGTGCCTTGACCAGGCAAGCCCAGGGTTTTGAACTGGCGACCTCAGCATTTCCAGGTCGACGCTTTATCCACTGTGCCACTACAGGTCAGGCCTGTTTTATATACTTTTAAATAAGAAAATGTACTTTATAAATAACAAATACCGTATTTTTGGCTCCATCAGACGCACTCTTTTCCCCCCAAAAGTGGAGGGAAAAATGCCTATGTGTCTTACGGAGTGAAAAATACAGTATTTTATTAAATATTTTAACACACCATTTGGTTCAGAATATTTTTTTCTTATATTTCTCCTTAAAACCCTATGTGTGTCTTATGGTCAAGTGCATCTTATGAAGCGAAAAATATGGTATATATATATATACATAATAAGAGAGAATGTAAAGACATAAACTGGTTTATGAAGGGTATTTACCTTCAAGGTTGGGCGAAGAAGCTGGTGGAGGGGAGCAGACTGGCGGAGGAGGTTTCCATTTCGTGTGCTATCACTTAACATAACTTACCCTCTACATACTTAATGCTACATTTAATTACAAATTTTAACTTACACACTAGGTATGATATGTAACTTTATCGCTAAACTTACTTGCCATTTTTTTACTTTGCTAATCATCATCATTTTCTTCACTGACTTTGGGCTTTTTCACCACACTTTCTCACTTTCACTTAGAGGCCATTTCAACAAAAACCCTTCCACAGAAGTTTGTTTCTTCCTCCTTTCAGAACATTCCGCAGGCCAACTAGTGGAGGGTGACAGAAGCTCGTGATTCAAATATAAAAACTTCTGCAATTGACTGCTTGTCTCTCAAATTGCTTGTGATTTAAAGTGCTTGTGTGTCAAGGTACCACTGTACTATACAGGGAGAACCCTAAAGATTCCACAAAAGAACTATTACAACTAATAAATGAATTCAGTAAAGTAGCAGGATACAAAATAAATACTCAGAAATTGGCTGCATTTTTATATGCCAATAAGTTATCAGAAAGAGGAATTAAAAATACAATCCAATTTACAGTTGCATCAAAAAGAATAAAATACTGTCCTTGGCCAGATGGCTCAGTAGTACAGTGTTGGCCCAGTGAGTAGAAGTCCCAGGTTCGATTCCCAGTTAGGGGACATAGGAAAACTGACCATCTGCTTCTCCATCCCTCCATGTCCTCTTTCTCTCTCCCTCCTCCCCTTCCACAGCAACGGCTCAAATGGTTTGACCAAATTGGCCCTGGTGCTGAGGATGGCTCCATGGCCTTGCCTAAGACGCTGAAATAGTTTGGTTGCTGAGCAACGAAGCAGTGGCCCCGGATGGGCAGAGCATTGCCCTGTAGGGGGCTTGCCAGGTGGACCCTAATCAGGACACAGGTGGGAGTCTATCTCTCTGCATTCCTGCCTCCTTGCCTCTCAATTAAAAAAAAAAAAACAGAACTACCTTATAACTCAGCATTTCCACTTCTAGGTATTTATCCAAAGAAATTCAAAATAATAATTCAGAAAGATATATGCACCTCTATGTTCACTGCAGTATTATTTAAAATAGCCAAAATATGGAGGCAACCTAAGTGTAAATAGAAAGAAAAATAGACAAAGAACATGTGGTACATATATATACTGGAATATTATTTGGCTGTAAAAAGGAATAGTCTTACATTTGTGCCAACATGGATGGACCTAGAGTGTATTAAGTAAAATAAGTCAGAGAAAAACAAATACCATATTACTCACTTATGTGTGGAATCTACGAAACAAAATAAATGAAAAAAACAGAAACAAACTCACAGATACAGAGAACAAATAGATGGTCACCAGATAGGAGGGCAGACTGGGGTGGTGATTAGGTAAAAAATGTGAAAGGGATTAAGAAGTGTCAATTGCCAGTTATAAAAATAGACACAGGAATATATAGTACAGCATAGGAAATATAGTCAATAATAATTTAATAACTATATATGGTGTCAGATGGGTAGTAGACTAATTGGAGCGAGTACTTCGTAAGGTATATAAATGTCTAATCACTAGGTTGTAGACCTGGAACGAATATAACAGTGTATGTCAACTGTAATTGGAAAATTAATTTTTTAAATGTAAGTCTGCCCTGGACAGGTAGTCAGTTGGTCATCCCTATATGTCAATGGAGAAGGTTTGATCCTCAACCAGGGCATATACAAGAATCAACCAATGAATGAATGCATAATTCAATGAAACAACAAATAGACCTGCTCTCTCTTTCTCTCTCTCTTATAATCAAGAAATAATTTTTTTTTAAAAAATAGAAACTGCCAAAAATAAGGAGTTAAGCAAGCTAAGTAATTTAATTTTAAACCTAATTTCTTACATGTTTTCCAGTAAGAAAATGTGATGACCAAACTTAAAATTTAATGCTATGTAGTTTAGAGTAAAATATAATTTTTAATATTAAAATAAGTACTACATGAACCATTTCTTCATACTAAACATATTGTTAAAATCCAGCAGATTATGTTTCCTTCACTTTAAGATATGCTATGATAAATCAGGGGAAATTAGGGAATTTTCAAATGCTTTTTGTAAGAATGCTGATAAAACACTCTAGTAGTAAATCAAGATTTACTACTCTCCAAATACTAGGTATTTGGAGAAATTAACTCAAGCATGACATGTACCTTCACTACAGAGAATAATCAGAACACAAACAGCTGCTCTCAAAATAATAATTTAGAATTAAACAGAAAATAAAATGATCAGGCACATCATATGTAAGAGAAAGTATTTTTAGACCCATCAGGCAGTTATATTTGTAAAATTTCGTTGTTTTCTTTGGGGAGGAGGAAGCAGCACATTTGTTCCTGAAGTTAAACTGAAATAATTGTTTATTGTTTTCCCAGGAGGCATGACCTCACCAAGCCCCGGTTTTAGTCATGAAATACAAATCAGCTACTGCAAAAATTGACTTGTTAGGTATTTAAAGTGAAAATTCATTCTAAAATATTAAAACAGAGTCACTTCCTAAATGTTAACATTTAAATCTGTATACATGAGCAAAACACCAGTTTTTTTAGAGATGCTGAAGATCTAAAGTATAATTTATGAATAATTAAAAGTTTATAAACTACTTAATTTAATGCAGCTCAAACATTCCTTACATCTTGATCATTCAAACTGCAAGGAACACTGTGAAAATAAAATCACACAGTAAGTTAATGATTCTGAGTGAATTATAATGCATTGTTTATAGAAAGAGAAATCCAATTCTCTCTCTCTCTCTCTCTCTCTCTCTCTCTCTCACACACACACACACACACACACACACACACACACCACACACAATCCCTGTGCTGTGGTGAGATAAACTCAGATTTGCCAAACTTAAAAAAAGAAAACCAGCATGCTCAGTTCTATTTCTATTTTAGGTAAACAATGAATGGTTTTTTAGCATAAGTATATCATATGTAATATTTGGATCACCTATATTTTTATTTAAATTTGGCAAGCTTCAGTAGAGGTAACAGTAGATAATAAATCCATGTTTTGGAAATCAAGACCAGAAGAAGAACACAGTGATCTAAGTTTGAAAAAGATGATAAATTTTAAAAAGACCTGTTTGCCAAAGAAAGTATCTCTGTGGTGCTAACCTTTTGTATTACCAAATATTCTAGCTATATCAAAATATTGTAAGTAGATATATTCTTATCCTAGATGATAACAGCCTATAAGTGATTTTTTATTCTTCTACTTTCCCATATATTCTTAAGTTCAAATGAAAGAAAAAAATTTTAATGAAAAAAAAATAAACAGTCTATAAAAATCTTTGGAGCATTAGAAAATAAAACAAATGCTTTCTCCTAAGTCTATTGATATATAAAAACAAAATAGGCCCTGACCGGTTGGCTCAGTGGTAGAGCGTCGGCCTGGCGTGCAGAAGTCCTGGGTTCGCTACCCGGCCAGGGCACACAGGAGAAGCGCCCATATGCTTCTCCACTCTTCCCCCTCTCCTTCCTCTCTGTCTCTCTCTTCCCCTCCCGCAGCTGAGGCTCCATTGGAGCAGAGATGGCCCGGGCACTGGGGATGGCTCCTTGGCCTCTGCCCCAGGCGCTAGAGTGGCTCTGGTTGCAACAGAGCACACCCCCTGGTGGGCAGAGCGTCGCCCCCTGGTGGGCGTGCCGGGTAGATCCCGGTCGGGCGCATGCGGGAGTCTGACTGTCTTTCCCGGTTTCTACCTTCAGAAAAATACAAAAAATACCAAAAAAAATGTATAGTATGTGATTATACTTTTTTTTTTTTTTTTTACAGAGAGTCAGAGAGGGATAAATAGGGACAGACAGGAACAGAGAGAGATGAGAAGCATCAATCATCAGTTTTTCGTTGTGACATCTTAGTTGTTCATTGATTGCTTTCTCATATGTGCCTTGACCGTGGGCCTTCAGCAGACCGAGCAACCCCTTGCTCGAGCCAGCAACCTTGGGTCCAAGCTGGTGAGCTTTGCTCAAACCAGATGAGCCCGCACTCAAGCTAGCGACCTCAGGGTCTCGGACCTGGGTCCTCGCGTCCCAGTCCAACACTCTATCCACTGCGCCACCACCTGGTTAGGCCTAATTATACTTTTTTTAATAGCAGAAAAACTATTGCCGAAAGCAAACTAACTATCTTCTAATATTTTTTCTTTTTTTAAGAGAGAGGAGGAGAGCCTGACCAGGCGGTGGCGCAGTGGATAGAGCGTCAGACTGGGATGCAGAAGACACAGGTTCCAGACCCCGAGATTGCCAGCTTGAGCATTGGCTCATCTGGTTTGAGCAAGAGCCCACCAGCTTGAACCCAATGTCGCTGGCTCCAGCAAGAGGTTGCTCGGTCTGCTGGAGGCCCACGGTCAAGGCACATATGAGAGAGCAATCAATGAACAACTAAGGTGTTGCAACGCGCAATGAAAAACTAATGATTGATGCTTCTCAACTCTCCATTCCTGTCTGTCTGTCCCTGTCTATCCCTCTCTGACTCTTTCTCGGTCTCTGTAAAAAATAAATAAATAAAATTTTTTAAAAAATTAAAAAAAAAAAAAAAGAGAGAGGAAGAGAGATAGAAGGCTGGTTGGCTCAGCAGTAGAGTGTTGGCCCAGTGTGTGTAAGTTCCAGGTTTGATTCCCAGTCAGGGCACACAGAAGAAGCAACCCTCTGCTTTTCCACCCCCCCCCTTCCTTTCTCCCTCTCTATCTCTCTCTCTCTTCCTCTCCTGCAGCCATGGCTCAAATGGTTCAAGCAAGTTGACCCCAGGCACTGAGGAGCCTCACCTCAGGTGCTAAAATAGCTCAGTTGCCAAGCAATGGAGCAGTGGCCCCAGATGGGCAAAGCATCAAGCTGTAGGGGACGTGCCAGGTAGATCCCGGTCGGGCCACATGCGGGAGTCTGTCTCTCTGCCTCCCTGTCTCTCAGTTGATAAGAGAGAGAGAGAGAGAGAGAGAGAGAGAGAGAGAGAGAGAGAGACTCCTGCACATGCCCTGACCAAGATCCACTCTAGGGCCAATGCTAGAATCAACTGAGCTATCCTCAGGCCTGAGGTTGATGCTTGAACTAACCGAGCTATCCTCAGTGTCCACAGCCAATACTCAAACCTTTCGAGCCACAGGCTGCAAGAAGGAAAAAGAGAGAGAAGGGAGAAAGAGAGGGGAAGAAAAGCAGATGGTCGCTTCTCATGTGTGTCCTGACTGGGATCGAACCCAGAATGTATATACACAGTATGTTCTATCCACTGCGCAAACCAGCCAAGGCCCAATCAAATATTTAATTTTTTTTTTTGTATTTTTTTGAAGTGAGAAATGGGGAGGCAGAGATACAGACACCTGCATGCACCCAACCGGGATCTACCCGGCATGCCCACTAGGGGGTGATGCTCTGCCCATCTGGGGCATTGCTCCCTTGCAACTGGAGCCATTCTGCAGTCTGAGGCAGAGACCATGGAGCCATCCTCAGCACCCGGGCCAACCTTGTCCCAATGAAGCCTTGGCTGTGGGAGGGCAAGAGAGAGATAGAGAGAAAGTAGAGGGGGAAAGGTAGAGAAGCAAATGGGCACTTCTCCTGTTTCCTGGCCAGGAATCAAACTCGGGACTTCCACACTGAGCCAACTGGCCAGGGCCTAACTTTTTTTTTTGAAGTAATCAAACAGTTTTAAAGAACAGGATGTCATTTACTGAATCAACAGGTTGTTGTTTTAGGTATTCAAAGGGAAGAGTTCAGTCTCATACTACCCATGTATAAGATACACCCTTTTTCAAAAAATTTGGGGTCTAAAAACTGGGTGCATCTTATACAGTGGTTGTAAATGTTTTACTTGTATTTCCTGCTTTTTCACCCTTGTTTTTGTGCTCATTGCAGAAGACAGTGATTCGTCATCAGACACAGATGAGGACAAGCTAATGGATGGGAGGGGTTTTTTTTCAATTTTTTTTATTTTTCTGAAGCTGGAAACGGGGAGAGACAGTCAGACAGACTCCAGCATGCGCCCGACCGGGATCCACCTGGCACGCCCACCAGGGGGCGACGCTCTACCCACCAGGGGGCGATGCTCTGCCCCTCTGGGGCATCGCTCTGTTGCGACCAGAGCCACTCTAGCACCTGGGGCAGAGGCCAAGGAGCCATCCCCAGCGCCCGGGCCACCTTTGCTCCAATGGAGCCTTGGCTGTGGGAGGGGAAGAGAGAGACAGAGAGGAAGGAGAGGGGGAGGAGTGGAGAAGCAAATGGGCGCTTTTCCTGTGTGCCCTGGCTGGGAATCGAACCCGGGACTTCTGCACGCCAGGCCGATGCTCTACCACTGAGCCAACCGGCCAGGGCCTGGATGGGAGTTTTGATAGTGATGAGGGGTTGTATGAATTTTATGATGAATAAAACTTGAGTTCAGTAACTTTGTGTAATACCTTTTTTTCTCTCCAAATTTCAGGCCCCAAAATTAAGGTGCATCTTATCCATGGGGAAATATGGTATAATCATCACGTAGCCTAAATTACTTTAGGTCAAGATCAAAGAATATTATCTTAAATGGGATGGTTCTCAGAAGGGATGGTGCTATATTAGCTTTAAGATATTTACTTTCTTTTTTTTTTTTTTAAGATATTTACTTTCTTAAAGGGGATGGTACTATATTATCCTCTAATAGTAAATTTGGTCAATACAGGTAGCCAATCCAGATCCAATAACCTCCAATGGATTTTTTGGTTTTGCATTTAAGCTTCCAACTCTCCTCCTCCATAGCCCCTTTAGAGTACCCACTTCAAGTTAGTGTCTTGTCCAATGCAAAATACTGATAGTGTACCACTGGCCTCTGAGATACCTACGACTACTATAGAAGAGAGACTCCTCCATGGTTTTTATTTTGTTATTCACAATTCTCCCTGAAAATAGCCTGTAAAGAATAATTTAGACATGCCATAACTTGATTTAGTACCAAATTAACTTCTTAAAGATAACTTTAGTATAGAAAAAAATTGTCAATAATATGTGTTACTTATGGAAACTTATCAGCATAAAGTCTTGGTTATTGTAGAGAGTTGTATATAAATTATGTTCACAGTACAGGGCAGTTAGTTCAGTATGTCCTAGGAAGGGGCTTCTCAGACTATCTGAGGCAAATGAGCAATATTTTCTTTGCAATTTTTCAAAAACCAGTATATCTGTAAAATAAAAATAAGTCACTGAAAAAGAAAAAACTATACAAAATACAAGGCCTTGAATATTGTGGCAATATCACATTGCTAGAGGAGTTTCTAAACAGTTGCTCCTGATTTCTGTACTTGCCTCAGGTATTAGGTTCCCAATTTACCGAGCAGCATTGGTCCATGGACCACACTTTGCAAAGCAATGTTTTAGATCATACTTACTACATGTTTGTATATATAGCAAAAGACATTTTAAGAATTCACGCTCAATTTTTAAAAATTACCTTTTCCTATAAGGACTCCAATTTTTGAGTCTAATTTCTCCCCTGGATCACAACTTCTTGTCACTAATTTGAGAACTGGAAGAAAAGGCCTGACATCACAGAGTCTTCTTGTTTCATCTTCAAGCTCCTCATATACAGCAGTTTGATTCACACATGCGAACATATAGGAGTCAATTTCCATAAGGAGGTTAAACATTGGGTAATTGTGAATCTGCTTCCATAACATCTGCAGGAAAAAATAATAAGACATTTTCTGAAATAACACTTGCATAAATGCATAAAGACATATCCACAAGAAGCTCACTGAAGCACTGTTTGTAAAGCTAAAAAACTGAGGACAAGACCAATGTTTAGCAATAAGGAATTGGTAAAATAAATACTAGTATAACAAGGAACTATAAATATAAAACAGAAAAAATAGAAATATACTATAACATGGAAAGCTATCAAAGATTGTTTTTATGTTTAATAGAAAATTACAAGAGAATATATATAGTATTAACCCATTTCTCTAAGTAATATAATGACATAATATACAAAAAAATACACCTGCATACACAAAATTATTGAAAGTGAATATCTATAAAGAGTAAGAAACAGTGTAAACTTTCATATTTAACATTCCTATGAACAAAAACAACTTTCAATTTTCAGAAAACTAGAAATTTTAATGTATGCATCATCACCCCAATACAAAATATATATTACTTTTATTGGGAGAAGTTTATTATTTAGTGAGTACACAGTTAGTGTTTGGGATGATAAAAAGTGCTGGATATGTATAGTGGTGATAGCAGGACAACACTATGAACGTACTTAATGCCACAAAATTGTGCATGAAAAAATGACTCTAATGATAAATTTTGTTATGAATATTTTACAACAATTTAAAATAATAAAGGAGGAGGGTATCAATGGTTAATACAGCTTCATGCAAAGCCACAGGCATCCATGGTCAATATAAAAATAAATACTCTCTCTGCAACTGTGGGTTGCTTAATAAAGTCGTCTTTTGGGGGGGGGCAGAAAGGGAGAGAGAAGAGAAGCATCAACTCATAGTTGAATCACTTTATTCATTGACTGCTTCTCATATGTGTCTGCAGGGGGACAGTGAGGGTGCTCCAGCTGAGCCAGGGACTCCTTGCTCAAGCCAGCAACATTTGGATTCATGGTGATGATCCCAAACTCTAGCCAGATGAGCTTGCGCTCAAGCCGGCAACCTCAGGTTCTGAACCTGAGACTAGTGTCCTAGGTCAACGCTATATTCACTGTGCCACCACTAGTGGGGCTGAAAAAGTCTTTAGAAAGACTGGCCAGTTGTCTCAGTGATAGAGCATTGGCCCAGCTTGTGACTGTCCCAGGCTCGATTTCTGGCCAGGGCACGCAGAAGAAGCAACCATCTGCTTCTCCACCCCATTCTCTCTCTCTCTCTCTCTCTCTCTCTCTCTCTCTCTCTCTCTCTCAGCCATGGATCAATTGGTTCGAATGCATTGGCCCCAGGCACTGAGGGTAGTTCTGTGAAGTCTCTCTCTGCCTCAGGTGGTAAAAATAGCTCAGTTGCGAGCATAGTCCCAAATGGGCAGAACATCGGGTGGATCCTGGTTGGGGTACATGCAGGAGTCTGTCTCTCTATCCCCCCTGCTTGGGGTGCATGCAGGAGTCTGTCTCTCTATCCCCTCTCCTCTCACTTGGAAAAAGAAGAAGAAGAAAAAACAAAACAAAACAAAAAACCTTCATGTATCAAGCAATTTTAGAATTCTTGTATCTCCCTGATGAAACAGCTGTCCAAAGACATGAGTTTTAAAAAGGTTTGTCATAAATACTTTTTCTTGAAAATATCACAACTCTTGATTTCCATATTGGGTTCAGCTAGTTGAAAAACACTAAAGTTTAGAAAAATAATTTCATTTATGTGCGTGCTGTAGTCACACATCAATGGCATTCATCAATTCATTTGAAAAAAATAATTCAACAAAACGGGCAAGCCTTGTTGTGTAAAAGAATTTGCTTCCAAATGAGTACATACCATTCATTATTGAGAGGGAAAAATAAATCTAGTGAACAGCAGAAAACTTATTCTTCAGGTCACCATGAAAAGTAGTGGGTTCATAGAGAAAAAAAAGAGAAAGAAAAGGGAAAGGAAAAGGAGAGAAACAAAAACCATCCAAAATCACATGGAAAAAAAGCATAATAAGCTCAAAGATAGTAAATACAAAAGTTTTAATGCAAAATTAAACTGTCTTTGACAGTGTCAAATTCCTTTTAATAACTTGAACAAACATTTGAAACTAACAAGCATTAGCCTCTTTTTCTTAATCAGGTATCACATACTGGGTTTTTTTCTAAGTGAGAGGAGGGGGCAATAGTGAGACAGACTCCTGCATGCACCCCAACTGGGACCTACCTGGCAACCTCCCATCAGATTTACGTTCAATCAACCAAGCTATTTTTAGCGCCTGAGGCTGACCAGCTTGGACCAGCTGAGCTATTTTCACTGCACTGGGCATCATTCAAACCAATCGAGCCACTGGCTGTGGGAGGGGAAAAGAAGCCAATAGCTACTTGTCCTGTGTGCCCTGACCAGAAATCGAACCTGGGATGTCCACAAGCCGGGCTGACATTCTATCCACTGAGCCAGTGGGCCAGGGCCACATTTAGGTTTTGTGGGGTTTTTTAATTAAAAGTAGGAATAAGAATGAAAATGTTTTATATGCCCACCAAAGACTAAACATGTATCAAAATCTTTAAAATGTCATGAGCTGGCCCTGGCCGGTTGGCTCAGCGGTAGAGCGTTGGCCTAGCGTGCAGAGGACCCGGGTTCGATTCCCGGCCAGGGCACACAGGAGAAGCGCACATTTGCTTCTCCACCCCTCCGCCGCGCTTTCCTCTCTGAATCTCTCTTCCCCTCCCGCAGCCAAGGCTCCATTGGAGCAAAGATGGCCCGGGCGCTGGGGATGGCTCTGTGGCCTCTGCCCCAGGCGCTAGAGTGGCTCTGGTCGCAACATGGCGACGCCCAGGATGGGCAGAGCATCGCCCCCTGGTGGGCAGAGCGTCGCCCCTGGTGGGCGTGCCGGGTGGATCCCGGTCGGGCGCATGCAGGAGTCTGTCTGACTGTCTCTCCCTGTTTCCAGCTTCAGAAAAATGAAAAAAATAAATAAATTTAAATAAATAAATAAATAAATAAATAAAATGTCATGAGCTAAAGGTTAAATTTTCCACATGGTTTACTTATGAATATTTTCTAAACTAGAGAAACATGTTTACCTAAGTGATACAATAATAAGCTACATTTATAAAAATTCAACCTATTAACATACCTGTTTAATGTAAGAAATGGTAGCTTCACGAGGAACCTCCAACTGGATATAAATCCCAGTGGGCAAAAGGAAATCCACAGGTATGGAACCATCAGATGCTATCTGCGAATCCACTGCCCAGATGTCAAGGATGTCTGCCATAGCAGGAGGCATTATGAAGTAGAAGCACATTCATAACCATGGGGCCCTAGAAACCATAAGTAAGATTTAGAGAAACAGATAATGAGCCAGATTTTACACTAAAATATGATAAAGTTCTCTAATCCATAATTAGTTCTTATATTTCAATATCCAATAATGTAATAGGGGACCAATTAACTTGAGCAAGAATAAACCAAAAGAAATAAATTACTTAAATATACTTTGGTTATTTACACACACATACATTCTCTCTCTCTCTCTCTCTCTCTCTCTCTCTGACTGAATTCAACATAAGTATACCACGTGTGAAAGATGAAGAGTTAAGGGGTACAGAGTCCTGAGAAAGTTAACCACTCAACATGTGATTATCTCCAGAAAATAATATTGGCTTCTATGGCTGAGCTTTTCTTTGCAAACTTTAATGAACATGGAAATCAAGAGGGCCTTCTCTCACCCCGGCCAGATAGCTCAGTTGGTTAGAGCATCATCCCAATATGCAAAGGTTGTGGGGTCAGGGTACATAGAGAAACAGATAGATGTTTGTCTCTCTCTAAAATCAATCAATAAATTTAAAAAAGAGAGAGGGCCTTCTTTCAAAAATAATGTATCAATCTCATGTAAGAAACAAATCATATTATCATAATATTAGTCCCATGACCAACCACCTAAGTATTAAAAATGCCAAATCTCTCAATATAGCTAGCAAAGCCCATGATGCTATATTTCTGGCCTATTTTCCTCTACTCATCCTAGAACTCCACAGCCCAGGACCTTGTGCCACAAGTGCCTTTTGCCTTCCAATTGCTAGACCTATGTTCACAGATAAGCTGACACTCCTGTATCAAACCCTATCCATACAAATTCCCCCTTAAACTGCCATTTAAGTTTTATCTATTCCTTAAGGGCTTCCTTTAAGAAGGCACAACAAAAAACAGTAAAAAGAAAAAACATGGACTCTGAAGGTAAATAAATATAGGATCAAATTCCAATACAATATGAAAGTGTCACATTCAAGGACACAATAGCCATCCTGGCAGGATTACTCGATTGGTCAGAGCTTCATCCCAAAGCACAGGCTGCCTGTTCGATTCCTAGTCAGGGCACATATACCAGATCGATGTTCCTGTCTCTCTCTCTCTCTCTCTCTCTCTCTCTCTCTCTCTCTCTCTCTTTCCTTTCTCCCTGAAATCAATAAAATGAATGAATGAATAAAAACAAAGAATGGAGGAGGGGAGGACTCAAGAGCCAATTTAAGGTATTTTGAACATCAAAAATAATGACAGCCCTTGAGCCTGACTGGTGGTGGCGCAGTAGACAGAGCATCGACCTGGGATGCTGAGGACCTAGGTTTGAAACCCAAGGTCACTGGCTTGAGTGTGGGCTCACCAGATTCAACATGGTATCACGAGCTCGAGTGTGAGATCATCAACACAACTACATGGTTGCTGGCTTGAGCAAGAGGGTCACTAGCTCGGCTGGAGCCCCCTGGTCAAGACACGTATGAGAAGCAATCAACTTCTATGAACAACCAAAGTGCCACGACTATGAGTTGATGCTTTTCATCTCTCTCCCTTCCTCGCTTTTCTCTCTCTAAAAAAATTATATATAAAATATGAAAAGTTGAAATAATTTGTGGGAGATATCACTTAAGTCTATTAGTATATACGGCTTTATAAACTCTCAGTCTGGCCTGACCAGGCGGTGGCGCAGTGGATACAGCGTCGGACTGAGATGCAGAGGACCCCAGTTTGAGACCCCGAAGTCGCCAGCTTGAGCACGGGCTCATCTGGTTTGAGAAAAAGCCTACCAGCTTGAACCCAAAGTCGCTGGGTCCAACAAGAGGTTACTCGGTCTGCTGAAGGCGTGCAATCAAGGCACATATGAGAAAGCAATCAATGAACAACTAAGGTGTTGCAAAGCGCAATGAAAAACTAATGATTGAAGCTTCTCATCTCTCTCCGTTCCTGTCTGTCTGTCCCTGTCTATCCCTCTCTCTGACTCACTCTCTGTCTCTGTAAAAAACACATAAATAAATAAACAAAATCTCAGTCTGTACTTTATAGTGGACAGTATCTTTCCATAAAAGACTAAAGTAAAAACATATTAACATACAGAATTCTGATTGCATCAGTTATAATAAAGCTCCGCTTAAGACCACCTTGCCTCCAGTCATAAACTTGTCATGTGATGAGGACCATGAAATAGGTCCCATCTATAAGTGAAGTACAATGTTCTCACTGTTACAAACCCAGTAACATCACAAGAAATTTCCAAAAATAATGTATTTTCAAACTTTTGACTACAGAACTGCCTATTCCCATAAAATGGTATCTTTTACTAAATTTAAATAGACTGGGACACTCCCATGATATCAAGGGATAGCCATTATTTTTATTTTTAATACGAAGAAAAGAATACAGGATCTCACTTCAGAAAAACTCACCAAGCTCTATATATGTTTTGTGTACTTTTCTATATCTATGCTGTATTTCACAATAACAATGTCTTTTTTTTAAAATTTAATGCAGTGACATTGATAAATCAGGGTACATATGTTGAGAGAAAACATCTCCAGATTATTTTGACATTTGATTGTGCTGTATACCCATCCCCCAAAGTCAAATTGTCTTCTGTCACCTTCTATCTGGTTTTCTTTGTGACCCTCCCCTCCCGCACCCCCCCTCTCCTTCCTTGCCCTATCCCCCCCTCCCCCCACACCCATTGCCATCACATTCTTGTTCATGTCTCTAGGTCTCATTTTTATGTTCCATTTAAGTATGGATTCATATAGTTCTTAGTTTTTTCTGATTTACTTATTTCACTCCGTAAAATGTTATCAAGGTCCATCCACATTATTGTAAATGATCCGATGTCATCATTTCTTATGGCTGAGTAGTAGTATTCCATAGTATATATATACCAAACCTTTTTAATCCACTCATCCCCAGACAGACACTTGGGCTGTTTCCGGATGTTCGCTATTGTGAACAATGCTGCCACAAACATGGGGGTGCATTTTCCTTTTGGAGCCGTTCTATGGTGTTCTTGGGGTATATTCCTAAAAGTGGGATAGCTAGGTCAAAAGGCAGTTCGATTTTCAATTTTTTGAGGAATCTCCATACTGTTTTCCACAGTGGCTGCACCAGTCTGCATTCCCACCAGCAGTGCAGGAGGGTTCCCTTTTCTCCACATCCTCGCCAGCACTTATTCTGTGTTGTTTTGTTGATAAGCGCCATTCTGGCTGGTGTGAGGTGATATCTCATTGTGGTTTTAATTTGCATTTCTCTAATGATTAATGATGTTGGGCATTTTTTCATATGCCTATTGGACATCTGTATGTCCTCTTTGGAGAAGTGTCTATTCATTTCTTTTTCCCATTTTTTTGATTGGATTGTTTGTCTTCCTGGTGTTGAGATTCATAAGTTCTTTATAAATTTTGGTTATTAACCCCTTATCAGACGTATTGTCAAATATGTTCTCCCATTGTGTAGTTTGTCTTTTTATTCTGTTCTTATTGTCTTTAGCTGTGCAAAAGCTTTTTAGTATAATATAGTCCCATTTGTTTATCCTGTCTTTTATTTCACTTCCCCGTGGAAATAAATCAGCAAATATATTGCTCCGAGAGATGTCGGAGAGCTTACTGCCTATGTTTTCTTCTAAGATGCTTATGGTTTCACGGCCTACATTTAAGTCTTTTATCCATTTTGAGTTTATTTTTGTGAGTGGTGTAAGCTGGTGATCTAGTTTCATTTTTTTACAGGTAGCTGTCCAATTTTCCCAACACCATTTGTTAAAGAGGCTGTCTTTACTCCATTGTATTTCCTTACCTCCTTTGTCAAATATCAGTTGTCCACAGAGCTGTGGGTTTATTTCTGGGTTCTCTGTTCTGTTCCATTGATCTATATGCCTGTTCTTATGCCAGTACCAGGCTGTTTTGAGTACAATGGACTTGTAGTATAACTTGAAATCAGGAAGTGTGATACCTCCCACTTTATTCTTCTTTTTTAAGATTGCTGAGGCTATTCGTGTTCTTTTTTGGTTCCATATAAATTTTTGAAATATGTGATCTATATCTTTGAAGTATGTCATTGGTATTTTAACTGGTATTGCATTGAATTTATAGATTGCTTTGGGTAATATAGACATTTTAATGATGTTTATTCTTCCTAACCATGAGCACGGTATATGCTTCCACTTGTTTGTATCTTCCTTGATTTCTTTTATCAATGCTTTGTAATTTTCTGAGTACAAGTCTTTAGTCTCCTTGGTTAAGTTTACTCCTAAGTACTTTATTTTTTTGTTTGTAATAGTGAAGGGGATTGTTTCCTTAATTTCTCTTTCTGACTGTTCATTGTTGGTGTATAAAAACGCCTCTGATTTCTGAGTATTGATTTTCTATCCTGCCACTTTGCTGAATTCATTTATCAGGTCCAGTAGTTTTCTGACTGAGACTTTAGGGTTTTCTATATACAATATCATATCATCTGTAAATAATGATAGTTTTACTTCTTCTTTTCCAACTTGAATGCCTTTTATTTCTTCTTCTTGTCTGATTGCTGTGGCTAGGACTTCCAGAACTATGTTAAATAAGAGTGGTGAAAGGGGGCACCCCTGCCTTGTTCCTGATATTAAGGGTATTGCTTTTAATTTTTGCCCATTGAGTATGATGTTGGCTGTGGGTTTCTCATAGATGGTTTTTATCATGTTGAGGTATGTTCCCTGTATTCCCACTTTGCTGAGCGTTTTGATCATGAATGGGTGCTGGATTTTATCAAATGCTTTTTCTGCATCTATTGAAATTATCATATGGTTTTTCTCCTTCTTTTTGTTTATGTGATAAATCACATTGATTTACGAATATTGTACCAGCCTTGCCTCCCCAGAATAAATCTCACTTGATCATGATGTATGATTTTTTCCATATATTGTTGGATCCGGTTTGCTAATATTTTGTTGAGGATTTTAGCATCTAAATTCATCAGAGATATTGGCCTATAATTTTCTTTCTTTGTGTTGTCTTTGCCTGGTTTTGGAATCAGAATTATGCTCGCCTCATAAAAGGAGCTTGGAAGTCTTCCTTCCTCCTGAATTTTTTGAAATAGTTTGAGAAGGATAGGAGTTAGTTCTTTGAATATTCGGTAGAATTCAGTTGTGAAGCCAGCAGGCCCCGGACTTTTATTTATTGGGAGTTTTTTGATAGCTGTTTCAATCTCATTTGGTGTAATTGGTCTGTTTAGGTTTTCTGATTCTTCCAGATTGATTTTTGGAAGATTGTATGTTTCAAGGAATTTGTCCATTTCATCTAGGTTGTCTAGTTTTTTGGCATACAGTTCTTCATAGTATTTTCTTACAATATTTTGTACTTCTGCTGTGTCAGTTGTTATTTTCCCCCTCTCATTTCTAATTTTATTTATTTGAGTCCTCTCTCTCTTTTTCTTGGTGAGTCTAGTTAAAGGTTCATCAATCTTGTTTACCTTTTCAAGGAACCAGCTCCTAGTTTCATTGATCCTCTGTATTGTTTCTTTAGCCTCTATGTCATTTACTTCTGCTCTGATCTTTATTATTTCCTTTCTTCTACTACATTTGGGCTTTACTTGCTGTTCTTTTTCTAGTTCTTTTAGATGCAGGGTTAAGTTGTTTATTTGAGCTTTTTCTAGCTTCTTAAAGTGTGCCTGTAGTGCTATGAACTTCCCTGTCAGTACTGCTTTTGCTGTGTCCCATAAATTTTGAGTTGTTGTATGCTCATTGTCATTCGTTTCTAGGACTTTTTTTATTTCTTCTTTGATCTCATTCTTAATCCATTCATTATTTAACAACCTGCTATTTAATTTCCATATGTTTGAGAATTTTTGACCTTTTCTGTTGTGGTTCACTTCTAGTTTCATGCCATTGTGATCGGAGAAAGTGCTTGATATGATTTCAATCTTCTTAAATTTGTTGAGACCACTTTTGTGCCCTAACATGTGGTCTATCCTAGAGAATGTACCATGAGCACTTGAAAAGAATGTATATTCTGCTGCTTTAGGGTGAAAGGTTCTGAAGATATCTATTAAATCGAGTTGATCTAGTGTGTCCAATAAGTCTGCTGTTTCTTTGTTAATTTTTTCTTGAGGATCTATCTAGTGATGTTAGTGGGGCACTGAAATCCCCTACTATTCTAGTATTGCTGTTGATCTTGCCATTTAAATCCATCAAAGTCTGCTTTATATATTTAGGTGCTCCTATATTAGGTGCATAGATATTTATAATAGTTATATCTTCCTGTTGGATTACTCCCTTTACCATTATAGTGGCCTTCTTTATCTCTTACTATATCTTTGTTTTAAAGTCCAATTTGTCTGATATAAGTATTGCTACCCCAGCTTTTTTTTCATTTCCATGAAATTTTTTTTCCATCCTTTTACCTTCAATCTATGTGTATCTTTTGTTCTAAGGTGTGTCTCTTGTAGACAGCATATGTACGGGTCCTGTTTTCTTATCCACGTAGCTACCCTATGTCTTTTGATTGGATCATTTAATCCATTTACATTTATGGTTATTGATATGTAGTTGTTTATTGCCATTTTATTCTTTAAAGCTGTATTCCTTTTTTGCTACATTCTTTTCCCACTTTGATCTGTTTACAACAGGCCTCAACATTTCCTGCAGCATTGGTTTGGTTGAAATGAATTCCTTGAGTTGTTTTTTGTCTGGGAAGCTTTTTATTTCTCCTTCGATTTTAAACGATAGCCTTGCTGGATAAAGTAGTCTTGGTTGTAGGTTCTTGTTCTGCATTACTTTGAATATTTCTTGCCATTCCCTTCTGGACTCAAGTGTTTTTGTTGAGAAGTTGGATGTCATCCTTATGGGAGCTCCTTTGTAGGTGATGGCTTTTTTTTCTCTTGCAGCTTTTAATATTTTCTCTTTATCCCTTAGCTTTGGTATTTTAATTATGATGTGTCTTGGTGTAGGTTTCTTAGGGTTTCTCTTTAATGGAGTCCTCTGTGCTTCTTGAACTTGTGAGAGTTTCTCCTGCATTAATTTAGGGAAGTTTTCAGCTATGATATGATTGAACAAAGTCTCTATCCCCTTGTTCTTTTTATTCTTCTTCAGGAACTCTTATGATGCAGATGTTATTTCTCTTCATGTTTGTCACAGAGCTCTCTAAGAGTTTCCTCAGTCTTTTTGAGTCTCTTTTCTTTTTTCTTCTCCGCTTTCATTCCAGTTGTCCTCCAACTCGCTGATTTGATCCTCAGTTCTATCTATCCTGTTTTTAATTCCTCCCATTGTGGTCTTTATTTCTGATATTGTATTTGTCATCTCCGACTGATTCTTTTTTTTTTTTAAGTTAATATCCTTGCCACATACAGCCTTCTTTCAAATTTATTTTATTATTTTTATTTATTTATTTTTGAGAGAAGGGAGAAAGAGAGAATTGGGGAGGAACAGGAAGCATTAACTCCCACATGTGCCTTGACTGGCCAAGCCCAGGGTTTCAAACCGGCGACCTCAGCGTTCCAAATCGACGCTTTATCCGCTGCACCACCACAGGTCAGGCTGATTCTTTTTTATACTTGCTATTTCTTTATTTAGGTGTTCATAATGACCATCCATTGTTGTTCTAAGATCCCTAAGCATTCTTACAATCATTATTTTGAACTCCGCATCTGGAAGTTTGATTATTTCCATATCACTCAGCTCATCTCCTGAAGGATTCTCTTGTGGTTTTATTTGGATCGCACTTTTTTGTCTTCTCATTGTCGGTGTTTTGTTTGTAGAGTTGGTTGAGTCTAGGGTTGGTGTTGTCTGCCTCCAGTTTTCAGTTGTGTTATTTCTAGGTCTTCTTGGGTTGGTATCAGCTATTATTTGTAATCCACTTTCGGATTTGGGCAGCTTTGAAGTCTTGATTTGTTTGTTTGTTTTCTTAACAGGTGATAGTCTTGTTTACTGATCTCAGCAGGGGGCTTCCTTGAAACTGTATCCAGGAATGCAATGGGTGTAACCTGAGACTCTGAAGGCCTCTTCCACCAACTAATCTCCCTGCGGGCAGGGTGTTTTCTCAGCTTCAGTAGGGGGGGGCTGTATCTCAGATCTCCATGGAGACCTGAGTTACTGCCCCTCCTCCCCACTTCTTGTTTTCAGCTGTGTCTTGTTGCGCTGATTGGAGCTGGAGAGATGTCTGGAGATCTCTGATCCGGAAGCAATTCAGTACTGTTTTGTGGAAGGTTCAGTCTCTCCCCCAGCTATGGCCGCCTCCAGCACGGATGAGTCAGCTTTTTTAGGTCATCTCCTGCATTCCTTAGCGCCTCACAGTCTGTCCCTCTCTCTCTCCTTTCCACTTGGGAGATAAGCTGGTCTTTTCAACACACTTCGTTCCCTGGTCGCCAGGCAAGTGGCTGTGAACAGTATTTTCTGCTCTTTTCCCTGGAGTGAGATCCCCTCTGGGCTCTCAGCCTTGCCCCCCCCCCACTCCTTTCCTGTAAGCAGGGGAGATTCAGGCGCTCTCTACCAGGTTTGTTGTGGCTTCTTCATTGCTCCTTGGTTTTTGAGAGCTGTTCTTGTAGTCCAGAGTTGGTTTTTCATGCTGATTTTTCCTAAATTGATTTGTATTCCAATTTGGTGGTGAGAGTTGGGCGTCTGGGCGTCCACCTACTCCGCTGCCATCTTCCCGGTCCTCACAATAACAATGTCTTATTAAACATTTAATTACTATCAAAATCAGTTGCAAAAATCAAGCATTTTTCTCATGTCATTTCAAAATGTATCATAAAGGAATGTTTAATCCTTTAGCTTTAAGGCTAACAATGCTCTCTCTCTCTCTCTGCTTCCTAAAGAAATAGCACACCAATCTCCAAAATCAATTCCCCTACCTCAATTTCAAGGACAAAATTCTCACATTCAAAATGTCAACAATTTAGATAGAATGACTCTAATGATTCAGCAAGATACTGAAGATGCTTGTAAAGCAATACTGTTTAAATAAAAGAACTAGAAATGCTTTTGTCAACCAGAAATAAATTAGCAAAGGGAACATTACAAGGTTATGCCCAGGTACAAAAATTTCTACCTTGATATTTTCATATTAGTAATTTACTGAGTTAGCTTGGTTGTCAGACATTGTAAACACTCCAGGGAGATATACAGTATATAATTACAGCCTAACATATAGTTTTTTGTGTGTCCCTTTAATAAAAGCACTTTATTAGACCAATTCTCAAAGTTTTTAAATATTTTAGGCTAAATACTATCTAGAAGAATGGTTTTCTTTTCTGATGTTAATTTAAAATTTTTTTCAACTACACTTTACATTCAATATACCACTTTGTATTAGTTTCAGCTGTATAGCATAATAGAAGAATAGTTTTCAATATTCTCAGTCAAGCCTGACCAGGCAGTGGTGCAGTGGATAGAGCGTCGGACTGGGGTCAGGAGGACCCAGGTTTGAGATCCCAAGGTTGCCAGCTTGAGCATGGGCTCATCTGGTTTGAGCAAAGCTCACCAGCTTGGACCCAAGGTCGCTGGCTTGAGCAAGGGTTACTCGGTCTGCTGTGCTCCCCCCCCCCCCCCAGTCAAGGCACAAATGAGAAAGCAATCAATGAACAACTAAGGTATTGCAACAAAAAACTGATAATTGATGCTTTTCATCTCTTTCCGTTCCTGTCTGCCTGTCCCTATCTATCCCTCTCTCTGACTCTCTCTCTGTAAAAATAACCCTCAGTCAATATTCTTTTTAAGTATTTTACATATACTTTAAAAATATGAAATGAAATTATTAATATAACTTACATATAAAATATATACTTAATTTGAAAATAAACCCTTATAATGTCCTAACTGTACTATAAAGGAGGAATAAAAATATAATAATAATGTATATCTGAGTATTTGGACATGACCATACCACTGTTTAATGAGGTAGTCAGAGTTTTACATCTATACAGAGAATCACCATGGATTTGACAATTATAAATGCAGACTGATCACCTGACCTGTGGTAAGGCAATGGATAAAATATCAACCTGCAATGCTGAAGTCACTAGTTCAAAACCCTAAGCTTGCCCGGCCAAGGCACATATGAAAATTAACTACTATAAATTGATGCTTCTTGTTTTTTCCCCCCACACAACCCCCACTTTTATCTCTCTCTCTTTCTCCTCTTTCTAAAATCAATAAATAAAATCTTTAAAAGAAAATGCAGACTGATTCAGGTGTGTTGTACTGATGACCAAATACCACAAATGCCACTGATAAAACATATTTTCCAAATCTGTACCTTCCAAAACCAGTATAATAAAATCATATAAAATTACTTGGTATTGTATTTTAATGTACTATATAGAGTTCAGATCTAGAATTAGACACAACAAAGAGAAATTTCATCTACATGAATATCTTGAAGAAAATTCAGAAACTATGTTATATACAAGTCCTTTTTTGTTGTCCAAAACTTTCCTGTATCCTGGAAAGCCCCCCACCCCATGCTCCCTTTTAGCCACTATCTTGCTTGGTAGTGGTAAACTCCCTTGGGGGAAAAGAACTACCCTGTGCATTGCAGGATGTCCATTTATTGTAACCCTTACAAAACAACAGAACCTCCCCAATCACTGTCTGAACAACAAGCACAACAAAATCACTCCCTACAAATTTCCAAAGCATCTTACGAGAGAGAAGAGTTCATATTGTCCGCTTCCAGAACCACTGCTCTAGGACAATTCCTACTAGATCTCAAAGTACAGTAATAGGCCCGTTGCATAATTTACCCAGACCTACTTGTAGCCCGTATTTAAAACAGTATAAAGAACATAACTTTGCACACATTTCTACTTCCCAATTGAATGATGTAACATATATCTGCCCATGTTGTCTTGAGCTAATTTTTGAAGGGTAAAAGATGCTCTAAGTTAAAAAAAAAAACAAAACAAAAAAAAAAAACCAAAAAGCTTTAGCCCTTGATCAAAGGAATGTAAAGCTACTGCTAAACAAACTTACTGCTGGGGTGGTCTAACTAAAACCACAGGGTAACTTGTAGCTCTTCAGAGCTTCAGGCACAACATTTTAAGGTAAGTATTAAGAGAGGGGCCATAGTCACATGATGGGCTATATTATAATTATAACACATTATATAATTAAAACAGTCCTCTGTCACACTGTGGACAAAAAAGGGGCCATATGCTAAACCTGACAAGCTCAAGGAACACCTGCCTGTGGGCTTGCAAGCTTAGAGACCTAAAGTAACCACATAGGATGGTCTGAAATTAAAACTTTCCTGGGGGTAAATCATGCCCTAGAGTGGCATTTTTCCCTAACAAAGGTCAGTGGTTACCTTAAGGAGCCTGTCTTTTTTGCATCTATAAATAACATATCTGATAACATACCTTTGAAATGTAATAGAAGGCCTTTGAAATGTAGGAGTAATCTTTTCCAGACCCTTCCATACTAAAACAGAGCCAACAAATCCTGATTGCCAGGTAGATAAGAGCATAGAGCATAGGACTGGGATGCAGAGGACCCAAGTTCAAAACCCCAAGGTTGCCAGATTGAGCGTGGGGTCGCGGGCTTGAGCATGGAATCATAGACATGATCCCATGGTCACTAGCTTGAGTCAAAAAGGTTGCTGACTTGAAGCCCAAGGTTGCTGGCCTGAGCAAAAGGTCACTTGCTCTGTTGTAGTCCCCCAGTCAAGGCAAATATGAGAAAGCAATCAAGGAACTAAGGTGCCGCAACAAAGAATTGATGCTTCTCATCTCTCCCCCTTTCTGTCTGTCCCTATCTGTCCCTCTCTCTATCTCTGTAAATAAAAATAAAAAAAATTGTTAACTACCCATACCTGCCTATATAAAAGAAGTACAGATATTGATCGACTTATGATCTATGCAACTTACGACCATACGACTTTTATAACCACAATCTTTAGCCAAGACTGCTCCGCGTCTGGCAGTGCAAGCATTGTCCAGCTGGGTGTACAACAGTGCGGACCAGCTTCTGGCAGCACTACCATCTCCGCGTGCACCATTTCAACTGTTATCCCAGACTAGGTACAGCAATTTGTGTTTTGTGTCTTTGATATTTTTCATCAAACCCCTCCCAAGATGTCTACCAAGAGGAAATTGCCTTTGTCTACGCCTCAGCCTGCCAAGAAGGAAAGAAAGGCCATCGATCTCAACACAAAAATGAGCGCGGGCTCATCCAACTTGAACATGGGTTCACCAGCTTGAGTGGAGGGGCGCTGGCTTGAGCATGGGATCATAGACATGACCCCATGGTCGCTGGTTTGAGCCCAAGGTCATTAGCTTGAGCAAGGGGCACTCGCTCTGCTGTAACTCCCTGGTCAAGGCACATATGAGAAAGCAATCAATGAACAAGTACGAAGGAGGAAAGAAAGTGAATGTGATCGCACATGTTTATGAAAAAACCAACTTCGGCAACCCCAACTGCTGCCTCAGATGACGACATCAACGATCTGCAGCCAAGCACCAGTGGCCAATAAAATGTTTCGTACATGTTTATATATTTTGATATGTTTCACAATTGGGAAAATGTTTCCTATGGTATTTTTTACACCTGTATTTTGTAATTTTGTATGTTTCGCAAAAAATGAACCAGTTATACTGGTAATGCAGTGTTTTACTTAAACCTGACGAATGTAAAAATAAGAAACAAAATGGTGTAGAGATGATACAAATGGCATAAAATAAACAAAGAAAATTATTATATATAATAATGAAAGAAAATTATGATAAAATATGAATTAAAGATTTTTATAACATCATTTCACAGTACTGTACATATAGCCTACTCAGCTGACGACCAAATCGTGTTAGGACCAGTCTGTCAGAACCAATCGTGGTCGTAAATCAAGCACTAGCTGTATCTAGTTTTACTTTTAATCCAATCCCAAAGATCCCCTCTCCACTGCTTTCTCCTGCCTTTCTAATCTATCACCAATGGGTTTCATTTAACCTCTTCCATCTTCCATTTGATTCTGATGGGTAAGTGGTGAAACTGCCATTTTTTGAAGCATTTTCTCAAACTGTTGAGATTTTGCTTCCCAAAAATTGTTGACAGTTTAGCTCAAATAAACTCACAAAAAATTCTTACAGGTTTGGACATTTCTTAAATTGACAATACCTAAAACTGTGTTCATTGACTGCTTCTCTTTGTACCTTGACCAGGGGACTCAAGCCAAGCCAGTGATCCCTTCCTCAAACCAGCGATACTGGGCTTAAACCAGCAACCCTGGGATCATGTTGATGATTGTGTACTAAAGACGGGAACCCATGCTCAAGCCAGCAAACTCACGGTTTTAAACCTAGGACCTCAGCATCCCAGGTTGATGCTCTATCCACTGGTCAAGCAATTTTTTTCTTTTTTTCTTTAAATGAAATCTTCACAGAGTTACCTAGCCCAGCAAGATCCTCAGTCTTGTATCACACTTTCATTTGAGTATCAATGCAAATTATCAAAGGCTGGGGACAAGCATGGAACAATTATGAAAACTTTTCAAGGAAGCTATAATAGGGCACAGGAACTTCAGCAGTGACAATCAGCTCAGCTAAACCCTCTGACTGTAATTACAGACCCATATCCTCTCAATTGTTCACTAGCAGAAAGACAGGAAAGAGTTTAAATGTTCTCAGCTTCCCTGGCAAGTGCCAGTAGAGCCACTGGATTTTACAAGTTAAATGAGAAGCAGAACAGACATGAACCCATGGTCTCTGGCTTGAGCAAGGGGTCACTCGCTCTGCTGCACCCCCCCATCAAGGCACATATGAGAAAGCATTCAATGAACAACTAAGGAGACTAATGAGCCACAAAACAAAGAATTGATGCTTCTCATCTCTCTCCAACATGTCGACTGTCCCTGTACCTTCTCTCTGTCAGAAAAAGGAAAAAAAAAAATCTCTAAAGGAATTCCACAAAGTACTAAATAATTGCTAAAACATTATAAATTTATCCTCTCAAATAGAAGGTAGCATTCTAAATATCTGCAAATATGCACTGATCTTTATACTATTTTCATACCTAATGACTAACTGATAATTTCAATTCTATAATTAAGTATTCAAAAACTTGATTATAGAAAAATTTTAATGCACAAAAAAATGCAAATATGATAGACTTGCAAACAGACTAACTGTCCAAACATGAAGCAATTATTAAATAATAATATACCTACTTGATGGCATATTAAACAGCCATTTAAAAGTGAAGTTCTGTCAAGTGTGTACCACAATACTATATAAGTGTTTATAAATGATATAAAAACAGCAAAATCTACAACAGTACAAAAGAGCCCTGGCTGGATAGTTCAGTTGGTCAGAGCATCATCTTCACGTGCAGAGGTTGTTGGTTTGATCTCAGTCAGGGTACATAGAGAAACAGATTGATGTTCCTATCTCTTTCTCTTTCTCTCTCCCTATTTCTCTAAAATCAATAAATTAAAAAAAAATACAAAGAATAATTAGAATTCTGCTTACTGTAAAAAGGAAAAAACAAAACAAAACCATGAGTACAACCTAATGCATAGAAACTAAGGCTGCAGAAAATATAGTAATATATTATAGTTAAAAAGTAACTGTAAATAAGTATTTCCTTTTTTTAATGTTTCATTAATGAGGGCATACAGCCTACATACTTTTTAAAAAGTTTTATGAGTCCACACTCATGTCAAAGTCAATAATCCCAGGTTCCAGCCAGCAGACCTGCAGTCAAGCTGGTACTCAAGCTGGTGACCATGGGTTTTGAACCTAGGACCTCAATGTCCCATGTCAACATTCTATCCATTGCGCCACCGCCAGTCAGGAAATATTTTTTCCATTTTAATTGTATTGCTGCCATTATTTCTTCCTTTAAAACAATTCTCAGAATACTCTGTGTACTAACAGAAAGTATTCAGTATTCAAATAAAAGACAAACTTTTCTATATTAACTTTTGTTATCCACTGCCCATTTTGGAGTGTGTTTTTCATTTCTAATTGGTAAGATGTCTTTCTCTATTGAAGATTTTTATGTATTAAGGAGCTAGGCCTCTCTAAAATAAAAAAGAGTCAATGATAATTCCAGAGGCCTGGGGTCTCTCGATGTTCTGAGGAGATGGTCTTCTTCCCAAATTAAATCTTGAAGATCACTCACAGCCATAAAATCTCACCAGTAGTCTATATTTTAGGAGAGATTTAGGAACACAATGAATCTCAAAATGCATGGGAAACATGAAACCAACTCAGACTTTCTACCCTACCTTTTTCTTGTTCCACTGATATCTAAAGAAATAATAAGATTTGAAACTAGCCATATAAATTAGCATTAATTAAAAGGCATTAAAGAATTTGAAATAACTACCACACTCCCATCTTTTAAATAATTTTTATTATTTATTTAATAGTTTTTACAATATAAATAGAAATTTAGATATACTATAATCTGTAGCAATGGTACTCTAATGGGGAGGGGACACATTGGTATTATTTTTCCAGACCAAATGAACTGATGAAAAAAATTTTAATCAGCAGACTCCCAAATCTAAAATATGTTAATAATCTTTCTATAAAGATTATACAAAATAAAAGTTCATACAGCACCCCACTGTTCCAAATTATACTGCTAGCCTCTTTAAAATATTCCATTTTACCCTGGCCAGGTAGCTCAGATGGTTAGAGTGTTGTCCCAGTACATTAAGATTATATGTTCGATAACCAAGGCACATAGAAGAATCAACAAAATCAGCCCTGCAGCAGTAGAGCATCGGCCGGGCATGTGGAAGTCCCGGTTTTGATTTCCCAGTCAGGGCACACAGGAGAAGCGCCCATCTGCTTCTCCACCCTCCCCCTCCCTCTTCTCTTTCTCTCTCCCTCTCCCACATCCATGCCTTGAATAGTTTGAGCATGGTAGCCCTGTGTGATGAGGATAGCTCCATGGCCTCACCTCAAGCACTAAAAGCAACAGAGCAATGCCCCTGATTGGCAGAGCATCACTCCCTAATGAGTTTGCCAGGTGAATCCTAGTGGGGGTACATGGGAGTCTGTCTCTCTGCCTCCCTGCCTCCCACTTAATAATAAAAAAAAAATCAAAATCAATAAATACATTTAAAAAATTTTTAATGCTCCATTTTAAATTATTAAAATTAAACCTGAGTTCAAATATTTATTAAGTAATGCTGATGAATTTTTCCAGAGTGTTAGTTTTCACTTCTCCTCTAATCTAAAATTTTTTTTCTTCTTTTCCAAGTGAGAGGAAGGGAGACAGACACCCACATGCACCCTGACCAGGACCCACACGGCAACCCCCGGCAACCCCCAACTGGGGCTGACAATCTGCCCATCTGGGGCCATGCTCCCAACTGAGCTATTTTTAGCATCTGAGGCAGAGGCTCCATGGAGCCATCCTCTGCACCTGGGGCTGATGCGCTTGAACCAATCGAGCCATGGTTGCAGAAGAGGAAGAGAGGAAGAGACAGACAGACAGACAGACAGACAGAAGGGGGAGGGGAAGGGATGAAGCAGATGGTCACCTCTCCTGTGTGCTCTGACCAGGAATTGCACCCAGGACATCCACACACTGGGCCAACGCTCTACAACTGAGTCAACTGGCCACGGCCAAATCTAAATGTTTGATCATGTCTACCAACAACAACAGAAAAATAATTATTCTAATTCGATATACATTTCCAAATGAGATATATTTCATCCCCACTATATTCTCTCCTTACTTTGACCCTTCTCTTGCTAAAGCCTGAATGAATAGTATTGTAGACAGAGGAACTAATTGTTAAGCCTATTTCAATCACTAGTTGACCATAACTATGTTTTAGAGCAAAAGTGGTTATTTCCCTAAATAGATAAAATTAATGGGACAAAGATTTGCTATCAATATCTAGTAAAACATAAGCAGACTTTCTCCAGCCTTTGAAGGAAATTCACCTACATGAGTCATTTTCTATTTTTAAACATTTTTATTGTTTGAAAAACACTGACTTCTGTGGTAAGCTCATTTTTGCTTTTTAATCACTTTAGTTAATACTAAAAAAGTGAAGCCAATAATTCTGGCTTATTGGATACACTTTTGCAACTATCATGCACATATATATATATTTCAGACAAAAGTTTCATTGTCTGGATGACTGTTTCTGTTTGTCACTCCAGTGGCAAGGGATCCAACAGACTAACCCTAGTGTTATTTTGAATGTCAACAACTCTTCATCCCAGAAATGGTACATGTTTATAAAAAATCACATCATGACAATCAGGAATGACTGTATAGCAAAGGGTACCCTCATGTAAGTGCTGTGAGCATGAGTCATGAGTCAAATTGTACAAGAGTGTGGTGATGCTGGTAAGTAAATAACCAACAGCCTTCACATCTAGGAACTGAACCAGTGCCAAAAAGCCATCTGGATGGCAAACAATAACACGAGAAGAATTTTAAATAGCTTACAGCTGTAGAAAAAGCACTATTCCAAACCCTGAACCTTTTAGTTATTTCTGTCTGCTGTCATTTTAAAAATAAGTTATAACATAAAAAAATTAACAGAGCATCCTAAAAAGCTGGCATTTCTCCCAAGCCATTTCAGGATTACGCCTTTGCATGTTGGTTTAAGTCCTTCTTATGCAAGTATTTTTTTGTTTTAAAGCTTTTACTTAGAGACCAATTTTCCTCCTAAGCTACCCAGCCATGAATGACAAACACTGCTGTGTATATAGCTTTTATTTCCCCTTCACTACTGACATAAACTGAGAATTTAACAACAACCAAATAAAAGTAGGGAAAATTAGAGATAGCTGTCCTTGATGCCAATTCTTTTGTCCACGCCTATTCTCTCTAGAGGACACAGTAAGTCAAGAGGATGGCTAATAGTGTCATCTCAGTGCGTAGGCCTGATCAAAAGAGGAATATCAAAAATACATATTATTAGACTTCAAGTCAATAAATATTTATTAAGTACTCACACACTTGATTAGGAAAAGACAGAATTATAAAAATAAAATATGGAGCAGTTTGCAATGCAGTCTGTACCAAAGCGATTAGGTCAGCTGAGAAAGAAAAATGAGAAGCATAACTGTTTTGTTTATTGTTGATGCTCCTTCTTAAACTGCTGGGGAGAATAAAACAGAGAAAGATAATGAAGGCTTACATGCCCAGTTGTATTGTTTTCAACCTCAACCCCCACAGAGCCTCAACCACAGGAGATGAGGATGAAATATTGGGAAAGAGAAATACAAAGTGACTGCTTAAACTTCATGAACAGGTTTGGAAGGTAGTGTCTGGGAATCAGGAAACCTGACCTGAAAAGTTGAGGCAGCACAGAATCACTGCCATGAAACCCCTCACTGTCTAACTGCCCCAGCCTATAACCTGTGCAGAATACAGTAAGTGCTGGGAGTAACATAGTTTGGAGCAGCAATTCTCAATATTTTTTACTCATGGTACATATAAAATTACTACTAAAATTCTGTGGCACTCCAAAAAATATAATTTGCTGATCTGCCAAAATAGGTATAATTTTGACCAACTTACAAAAAAATAATAATAGTAATTACCAACGCTTTTTGCTCCAAAGTGATTTTAAAAAATTAGGTGCCTAGCCTAATCAGGCGGTGAGGCAGTGGATACAGCGTAAGACAGGGACGCGGAGGACCCATTTCAAAATACCAAGGTCGCCAGCTTGAGCTCAGGCTCATTGGTTTGAGCAAGGCTCACCAACTTGAGCCCACTGTTGCTGGCTTGAGCAAGGGGTCACTTGGTCTACTGTTGTCACCTGGTCAAGGCACATATGAAAAAGCAATCAATCAACAACTAAGGTGCCACAAGAAAGAATTGATGCTTCTCATCTCTCTCCCTTCCTGTCTGTCTGTCCCTCTCTCTGTCTGTTACCACCCTCCCCCAAAAATTAACTGCCTACCAATGGTCAGCAAACTCATTAGTCAACAGAGCCAAATATCAACAGCACAACGATTGAAATTTCTTTTTAGAGCCAAACTTTTTAAACTTAAAACTATATAGGTAGGTACATTCCTTATCGAGGTAGCGCCTGCGTGTGGTATTTTGTGGAAGAGCCACACTCAAGGGGCCAAAAAGCCGCATGTTGCTCACGAGCCACAGTTTGCCAACCAGGGGTAGCCTGGCCAGGCAGTGGTGCAGTGGATAGAGCACAGGACTGGGACACAGAGGACCCAGGTTTGAAACCCCAAGGTCACCAGTTTGAGCATGGGCTCATCTGGCTTGAGCATGGGGTCACTGGCTTGAGCATGAGATCATAGGCATGACTCCCATGTTCACTGGCTTGAAGACCAAGGTCACTGGCTTGAGCCCAAGGTCGTTGGCTTGAGCAAGGGGTCACTCTGCTCTGCCGTAGGCCCCCAGTCAAGGCACATATGAAAAAGCAATCAATTAACAACAAAGGAGCCACAACAAAGAATTAATGCTTCTCATATCTCTTCCTTCCTGCCTGTCTGTCCCTATCTATCCCTCTGTCTCTGTCACAAAAAAATAATAGATAAATAAACAAACAAATAAATAAATAAAATTTAAACAAATTAAAAATTAGGTTCCTATACTTGTATAGGCTGATATCAAGCCAATCAAACACAACCTTATTATGTCACATGATTAATAAGATGCAACTTTATTATATGACCTATATACATTTATGGTTCAGGATAGGGCATTCACATTAGACAGCTATTGTGTTGGCTATTGTCATTTTTTAATTTGACAACCTAAGGGAAAGAGGTCAGTGGTCCTGACTAAATAGGCAGTGAATGTTTTAAAATTTTTTACGTCACACCAGTTAAAAATCGCTAGTATAATAATGAATTTTACTATGTTACATTATCAAAACACAGTTTACTATGTTACATTATCAAAAGATCCAAAATCTTTATTTATTCTTCAAACTCAGCTTCTGGATAATGTCCTTTATTTAATTTATAACATTACCCTGCAATTAATGTAACATATCACACTGTTTAAAAAACCTCAAATATATTACTTTAAAGCAGTATAATCATTTTCTTGTAATGAAAACTTTTAATATCCGCCCTCTTAACTTTCAAATATACAGTATAGTATTATTAGCCATACTAACCATACTATAAACTACATCACTGCTTTTTTTTAAATTTTTTTAAACTTTATTTATTTATTCATTTTAGAGAGGAGAGAAAGAGAGAGAGAGAGAGAGAAGGCAGGAGCAGAAAGCATCAACTCTCATATGTGCCTTGACCAGGCAAGCCCAGGGTTTTTGAACCAGTGACCTCAGCGTTCCAGGTCGAAGCTTTATCCACTGCGTCACCACAGGTCAGGCTGCTACTTTTTTTATAATTGAAATTTGTACCTTTTAACCCCCTACCTCTGGAAACAACCAACTGTTCTATCTTTTGGGTTCAACTTTTTTCTTTTTTAAATTGATTTTAGAGAGAGGAAAGAGAGAGAAACACAGATTTGTTGCTGTACCCACCTATACACTCACAGGTTAATTCTCACACTTGACCCAACCAGGATCAAACTTGAGGCTCTGGCTAGGCAGCCCAGTGGTGGAGCATTGGTCCGGAGTGTGAATGTCCCAGATTCAATTCCTGTTCAGGACACAGAGAAGAAACAACCATCTGCTTCTCCACTCCTTTCTTTCTCTCTCTCTCTCTCTCTCTCTCTCTCTCTCCCCCCACTTCCACAGCCATGACTTGGTTGGAACAAGTTGGCTCTGAGCTCTGAGGATGGCTCTGTAGCTTCCGCTTCAGGCACTAAGAAAAGCTCTATTGGAGCAACAAAGCAATGGCCTCAGATAGACAGACCATTGGCCCTAGTGAGCTTGCCAGGTGGATCCCGGTCAGGGCACATGCAGGAATCTGTCTCTGCCTCCCCTCCTCTCACTGAATTAAATAAAAAACAAACAAAAAAACCCCATAACCCTGGCAAATGGGGATGACGCTCCAACCAACTAAGGCACCCAGTCTGGGCTCAAATTTTGTTTTCTTGTATGTTTCTTTTCGTTTTTATTAGTTCTATATACAGGGGTGAGCTAAATGTAGATTTACAGTTGTGAGTGTGCACAACAGTTTGTTCTGGTATTATTAATTATTGTATTTATTTGTATTATAACTGCAAACCTACTTTTGCTCACCCGTTTAAGTGAGATTATACAGTATTTGCTTTCTGTCTGACTTATTACACTTAGCATAATGCCCTGAATGTACATCCACGTTGTCACAAATGGCAAAATATCCTTCTTTTTATGGTTGAATAATATCCACTGTATATATGTACCACATTTTCTTTATCCATTCATCCACTGATAGATAAAAGTTTTTAACATGTCTTGGTTATTACAAATAATGATTCAATGAACATGAGTGTGCAGATACCTTCACAAATTAAGTGTTTTTGTTTCTTTGGACAAACACCCAGAAGTAGCATTGCAAAATCATATGGTAATTTTAGTTTTGTTATTTTAAGAAACCTACATAATGTTTTCCATAGTGGCTGAACTAATAATTTACATTCCCACCAACAGTACACAAGAGATTCCTTTTCTGTACATCAGTGGTAGTCAACCTGGTCCCCTGCTTTCATGATGGGCAGTAGCGGAGCAACCAAAGTATAAATAAAAAGATAGATTTAACTATAGTAAGTTGTTTTATAAAGATTTATTCTGCCAAACTTAGCAAAATCTAACATAAAGTACTTGGAAGTAATTATTATTATATGCTTTAACTTGCTGTAACTCTGCTTCATAAATTTTATAAAGTAAAGTTACTTCCCTACTTTATAAATCACCATTACTGTGGAACCAGTGGGCGGTTAGAAAATTTTACTACTAACAGAGATATAAAAGTGGGCGGTAAATATAAAAAGGTTGACTATCCCTGCTGTACATCCTCACCAACACTTGTTATTTCTTTCCTTTTGATAACAGCCATTCTAAAGGGATAAGGTGATTATCTCATCATGGTTTTAATCTGCATTTCCTTAACAACTAATGATGTTGGGAACCTTTTCATGTCCCTGTTGGTCACCTGTATGTCTTCTTTGGGAAAACATCTATTCAGATCTTCTGCCTATTTTATAGTTTCTGTTTTTGTTGTAATTGAGTTGTATGTGTTCTTCATATATTTTGGATATTAACCCTTCATCAGACATACAATTTACAAATACTTTCTCCTGTTTAGAATGTTGCCTTTTCATTTTGTTGATGGTTAGTTAACTAGTTGGTTACTAGTTCACTAGATGGTTACTGTCCAGAAGCTTAGTAGTTTGATATAGCCCCCTGTTTATTTTTACTGCCTTTGCTTTTGAAGTCAGATCCAAAAAAATCACTGCTGAGACTGATGTCAAGAGGCTTACCCCTATGTTTTCTTCTAGGAGTTCTATTCTTTCATTCAAGTCTTTAATCCTATTTGAGTTAGTTTTTGTATGTGATGTAAGATAGTGGTCCAGTTTCATTCTTCTTGCACATGCCTTTCATTTTTCCCAACATCATTTATTAAAAGACTGTCCTTTCACCAGTGTATATTCCTGACTCCTCTGTCATAAATTAATTGAATATATATGCTTGGATTTATTTCTGGGCTCTCTATTCTGTTTCACTGATCCATGTATCTGGATTAATCTAATACCATACTGTTTTGGTTACTACAACTTTGTAATATCATTTGAAATCAGGAACTGTAATGCCGTCAGCTTTGTCCTTCTTTCTCAAAATTGCTTTAGCTCTTTGGGGTCTTTTGTGTTTCCACAAAATTTTTAGAATTGTTTGTTCTATTTCTGTGAAAAATGTCAGTGGATCTTGATAGTGAATCAAATCACATCTACAGACTGCATAGAATTTGTAGGTTGCTTTGGGAAGAAAGAACAGCCTAATAATGTTAATTCTTCCAATCAATGCACACAAAATATCTTTCTATTTGCTTGAGTCTTCTTTTTTTCCTTAAATGTCTTACAGTTTTTAATATATAGTTCTTTCACTTCCTTGGTTAAATTTACTATTAGGTATTTTATTCTTTTTAATGCAATTATGAATGAAATTGATTTCTTTAGTTTCTCTTTCTGATAATGCATTAGTAATATCTTTTTATTAATTAATATTCAGTGAGAGGAGGAGAGGCAAAAATAGACTCCCATATGCGCCCGGACCAGAATCCACTCAGCAACCCTGTCCATTTGGGGCATTGTTCTGTTGCTCAGCAACTGAGCTCTCCGTGGCACCTGAGGCAGAGGCCCGGAAGCCAACCTCAGAGCCTGGGGCCAACTCACTTCAATTGAGCTATTGCTGCAGGAGTGGGGGAGAGAAAGAGAGAAGTGAGAGAGGGAGAGGTGGAGAAGGAGATGTCTGCCCTTCTCTTGTGTGCCCTGTTCAGGAATCGAACCTGGGAGATCCACACACCGGGCTGATGCTCTAACACTGAGCCAAAGGCCAGGGTCTTCATTAGTAGTGTATAAAAATGAAACATGTTTTTGTATATTGATTTTTGTATATTCTAACTTTACTGAATTCATTTATTCTAATACTTTTATGGTGAAGGCTTTAGGGTTTTCTATATATTTTATCATGTCATCTGCAAATAGTGGCAATTTTACTTCTTCCTTTCTAATAATGGATGCTTTTTATTCCTTATTCTTGCCTAATTGCTTGTCTGGGACTACCAATACTATGCTGAAGTAAAGAGGCAAGAGGAGACATCCTTGTCTTGTTCCTGATCTTAAAGGTAAAGCTTTCAAATTTTCACCATTGAATATGATGTTAGCTGGGAGCTTGTCATCTATAGCCTTTATTACACTGTCGTATATTCCTTCTATTGCCACTTAATTGAAAGTTTTTATCCAGTGTGGATGCTCTTTCTTAAACCATAAACACATAGGTCAAATAACAGAGTTGCATCTTACCGGACATGTCACATATCTGGTTGTGTCTGATTTGGTTAATTCTTGGTACCAGAAATCCTTATATACAAAAATAGAAACGTGATTTAAAAAAAATAATAACTTTAGCCTGACCTGTGCTGGTACAGTGGATAAAGTGTCAGCCTGGAATGCTGAGGTCGCCAGTTTAAATCCCTAGACTTGCCTGGCCAAGGCACATACAGAAAGCAACTACTATCAGTAGATGCTTCCTGCTTTTCCTCCCTCTTTCTCACTCTCCCTCTCTTTCTCTCTTCCCTGTCTCCAAAAATCAATACATAAAAAATTTTAAAAATCACTTCAGAGCAAAAAGAGCAGGTAATTACTATTTGTACTATTTTTTAAAATCAATCAACATTACAGCTTTTTAATTTTTTTTGCCAGATCAGCAAATTACATTTTTTTGATATGCTGCAGAATTTCAGTAATTAGTTTATATGTGCCATGAGACTGAAAAGGCTAAAAATCACAGCTGTAGGTAGCTGCAAAGCCATGACTAAAACCTACACCTCCTCCTCAACCACTTTCAGTCCACTGCTCAGTCTACTCCACCACTGCGTTTTCCTTATCACCCTCCTCAACCCAAACAGAAAACAGAATCTTAAAGAGAGGAAACAACATTAATGAGTACCACTACTGACACGAGCAGATCAATCTCTCCTATCTAAACTCAACAGCTTTCATCCTCGTTTATCACTTTCCACACTGCATTCTTTAATCCCTTGGTAGAAATAAAGGTATTGACTGCTCTCTTTCTGCTCCTGACTAGTCATCTGATTAAATTCCTGTATTTTTTCAGAAATAAGTATAGAGGCACAAAGTGTGTGAATAAAGCCAACAGTTAAATTCCAAAAAAAGGGAAATTTTCGTGCAAATTTGAAGAGAAGAAATTAGCTAGGCAAAGGGAAAAAGAATATATGCCAAGACCTAAGAAACCTTAAGAATTTTAGGAATTCAAAGACAAGAAACAAAAAGAGGCAGAAAACAGGCTGGCTAGATCCAGACTCTGGTACACCACAGAGCAGTGATGGGCAGTGATGAAATTGGTGTGTTAAAATTCGCCAAAAAACCAAGCATAAATCGGGTGGTGTGTCGCTTCGAGAAAAAAGAACCCCATAATTTCGCGATATTTATAGTTTAAATAACAAAAATGTATAATTGTAATATATAACTGTATTTAATAAACCAAAACCTAAGTATTTAACTTACCAGCTTAGTGACTTCTTTGTTCATTTGTCAGTTGGTTTCTTTTGTTGGTCTTGTTATTATTTAACTCGTGTGGGGTGCAGTGAACTAAGATAAGTGAGGGGGAGGGGAATTCTTTAACCTGCCTATTAGTGACCTTTTTGTTGCTGAATTTCATTGGCTAAATCTTCAATTGAAGGTTGGTATTTTGTATACTTCAAGCCCAAACAAGCGCTACTAACTTCAACTGTCAATCTGTGTCTTTTGTTGGTTTTGATATTATTTAACGCTGAGAATAAGGTCTCACAAAAGTACGTAGAGGGAAAAATTGTGAGTAAAGCCATTGCTATATTTTTCAGGGTGCTAAAAGTGTTTGGTAATCAGTTCCAAGCACTCCAAATTTCCTGTTCGTAGTGGCACTCCTCTTGATTCTCCAAGCGGCACCTTTCCAGATTCTCAAGCTTTGATCTCAAGTCGACAAACACCTGAGCCCAGATGCTGTCTTGAAATTCTGCAAGTTGCCTCTTATGTAAATTACTAGAAAGCCCGGCGGTCATATGAAATAACCGCTGTTCTAGATATTATAAATTGTAATTAAAATGATTTGTGCAAAGGTGTCTGCTAATTCAAACTGAATTACCCAGGGCAGGCGGCGAGGACGCCCCTTTGCTTAGTGCCCCACAGGGTTTCCCCCTTCTACTTGCTTAATTGCTTAAAGTAGAGTGCAATGAAGGAAACCACTGGCGATACATTTCTTAATAGCCACCGCTAGCTCAATAAATAAAGGTGATTTAAATTGACAACATATAGCTATAAAATTCCATTTCTGAAATTTGCAATCTATTTTTTCCAGGATTATTTAAGCCAAGTTTAGGCTTCCAGCCTTGCTCTCCTCGTGGAAAAAGTAAAGGATACGTCATTGGGTCAAGATTTGGATCCCATGTGCTGATTCGCTTTAATTCAGTTTGTCCAGGTTGAGCCTTTGGGTAAATTATTAAATCTCGCTCATGTGGTGGCTCTCCATCAGTGTTTTCAAATATGACAGCCACTTCGTTGGCTTGCTGGACATTATACCGCCTTTGATCTAAGTTACGATCATAGACAATGGCCATGGCAATGCTGATTGCTGGCTCATTGCTTGCTATAGCATTAGAGGCCAACTTTTTTTCAACTTCGTGCATCATTTTATATGCAGTAGCAAATGGGTTAATGTCTTGAAATAATTCCCCCATTTCATTAAGTAAGGTCTCAGGAACTCTTTTATTCCATTCTAAACGTGCCGAACTGGCTTCTGAGGGATCAAGTATATATAATTGAGCAAACCTTCTTTTCCTGTCAAAAGGATGCAAAGTTCCAGTTTGATGGTAAACTTGACCATGAAGTCAAAAGCAATAAAGTCCTGGTCCAGGCAAATCAATTGGTTTGTTTCCCATGGACGCAAAAGCAAACGAACTATTAATAGATCGAATGATCCATGTACTGTTTGCTATTTGGATGCTGATTAGTCAATAATTTATTCAAGAGTGGTGGATAATTCTCAATTAGTGGAACTTGCAACACTACTTGCAACATTGAGAAAATCCTTTCTTGCCACGGTCAAATCAATTAGTTTCTAACTTGAAGTTTAAGGACTGACAAGTGTTCACATTTAATATTCATGTCACCAGAGGAATGCTCAAAAATTAAAGTTTCTCCGTTTGAAACTGTTTTAATCCTTTTTGCGTTTCGGTCAGCATTACTCTGTCGTTTTTTTTTGCATTTCTCTCCTGCCTTTGTTCAAGGGACTCATTTTGTCGAGACAGGCTTTTTTGTCTTGCATCTGAGGCAAGCCTTGTTTCTCTATGCTCATCAGTCTCATTTTGCCGAGAAAGATGCATTTGCTCTGCAACTGAAGCAAGCCTTTCTCTGCTCAGTGGCTTCTTTTTGTCGAGAAAGCCGTTTTTGTGCAGCTTTAGCTCCTTTTCTCTCCTCTTCAGTGCTGTATTTTCTAGGAGGCATTCTTAAAAGAAATTACGTTAAGACGTAGTTTTTATGTAAAACATGATTGCCAATGCAAACAAAAATGTTCACCTTCCCCCTGACCCGCTCAATTTGAGTTCAGCCGTGGCAACTTTACCCCATTGGCTAGTACAGTTACACAAGCAACCAATAAGCTATCGGCGACAAACAGACACTTAAGCCGCATATAATAAAGAAGATGGCTGCAGCTATTTCTAATGGCGAGAAATGGCACCCATAGCACAGGCCCTCACCTCTCCCAGCCTCTCCCTCACTTATCTCAGTAATGATGGTCAATTAGAAATCCACAACACCCCGGAACAGTAGATTGGATGATGGCGATCACAAGGCCCCCAGAGATGCAAACCCCCCCCCCCCGGCATTCTGCTGCTCCCTGTTCTGCTGGCCGGAAGTGAGGTCAAAGATCCCCTAATGGCCTAACTGGAAGTCCCAGAACTAGATGCTCTGTGCCGGAGTTCTGTTCTTTTGGCCTACAGACCTCCGGCACAGAGTATCTACACTACAGCAAATGTTTTATCCTCGGCCACTGCACCTGGCTGTGCAAGAGCTGAGGATGAAACATCCTTCTCTGCATGAAACATACTTCTCTGGTATGTGGCCGCATGTGGCTGTGTGTCATCGAAAATGGCTACGCGTGTCAGTGCTGACACGCGTGTCATAGGTTCGCCATCAGGGCCATAGTCATGCTCTTAATGCAAAAACCAAGAGGAAATTTAATGAAGAATGTTAAACAGATAAATAAAAACTGATCAAATAATTTTTATAAATTATAGTGAGAAAATGAATATGTAAACAACACAAAACCCAGCCCCAGCCAGGTAGCTCAGTAGGTTAGAACATTGTCCCAATACGCCAAGGTTGCCGGCTCATTCCCTGGTCAGGGCACATACAAGAATCAACCAATGAATGCATAAATAAATGAAACAACAAACTGATGTTTCTCTCTCTCTCTTTCTCTATCTAAAAACAATAATTTTTTTTTAAAAAAAGAGGATACAAACCCAACTGAAACAGGGCAAAATAATAAACAGAAATTTTATAGGAACCAAAAAGGCCCATAAACATATGAAGACAAAATGTTCAACTTCATTAGTCACCAAAAATGTAAATTAAAACTATAATACTATGTTTCATAGATTGCAGCTGGTAGAAGAATAAACCAATTCAATCTATTCCAAAAATTTTGTCATCAAAAATTACGCCTGACCAGGTGGTAGCACAGTAGATAGAGCATGAACCAGGGACACTGAGGACCCAGGTAAAAACCCCAAGGTCACTGGCTTGAGCACAGCCTCCCTAGATTGAGCATGGGGTTTCTGACTTGAGATTAGGATCATTTACTTGATCCCATGGTCACTGGTTTGAACTCCAAGGTCACTGGCTTGAGCAAGGGGTCACTGGCTCAGCTAGAGCCCCCAGTCAAGGCACGTATGAGAAAGCAATCAGTGAACTCAAGTGTCACAACCACAACTTGATGCTTCTCATCTCTCTCTCTTCCTATCTCATTAAAACAAAACAAAAAAATTACATTAGTAGGTTTATATACTAGTAAAATCCTTATCCAAGAATGTCACACATATATAAATATTCAATGTAGAATTCTCCTTTTCTTTTTTTTTAGTGACAGGAGGGAAGATAAACAGACTCTGGCATGCATTCCAACCAGGATCCACTCAGCAACCCCATCTGGGGCTGATGCTCAAATTACTGAGCTATCCTCAAAGTCTAAGGCCAATGCTAAGACCTACTGAGCTATCTTCAATGCCTGGTGCCAACGCCCAAACCAATCAAGCCACTGGCTGTGAGAGGGAAAGAGAGAGAGAAGGGGGAGATGGAGGGGAATAGAAGCAGATGGTCGCTTCTCATGTGTGCCCTGACCGGGATGGAACCTGGGAAGTCCACATGCTGGGCCAACACTCTATTCACTGGGTAAACCAGCCAGCACCTCAACTTTTCTTCGTATCAAAAACTAGATATAACCTAAATGTATATTAATCAATTGATCAATAAACTGCTGAATATTTTACAATATGGAAAATTAATTTTAAAAACAGCTACAGTCTGACCAGGCAGTGGCGCAGTGGATAGAGCGTTGGACTGGGATGCAGAGGACCCAGGTACGAGACCCCAAGGTCACCAGCTTGAGCATGGCTCATTTGGTTTGAGCAAAAGCCCACCAGCTTGAACCCAAGATTGCTGGCTCCAGCAAGAGGTTACTTGGTCTGCTGAAGGCCCGCGGTCAAGGCACATATGAGAAAGCAATCAATGAACAACTAAGGTACTGCAACACGCAACAAAAAACTAATGATTGATGCTTCTCATCTCTCTCCATTCCTGTCTGTCTGTCCCTGTCTATCCCTCTATCTGTAAAAAATAAATAAAATTAAAAACAAAACAAAAAAAACAGCTTCATACATCACCATAAATGAATCTTACAATGTTAAGAGAAACAAGCAAAACTATATACAACATTATTCCGAATACTCAAGCATAAATACAAAGTTAAACATTATTCAGAGATATAAATGTAGGTGGTAAAATTATAAATAATTCAGCAAAATGTATCTTCAGGAGGAGAGGAAAATATGATAGAGGAAGGCACATATGATTGGCTTGGCTGTTACGCATAGAGGTTTTATTTTATTTTTTATTGTTCTTCAAGTTATAAATTTAAGTTTTCATGTGCTCATTTGCATATATGCTAAATTTCACAACTTTTTAAAATGGATTAATAGCAATAATGTATGTAAATAATGTATGTAAAGACCCTAGGCAATACCTGGCGGGGAGAATCCATTTGATGGGAAATCCATTCCCATTTTGCTCTGCCTATGACCTCAGTGTTGGTGAGAATCAAACCTAAGCTACAGATTTTTCCTGTCTCCTGCCAGCACTGTTCTCACTTAAGAATCCTGACCATCCTCATTGTCCTACTGTTTCTCCTTATAACCTCTGCATGTACTTCTAGATTCTAGAAGGGAAGTGACATTAACACCTAGAACAAAAAGTTGTGATCCTGTTAAACTCTATTCCTGCCACTGTGCTAATAATATTCCTAAATGACAGAGACAGGCTCTTTCATCTTCAGTGTGCCACAGTGCCTGATACAAGTTCCCACTATTTCCTGAACAAAGAATAAACAAATACATGCACTATAGAGCTATATAACCACTGGAAAATAAAGATTAAAGTTTGAAAATCAAGCTGGTGCTTACTTATGTTCTCCAGGTCCCTCTCACAGTTTTAAAGAAGCCTCTCTTGACTGTTCAGGAAGAACAGGGAAACACCTCCAAAACTGCTGTAAAATTTCTGCCCACAAAAATAATGGATCTGTGCTCATGGACATATCTTCCTAATACTTTGAATAAAAATCTAGATCTTTTGCCCTGGCCGGTTGGCTCAGCAGTAGAGCGTCGGCCTGGCGTGCGGGGGACCCGGGTTCGATTCCCAGCCAGGGTGCATAGGAGAAGCGCACATTTGCTTCTCCACCCCCACCCCCTCCTTCCTCTCTGTCTCTATCTTCCCCTCCCGCAGCCAAGGCTCCATTGGAGCCAAGATGGCCCGGGCGCTGGGGATGGCTCCTTGGCCTCTGCCCCAGGCGCTAGAGTGGCTCTGGTCGCGGCAGAGCGACCCCCCGGAGGGGCAGAGCATCGCCCCCTGGTGGGCAGAGCATCGCCCCTGGTGGGTGTGCAGGGTGGATCCCGGTCGGGCGCATGCGGGAGTCTGTCTGACTGTCTCTCCCCGTTTCCAGCTTCAGAAAAAAAAATACCAAAAAAAAATCTAGATCTTTTCTCAAATGTATATAACATAAATGTTATCCAATTTAAATTTTAAATACAAATTTCATAAACTTACACATAAAATATACTGAGTATTATACATAAAACTAGGTAATCCTCTACATAAACAAAACAATGATATTTAATAACATGTGACTGTTTAGCATGCTCTTATATTAGAAAGCTGTATTGAGATCAACAAGGCAGTCATTTAAATTGCCCTTTAAATACTACTTCCTCTGTCATGTGGCAGTCAAAAGGCTAAATGAGATGCTTGCAGCAAAGAAAACAATTTTGAAAGGTCATACTACACAGATAGCCAGAAGTTCTTTCACAATATCTTTACTGTGTATGACAGGCTATATGACAAGCTGACCACAGTTATTTTCTAAGCAAAAAGCATGTTAACAAAGGACCAGAAACAGTAGGCACGCAACAATATAATCTTTATGAATATTTTTTTCTAACTGCATAAACATCTAATGCAATTAAAGAAAAAGAACCCTGGGGCAAAGAAAGAACTGGAGGAGGAAGAACTGGTGAAAACTAGAAAGCAAGTATAAACCATTCCATTTATCCATAGTGTCCTATAATAGTGGTCCCCAATCTTTTTTGGGCCACGAACCGGTTTAATGTCAGAAAATATTTTCATAGACCGGCCTTTAGGGTGGGACAGATAAATGTATCATGTGACCGAGACAAGTGTCAAGAGTCTTAGACGGATGTAACAGAGGGAACCTGGTCATTTTTAAAAAATAAAACATCGTTCAGACTTAAATATAAATAAAATGGAAATAATGTAAGTTATTTATTCTTTCTCTGCAAGCCAGTACCAAATGGCCCACGGACCAGTACCGGTCCGCGGCCCAGCGGTTGAGGACCACTGTCCTATAACATGATCAGAAGCTTCTAAAGCTTTTTTAAATTAAAACAATTTACCAAGAAAAATTATCATTAATAACAATATTAAAGATAATGAATATGACTTACTTCAAAATTTCCAAATCTTTTCTGACTGATTTTAAAGAGGGGGGCAGTAAGTAAAGAGGGGGTAGGGAGAGAGGTACATCACTTTGCTGTTCCACTTATTTATGCATTCATTGGCTGATTCTTTTATGTGCCCTGACTAGGGATCAAACCCTCAACCTTGGTGTATGGGGATAATGTTTAAAAATTTAAACATCGGGCCTGACTTGTGGTGGTGCACTGGATAAAGCATCAACCTGGAATGGTGAGGTTGCTAGTTCGAAACCCTGGGCTGGCCTGGTCAAGGCACATACAACAAGCAATCAATGAACAACTAAAGTGAAGCAACTATGAGTTGATACTTATTGCTCTCCCAATACCCTATCCTGTCTCAGTAAAATCAGTAAAATAAAAAATAAAAAAGGAAACATCAGGATGATGCTCTAACCAACTGAGCTACCCAGCCAAGGCCAAAATGTCCAAATCTTGATGGCAACAGCAAATAAGGTGCAAACTTTCTAAAACCTCTCTGCAGACGCTATAATCCCACCAACATTTCTTTTCTCTTAACTTTCATTGGTCTATTATACATCTGAACAAGGACTTGTCTTTTCCTACCTGTTACACAGATAATGTGTCAGTCAACAGGAAGATGAAAATTCCTCCAGCTACTTATAAAATTTCCAATCTCAGAGGTTAATGCATGTACTCTTCGGAGAAAAAAAAAATCATTCTAGCCCATTTAATCATTTTATCCAATCCTGAGAGATAACAGTTATTACTTCTTAGAAATCAAACCACGGCCCTGGCCGGTTGGCTCAGCGGTAGAGCGTCGGCCTAGCGTGCGGAGGACCCGGGTTCGATTCCCGGCCAGGGCACACAGGAGAAGCGACCATTTGCTTCTCCACCCCTCCGCCGTGCTTTCCTCTCTGTCTCTCTCTTCCCCTCCCGCAGCCAAGGCTCCACTGGAGCAAAGATGGCCCGGGCGCTGGGGATGGCTCTGTGGCCTCTGCCCCAGGCGCTAGAGTGGCTCTGGTCGCAACATGGCGACGCCCAGGATGGGCAGAGCATCGCCCCCTGGTGGGCAGAGCGTCGCCCCTGGTGGGCGTGCCGGGTGGATCCCGGTCGGGCGCATGCGGGAGTCTGTCTGACTGTCTCTCCCTGTTTCCAGCTTCAGAAAAATGAAAAAAAAAAAAAAAAAAAGAAATCAAAACACATAGCTTTCTCCTGAGTCAACTGCAGGTACTTAATATATTAGACTTCATAGCCAAGTTACAAAGACATAGTAACCATAAGTTCCTGGCATCGCATTCTTTTTAAAGCCCCATTATTTTAATTCCTATGTTTCTCACTAAAATTTAAGTAGAAGATAACTTTCTTCACCAGTTCTGATCTTACAGTACAGCCACTCTGCTGCCCAAAAGCAAAGGCAAATTACATCCAGGTAAAAATATGGAGAAACTGCCTGACCAGATGGTGGCGCAGTGGATAGAGCATCGGACTGGGATGCAGAGGACCCAGGTTCGAGACCCCAAGGTCACCAACTTGAGCACAGGCTAATCTGGTTTGAGCAGAAAGCTCACCAGCTTGGGCCTAGGGTCACTGGCTCGAGCAAGGGGTTACTCGGTCTGCTGAGGGCTCACGGTCAAGGCACATATGAGAAAGCAATCAATGAACAACTAACTAAGGTGTCCTAATGAAAAACTGGTGATTGATGCTTCTCATCTCTCTCCGTTCCTGTCTGTCCCTATCTATCCCTCTCTCTGACGCTCTCTGTCTCTGGGGGATAGGGGAGAGAAAAAGAATATGGAGAAACTGTAACCTTTGTGTATTACTGATTGGAATGTAAAATAGTGCGACTGCTATGGAAAAGAATACAGCAGTTTCTCGAAAATTTAAACACATAATTATTATTTGATCCAGGAATTCCACTTCTGGTACACACCCAAAAGAATTCAAAGCAAGGACTCAAACCAGTATCTGCACATATATGTTCATGGCAGTATTATCAATAATACTTAAAAGATGGAAACAAATCTTACATCCATCAGTGAATGGACTGATAAACAAAATGTGGTATATATTATACATACAATGGAATATTATTCACCTTAAAAAGAACACTGTGATACATGCTGCAACACGGATGAACCTTGAGAACATTATGCTAAGTGAAATAACCAGCCACAAAAGGATAAGTATTGTATGATTCTACTTACATAAGATATCTAGTAGAGGCAAATTCATAGACACAAACTAGAATAGTGCAGAATCTATCATCACTGGGTCTATAATCTTCACACAGCATCAGGATGGTTAACTCTTTCACGGCCCAGCACCAGTCCACAGACCAGTGGTTGAAAAATCACTGGAATAGTGGAAAGGTATCTGGAATTGGAAGTGACAGGGCAATGGGGAGTTATTGTTTAATGGGTACAGAGTTTCAGTTTGGGACGATAAAAAAGTCATGAAGATGGAAAGCAGTGATTGCACAACATTGTGTGCATATATTTAATGCCAGTGAGTTGAACTCATAAAAATTGTTAAAATGGTCAATTTTGTTATACTTACTTTACAATTAAAAATAAAAAGCAAGGCCCTGGCCGGTTGGCTCAGCGGTAGAGCGTCAATCTGGCGTGCAGGGGACCCGGGTTCGATTCCCGGCCAGGGCACATAGGAGAGGCGCCCATTTGCTTCTCCACCCCCCCCCCCTTCCTCTGTCTCTCTCTTCCCCTCCCGCAGCCAAGGCTCCATTGGAGCAAAGATGGCCCAGGCGCTGGGGATGGCTCCTTGGCCTCTGCCCCAGGCGCTGGAGTGGCTCTGGTCGCAGCAGAGCGATGCCCCGGAGGGGCAGAGCATCGCCCCCTGGTGGGCAGAGCATCGCCCCTGGTGGGCGTGCCGGGTGGATCCCAGTCGGGCGCATGCGGGAGTCTGTCTGACTGTCTCTCCCCGTTTCCAGCTTCAGAAAAATACAAAATAAACAAACAAACAAACAAATAAATAAATAAAAAACAAGTCAGCCTGACCGGAAGTGGCACAGTTGATAGAGCATCAACCTGGGACACTGATGTCCCAGATTCAAAACCACAAGGTCACCAGCTTCAATACAGGTTCATCCAGCTTGAGTACAGGCTTGCCAGCTTGAGCACGAGGTCACTGGCCTGAGCGTAGGGTTACTGACGTGATCCCATGGTCACTGGCTTGAGCACAGAGATCATTGGCTTGAAGCCCAGGGTTGCTGGCTTAAGCAAGAAGTCACTGGCTCTGCTGGAGCCCCCCCAACCCCCATCAAGGAAGTATGAGAAGCAATCAATGAACAACTAAAGTGACACAACTAAGAGTTGATGCTTCTCATCTCTCTCCCTTTCTATCTCTCCCTCCCTCTCTCTTCTTTAGAGAAATACAATAATAAAAATTAAAAATCCAAATAAACTACTCATCAGGAACTATAAGCCCACCATGACTATAATCACCTTTTTCCACTCTTCCTACCTCCCTGTGGTATGAAAAAATTGGTTTTATTGTACATCCCCTTCTCTTATCACCTTCAAATGCCTCAAACACCTGGCCTCTTGGTTCACTGGCCACAAGTTAAACCTCTCACATATAACTGCCTTTTACTCCTCCCACATCACAGAAAAAAACCCAAAGGCCTGGTCTACAGCTTGACTCAAGCCTCCTCTACCTTCACAACATCAGCTTCTCCTACCTGCTCCTTCTTTAGTTCCATACTAGCCACACCGGCCCTCTCACTGCTCCTAGAACGTATCACAGTTCAACCTCAGAGACTCTATATTTAAGTCCCTTCAGCCTGGAATGCTGCCCCGCCTCTCCAAACCCAAATATCTACCTGACCTGTACCCTGACTTCACTTAGAGCTATGAACTCAAATATCAATCAGAGAGGGATTCTCTAACTACACTTTGAAAAATAGCCTACCCTACCATCAATACCTGCCTTTCCCTAATATATTTTTCTTATAATACTCATCACTACATAACATAGTATATTTTTACTTACTGTTTATCTTTTGCACCTCATTAGAATACCCATTCCATGAGAAAGGGACTTGTTTTTGTTTATTATTGTGACCCTAGCACAATTCTTGGTATATTACTACATGCTTATCCAGTCCCTTAATGTGTTCCCTTTTTTACCAACCCTGCAGCCCACAGACAGTTATTTCAACCAACACTGTCAAATTTCTCATTTCCTTCTAAAAGGTTATGCTGGCTAAATTCATACTGCCTGCCACGTCATGCATGTCAAACTGAGCCTTTACTGTTGCTCAACAATCCTTTCTATTTTATCCCAGTGATACTAACTTTCTCCACCATCATCTCTGCCCTGACCAAATCCAACAGCCTCTTCCCTGACCCTTCTGCTTCCCTGCTACTTCTATATTCATCCTCAATAAAGCAGCCAGAGGAATCTTTAAAATAATGTATTAAATGGCTTTCTGCTTAAAACCTTCCTTAGACTTCCTTCAATCTAAACTCCTAACCACAGGCCTGACCTGTGGTGGCGCAGTGGATAAAGCATCGACCTGGAAATGCTGAGGTCGCCGGTTCGAAACCCTGGGCTTGCACGGTCAAGGCACATAAGGGAGTTGATGCTTCCAACTCCTCTCCCCTTCTCTCTTTCCTCTCTAAAAATGAATAAAAAAAAAAAGTAGGAAAAAAAAAAAAAGAGTGCTTCTCTTGTACAGATAAACTCCTAACCACAGCCACAGAGATCAACGTAGGCTGGCCCTGTCTACTTCAACCACATCTCATGTCACTATGGTGCTCATACACTTTGTTCCAGAGCCCTGGACTTCTTTCCATTCCTCAAGCTCACCAAGCTCGTTTCCACCTTGAGGGTTTTACACTAGCTTGATTTTCTTTTTTCTGATTTTTTTAAGTGAGAGGAGGGGCATTAGAGAGACAGACTCCTGCACGCGCCCACACCAAGATCCACTCAGCAACCCCCATTTGGGGCTGATGCTCTTGAATCATCCAAGTCATGCTCAGTGGTTGAGGCCGACGCTCCGACCAAATGAGCCACTGGCTGAGAGAGAGAAGGTGCAGAGGGAGGGGAAAAGAAACAGATGGTAGCTTTCTCACATGAGCTCTGACCAGGGATCGAACCTGGGATGTTCACACGCTGGGCAGATGCTCTATCCGCTTAGTCAACCAGCCAGGGCCTAACCTGATTTTCAAGTGACTGAATTCTTGTGTTTCACACCTTACCTTAATGCAGGGGTCAGGAATCTTTTTGGCTGAGAGAGCCATGAACGCCACATATTTTAAAATGAAAGCCATACAACAACCCATGTACGTTACGCATTATTATCCAATAAAAATTTGGTGTTGCCCCAGAGGACAGCTGTGATTGGCTCCAGCCACCCGCAACCATGAACATGAGCGGTAGGAAATGAATGGATTGTAATACATGAGAATGTTTTATCTTTTTAACGCTATTTTTTTTATTAAAGATTTGTCTGCGAGCCAGATGCAGCCATCAAAAGAGCCACATCTGGCTCACGAGCCATAGATTCCCGACCCCTGCCTTAATGTCACCTCACCCAGAAGTAGTCACTCAGTCAATCTATCAACTGCTCTGTTTTAATTCTATTCAGATCACATTTCAATGACTGCCTCTATAAGAACCAGATCTAGTCTATTAAGAATGCCTGGTATAGCCTGACCAGGCAGTGGCGCAGTAGATAGAGCGTCGGACTGGGATGCAGAAGGACCCAGGTTCGAGACCCCGAGGTCGCCAGCTTGAATGTGGGCTCATCTGGTTTGAGCAAAAGCTCACCAGCTTGGACCCAACGTCGCTGGCTCCAGAAAGGGGTTACTCAGTCTGCTGAAGGCCCGTGGTCAACGCATATATGAGAAAGCAATCAATGAACAACTAAGGTGTCGCCACGAAAAACTGATGATTGATGCTTCTCATTTCTCTCTGTTCCTGTCTGTCCCTATCTATCCCTCTCTCTAACTCTCTCTCTGTCTCTGTTAAAAAAAAAAAAAAAAAAAAAAAAAAAAGAATGCCTGGTACAAAAAGATGTTCCATAAATATTCAGTAATTTGGGCCCTGGCCGGTTGGCTCAGCGGTAGAGCGTCGGCCTAGCGTGCGGAGGACCCGGGTTCGATTCCCGGCCAGGGCACATAGGAGAAGCACCCATTTGCTTCTCCACCCCTCCGCCGCGCTTTCCTCTCTGTCTCTCTCTTCCCCTCCCGCAGCCAAGGCTCCATTGGAGCAAAAATGGCCCGGGCGCTGGGGATGGCTCTGTGGCCTCTGCCTCAGGCGCTGGTGTGGCTCTGGTCGCAACATGGCGACGCCCAGGATGGGCAGAGCATCACCCCCTGGTGGGCAGAGCGTCGCCCCTGGTGGGCGTGCCGGGTGGATCCCCGTCGGGCGCATGCGGGAGTCTGTCTGACTGTCTCTCCCTGTTTCCAGCTTCAGAAATATCAAAAAAAAAAAAAAAAAAGAAAAAAAAAATTCAGTAATTTGGTAATTGCAATGTTTTTCCTAAATATTATCTTCACCCAGGATATCAATCTCACCACTAATTATACACCTAATAGAGAACCTCAAAATTTAAAAAATAGGATAAAAATTCTAGTTTTCTTTCTCTTTGCCTAAAAGTTCCTTGATTCAATGTCTCTTCCATTTATCTGTCTGGTTTCTCAGTAGAAAAGTTGCTACTCTTTGCCCATGCTCTTGATCTCAAAACATCTTATGTTCTCTGGGCAATTATCACTCTATTATTTAAGTTACTCTACATGTTTAAACTACTTTAATAGATCACTCCCTTTTACCTAAAAATATATTTATACTAAGTGCTAACGCTAAAATATCTTCTCCTATGTGGCTAATTTCTAGAAATTAGCCACATTAGTGATCACTGCTTCATTTCCTGTACAAACTTCTTGAAAAACATTCTATTTTACTCTTTCTGCTGTACATTTTGTAAAACCATTTACTTAACCTCTTACTATTCATCCTGGTCTACTCAATCTGTTCTCTTAGTACTAGAGTATTAAAATCCTTAATATTTCTTTTTCCTTTTTTTTTTAAGTGAGAGGAGGGAAGATAGTGAGACTGACTCCCACATGCACCCCAACTAGAATCCACCCGGCAGCATCTGTACGGGGCCAATGCTCAAATCAACCAAGCTATTTTTAGCACCTCAGGCTGAGGCGCTCAGACCAACCCAATCATCCTCAGCATCTGGGGCAGACACTCAAACCAATTGAGCCAATGGCTGCAGGAGAAAAAGAGGGAGAGAAAAGTAGATGGTCACTTCTCTTGTGTGCCCTGACCGGGAATTAAATCCAGACACGTATACACTGGGCCAATGCTCTATATACTGAGCCAAATGGCCAGGGCCAAAAGTCCTTTTCTATAGTATCTCATCCCTCTGAAAAGCCATTCATTAAAATTCTTTATTTCACTTCAAAGAAAAACACTACATAATTCTGGTTTCCTTCATACTTTTCTTATTTAAAACTTTTTCTCATTTATTGATTTTACAAAGAGTAAGGCAGAGAGAGGGAGAGAGAGAGAGAGAGAGAGAGGGAGGGAGGGAGATAGATATCTGTTTCTTCTTGTATGTGCCCTTACCAGGGATCGAACGGGCAACCTCTGTGCATTGGGATGATGCTCTAACCCCACCAAGCTATCTGGCCGGGGCTACTGATTCTTTTTAACAACAGCCACCTATTGTTAAAAAGTGTCTACAATAGACACTTCCTAAAGTTCAGTGCTTTACCATTTTCTCTCTGCTCTCTGCTAAAATACTGGAAATGTTATCAACTTCCACAGTTTAAACACTAGGTGAATTACTCAAAATTCTGTATTTCATGGCATAAATTATCTTATCCTAAATTTCAGTCTCATATATCCACATTGAAGGAGATAATTCTCAAAGCTCTACCTGTACCTCAAAAATCCAAATGTGTCTAACAGAAGCCATCATGTTACAGTCCCACTCTTTTACCCCCAATACAACCCTCTCCTCATGGTTTCCTTATTTTTCTGTTCATGGTACCATCATACTTCCAACCACTAGAACTCAAAATCTTGGATTTCTTTATAGGAATTCTTTCTTCTATATTCCCTGCCAAATCTACCTATGAAATCTAACCTGCAAAATGAATTCACATATCACTGACTTTCAATCCTTCTACTCATTCAGGTAGTCATTATTTCATTTCTTCAGCACTTACCAATGCTGTAATCAATCAATTAATTTCATGTCTATTTGCTGACTAAAACCCCAGTCTAACAGGCAAGATAACCACAGGAAGGGAATGTCTGTCCTTGTTAACAATACAACTAAGGTTGACCATGTTATTTATCATCCAAACTAGTATGCTGAGAATAAAAAAGGTCATTAAAAATATGTGAGTAATTACACAACATTATGTGACAATTATATCACAAAGTTGGAAAAAAAAGTTGGGCATTAATTGATCTACAAGAGCCTTAAACGAAGATATATAGTCACACGAACTGTAACTCCAATGTTTACCTAAAGGATTGCTGCATCCTAAGTACATACTACACAATGTTTTAATAAATAAAAAACTGAAATATTCAATTTATCACCTTTCTCATTCTTTCCTCCGCTGAAAGCTTATTTCCAGCCACAAATGTCCTGAAATGGGCCCTACACTGCAGCCAGCCATTCCATCCTAACTGCCAAATTAAATACAGCTTCTTTAGTTTTCAGTTAACCTCTCTATAAAGCTTTCAACACTACTGGCCCCTCCACACTCTTCTGTGAAGCTCTGTTAACTCTACGGTAAACATAATCTTAAGCACAGATTGTGTTAAAACTAAGCTTAGGATTCCCCCAACCCTCACCCCAACCCTCACTCCCACCCCAGATAAATTAAAAGATAGATTCTAACCAATATTCACATTTTCCTTCTATATTTAACTCTGGAAAAATAATGTAAGTAATCAAAGATACAAAATTGAATACTTACCTTGAAATGGAAGCCCCCACTTCAATCTTTCAGGAAAACAGATGGCATTACTTATTTTTTAAAAGTGACGTTTTCATGGAAGACTTTTTCAGATTAGAAGATACACTACAAAAAAAATTGAAGATAAAAGGTATTAACACTTAAATGGGAAAAATTAAAAGTAAATAAATTTTATTATATTTATAACATCTAATTGCTCATGACTCTATTTTTAAATATGAGAGAAATACAGAACACTCAAAAACCACAATATGAAAATTAAAGAACATCAGCATGACCAGTGGTAGCACAGTGGATAGTGTGTCGACACAGGTCATTGAGGTCCAAAGTTTGAAACCCTGAGGTCACCAGATTGAGTGCAAGCTTGCAGCTTGAGTGCAGGGTTGCCAAGTTGAGGGTGGATCATCAACATGATCCCAAAGTCACTGGCTTGAAAAATGGGTCACTGGCTCAGCTTGAGCCCCCCGGTAAAGGCACATATGAGAGGCAATCGAAGAACAACTAAAATGAAGCAACTGCAAGTTGATGCTTTCTCATCTCTCTCCCTTCCCGTCTGCCTCTCTTTAAAAAAAAAAATTCTAGAACGTCAGAAGTAGAAGGAACATAAGTGGACATCCTGTGCAACTAAATGATGTCATTTAGATCACCTTTTCTTTTTTGAAACTTTTTTATATAATAAGCTAGTTTTATTCGTACTTCTCAAATCATTCCTGGAGAAGCAGATGGACGCCTCTCCTGTGTGCCCTGGCCGGAAATCAATCCAAGAACTTCCACACATCGGGCCGATGCTCTACCACTAAGCAAACTGGCCAGGGCCGACAAAGTTATTTTTAAAAAGGAATAATAGGCTGGCTGACTGTGCTTCTCCACATCTTCCCCTCTCATTTCTCTATCTCTCTCCCCCGCCACTCCTGCAGCCATGGCTTGATTGGAACAAGTTGGCCCGGGCACTGAGAACGGCTCCATAGCCTCCACCTCAAGCGCTAATAAGAGCTCAGTTGATGAGCAACAAAGCAATGCCCTAGATGGGTACAGCATCGCCCCCTAGTGGGCTTGCCAGGTGGATCCCAGTCAGGGAACATGCAGGAGTCTGTCTCTGCCTCCTTTCCTCTCACTGAATAAAATTAAATAAATAAAAATAACTTTGTCACATATGTATATATCCCCTAAATAAGATACTTCTCACAAAAATTCGGGGATCTTTCATCACTGAATATGAAGCTATAAAATATCCCCTAATTTTTGTGAGCAGTATATTTTGTTTGGCCTGACCAAACGATGGTGCAGTGGATAGAGCACTGGCCTGAGACAAAGGACCCAGGTTCAAAACTCTGAGATCACCATGGGCTCACCTGGCTTGAGTGCTGGCTCACCAGCTTGAGCACAGGGTTGCTGGCTTGAGTGTGGGATCATAGACATGACCCAATAGCTTGAACCCAAAGGTCGCTGGGTTGAAGCCCAAGGTCACTGGTTTGAGACCAAGGTCGGTCACTAGCTTGAGCAAGGGGTCAATGGTTCGGTCAATGGGATTACCAACCTCCCAGACAAAGTACACATGAGAAAGTAATCAATGAACAACTAAGGTGCTTCAAAGAAGAACTGATGTTTCTCATCTCTCTACCTTCTTGTTTGTCCCTCTTACTAAAAAATAATAATATTTTGTTTGTTTGTGGCCCCTGCTCCCTTTTTCAGCTTGATACGATGCTTGAAGTTTTTAGAAACTTGAATTTTTCCACCCAGTATTTACATTACATTTTCATTGCTCTACAGTATTTCATTATATATATAAATATGCCACAATGTATTTAACAATCCTGCTGACAGATAGTTGGATGTTTTATAGGTTTTGCTTTTATCAATATTATTACACAAGTCTTCAGGTGAACAGAACAAGAAATTCTTTAGGGCATGCTTTAAACCTTAGACATGAAATTGGTAGGTTATACAAAATGCAAATTCCCAAATTTACCAAAAATGCCAAATTGTCTTCCAATTTTATCACTTTACCAATCAATGCACTGGCAGTATATGAATTGATAACATATCCTCTCCAATACTTAGTAAAGTTAGATTTCTTAACTGACAACACTGTAGAACACATAAAATGATATCACATTGTGATTCAGTTTTATTTGTCTGATTAGGTTGAAGGTTTTTCACATGTTTATTAATTACATGTTCCTTTCTACACTCTTTTGTTCACAGATTTTAGGCATTATTGGGTTGTCCTTTTCTTATTAATTAGTAGGTTTTACATATTCAGGACCAAGACTGGCTACATTGTAGGGCCAATGTAATATATATAAAAAATGCAAGACTGGCCCTGGCTGGTGGCTCAGTGGATAGAGCGTCACCAGGTGTACGTAAGTCCCAGGTTCAATACCCAGTCAGGGCACACAGGAGAAGCAACCATCTGCTTCTCACTCCTTCCCTTTCTCTCCGGCTTCCCCTCCACAGCCAGTGGCTCTACTGGTTTGAGCATGGCCCCGGGCGATGAGGATAGCTCCATTGGAGTACATCAGCCTCAGGCACTAAAAACAGCTCAGTACTTAAGCATTGGCCCCAGATGGGGTTGCTGGGCATATGCAGGAGTCTGCCTATCTCCCCTTCTCTCCCTCAAAGTAATAATAATAGTTTTAAAAAAAGGAGGGCCACTTATTCAAAAATTAAGAATTTCATGAAAATAACAGTTTAGCACTAAAATAAGAATGGGTCCCTGGCCCTGGCCAGTTGGCTCAGCGGTAGAGCGTCGGCCTGGCGTGCGGGGGACCCGGGTTCAATTCCCGACCAGGGCACATAGGAGAAGCGCCCATTTGCTTCTCCACCCCCCCTCCTTCCTCTCTGTCTCTCTCTTCCCCTCCCGCAGCCAAAGCTCCATTGGAGCAAAGATGGCCCGGGCGCTGGGGATGGCTCCTTGGCCTCTGCCCCAGGAGCTAGAGTGGCTCTGGTCTACGCCCCGGAGGGGCAGAGCATCGCCCCTGGTGGGCGTGCCGGGTGGATCCCAGTCGATCCCAGTCGGGCGCATGCGGGAGTCTGTCTGACTGTCTCTCCCTGTTACCAGCTTCAGAAAAATACAAAAAAAGAAAGAAAAAAAAAAAAAAAAAAAGAATGGGTCCCTGGCTGGATAACCATCACTCCTAAAGTACAAAGGCTGTGGCTTCAATCCCTGTTCAGGGCAAATACAGGAACAGATCAAATCGATGTCTTGTCTATCTCTCTCTCTTCTTTCCTCTCTCTAAAATCAATCAATAAATAAATAATCATGGGTCCTGTGTAACTGCACAGCTTGCACTGTTTAGCCTGACCAGGTGTAGCAGTGGATTGAGCGCTGGCCTGGAACGCAGAGGACCCAGGTTCAAAACCTCGAGGTCACCAGCTTAAGCACAGGGTCACTGGCTTGAGTGTAGGATCATAGATATAACCCCATGGTCGCTGGCTTGAGCCCAAAGGTCGTTGGCTCGAACAAGGGGTCAATCACTCTGCTTTAGCTCCCCAGTCAAGGCACATATAAAAAACCAATCAAAGAATTAAGGTGCCACAACGAAGAATTGATGCTTCTCATCTTTCCCTTCCTGCCTGTTTGTCCCTATCTGTCCCTCTCTCTGTCTCTCACTTAAAGAAAAAAAAGAGGCAGCCCTGTTTAGGACACTAATTACCTATTATATACAGTATTTATTTTCCAAGTGCCTGGTTTATCTTTTCATTGTATTTGTGGTGTCTTCAGATAAACAATTTTAATGTGGTCAAAACTGTCATCTTTTTTTTAGTTGACTCTTCTTATTGAGAAAATCTTATAGTCTCCATAAAGTTTTATGGCTTTGCCTTTCCATTTGAGCTCTAAACCATGGGTGCTTTCCAAGAATTACTAAACTCATAGCCCTCTCCTCTTAACTGTTATCTCTCATTCTTCACTAATAACATTTTATAGGACTTCATAACCTTTATGATACCTGCATCCTAATCAATATCATTTAATTCATTTCTGGGCAAGCTCAAATTTGATTGGAATCTGTACTGCATACCAAGTCTGGAATTACTGACATTTGTGAGTAGCACTACAAGTCAGAAATGTTAATTAAAAAGTTCAAGCATCTGGTTAAAACAATTATTTTTTAAAAGGGAAAAAAGGTGTGACTGGACAACTCGGTTGGTTATAACATCATCCCAAAGCACAGAGGTTGCCGATTCAATCCCTGGTCAGGGCACATACAGGAACAGATCAATGTTCCTGTCTTTCCTGTCTCTCTCTCTCTCTCACTAAAAATATTAAAAAATAAAATAAAAAGGGAATAAAGGCCTCTCTTCCTCTCCCTCCTCTTCCTCTAGACATGTTTTCATTGCCCTCTTCTTTCTTCTTTTTTTTTTTTTCATTTTTTCTGAAGCTGGAAACAGGGAGAGACAGTCAGACAGACTCCCGCATGCGCCCGACCGGGATCCACCCGGCACACCCACCAGGGGCCACGCTCTGCCCATCCTGGGCGTCGCCATGTTGCGACCAGAGCCACTCTAGCGCCTGGGGCAGAGGCCACAGAGCCATCCCCAGCGCCCGGGCCATCTTTGCTCCAATGGAGCCTTGGCTGTGGGAGGGGAAGAGAGAGACAGAGAGGAAAGCGCGGCGGAGGGGTGGAGAAGCAAATGGTCGCTTCTCCTGTGTGCCCTGGCCGGGAATCGAACCCGGGTCCTCCGCACGCTAGGCCGACGCTCTACCGCTGAGTCAACCGGCCAGGGCTCTCTTCTTTCTTCTAAGCTCTAAGGCAGCGGTTCTCAACCTGTGGGTCGCGACCCCAGCGGGGGTCGAACGACCAAAACACAGGGGTCGCCTAAAGCCATATATGTATTTTCCGATGGCTTTAGGCGACCCCTGTGTTTTGGTCGTTGGACCCCCGCCGGGGTAATGACCCACAGGTTGAGAACCGCTGCTCTAAGAGACCCACGAAGACTTGCAGCCAGGGGAACAGTGGGTAGCGGCAGCTTGTCCTGGACTAACCCCTGAACCTGTCTCCAAAGACCCCTTTTCTCTGACCTTCTTTCTGCATGGCCATTAAGTTCTTGCTCTACTTGTACAAAAAACTTCAAGTTTTATTAAATTGGTAGGTAGCAAAGAAGAGTATAACTGTTGCTATTAAAGTTGAAAATCTTTTTCATTTTCTACCTTCAAAAGAAAATTCAGCTAGGAAGCAAATAACTTAATTCTAGTCTTGGTTTCTTTGTTTTTCAAATAAGATAAATAATATGATTTTTAAAGTGAGAGAAATGTTACAAAACAAATTTTAGAATGATGTCAAACTATATCAAACTGCTTACTTTTCCAAAAGCAAGGGGAAAAAAGGAAAGAAGGTAGGAAGGGAGGGAGGGAGGGAGGGAGGGAGGGAGGGAGGGAGGGAGGGAGGGAGGGAGGGAGGGAGGGAAGGAGAGAGGTAGGGAGGGAGGAAGGGGAAAAGAAAAAAAGAAAAGAAGGAAGGAAATTGCCTGGCCTGTGGTGGCGCAGTGGATAAAGCGTCGACCTGGAAATGCTGAGGTCGCCGGTTCAAAACCCTGGGCTTGCCTAGTCAAGGCACATATGGGAGTTGATGCTTCTAGCTCCTCCCCCGTCTCTCTCTCCTCTCTCTCTCTCTCTCCTCTCTAAAATGAATAAATAAAATAAAATTTAAAAAAATTAATAAAAAAAAAGATATTTAAGAAGGAAGGAAATGTAAAGGTATCAATAAACTTGAAATTAACCAATTTGCTGGCGCAGGATGTTAATAGTGGGGAAGGCTATGTTTGTGGTGACAGAGATACATGAGAACTCTTTGTTCTTTCTGCTTAATTTTGCTGTAAGCCTAACACTGCTCTAAAAAATAACGTCTATTTTAAAAGGAAAAAAGAGCCCTGGCCAGTTGGTTCAGTGGTAGAGCGTCGGCCTGGCGTGCAGGGGTCCTGGGTTCAATTCCCGGCCAGGGCACACAGGAAAAGCACCCATCTGCTTCTCCACCCCTCCCCCTCTCCTTCCTCCCTGTCTCTCTTTTCCCCTCCTGCAGCCAAGGCTCCATTGGAGCAAAGTTGGCCCGGGCGCTGAGGATGGCTCCATGGCCTCTGCCTCAGGCGCTAGAATGGCTCTGGTTGCAACAGAGCAATGCCCTAGACGGGCAGAGCATCGCCCCCTGGCAGGTGTGCCAGGTGGATCCTGGTCGGGCACATACAGGAGTCTGTCTGACTGCCTCCCGTTTCCAACTTCAGAAAAATACAAAAAAAATAAATAAATAAAGGAAAAAAGAAAGTGGCAATGTTTTGATTGCAGGAAAAAAAATTTGACACAATATCAGCTAATAATATAAGTATAATGCTTACTGTTCTTGGACAGTCAACAAAATTACTCTGTTTTCATCACAGAATTCAAAAAAGTTATTCTTTAAATTTTTTATTTATGGATTTTTAGAAAGGAAGCAAAGGATAAAGGGAGGGAGGGAGGAACATCAATTTGTTGTTCCACTCATTTATGCATTCATTGGTTGATGCTTGTATGTGCCCTGTGTCAGGGATCGAACCTGCAACCTTGGCTACCAGGATGACACCCGAAACCAAAGAACCTGCGACCCTGGCTATCCGGATGACACTCGAAACCAAAAGTGCTACCCTGCCCGAGCTAAAAAATATTATTCTTAAAGTTCCTAAAATTGCTTTAGGTATGAAGAATGTTATTAATGATCTTACACATTAAGATCCTCTGACACAACTTCATTTTGGGGTGGGGAGGAAAGGAAATAATTTACGAGAAGGAAAATGTTCTACACAAACAATAAATATCCATTAAACTTTAAAGAGATGGGGGTAGAGGGAGAATTTCAAAAGCTCACACTGAGAATGGTCCATGACCAAATCAAATTCCTACAAAGGTTCCATCTCTGGTCCATGTTCAAGTTAAAAGTACTTTGCCACAAAAACAAAACAAAAAACATTATGTCTCAATCATGCAGTTTATATTACAATTCAAGAGCTGGGTAAACTATTCTATTTAAATATAATCATTTCAATCTCCGATCCTTCACCCACAAATAAGCAAGCCAAACCATGTAAGTTCCAAAATCATTTCATGGTAAAGATGCTCATCTCTCTCCTCCTTCATCCTATACCCAGAGTAACCCTCATAAAGTACCACAAAGTCCTAGCCCAACATCAAAAGAAAGTATAGTAATTTCTACTCCACCATTTACTTTTATAAAATGCAATTAGAACAGTCAAAAGTATGCTTTGAGGCCCTGGCCGGTTGGCTCAGTGGTAGAGCGTCGGCCTGGCGTGCAGGAGTCCCGGGTTCGATTCCCGGCCAGGGCACACAGGAGAAGCGCCCATCTGCTTCTCCACCCCTCCTCCTCTCCTTCCTCTCTGTCTCTCTCTTCCCCTCCCGCAGCGGAAGCTCCATTGGAGCAAAGTTGGCCCAGGCACTGAGGATGGCTCTGTAGCCTCTGCCTCAAGCACTAGAATGGCTCTGGTTGCAACAGAGCGATGCCCCAGATAGGCAGAGCATCGCCCCCTGGTGGGTATGCTGGGTGGATACTGGTCGGGCACATGTGGGAGTCTGACTGCCTCCCCCTTTCCAGCTTCAGCGAAAAAAAAAAAAAGTATGCTTTGATACCTATTACCCAAGAAATAACCAGATTAAGGCTGCTGATGCATGAGTTTGCCAATCTATTTTTTCTTCTTAACAAATGTAGATTATATAATCTGGTTTTTCTAATAAAGTTTTTTTTAACTAATATAGCTAATTATCTTAGGAGAAAAGGAGTTCTCATTAATACTCCACAAAATAAATATTAAAATCACAATACCACTGTGTACTCACCAGAATAGATAAAAATTAAAGAAACTAATGATACCCAGGCTTGCAGAGGACATGAAGCAATGGAAATTCACTTACCTTTATGACACAGGAACTCCACCCTAGATAAAGTATTTTTATATTCGTTTCAAGTATACAGCATAGTGCTTAGAAATTTACATAATTTAAGAAGTGATTGCCCCAATAAGTCTAATACCACCTGGCCCAATACATAATTATTACAATATTATAGCCCATATTCCCTATTTTGTACCTTACATCCTTGTACTACTTTTTTCCTCATAACTACTTTGCAACTCCCAACTGTACTTCTTACTCCCTTCTTTTTGCCCAGCCCCCAACCACCCTTCCCTCTGGCAACCATTAGTTTGTTCTCTATATCTATGAGTTTATTTCTTTTTTGTTTGTTCATCTATACTGTTCTTTAGACTTGTCTTTCTCTGACTTAGTTCACTTAGCATAATACCCTCTAGATCCATCCATTTTGTCATAAATGGTAAGATTCCATCTTTTTATGGCTGAGTAATATTCCATTGTATATATGTACCACATCTTCCTTATCCAGTCATCTACTGACAGGTACTTAGGCTGCTTCCAAGTTTTGGATATTTTAAATAATGCTGCAATAAACATAGAGATGCATATACCTTTTTAAATTAATGTTTTGGGTTTCTCCAGATAATTACCCAGAAGTGGAATTGCTGGGCCATAAGGTAGTTCTATGTTTTTAATTTTTCAAGGAACTGCTATACTGTTTTTCCATAGTGGCTGTAACAATTGCAATCCCACCAACAATGTGCAGAGGTCCCCTTTACTCTGCACTCTCGCCAACACTTCTTGTTTGCTAAATGTGCACACATTTCAACAATAACAATTTGCTAGATGTTCACAGCAGCATTATTCAAAATAGTAAAAAACTGTAAACCCAAAACAGAATGGATAAATTATATTATCACAATGAAATACTATATATATTGCAATGAAAATGAAGTCTTTAAAGCTTTATAAAAATGAACTGATATATTAAAATATGCAAGATGTTAAGCAAAAAGATAAAGTACAGGATAGTTTCTGTAATGTACTTTTGGCAGAAGAGTAAAGATGTAAAGAAATAAAAATCTATATTACTATTTTTATGTGTATAAGAGACGTTGAAAGATTACACAAAGAACTAGTATATACTAATCTCTTGGGCAGAGTGAGATGTTAGGGTTATGGGGTGACTATGATTTGGTTAGTTGAGAATAGGGTATAAGACTTTATCTTTTCATACCCTTTATTTTTGAACTACAGGAATCTTTTATACAGTATAAATGTAAATAATCAAGAAAAAGAATTCAAATGCCATAGACATATTTTTAAATCAATTCAGATGTGAACATCTGAATTACACAAAGATATTTCAACAAAAATAATTTCTAAATCCCTCAAAAAAAAGTTAAAAGCCTGTGCCTCAAATAATGGGAGCCATTCTTATACATCATAAGAATGAGGATATAGCTTTGTCCATCTTAAAGCTTTGTGGAGCAACTCACAACTACATATAACAGATAAATCTCACAAGCATGTTGTTGAATAAGACATCAGAAGCAAAAGTACTACTTCCATGACAATGTTCAAAAAATGGGCAAAACTAATCTATGGTGTCAGAACAGTAACTATCTCTGGGAAAGAAATAAGCAGTAGTGACAGGGGTGGAGAGGGGAGTTGAACACATAAGGAGAGTTTCTAAACTCCTAGCAATGTTCTACTTCTTGGTGGTGGTTACATGGCTCTGTTTACTTTGTGATAAGTCACAATGCTATACATTGATGTCTTTTGGCCTTTCACTATGTGTTATACTCGACTGAAAAGTTAAAAGGAGGAAAAAAGAAAACGCCAACACAGTGAAACACTATCTCACGTCTGCTAGGCTGATCAAAAGGACTGACAATATCAACTGCTCCTGAGAATTTGGAACGACCAAATCATTTTTCCTGTTGACAGTATAAATTAATATAACCTCTTAAGAAAAGACTCTGGTATTATCTAACATATTATATCAATTTTAAGATGAGGTTTGAGCCACATTTTAACATCTTTGCTATAGAAGTGCATCTGACCGTCACTATCAGTCAGGCAGCAGGTATAACCAGGTCACGGCCCACACATGTGAGCTTGATACTTTTTCCTGATAGCCTAATCAGACAACTACAACTCATTAATATTTCAGAACACAAACCACGTAAGGACCATTTGAGATAAGAATAAGTATCCTGGCTGGGTCTGAAATTTTTGTTGACAACTTCTGAAAAATCACTAAAACAGCCTGACCTGTGCTGGTACAGTGGATAAAAGCATCAACCTGGAATGCTGAGGCCGCCAGTTCGAAACCCCAGGCTTGCCTTGTCAAGGTACATACCAGAAGCAACTACTATGAGTTGATGCTTCCCACTCTTCCCCCTTTCCTTTCTCTATATAAAATCAATAAATAAATTTTAAATCAACAAAACCCTCAGAATGAATGTCAATGCTGCCTGACCTGTGGTGGCACAGTAGATAAAGCATCAACCTGGAACACTGAGTTCACTGGTTCAAAACCCTGGGCTTGCCTGGTCAAGGCACATATGGGAGTTGATGCTTCCTGCTCCTCCCCCCTTCTCTCTCTCTCTCTCTCTCCTAAAATGAATAAAAAATTTTTTTTAAATATCAATGCTTATGAAAATTCATCTCACTATACTTGTGTCCTCTGCTGTACATATTATACATGAATGAGGGAAAAACAAGAATGCCCGGGGTTGGGGGGTGGGCAGAGTAGAGAAGGACATAAGGGGAGACTTGACTTGGGGGATAAACACACAATATGGTGTACATTAGATATGTTGTAGAATTGTGCACCTGAAACCTGTATAATTTTGTTAACCAGTGTCACCTCAATAAATTCAGTTAAAGAAATAAAAATTAAATAACTAAAAAAATGTGCCTGACCTTTGGTGGCGCAGTGGAATAAAGCGTCAACCTGGAACACTGAGGTCGCCAGTTCGAAACCCTGGGCTTGCCTGGTCAAGGCATATGTAGAAGTTGATGCTTCCTGTTCCTCTCCCCCTGCTCTCTCTCTCTCTCTCTCTCTCAAAATGAATAAAATATAAAAATATAAAATAAAATATGCCCTGGCCGGTTTGCTCGGTGGTAGAGCATTGGCCTGGCGTGCAGGAGTCCCGGGTTCGATTCCCGGCCAGGACACAAAGAAGAAGTGCCCATCTGCTTCTCCACTCCTCCCCCTCTCCTTCCTCTCTCTCTCTTCCCCTCCCGCAGCCAAGGCTCCACTGGAGCAAAGTTGGCCCAGGCGCTGAGGATGGCTCCATGGCCTCTGCCTCAGGCGCTAGAGTGGCTCTGGTTGCAACAGAGCATTGCCCCCTGGTGGGCATGCCAGGTGGATCCCGGCCCAGCACATGCAGGAGTCTGTCTGACTGCCTCCCTGTTTCCAACTTCAGAAAAATACAAAATAAATAAATAAATAAATAAAATATAAAGATAACATCATTTCTGCTTGAAAACGCCATGAAAGTTCACAGAAAAGTCTTAAAAAATATCAGACCCTTAACCTTACTCATTACAAGAATGCAAATTAAAACTACAGTGTGACAGACACCATTTCAACATACCTGTATGGCAAAAATCCCTATTTGCCAGTTACCGTTTGCCAGGCTGTGAAGATATATATATATCATCTGGCCCTGGCAAGGTGACTCAGTGGATAAGCATCATCCTGGCATGCCAAGGTCACGGGTTTGATTCCTCAGTCAGGGCACGAATGAGAAACAATCAATGAGTACACAACTAAATGGAATAACTAAGTAGAATGATGAGTTGATGCTTCTCTACCTCCCCCTTCCCCTGTCTTCCTTCCTCTCTCTCAAATCAATGGAAAATTTTTTCAAAAATTACATATTAACAAGCCACCATAACAATAAAATGGTAATTATGTGAATCATATGAAGAACTTGTTAATCTTATTGTGGTATATATTTTGCAATATATACATGTATCAAATAATCACATTGTCCACTTTAAACTTATACAATGTTATATGTCAATTAAATCTTAATAAAGCTGTGGGTGAGGAAAGAAGTATACATTATCCCTTATTATTGGTGAAAGAGCCTTAGTCTAAACATAAGGGCAATTTGGCAATGTCCGAAAATGAGAGATATTTAGATTTTGCTTAGCAATATCATATCTGAATTTATTCCATAATTATATACTTGCATATGGGCAAAATGTAATTCATTGCAATATTGTTACAATAATAAAAAAGTGGAAACAACCCAAATGTCTACCAACAGAGAACTGGTTAAATAAATTATCCAGAGGGAAACCATACAAGTTAAAACAAAACAAAACTAGGCCTGACCTGTGGTGGCGCAGTGGATAAAGCGTCGACTTGGAAATGCTGAGGTCGCCGGTTCAAAACCCTGGGCTTGCCTGGTCAAGGCACATATGGGAGTTGATGCTTCCAGCTCCTCCCCCCTTCTCTCTCTCTGTCTCTCTCTCCTCTCTCTCCCTCTCCGTCTCTCTCCTCTCTAAAAATAAATAAAGTAAAAAAAAAAAAAAAAAAAGACTAAAACAAAACAAAACTATATATACTCTATGGAAAGATCTTTTGTGAACATCTCCATTGTTAAGTAAAAAAAAAAAATTGTGCAAAGGGAAGGGTGGAAGACCAATTCGCAAAACGACAGGTATAATAATATGCCACCTTTGGAGTTAGAGAGTTTTTTGGATTGAGATAAAAATAAGAATCTGTATTTTTGTTGTCTCTATCTATATAAACTCTAGAAGGATACATAAGCGGTTAATAGTTTCCTGGGCAGGGTGGAGTGTGGGAGGAATAGAGGGAAAAAGGAACAGCCCAGATGAAAACTAGGAGTGGGAGAGCTTCCATTGTTCCTTTTAATATTGAAAGAGTTTTTAATCCCATAAGAATCTATTACTACTCTACATAGATTAGTGAACTAATAAGCAAAAATAGGATCCAAGTACTGTCAACACACACACACACACACACACACACACACACACGATAGAAACTATTATTTTACCATTTCAGTAACAGAGACTCCAGCATTACCCCATCTCACTAAAGTTTGTACTGTGACCCTATCCAAGTGTCTTAAGTCAAAAGCCCAAGATCTCTAATGCTAGTCTCCTTGAGAAAGGGTATTTTTCCATAATTCCATTTTGCTCCTCTTAAGATCAGGGTGAACCTCTTCTTCCCTAGATTCATAAAGTCTCTGTTTCTTCTGAACCAAGCTTCACTTAAGGGTTCTCTCACTCTCACATGTAAGTCCAAGGGTTAGTCTTTTCTACTCACCGGCAAGTCACCCTAATTACTAAGTCATAGTAAAACCGACAAAAGGGAAGAGACACCCGGAGTTTGCCATCAATGTCTCCTCCTTAAACTAAAACAATGAGAGAGCCCCTATCCTGAATTGTCCTCCAATAGTAAATTATATCATCCATCTCTCATTTACCTATAATGCTTTTTCTCTAGAGCACCTCCTGCTTCTCCAAGGCTCACTCCCATGAGAGTATTACAGTGCATTACAAATATTAGTTTGGCCTGACCTGTGGTGGCGCAGTAGATAAAGTGTTGACCTAGAAATGCTGAGGTTGCCGGTTTGAAACCCTGGGCTTGCCTGGTCAAGGCACATATGGTTGATGCTTCCAGCTCCTCCCCACCTTCTCTCTCTGTCTCTCTCTCTCTCCCTTTCTCTCTCCTCTCTAAAATGAATAAATAAAATAAAAAATAAAACAAACAAAAAAAGAACAAATATTAGTTTGCTGGTCTACCTACTTGACTGGATCCCTCAGGATAAGGAGACAGTCATATTCACATTTATACTCCAAAAACCCAGCAAATTATCTTTGCATATGGTAATCAAAAATGTACACAAAATAAATTAAAGAAACTACACTTGTAAATAATTTTAAGTGTGGCCAAAATTCCACACTTATGTTCTGCTTATCCTCAAATGTGTATTACTTCATTATGCCCGTTTTGAAGGAAACAGCACCTCAGCAACACTTTTCCTTTCCAGATCTCGTCAAACAGCTTGGTTTGTCAGAGCATCCTCCCAAAGTGCAGAGGTTGCCAGTTCAAACCCCAGTCAGGGCACACACAGGAACAGATTAATGTTCCTGTTTCTTTCTCTCTCTCTTTCTTCCTCTCCCTCTCTCTCCCTTCCTCTGTCTCTAAAATCAATAAATTAATTTCTAAATAAATAAATAAATAACACTTGCCCTTAGTGAAATACATATCTCAGTATCTTAGATATCTTAGACATAAAGTTTTCATATATATAAAACAACTGAAAATATTAAGAACACATCTCATTACTTTAGAAGTATTACATAAAAATATGTGAAAAGTATATATGTCTATTTTTTTTCCTTTTCAATGACCATTTGTTCATTTTTTTCTCTTCTAAAAGAAATTATGAGAGCTTTAGCTGGATAGCTCAGAGCATCATATGCAAAGGCTGCAGGTTTTGGGGGGAGGTTGTCTTCGAGAGAGACAGAGAGAGTCAGGAAAGAAGACAGATGAGAAGCATTAACCATAGATGCGCCACTTCAATTGTTCATTGATTATTTTTCATACCTGTCTGCACAGTGGCAGCGGCGGGGGGGGGGGGGGGGGGCAGCTGGGCTTAAATGGAGCTGGTAAACCCTTGTTCAAGCCAGAGACTCTGGCGTCAGGCCAGCCATCATCATGTTGATGATCCTGCACTCACACTGGTGAGCCTGTGCTCAAGCCAGATGAGCCCGCATTCAAGCTGGAGACCTCGAGGTTTCAAGCCTGGGATCCCAGATTGACAGTCTATCCGCTGTACCACCACTAGTAGGCAAAGGTTGCAGGTTTGATCCCTGGTATGGGGGAAGGAGGGAGGGAAGGAAGGAAGGGAAATAAAAGAAGGAAAGGAGGGAAGGGTGGGAAAAAGGGAGGAAAAATGGAGAGAAATTATGGGATACAATGATAACAAAATATAAAGATATATACTGTAACATCTTCTAAGAAGGCAGAGAAGGTTATAGGGACCAGGCATTTTCCACATACTGCCTCAAACATTAACTTACAGGGGCTTTCCCATATGAGCTGTCCCAAGTAGCCTGAGGAAGAAAAGGCAGAGAATAGAATAATCAACAGTTCACATAAACCCAAGAAATGAATGGCAGATATTCATAACTTAGGAGAGGTTTTCAAACTTTATCAAATACTGGTAAAAACTGGGAACCAAAGAGAGAAGCAAACTTTAAGAACACCTCTTAAATATGATATATCCTAGTTAACAATGAGCCTGTCCACCAAATACTATTCTCAAAATCCAGGGATTCAATAGCTTTGATTTTTTTTTGTCAGAGAATGATAAGAATCCATAGACAGAACTAGGAACTATATGCATGTATACTGACCCATACATATACACATCTATATTTATTTCTATCTCAGATAAAAGACCAAGTATTCAGCCTGACCAGGTGGTGGCACAGTGGACAGAGCCACTGACCTGGGATGCTGAGGACCCAAATTTGAAAACCTGAGGTCTCCAGCTTAAGTATGGGCTCACCAGCTTGAGCCTGGGGTTGCCAGCTTGAGCATGGAATCATAGCCATGACCCCATGGTCACTGGCTTGTGCCCAAGGTCGCTGGCTGAAGCAAGGGGTCCCTGGCTCAGCTAGAGCCCCGGTCAAGGCACATATGAACAACTCAGGTGCTACAACTATGAGTTGATTCTTCTCATCTCTTTCCCTTCCTGTCTGTCCCTCTCTCTCTCTTTCTCTAAAAAAAAAAAAAAAAAAAAAAAAGACCAAGTATTCATACTGATCATCTCAGATGACAATCTAAAAACACAAAGAATGTTCATTCGAGCCATATTTATTACTCTCTTTACCACAATGATAACCTCTCTTCTTCACCGTATTAAAAAGCTTAATCTGCCTGACCAGGCGGTGGCGCAGTGGATAGAGCGTCGGACTGGGATGCAGAAGGACCCAGGTTCGAGACCCCAGGATAGCCAGCTTGAGCGCGGGCTCATCTGGCTTGAGCAAAAAAGCTCACCAGCTTGGACCCAAGGTCACTGGCTCGAGCAAGGGGTTACTTGGTCTGCTGAAGGCCCGCGGTCATGGCACATATGAGGAAACAATCAAAAGCAATCAATGAACAACTAAGGTGTTGCAACGAAAAGCTGATGATTGATGCTTCTCATCTTCCATTCCTGTCTGACTCTCTATCTATCCCTCTATCTGACTCTCTCTCTGTCCCTGTAAAAAAAAAAAAAAAAAAGCTTAATCCTAAAATTCACATAAAGCAGTTATGAACTTCCTAAATCAATCCAGTATTAAAAACAATATACTAACATGACCAGGCGGTGGCGCAGGGGATAGAGCGTTGGATTGGGATGCGGAGGACCCAGGTTCGAAACTCCAAGGTCGCCGGTTTGAGCGTGGGCTCATCTGGTTTGAGCAAAGCTCACCAGTTTGAGCCCAATGTCTCTGGCTTGAGCAAGAGGTCACTCTGTCTGCTGTAGCCCCCGGTGAAGGCACATATGAGAAAGCAGTCAATGAACTAGGGTGCCGCAGCGAGGAGCTGATGCTTCTCATCTCTCTCCCTTCCTGTCTGTCTGTCTCTCTCTCTGTCTAAAAAACAAAACAAAACAAAATATACTAGCTAGAGTTCTTCCCATCTTGATAGATGTTATGATTTGTTTTTTGATTATGTGAAACATTAATATGGTTCTAAAAGTCAGAGCTATACAAAAAGATATACTCAGAAAAGCATCTCTCTCTCCATCCCTACTACTCCATTTCCATATTGTTGCCACTCAAATCTGCAGGAAAACCAATCTCATTAGTTTCTGGCTACCCTTCCTGTGTATATTTTTGCACAAATGTGCAAACACATTTCTATATTCTTGGTTCTCTCTTTTTTTTACCTAAAAGGGAGCACACTATAGTTATTCTTTTGCACTCATTAACATGTTTCTCATTAACAATATGTTCTGGAAATTATATCCGTTCAGAGACTGTCTTCGTTCTTTTTTATATCTGCACTGTACTTCATTGTATAGATAGATGTACCACTGTTTATGGGTATTTAGACTGTTTCTAATAATTTTACAATGCTACAATGTAAACTTGATGTCTTCTTGTTCTGTTCCCCTTCAAACACCATCTCAGCCAGAAACAAACAGAAAAAATGGCTCTACCTCCAAAACATACCAAATTCACCCAATACTCCCAGTCCCTGACACAGCCTCAGTCTATAAACCATCATCAGCATTTCTTGACTGCATTGCTCTAACAGCTTCCTAATAAGCCTCACTCCCCCTACTCTCACCTCTCTATAATTCATCTGTGCCAGAACAACTAGAATCAACCTGTACAGCAGAAGTCAGACCACTTCAATTCCTTGCTTAAAAAAGCAACTATTACCTACCTACAAAGACCCTATATGACTTGGTGTCTGTCTGCCTCTTGACTTCATCTTCCATTCTTCCTCATTCACTACTCTCTAGCCATACTAGTTTTTGCTTTCCATTCCTCAGATACTTGGTTCCTACCTTAGGGCTTTTGTACTTGCTGTTCTTTCAGCTTGGAATGCTCTGCCCCTGGTCATCCACCAACTTCTAACATTCATATCTCAACTCAAAAGTTACCTCTTTTAATGGAGTTTCTGTTTATCACTGCAGTTTCAGATCGTAACCTGGATCATTCTTGTGGACAAAAAAAAAGGGGTTCTCAGAAAATAACCTCACAGAGTGATCTAACCATAAATTCCTAACAGGGTAGGTCATGGTGGATAATCCAGCCCCAGGCATATAACTTCTTTAGTAAAAGGTTTATCTTTGCTTTAAGCAAGCCCTGTCCATTGTTTCTGTGCAGCTAGGCCAGTGGTTCTCAGAGAGTGCACCAGGGTGCACTGGTGCGCCCTAGAAGATTTCCAGGTGCGTCCTATGGTATTCCAGAGAAATATGTGCCTGTTGGGGACCAAAAAACCAACAGGGTTTTTGCAGTTTTGATTTTTGGGGGACAGAGGTGTGGGGAATTGGCTGTAAACTGACAGTCTGCCCAACCCCCACCTCATTTGCCTGATTAGGTTGCAAAAGGCTGTTAAGCTGTGGTGCTGGATTGTTTTCACTACCCACTATGTTCCCTGCAAAGACTGGAGGCAAGTTTCTTCTATCCTTTGTTTGGTGTAAAGTTAAGATGATATGTATGGTGGGGGTTTTCTGCACTTGGTAAAATTCTTGGGTTGCCTTGGAAACATGATCAGAGACCACTGGTTTGCTAATGGCCTCAATTTGCCCTATAAATAAAGCAAGACGCAGTTTTTGGGCACACTTTGTTCTTGCTAGCAGCAATTACAGGGTCCTCCTGACCTCGTATTTTCTTAATTCCGTGTATTTTCTTAATTCTGCACTGTTCCCATTCAGGACCTGGAATTACTAGCTGTGCTGGTTCGCGGCATGTGCCCAGATATAAAAATAAATATAGTTACTCTATTATACCATTTCACTATGGACATACCGCTCTTTTTGTTAACATCATTATTATATTTATTATTAACACATAGTTATATTATTTTTAGATAAATACTGCCAAATAAAATAGATTTCTCAAAAAGAAGTGTGATATTGAAGAATCCAATTCTGGAAGTGAGCAAAAGTTAAGTGTAAATAAAACAGGACTTGAAGGCTGACGGGCAGAATTTAATTTATAGCATTTTCCATCACTTAACACTGAACAATATGAACAATACGATTAAATTAGAAACCCATTCATGGAAGTTTCAAGTGATTTGGTTTAACATTAACAGAAGAACAACTGGCAGCTATATCCACTGATCATGGATTGATGATTAAACACAAGGAATTGTCCCTTCAAGCCTTTTGAATTTCTATAAAAGAAGAATATGTGGCAATAACTAAAAAAGCTTTGAATATTTTACTACAATTTTCAAGATCCTATTTATGTGAATTAGGATTTTCTACCCTCAACACAATTAAAGAGTAAAAAGAGAGAAATTCTTCAATGTATTGACAAGGAAATGAGAGTTTGCCTTTCAAATATGTGCCCAAATGCCTGACCAGGCGGTGGTGCAGTGGATAGTGTGTCGGACTGGGATGCGGAAGACCCAGGTTCGAGACCCCGAGGTCATCAGCTTGAGTGCGGGCTCATCTGGTTTGAGCAAAAAGCTCACCAGCTTGAACCCAAGGTCGCTGGCTCGAGCAAGGGGTTACCTGGTCTGCTCTAGCCTCATGGTCAAGACACATATGAGAAAGCAATCAATGAACAACTAAGGTGTCACAACGAAAAACTAATGATTGATGCTTCTCATCTCTCTCCGTTCCTGTCTGTCTGTCCTTATCTATCCCTCTCTCTGACTATCTCATTTAAAAAAAAAAAATGTGCCCAAACATTGAAGAAATCGCTAGGACACATCAGGCTCATGTTTTCCATAAACACAAAAATGAAAAAACTTAACACATTCGCACTGGGACCTGCAGAATTTACTAAATCTTACTAAGAATGTACCTATATATATATATAAAAAGATAACATTTTTGTCTTATTTTATTTTTTAACTCCTGTTTTATAAATTCTAAAAAGCATAACTTAAAAAATGTAGCGTAAAAATGTTTTTTAATGTCAGAATAAATTTGTATTTATTTTAATTACCATAAAAGCACGCTTGGACTTTATATTCTTTCTTTAATATTGTATTTGACTTAATTATTATAACATATTTCTCAGAAATTTATATATAGCGTGCCTACAATTATTTGTAGGATTTTAAATGCACCCCAACTTCAAAAAGTTTGAGAACCACTGATCTAGGTTAACACACCTTTGAAATGCCTTTTTTCAGACCTCTCAAAAGCCACCCTCAAGAATATATAATCTTGTTAAACTATCCTATAATCCAGTCTCAACCTTGATTCTCCTACCTTCAAGTAATCTTCCTAAATTTCCTGCCTTAGTTCCAAATACATAAAAGAAGCTGCAAACTATCTTTCTCAAAAGCAGTTTTCTCAGTCTGTTGCAATCTTGCATCCAGGAGTAGCCTCTATCTGGCTCAAATGAATTTTTATAAAAATTTTCTAAGGCCCTGGCCGGTTGGCTCAGTGGTAGAGCGTCGGCCTGGCGTGCAGAAGTCCTGGGTTCGATTCCCGGCCAGGGCACACAGGAGAAGTGCCCATCTGCTTCTCCACCCCTCCCCCTCTCCTTCCTCTCTGTCTCTCTCTTCCCCTCCCGCAGCGAGGCTCCATTGGAGCAAAGATGGCCCAGGCGCTAGGGATGGCTCCTTGGCCTCTGCCCCAGGCGCTAGAGTGGCTCTGGTCGCTGCAGAGCGACGCCCCAGAGGGGCAGAGCATCTCCCCCTGGTGGGCAGAGCATCGCCCCCTGGTGGGCGTGCCGGGTGGATCCCGGTTGGGCACATGCAGGAGTCTGTCTGACTGTCTCTCTCCGTTTCCGGCTTCAGAAAAGTACAGAAAAAAAAAAAAGATCTATATAAATGGAATCATATCTTTGTGGCTACTCTCCATAGTTTAGCATAATATTTTCAAGGTTCATCCTGCATACTGTAGCATGTACAAGAACTACACTTATTTTTAAGGCTGAATACTATTACACTATATGGATAAACTGCATTTTGTTAATCCATTCACCATTTGATGAACACTTGTGTTGTTTCCACTTTTTGTAAATACTGCTGCTTTGAACATTCGTGCGAAGTCTTTTTGTATGGACATGTATTTCAATTCTCTTGGGTATATACCCAGGAGTGGAATTGCTCCATCACATGGTAACTTTATGTTTAACTTTTGGAGAAACTGATAAATTGCTTTTCCAAAGTGGCTACACTATTTTACACTACAAATTAGTAACATGTGAGGGTTTCAACTCCACATACAACAGTTCTTATTTTCCACTTTTTGGTTATAGTCATCCTAATGGTATGTAGTGGTATTTCATTATGGTTTTGATTTGCATTTCCCTAATGACTAATGATGTTGAGCAACTCATCATATGCTTATTGCTTATTAGCCACCTTTATATTTTCCTTGGAAAATATTTATTTAAACACATTGCCAATTTTTAAGATTATGTAAATTTTTTATTATTGACTTGTAAATGATTTATATATAAATATATATATATGCTTTATTTGATATATGCTTTAATAATATTTTCTCATTGGCCCTCTATATGAATGTTAGGATGTGTGTTTAACCATCAACTTAACCTCAAGGTTCAGAAGAAAGTCTCTGATAGTATTAGCCTATAACCATAACCAGCACATTAAAAATGATTTAACAGCCTGACTAGGCAGTGGCACAGTAGATAGAGCGTCGGACTGGGATGTGGAAGACCCAAGTTCGAGACCCTAAAGTCATCAGCTTGAGCGTGGGCTCATCTGGTTTGAGCAAAGCTCACCAGCTTGGACCCAAGGTTGCTGGCTCAAGCAAGGGGTTACTCGGTCTGCTGAAGGCCCATGGTCAAGGCACATATGAGAAAGCAATCAATGAACAACTAAAGTGCCCCAACGAAAAACTGATGATTGATGCTTCTCATCTCTCCGTTCCTGTCTGTCTGTCCCTATCTATCCCTCTCTCTGAGTCTCGCTCTGTCTCTGTAAAAAAATAAAATAAAATAAAATAAAATAAATAATAAAATTTAAGGCCCTAGCCGGTTGGCTCAGTGGTAGAGTGTTGGCCTGGCGTGCAGGAGTCCCGGGTTCGATTCCCGGCCAAGGCACACAGGAGAAGTACCCATCTGCTTCTCCCCCCCTCCTCCTCTCCTTCCTCTCTGTCTCTCTCTTCCTCTCCGCAGCTGAGGCTCCATTGGAGCAAAGTTGGCCCGGGCGCTGAGGATGGCTCTATGGCCTCTGCCTCAGGCGCTAGAATGACTCTGGTTGCAACAGAGCAACGCCCCAGATGGGCAGAGCATCGCCCCCTGGTGGGCATGCCAGGTGGATCCCAGTCGGGCACATGCGGGAGTCTAACTGCCTGCCTCCCCGTTTCCAACTTCAGAAAAATACCAAATAAATAAATAAATAATAATAAAATTTAAAAAAATGATTTAACAAATCACTAAAAATCAGAAACGCAATCTTCTAACTACTTTATATTTGCAAATACTTATATAGTAAAACAACTTCCAATAGTACTTTATAAGGGTACAAATAACACATTTTAGAAACTCATTATTTCTGACTATAGGAGCTGGAACAAATTTCTCAGTGTGGTATAAAAGGCCTTCTATGATCCACCTCTTCCTACCTATCTTCTGAAACTCCCTCCTACTTTACATTTCCAGCTAGCAGTGACTTAATCATCTATCACTGAACCTTGGTGTCATCTCATACAGGAACACTTCCTTCACCACCTCTCTCCTGAGGACTAGCCTGGAATTTCTATTCCAGTGGTTCTCAAACATTTGGTTTCAAGACTACAACTACTAAAAATTACTGAATACTCAAAAGCTCTTATCTATGTAGGTATAGCTATTAATATTTTACTGAATTTTAAAGTAAACTGTATATTTAAAAGTATTTAGTCATGTAAAAAAATAGCCCATTATGTATTTACTTAGAAACATTTTAAAATTTTTTATTTTATTTATTCATTTTAGAGAGGAGAGAGAGACAGAGAGAGAGAAGGGGGGAGGAGCTGGAAGCATCAACTCCCATATGTGCCTTGACCAGGCAAGCCCAGGGTTTTGAACCAGTGACCTCAGCATTTCCAGGTCGACACTTTATCCACTGTGCCACCACAGGTCAGGCATTAGAAACATTTTAAAGCATGTATTAGTTTTTTTGGGGTTTCTGCTTGCTTGTTTGTTTGTTTGCTTAAGGTAAGAGGAGGGTAGATAGACTCCCACATGTGCCCTGACCAGGATCCACCAGGCAACCCTGCCTGGGGCCGATCAATGCTCACAACTGAGCTATGTTTAGTGCCTGAGGCTGATACACTGGACCAATAGAGCTATCCTCAGCACATGGGGCCAATGCTCCGACCAATCAAGCCACTGGCTGCAGGAGGGGAAAGGGATAGGGAAAAGCAGATGATCATTTCTCTTGTGTGCCCTGACCGGAAATCAAACCCGGGACATTTGCGTGCCAGGCTGATGCTCTAGCCACTGAGCCACCAACCAGGGCCTCATATATTAGTTTTGGGTTTTTTTGTATTTTTCTGAAGCTGGAAACGGGGAGAGACAGTCAGACTCCCGCATGTGCCCGACCGGGATCCACCCAGCACGCCCACCAGGGGGCAACGCTCTGCCCACCAGGGGGCGATGCTCTGCCCCTCTGGGGCGTCACTCCATTGCGACCAGAGCCACTCCAGCGCCTGGGGCAGAGGCCAAGGAGCCATCCCCAGTGACCGGGCCATCTTTGCTCCAATGGAGCCTCGCTGCAGGAGGGGAAGAGAGAGATAGAGAGGAAGGAGAGGGGGAGGGGTGGAGAAGCAGATGGGTGCTTCTCCTGTGTGCCCTGGCCGGGAATCGAACCCGGGACTTCTACACGCCAGGCCGACACTCTACCACTGAGCCAACCGGCCAAGGCCTATATTAGTTTTTAAAACCATATTTTTCAAAACAAAACATTCAGACCTGACCAGTGGTAGTGCAGTGGAGAGAGAGTCAACCCAGAACAATGAGGTCCCTGGTTCGAAACCTCGAGGTTGCCATTTTGAGCACGAGATCGTCAACATGATCCCAAGGTCAATGGCTTGAGCAAGGTGTCACTGGTTCAGCTTGAGCCCCTGGCAGTCAAGGCACATATGAAAAGCAACCAATGAACAACTAAAGTCAAGCTACTACTAGGTGATGCTTCTCATTCTCTCTCCTCCATCTCTCTCCCCCTCTTTCTCTTTCTCTAAAACAAAACAAAATCCTTAAGTAAGAAGAGTGACACTGCTTTGCATTTCTACAAATCTTAATATCACACTTAAGAGAAACAACAAATTCTCATCTCTGCTTCCACTTTCGATCTATTGTGGTGCTCACAAGTTATATACTGCCTCTGGAAAACTCCACTGTATATCTGTTAGCACATAATGTCTTAGTGTTTTGAAATAGTTTTCTTGTTTTGTTTTGAGAGAGGCAGGGAGAGAAAGAGAGACAAGAACATTGAGCTGCTCCTATATGTTCCCTGGCTGAGGAATCGAACTGGCACTGTGTTCCAGACGACATTCCAACCAACTGAGCTATCTGGCCAAGGCTTAATTTTTATTGGTTTTTAGAAAGACAGAGTGGTCCTGGCCAGTTGGCTCAGTAGACAGAGTGTCAGCCTGGCATATGGATGTCTCAGGTTCAATTCCAAGTCAGGAAACACAGGAGACGCAACCATCTACTTCTCTCTCCCTTCTCTCCCTCTTCCCCTCATGCAGCCAGTGGCTCAACTGGTTTGAGCATCAGCCCAGGCAGTGAGGATAGCTCAGTTGGTCCAAGGGGGTCTGCCTCAAGTGCTAAAAATAGCTTGGTTGATTCGAGCATTGGCCGCAGAGGGGTGGATCCCAGTCGGAGTACATGCAGGAGTCTGTCCCACTATCTCCCCTCCTCCTACTTATAGGAAAAAAAGAAAGGAAAAAGAAAGACGAGAGAGAAAGGTAAAGAAAGGGATAGGGGAAGGAAAGCATTCATTTGTTGTTCCACTTAGTTGTACGTTCATTCTTTGGTTGCTTCCTGTGTGTGCCCTGACTGAGGATTGAACCTGCAACCTTGTTGGTTCAGGACGACGCTCTGAGCTCACCGGCCAGGGCCTGAAAATAGTTTTGACCTTGCAGATCTCTGACAAAGAGCTCCGGGACCTCGAGGAATCCCAGGCCATACTTTGAGATCCACTGCTCCATTCTGTACTCACATAACACTCTGGATAGGCTCTATCATTTGCACTTTCACACAGTATCTGAAATATCTGTTCATCTCTCTTAAAGTTCCTTCAAAGCCATGAAGCATGAGCCCTCTTCAACTTTGTGTCCCAATGACTCACAAAGCGTAAAGCATATATCCTCCCAATAAATGCTCCATGAATAAAACAGTAAATAGAGGAAAATGGACACACACCCTAATACAGAAAGGTACATATGAATGAATCAAGTTTTCCCGTGGCCAATTCGTTAGCTAATAGAAATGTATAAAAGAAAACCCTATGATAAATTGATAGCAATGCTAAAAGTAGAATAAAGAACACATTCAGACCTGACTTACCCACACTAGATGAGACCTTTTCACAGTTCAGCCCTGAGGGTTCGAGGAAAGCAGATCCTAAAAAAACATCTTAGACTGTAAACAAACACCCACAGCTCCAATCTTTGGACTAAATAAAAGTATCCACCTGTGCAGCAAGACAATTAAACCACTGTTTTAAAAAATGGCGGGGTGGGGAGAGGGAGTGTTGGCGTCAAGGTAGGGAGAGTGTCAGTGACAACTAGAATCAAAGGGTTATTCTCCGCTTATAAAATTTAATCTTTTTGTTATTTAGCTTATGAGTTTCTTGAAATTTTGTCAGTAGTACTAGAATATATTAAAACTTTTCATTCCTTTTTTGCCTTGTTTTTCAAACCAATACCTCCTTTTATTTCTATGAATGAACCTCACCCTCCTAATCCAATTAAACACCAACAACATTATATTATTGAAGATAGGACACATACATATTTGTCTCTCGCACTTACTCCATCCAGTACCTTGAAACTCAACCAATATGTCTAGGTGTGTTCATTAACTGGGTATCTGAAGAGGTAGGTGTAACAAGGAAAAAAAGTTCTTTTTCAGTAAGGCATGAGATGGATTGGAATGGGATGGCACACTCCCTAGGAGGAAGAGAAACACTCTTGGAACTATTCTCAGGAGTGATGGGGAAACTGAATGCAGAGCCTGGGTTCAAGGGGAGCTACATTACAACATGCACACCCTAAAGTTGATGGGTCCCCTTCCTTAGGTCTCCACTCTCAGTTGTAAAACAAAGCTCTAAAACACAAAGCAAGTCTGTGTTGCTCAGGAAAGTCCCACCAACCCCATGGCAGAACAAATCTGACATTCTGAAGGTCTGAATTTAGACCAGTCAATGCACTGGTGTTGTGCATCATATTGGCAGAGCACTTACTCTTAGGTAACTTATAACAAACAGGTTAATACTGTTAACAGATTTTCTAGATAAGGATATAGGGAAAAAAGTAACCTGACAAATTATTTGACCTCTTATAGAAAAAAGCCATGTGAATATTTTAGAACGTAATAGTTATTAATATAACTTCCTAGTTCCTATTATTGTTTTATAAAGAATCACAAGCCTGACCAGGCGGCGCAGTGGATAGAGTATCGGACTGGGATGCGGAAGGACCCAGGTTCGAGACCCCAGGGTTGCCAGCTTGAGTGCGGGCTCATCTGGCTTGAACAAAAAGCTCACTAGCATGGATCCAAGGTCACTGGTTCGAGCGGGGGAGGGGGGTTACTCAGTCTGCTGAAGGCCCGCAGTCATGGCACATATGAGAGAGCAATCAATGAACAACTACGGTGTCGCATCGAAAAAGTGATGATTAATGCTTCTCATCTGTCTCTGTTCCTGTCTGTCTGTCCCTATCTATCCCTCTGACTCTCCCTCTGTCCCTGCAAAAAAATTTTAAATAAATAAAATTTAAAAAAAATCACAAGACCCTGGCTGGGTAGCTAGGGTAGTTAGAGCATCACTCCAACATGCCACGGTTATGGGTTGGCTCCCTGGTCAGGGCACATATGGGAGTCAACCAATGACAGCATGAATGAATGGAATGATAAGTCAACATTTTCTTTATATCTCCCTTCTCTCTTTCTAAAAATCAATAAAAAATATTTTTTAATCTCTTAAACTTTTAGTGTTTAAAATCACAACATGCCCTGATTGGCTCTGTTGTTGGTTGGAGCATCGCTTTGATATGTAATGGTTGTCAGTTAGATACCCGGTCTGGGAACATACAGAAACAGATAGTTCTGTCTCTATCTCTCCTTTCCTCTCTCTCTGAAATCAATAAATTAAAAGATTAAATGGCTGATCTAAAAAATAATAAAGAATTAGGCCCTGGCCAGTTGGCTCAGCAGTAGAGCATCGGCCCGGCATGTGGAAGTCCTGGGTTCAATTCCCGGCAAGGGCACACAGGAGAAATACCCACCCCTCTGTTTCTCCACCCTTCCCCTTCTCCTTTCTCTCTCTCTCTTCCTCCCCCGCAGCCAAGGCTCCATTGGAGCAAAGTTGGCCAGGCACTGAGGATGGCTCCGTGGCCTCCACCTCAGGCGCTAGAATGGCTCCAGTTGGAAGGAAGCAACGCCCCAGATGGGCAGAGCATCGCCCCCTAGTGGGCATGTTGGGTGGATCCCGGTCAGGCACATGTAGGAGTCTGTCTCTCTGCCTCCCTGCTTCTTGCTTCAGAAAGAAAAAAAACAAAAACAAAAAAACTGCAGTAAATATAAAAATCAGCATTAGGAACTTCAGTTCCCATTTTAAAAGGATTCTTCCATTACAAAGAATCACAATTTCCTTAATTAGACCAGCAGAGCAACAGTTTCTATATGGATTAAAAGATATGTTAATCCACAATTATAAACACATCAGTGGTTTGTTTATAAAATCTTCATGATTTTTTTAGACTTGAAAAGAAACATTACAGAAGACCATCAATGTTAAAAGTTAAAAGACCATCCATTTGGCCGGATGATAACTAAACATGTTCTCCAGAAAGAAGTCCCCGGAATGACTAAACTGACACCCTATCTAGTCAAGGCTGGGACTAAAATAAGGAGGCTCTGATTTCCAGGGAACCTGAAGCCTGTTTATTCTGAATTATTCTGTACTAAATCAGACTTTGAAACAGACCAACCGGAGGTAAAGAGCTAGAATGGTCAGCAGAAAAAAATAAGTTTCACATTAGAGGAATAGGAAGAAGATGGGAAATATCTAGGATCACGTTGGAAAACAAGTTGTCTGGCCAGTGGTTATAACTGCACATGCTGAATACCATCATAGAAACACAAGAAACAGCCCCAGGCAGTTGGCTCAGTGGTAGAGCGTCAACCTGGTGTGCAGGAGTCCTGGGTTCGATTCCCAGCCAGGGCACACAGGAGAAGCGCACATCTGCTTCTCCACCTCTCCCCCTCTCCTTCCTCTCTCTCTCTTCCCCTCCCGCAGCCGAGGCTCCATCGGAGCAAAGATGGCCCGGGCGCTGGGGATGGCTCTGTGGCCTCTGCCTCAGGCGCTAGAATGGCTCTGGTCACGGCAGAGCAAGACCCCAAATGGGCAGAGCATCGCCCCCTGGTGGGCATGCCGGGTGGATCCTGGTCGGGCGCATGCGGGAGTCTGTCTGACTGCCTCCCCGTTTCCAGCTTCGGAAAAAATGCAAAAAAAAAAATCAAAAAACCCACAAGAAACTGGGACATCGCAAGCATCTGTAGGCAGACAACTAAACTCTTACTCTTCACAATAAACTTCTGTACTTTTAAGCTTTATACTATGTACAAGCATTCCACAGCTCCTACAGCTCTTTGTGGAAGTGCTCTCAATACATAAATTACATGCATACATATACATAGATGTATTAACCACTATTCTGAATGTGAGCCATTTACTGCAGTACTGCATGTCAATATATCTTCAATGTTTCTTTCACTGGTCATAATTCATATTTTGGATCATATAAAATCTGAACCAAATGTTTCAATGTAAAACCTAAACCTTATTTTTTCAGTACAGGAGTACTTGTAATGGCACGAGACTATAAACTAGAGTTTTTTCTTTGTTTGTTTGTTTTTTTGAGACTGTAAACTAAACCATGAATAGGGGACTGGTTAGGTATCAATACATTATGGTACATCCACATAATGTAATACTCAGCAACTATTTTTTTTAAAAGTCTTTAAATTTTAGGAAAGACTACAATAATAACAATAAGAACCTGCAACATGCAGAACAATACTTAGAATATGGTACTATATTTGTAAAAAAATTAAAAGGGAATATGTAAATACATATGTATATACTTATGTAAGCACTCAGGAAAAAATGCATTAGAAACCACTAGTTGCCTCATAAAAATTAGGTGTCTGGGAAAGAGGTAAAAAGGAAACTTTTGGCCCTGGCCGGTTGGCTCAGCGGTAGAGGGTCGGCCTAGCGTGCGGAGGACCCGGGTTCGATTCCCGGCCAGGGCACACAGGAGAAGCGCCCATTTGTTTCTCCACCCCTCCGCCGCGCTTTCCTCTCTGTCTCTCTCTTCCCCTCCCGCAGCCAAGGCTCCATTGGAGCAAAGATGGCCCGGGCGCTGGGGATGGCTCTGTGGCCTCTGCCTCAGGCGCTAGAGTGGCTCTGGTCGCAACATGGCGACGCCCAGGATGGGCAGAGCATCGCCCCCTGGTGGGCAGAGCGTCGCCCCATGGTGGGCGTGCCGGGTGGATCCCGGTCGGGCGCGTGCGGGAGTCTGTCTGACTGTCTCTCCCTGTTTCCAGCTTCAGAAAAATGAAAAAGAAAAAAAAAATTAAAAAAAAAAAAAAAAGGAAACTTTTCACTATATGCTCTCTATTTTCTTTTGTATTTTGAATCATGGGAATATATTACCTGTTACCTGATCAAAAAACAATAATTAAAAAATAACTAAATCCAACATCTTGAAGCATTTAATTCCTGTACTTACCTAAACCTACCAGAACTTTCAATCCCATCCTATTAACTGTTTGTTTTATCTCTGATCAAAAACACATCCTCACTTGTTCTTCTTTGCTTTTCTACCCTTCTTCTCTTCTTCCCTTATCAGCCAAGAATACCTTCATTTACCCCTCTCCAGTATCTCCCTTACTGCCTTCATCTAGATTTTGTCCCATCCCTCAATTGAGAAAGTATTATTACCAAGTCCTTCAAAACCTAATTAAAGTCTGCTTATCAGTCTAGCTGACACTGACCTTAGTTTCCTCACAATTTTAGAGTTTAAAAAAAATTTTTTTAACTGAGTCTGACTGGTGGTGGCACAGTGGATAGAGAGTCAACCTGGGACACTGAGGTTCCAGGTTCGAAACCTCAAGGTCACCAGCTTGAGCCTGGGATCATCAACATGACCCCTGGTCACTGGCTTGAGCCCAAAGGTCACTGGTTGGAGCAAGGGGTCACGGGCTTGGCTGGAGCCTCCTCCCACATCAAGGCACATATGAGAAAGCAATCAATGAACAACTAAGGTGCTGCAACAAAGACTTGATGCTTCTCATCTCTCCCTTCCTATCTGTCTGTACTTGTCTATCCCTCTGTCTCTGTCAAAAAAAAAAAAAAAAAAAAAAAGAAAGCTAAGAGGAACTCTTAAGAAAACATAACTAACTGTAATATGATATGCTGGATGAGATCCTAGAACAGAAAGAAAAGACATTAGATAAAAACTAAAGAAATCTAAATAAAATATTAGCTTTACTTAATAATTTATCAATATTGGTTCACTAAATGTAACAAATATTAATGTTAATAATAGGAGAGCCTGACCAGGCAGTGGCGCAGTGAATAGAGCATTGGACTGGGATGTGGAGGACCCAGGTTCGAGACCCCGAGGTCACTAGCTTGAGCGTGGGCTCATCTGGTTTGAGCAAAGCTCACCAGCTTGGACCCAAGGTCACTGGCTCGAGAAAGGGGTTACTCGGTCTGCTGAAGGCCCACGGTCAAGGCACATATGAGAAAGCAATCAATGAACAACTAAGGTGTCGCAATGAAAAACTGATGATTGATGCTTCTCATCTCTCTGTTCCTGTCTGTCTGTCCCTATCTATCCATCCCTCTCTCTGATTCTGTCTCTGTAAAAACAAGAAGAAGAAAAAAGTAGAAACTACATGCAGAGTACATGGAAACTCTGGACCATCTTGGTAGTGTTTCTATATATAAATCTAAAACTGTTCTTAAAAGAATTTTAATCTACCTCTGCCTTTAGATTCTCAAAATTGCTTTTATCTTTTTGTAATTCACAATCAAATATTAACTTCTTGAAAATTACTCCTTCAATATTTTTCTCTTAAATATTATACTTTAGGCCCTGGCCGGTTGGCTCAGCGGTAGAGCGTCGGCCTAGCGTGCGGAGGACCCGGGTTCGATTCCCGGCCAGGGCACACAGGAGAAGCGCACATTTGCTTCTCCACCCCTCCGCCGCGCTTTCCCTCTCTGTCTCTCTCTTCCCCTCCCGCAGCCAAGGCTCCATTGGAGCAAAGATGGCCCGGGCGCTGGGGATGGCTCTGTGGCCTCTGCCCCAGGCGCTAGAGTGGCTCTGGTCGCAACATGGTGACGCCCAGGATGGGCAGAGCATCGCCCCCTGGTGGGCAGAGCGTCGCCCCTGGTGGGCGTGCTGGGTGGATCCCGGTCGGGCGCATGCGGGTGTCTGTCTGTCTCTCCCTGTTTCCAGCTTCAGAAAAATGACAAAAAAAAAAAAAAAAATTATACTTTAGGGAGGACCTAAATTTATTACACTTTTCTATATAATGTAACTCTTACCTTTTTAGGTGTGGTTTTACATTCATTTTTATTTTTTATTTTTTGACAGAGACAGAGAGAGAGTCAGAGAGGGACAGATAGACAGGAAAGGAGAGAAATGAGAAGCATCAATTCTTTGTTACAGCTCCTTAGTTGTTCATTGATTGCATTCTGATATGTGCCTTGACCGGGGCTACAGCAGAGTGAGTGACCCCTTGCTCAAGCCAGCGACCTTGGGCTCAAACCTGCAACCTTTGGGCTCAAGGTAGAGACCATGGGGTCACATCTATGATCTCATGCTCAAGCCAACAACCCTGCGTTCAAGCTGGTGAGCCCGTTCTCAAGCCAGATTAGCCCACGCTCAAGCCGGCGAGCTCAGGGTTTTGAACATGGGTCCTCCACATTCCAGTCTGACATTCTATCCACTGCACCACTGCTGGTCAGGCATATTCTTAATATATATGAAAGAACTGGTTTTTCTACTTGTTAACTGGATAATGAAATACAAGTGGGCTTTGCCTTCTTGCTGTCATTTTACAACCATGATAATAACTGATTAAGATAGCAAAAATCTCAATAGATGCTAAAATTGATGCAAGTTTGATGAGGAATGGGACCTTTACTAAGACTCAAAGTATCTTCCCACAAAATATTTTTTTCATTTTTTTAAATTTAACTTTGGCTCAGCAATTCAGCATTGTCCCAACGTGTAGAAGTCCCAGATGCGATTCCTGGTCAGAGCACACAGGAGAAGCAATCATCTGCTTCTCCCCCCCACCTTTCTCTCTCTGTCTCTTTTCCCCTCCCATAGCCATGGCTCAAATGGTTCAAGTAAGTTAGCCTCCAGTGCTGAGGATGGCTACATGGCCTTGCCTCAGGCGCTAAAATAGCTTGTTTGCTGAGCAACGGAGCAACACCCCAGATGGGCAGAGCATAGCCTGGTAGGGGGCTTACCAGGTGGATCCCAGTTGGAGCTCATGCAGGGAGTCTGTCTATTTCCCCTCCTCTCACTTGGAAAGAAAAAACAGAAAGAAAGGAAGGAAGGAAGGAAGGAAGAAAAGAAAGGAGGGGAAGGGAAAGGAAGGGAAAGGAAGGGAAAGGAAGGGAAAGGAAGGGAAAGGAAGGGAGGAAGGAAGGAAGGAAGGAAGGAAGGAAGGAAGGAAGGAAGGAAGGAAGGAAGGAGAGAGAAAAGAAAGAAAACGGCTATATACTGTATAATTCCACTTATATAATAATTTTGAAAGGCAAAATAGAGAACAAATTAGTGGATGCCAGGGGTTAAAGACCACAAAGAGGAATGGAAGCTGGGAGGAGTGGGTACTAAAGGCAGGTGTCATTATAAACATGCAACACAAGGGATCCTTGTGGGGCTGGAACTGTTGAGTTTCTTGACTATAGTAGTACATACAAAAACCTACACAGATGATAAAATTGTATAGGACTTAATACACACACACAAATAAAAGTCCATATAAAACTGAGAAATCTCGGCCCTGGCCGGTTGGCTCAGCGGTAGAGCGCCGGCCTGGCGTGTGGAGGGCTCAGGTTCGATTCCCAGCCAGGGCACACAGGAGAAGCGACCATTTGCTTCTCCACACCCCCCCCCTCCTTCCTCTCTGTCTCTCTCTTCCCCTCTCGAAGCCGAGGCTCCATTGGAGCAAAGGATGGCCCGGGCGCTGGGGATGGCTCCTTGGCCTCTGCCCCAGGCGCTAGAGTGGCTCTGGTCGTGGCAGAGCGACGCCCCTGGTGGGCGTGCCGGGTGGATCCCGGTCGGGCGCATGCGGGAGTCTGTCTGACTGTCTCTACCCGTTTCCAGCTTCAGAAAAATACAAAAAAAAAAAAAAAAAAAAAAAAAAAATCTCAAGTATGTTAGTAGATTATATAAATGGCAATATCCTGGTTGTGATACTATACTAATTTACAAAATGTTACCATTGGGGAACACCCAGTTAAGCATACAAACAATATCTCTGCATTTAATAAAACTGTATACAAATCTAAAATTATCTCAATCAAATTTGAATTTTAAAAAAGCCTAAAAACCACCTGACCAGGCGGTGGCGCAGTGGATGCAGGGGTCCCCAAACTTTTTACACAGGGGGCCAGTTCACTATCCCTCAGACCGTTGGAGGGCCGCCACATACAGTGCTCCTCTCAATGACCACCAATGAAAGAGGTGCCCCTTCTGGAAGTGCGGCGGGGGCCAGATAAATGGCCTCAGGGGGCCTCATGTGGCCCGCGGGCCGTACTTTGGGGACCCCTGGTCGGTCTGCTGAAGGCCCGCAGTCAAGGCACATATGAGAAAGCAATCAATGAACAACTAAGGTGTCGCAACAAAAAACTGATGGTTGATACTTCTCATCTCTCTCCATTCTTGTCTGTCTGTCCCTATCTATCCTTCTCTCTGTCCCTGTTAAAAAAAAAAAGGCCCTGGCCGGTTGGCTCAGTGGTAGAGCGTCGGCCTGGCGTCGTGCAGAGGTCCCGGGTTCGATTACCGGCCAGGGCACATAGGAGAAGCACCCATCTGCTTCTCCACCCCTCCCCCTCTCCTTCCTCTCTGTCTCTCTCTTCCCCTCCCACAGCCGAGGCTCCATTGGAGCAGGGATGGCCCGGGCCCTGGGGATGGCTCCTTGGCCTCTGCCCCAGGCGCTTAGAGTGGCTCTGGTCCAACAGAGCGACGCCCGGGAGGGGCAGAGCATCACCCCTTGGTGGGCAGAGCATCGCCCCTGGTGGGCGTGCCGGGTGGATCCCGGTCGGGCGCATGTGGGAGTCTGTCTGACTGTCTCTCCCCGTTTCCAGCTTCAGAAAAAATACAAAAAAAAAAAAGCCAGAAAACCTAAATCTACTAAGCTAGAGGCACCCTAAAACTGGAGCTTGGACATATGACAACACTCTGTGTCTTTCAAACTGTCAGTAGTAGAGAACTAAAGGGCCCCCCCCAACTATAGTAGTTCAATACTTTCCTAAAATTCAGTAAAAAGAATGTATATAAAAGCAAAAGACAAAATACAAGCCCATGTGTTGTTATTAACTCTTAATTTCTGTGGGATATCACAGTGAACATGGCAATCAACACAGGTTCACACTTCTAAGCAGTGATATATCAAGACAACTACACCTATTCATAAATTCTTAATTCAACAGTTCTATCTCCTGAACATTCAACATAGAGACATTGTCTGACTAAAGACATACTTCCCATGCTCATGAAAAATATTCTAAAATATTTATGTGAGGAAAAACCTATATATTCATGAAAAAGTCTATCACAGGCCAAAAAATAAAAGCTTTAAGAAATCTCTTGCCTGACCAGGCAGTGGTGCAGTGGATAGAGCGTCGAACTGGGATGCAGAAGACCCAGGTTCGAGACCCCGAGGTCGCCAGCTTGAGCACGGGCTCATCTGGTTTGAGCAAAAAGCTCACCAGCTTGAGCCCAAGGTCGCTGGCTCGAGCAAGGGGTTACTTGGTCTGCTGAAGGCCCATGGTCAAGGCACATATGAGAAAGCAATCAATGAACAACTAAGGTGTTGCAACGCTCAACGAAAAACTAATGATTGATGCTTCTCATCTCTCGTTCCTGTCTGTCTATCCCTCTTTCTGACTCTCTCTCTCTCTCTGTAAAAAAAAAAAAAAAAAAAAAAAAAAAAAAAAAACAACAAAAAAAGAACCAATCTCTTTATTTTTATTTTATTTATTCATTTTTAGAGAGGACAGAGAGACAGAGAGAGAGAAGGGGGGAGGAGCTGGAAGCATCAACTCCCATATACGCCTTGACCAGGCAAGCCCAGGGTTTCAAACCGGCGACTTCAGCATTTCCAGGTCGACGCTTTATCCACTGCGCCACCACAGGTCAGGCCAGAACCAATTTCTTTCTAAGAGATTTAACATATGAGAGTTAAATATTTCTGCAAGCCTAATTGAGAAATCATTCTTTAAAATACACACAGTACAGCCCTGGCTGGTTGGCTCAATGGTAGAGCGTCAGCCTGGCGTGCAGGAGTCCCAGGTTTGATTCCTGGCCAGGGCACACAGGAGAAGCACCCATCTGCTTCTCCACCCCTCCCCCTCTCCTTCCTCTCTGTCTCTCTCTTCCCCTCTTGCAGCCAAGGCTCTATTGGAGCAAAGTTGGCCCGGGTACTGAGGATGGTTCTATGGCCTCTGCCTCAGGCACTAGAATGGCTCTGGTTGCAACAGAGCGACGCTCAAGATGGGCAAAGCATCGCCCCCTGGTGGTCATGCCGGGTGGATCCCGACCAAGCGCATGCGGGAGTCTGTCTGACTGTCTCCCCGTTTCCAACTTCAGAAAAATACAAACAAACAAAAAATACACACTGTACAAATCACACACCTGAGATTAAAGTAAGACAACTCAAGGTATTCTGTGAAACTCTTTGTAGGAGACTAGTCGGGACTGCGTTTTAGGAGAGGAGAGTTCTGAATATGAAACTCTTTCTGACACTCCAATTCTACATCTAACTGCCTGTCTCCTTAATTTAGGTTCAAATATAGATATTACAGACAGTATTAATTCAAATAAATGTAATAAATAACACGGGCTGAGGAAAACATAAACACTAAAATCTTGGAGTAACCCCCAAATTTCTTGTCTCATAGCTTCAGACTCCTTTTGAAATAAATTCTTGCCAGTGATACTAACAAATAGGTAAAGACCTGCTTTCGGGTTCACGTCTTTTCCTTCTCTATGTCATTACCCAGAGATTAATAACTACACAGCAAACTGTGTACAACCGGGTGATATGTAGAAGGCAAACCTAGGGCAAGATTATAACTACACAGCAAACTGAACAACCGGGTGATATGTAGAAGGCAAACCTAGGGCAAGATTATAACTACACAGCAAACTGAACAACCGGGTGATATGCAGAAGGCAAACCTAGGGCAAGATTATAACTACACAGCAAACTGAACAACCAGGTGATATGTAGAAGGCAAACCTAGGGCAAGATTATAACTACACAGCAAACTGAACAACCGGGTGATATGTAGAAGGCAAACCTAGGGCAAGATTATAACTACACAGCAAACTGAACAACCGGGTGATATGTAGAAGGCAAACCTAGGGCAAGGATGATCTCCTGGTTAATAGTGCTAATACTTGACAGAACATACTTATTAATGAACTTGAAAAAGGAAACAATTACTCAGCAATAAAAAGGAAGTCCTAATAAATGCCACCATATGGATAAACCTTGAAAACATTATGCTAAGTAAAAAAATAAGCCAGTCACAAAAGACTGTATACATAATTCATCTACATGAAATGCCCAGAATAAGTAAACCTACAGAGACACAGATTAGGACTAGGGGCAGGGACAGGACTGGACAATAATAGCTAAAAGGTTTCTTTTAGAGGTGATAAAAGTTTTTTGAACTTGATTTTGGTATGATTGCACAGCTCTGAATATATTAAAAACCACTGAACTGTATTTTTTTTTTTTAAAGAGGGAGACAGGCACACAGAAAGAAAGGGAGATGAGAAGCATCAATTCTTGGTTGCATCACTTGAGTTGTTCATTGATTGTTTTTCATATGTGCCTTGACTAGGGGACTCCATACAAGTCAGGGACCCCTTGCTCAAGCCAGTGAACCTTGCGCTTCAAGCCACTGACTATGGATCATGTCGATGACCCCACGCTCAACTGGTTAGCATGTGCTCAAGCCGGATGAGCCTGCGCTCAAGCCAGCAACCTTAGAATTTTGAACCTGGGACTTCAGTGTCCCAGGTTGATGCTCTATCCACTGCACCATCACCAATCAGGCATACTGCTTTCTTTAAAAAACAAAAACAAAACAAAACAAAAATAACAGAAAAAGGCCCTGGCCGGTTGGCTCAGCGGTAGAGCGTCGGCCTGGTGTGCGGGGGACCCGGGTTCGATTCCCGGCCAGGGCACATAGGAGAGGCGCCCATTTGCTTCTCCACCCCCCACCCCCTCCTTCCTCTCTGTCTCTCTCTTCCCCTCCCGCAGCCAAGGCTCCATTGGAGCAAAGATGGCCTGGGCGCTGGGGATGGCTCCTTGGCCTCTGCCCCAGGCGCTAGAGTGGCTCTGGTCGCAGCAGAGCGATGCCCCGGAGGGGCAGAGCGTCGCCCCTGGTGGGTTGCTGGGTGGATCCCGGTCGGGCGCATGCGGGAGTCTGTCTAACTGTCTCTCCCCGTTTCCAGCTTCAGAAAAAATAAAAATAAAAAAATAACAGAAAAAAGTAATGGTAGCCTGACCAGGCTGTGGCGCAGTGGATAGAGCAGGAGTCGGGAACCTTTTAGGCTGAGAGAGCCATGAACGCCACATACTTTAAAATGTAATTCTGTGAGAGCCAAACAACATGTTTAACACTAAATACAAGTAAATGTGTGCATTTTATGTAAGACCAACACTTTTAAAGTACAATAATTCTCTGAATTCTTTTTAATAACATTGTTATGCTGTTGTTAACCAATGATGAATAAAGTACTTCTTACCATTAATGCGACTTCTGTTGTTGCATGGTTTTGCTGATGGCTTTGTAGTCTGGTTTATACATGCTGAGGTTAAGCTTTATGCAGGCATTGAGACTTCCATCCATTAAACATGATCGTATGTTGGTCTTAACGTTCTTTAGATGTGAGAAAGACTGCTCACATGCATACGCAGAGCCAAACACTGTCAGTACACACACTGCAGTGTGTGGTATGTGACGGGAAGTGCATTCCAAGTTTTGACAATCAGCTGGTCCGCAGGTTGAAGTTTTTTCACTTCTCCCCATTTGTTTGCTCGCCAATTCTGCTTGTTGTTGTGCAAGTCTTTCCAAATCTTCATTCAGTGACTTGAACTTACTCACCCACATGTCTGAGGCCTTCAGGTCAGCAGCTTGTAGCTCAAAATCTTTGACGGAAAGCCCTGGCCGGTTGGCTCAGCGGTAGAGCGTCGGCCTGGCGTGCAGAAGTCCCGGGTTCGATTCCCAGCCAGGGCACACAGGAGAGGCGCCCATTTGCTTCTCCACCCCTGCCCCTCTCCTTCCTCTCTGTCTCTCTCTTCCCCTCCCGCAGCCGAGGCTCCATTGGAGCAAAGATGGCCCGGGTGCTGGGGATGGCTCTGTGGCCTCTGCCTCAGGCGCTAGAATGGCTCTGGACGCAACAGAGCGACGCCCCAGAGGGGCAAAGCATTGCCCCCTGGTGGGCATGCCGGGTGGATCCCGGTCGGGCGCATGCGGGAGTCTGTCTGACTGCCTCCCCATTTCCAGCTTCGGAAAAATGAAAAAAAAAAAATCTCTGATGGAGACACTGGGGATGTAACTCAGGTCAGCGCTGTCCACTGCACACTTGTGTGGATGGGTGATGAACTTAAAAAGACGAGTGCGCACACGAAATTCTCCAAAGTGCGCTTTGAATGACTGCAGGACATTAGATGTGAAGCCCACTAGCTGCTGGAGATCAAGGTGTTGAGCAGGGTCACTTGCTGTGCATACATCTTTAAACTCTCCCAGTTTTTAAAATTTTTTTTTATTTTTATTTATTCATTTTAGAGAGGAGAGAGAGAGAGACAGAGAGAGACAGGGGGAAGGAGCTGGAGGCATCAACTCCCATATGTGCCTTGACCAGGCAAGCCCAGGGTTTCAAACCGGCGACCTCAGCATTTCCAGGTCGATGCTTTATCCACTGCGCCACCACAGGTCAGGCTAAAAGTGTAGTAAACAACCTGTTTCAATGTCGGAGATGAAGAGTTCCAGCTTGTTTTCAAATGCAAACACTGCTTGTTGAAAGGGTAAGACTGTATTTCCAAAACCTTGCATTTTCACATTGAGCTGGTTCAGATGTTCAGTCATGTCCACGAGATAGTAGAACTTCAGGAGCCACTCAGTGTTAGCTAACTCAGGATGCTCGACGTTTTTCATTTCAAGTAAAGTTCAGATTTCGCTCAGACAAGCCACGAAACGGCTGAGCACCTTCCCTCTTGACAACCAACGCACATTGCTGTGCAGAAGCAGACCAGGATAATTATTCCCAACTTCATCCAGCAGTGTTTTAAACTGGCAATCATTTAAACCTCGGGCAACAATAAAGTTGACCACCTGAATGACCAGCAACATCACCTCACCAAGCTGCTCGCCACACATCTGAGCACAAAGCGCCCCCTGATGTAGGATGCAGTGAAAACTTAGGATGGGTCTCTTTTCATGTTCATAAAGAAGTGCTACGAATCCACTGTTTTTCCCCACCATGCACGGAGCACCATCAGTATACACCGAAATAAGTTTATCCATCGGTAGATTTTTTTCTTTAGCAAACTCAGTGAAAGACTTGAATAAATCCTCCCTTCTTGTTGTCTCTTTCACAGGCAAAACAGCAAGACTTTCCTCAGGTAGTGTGTCACCGACAGCATACCTTGCAATCACGCTGAACTGAGGTAAATGGCTTACGTCTGTTGACTCATCCAAAGTGAGAGAAAAGAGTGGTGCTGCATTTACGTCTTTCACTTGTGTTGCCTCAGTTTGATTTGCCATCATGATGGTATGATCGTGAACAGTTCTTGCCGACAGAGACATGCCTTTTATTCGTTTGATTATCTTGTCTTTATCCGAAAAGTTTTCAAAAAGTTCAGTGGCAACATCAAGCATGAATGTTTTGGCATACTCCCCATCTGTGAATGGCTTTCCGTTTCTCACAATTGCTAAAGCACCAGCAAAGCTAGCCGAATTCCAGTCACCTTGGGTCCAAACACAGAATTGCTGACTAGCTTGCACTCTGCACAGTAGCTCTTAACATGCTTTCTTCCTGCTGTCCCCTGCTGGATACTTTGATGCAAATGTAGTATGGCGCCTGTTCAAGTGCCACTTTATATTTGACTATTTCATCAATGCAATTTTATCACTGCATATAAGACACACTGCAGAACCTGCTCTCTCCACAAAGGCAAATTCCTGTCCATTCCTGCTGAAAAGTACGATACTCCTTATCTTTTTTCTTTTAGCCATGTTCTTCGTCAAAAGGGTTTCTCCAATTAGCTAGCTGACTACTTGATTAAAAAGAGGGAATTTACTTCCTGACCTCCCAACAACCGGTGTACATTACGCATTATCCAATAAAACTTTGGTGTTGTCCCAGAGGACAGCTGTGATTGGCTCTAGCCACCCGCAACCATAAACATGAGCGGTAGAAAATGAATGGATTGTAATACATGAGAATGTTTTATATTTTTAACGTTATTATATTTTTTATTAAAGATTTGTCTGCGAGCCAGGTGCAGCCATCAAAAGAGCCACATCTGGCTCATGAGCCATAAGTTTCTGACCCCTGGATAGAGCATCGAACTGGGATGTGGAGGACCCAGGTTTGAGACCCCAAGATCGCCAGCTTGAGCGTGATCTCATCTGGTTTGAGCAGGGCTCACCAGCTTGGACCCAAGGTCGCTGGCTCGAGCAAGGGGTCAATCAGTCTGCTGTAGCCCCCTGGTCAAGGCACATATGAGAAATCAATCAATGAACAACTAAGGAGCCACAACGAAGAACTGATGTTTCTCATCTCTCTCCCTTCCTATCTGTCTGTCCCGCTCTCTGACTCTGTCTCTGCCCCCCCCCAAAAATAGTGGTAGAATTCTACTCATACAGTGACCACAACTTTTTTTAACTTTACCCACTTATGTGACAGCAGTACATAAAAATTTTCCTCTTTTTATAGGTACAGAGTATTCAATCATATGAATATGCTACTTTTTAAAAGTCAACCCCCCTCGGCCCTGGCCAGTTGGCTCAGTGGTAGAACGTCGGCCTGGTGTGCAGAAGTCCCGGGTTCAATTTCCAGCCAGGGCACACAGGAGAAGCGCCCATCTGCTTCTCCACCCCTCCCCCTCCTTCCTCTCTGTCTCTCTCTTCCCCTCCTGCAGCCAAGGCTCCATTGGAGCAAAGTTGGCCCGGGCGCTGAGGATGGCTCTGTGGCTTCTGCCTCACATGCTAGAATGGCTCTGGTTGCAGCAGAGTGACACCCCGGATGGGCAGAGCATCGCCCCCTGGTGGGCATGCCGGGTGGATCTCGGTAGGGCGTATGCGGGAGTCTGTCTGACTGCCTCCCCATTTCCAGCTTCAGAAAAATACAAAAAAATAATAATAAAATAAAAAAAATAAAAGTCAACCCCCCTCCATTCTTCTCTCCCTTCCTCTCTCTCCCTAAAATAAATAAATAAATAAATACATTTTTAAAATATTTTTTAAAGGCCCTAGCTGGGAGACTCAGTTGGAGCATCATCCTGATACACCAAAGATGCAGGTTCAATCCCAGGTCAGGGAACATACAGGACTCTACCAACCAATGAAAGCATGAAGAGCTGGAGCAATGAACCAATTTTTTTTTTCTCTCTTTCTCTCTCCAAAATAAATAAATAAATAAATAAAATATACATTTTCAGTCTGACCAGTGGTGGCACAGTGTACAGAGCTTCGTGGAACACTCAGCTTGCCTAATTTGAAAACCGAAGCTCACTGGCTTGGGTGCAGGCTTGTCAGCTTGTGTACAGGGTTCCTGGCTTGAGCATGAGATCATCAACATGATCCCAAGGTCACTGGCTTGAGACCAAAGATCGCTGGCTTGAGCCCAAGGTCTCTGGCTTGAGCAAGGGGTCACTGGCTAAGCTTGAGTCCCCTAGTCAAGATACGTATGAGTAGTAATCAACAAACAACTAACTGAAGCAACTACGAGTTGATGCTTCTGATCTCTCCCCCTTCCTCTCTATCTCAAAAAAGTAAATAATTTAAATCTTAAAAAAAAACCTCATCCTATAAAAAATAATAACTATGACAAGTTAGCACACAACCAAATGTAGTGAAGTGCAAACTTCTCTAATTCACTAAATAGTTCATTTTCAAAATGGATAATACTCTAGTGTCTTTAAGTCTCCATGCCCAGTAATGAAGAAATAATGAACACTTGTGGCCTGACCAGGCGGTGCCACAGTAGACAGAGTGTTGGCCTGAGATGCTGAGGACCCAGGTTAGAAACCCAGAGGTCACCAGTTTGAGCACGGGCTCACCAGCTTGAGCACGGGCTCACCAGCTTCAGCACAGGGTCACTGGCTTGAGCATGGAATCATAGACGTGACTCCATGGTAGCTGGCTTTAGCCCAAAGTAGCTGGCTTGATCAAAGGGTCACTGGCTCAGCTGAAGGCCCCCAGGCCAAGGCACATATGAGAAAGCAATCAGTGAACTAAGGTACTGCAACTACAAGTTGATGCTTCCCACCTCTCCCCCTTTATATCTCTCTGTCCGTCTGTCTCTCTCTCTTGCTCGCTAAAAAAATAATAATGATCACTTTTAATTTTATAACTACACAGACCTCTTCTATAGAAACCATTGCTTATAAATTAATTCAAAATTAGTGGCTAGCCTGACCAGGCAGTGGCGCAGTGGATAGAGCATCGGACTGGGATGTGGAGGACCCAGGTTTGAGACCCCGAGGTCGCCAGCTTGACTGCAGGCTCATCTGTCTTGAGCAAAGCTCACCAGCTTGGACCCAAGGTTGCTGGCTTGAGTAAGGGGTTACTCTGTCTGCTGAAGGCCCACGGTCAAGGCACATATAAGAAAGCAATCAATGAACAACTAAGGTGTCACAACAAAAAACTGATGATTGATGCTTCTCATCTCTCTCCATTCCTGTCTGTCTGTCCCTATCTATCACTCTCTCTGACTCTAATTATTTTTTTAAAGAAAAAAAATTAGTGGTTAGCTAAAAATAACCACTGGACTGGGCTCCAGTTAGGCAGGAAAAAAACCTCTATGTCCTATGAATCTCATTCTAATGTGTACAATTAATGGCTGATGTAATGTTAATATTCACACTCCTTCCTCAAGTGAATATAAAAATATAAAAAAGCCAAATAGTATAATGATTCTCTATTCACTTATTAAGTTAAAAATTAATGCCTTGGCTGGATAACTTGGTTGGTTAGAATGTCATCCCAATGTGCAGAAATTGCTGGTTTTATTTTCAATCAGAACACATATAGGAACTGATCACTGTTCCTGTCTTTCTATCTCTGTCTCTCTCTCTCTCTCCCTTCCCCTCTCTAAAATCAATAATTTTTTTTAATTGCCCAACCGGCGGTGCTGCAGTGTATAGAGCATTGATCTGGGAGGCCAAGGTCCCAGGTTGCTGAGGCCCACAGTTGCAGGCCTGAGCATGGGCTTATCTGGCTGGAATACCAGCCCGATGCACAGGGTCATCAACATGATCCCAAGGTTGTTGGTCTGAGCCCAAAGGTTGCTGGCTTGTAATCAAGGTCACTGGCTTGAGCCTAATGTCACACTGGCTTGAGCAAGGGGTCACTGGCTCGACTTGAGCCCACCAGTCAAGGCACATAGGAGAAGCAATCAATGAAAAACTATCATGACACAACTGCAAGTTGATTCTTTTCATCTCTCTCCCTTCCTGTCTCTCTCTGTCTCTCAGCAAAAAAAAAAAAATTAAAATTAAAAAAAAATTAATCACTGTAGTTTCTTGGTCCAGTTACTCAAAAATTAATTTACATCTTATGTCTTATTGCTCTATGCTCAATACTTTAGGACAAAGCTTAGCCACATGTTACAATATACCATCCAAACAAATTATCTCAGCATAAAGAAGAACAGTACTTTGAGTTTTCTTATTTGGAAACCCTAAAGATTATCTACATGAGCTTTTAGAACACCTACCCTATATTAGGTCACACATTGAACACTTTTATTAGTTACTTATATATGACAACCCACAAAACCACAGCCTCTAATCTTAAAGCCAAGGGAAAAGGAAAACCTGATTATATTCAAAACAAAGGCATACGACATCAAATACCTAATTCATTGTTGAACTCTTAACTCCTACTCATAAAACTGGACTATAGCCATAAAAATTTGTGGTTAAATGACTGGAAAATTGCTTCCGTTTCCAAAAATACACGAGTACTGAAATGAAGATGGTGGTTATCACACTAAAATCATAACACTCTAACTTTTTTGTCTCTTTCAAACTCCCTCTCAAAGACCTAGAAAATAAAAACTGTATGAGACGATTGTTAAAAGTATAAATACTAGTCAGACTCTCTCACTTAAAAGCTGTGCCACTAGGCACGTTATCTTCCAAAAGCATCAGTTTCCTCCTCTCTGAAACAACAGTATCATTAAGACTATAATTAAAATAATTACGTTTGTTATAAAATAAAGCCTGACTGGTGGTGGCACAGTGGATCAACATGATCCCACGGTTGCTGGCTTGAGACCAAGATCACTGGTGTGATCAGCTGGAGTCCCCTAGTCAGGGCACGTATAAGAAGTCAATGAAGGGCCCTAGCCGGTTGACTCAGTGGTAGAGCGTCGGCCTGGCGTGCAGAAGTCCCGGGTTCGATTCCCGGCCAGGGCACACAGGAGAAGCACCCATCTGATTCTCCACCCCTCCCCCTCTCCTTCCTCTCTGTCTCTCTCTTCCCCTCCCGCAGCCCAGGCTCCACTGGAGCAAAAGATGGCCCGGGCGCTGGGGATGGCTCCTTGGCCTCTGCCCCAGACGCTAGAGTGGCTCTGGTCACGACAGAGCGACGCCCCGGAGGGGCAGAGCATTGCCCCTGGTGGGCGTGCTGGGTGGATCCCAGTCGGGCGCATGCGGGAGTCTGTCTGACTGTCTATCCCCGTTTCCAGCTTCAGAAAAATACAAAAAAAAAAAAAAAAAAAAAAAAAGAAGAAGTCAATGAAGGCCCTGGCCGGTTGGCTCAGTGGTAGAGCGTCAGCCTGGCATGCAGAGGTCCCAGGTTCGATTCCCGGCCAGGGCACACAGGAGAGGCGCCCATCTGCTTCTCCACCCCTCCCCCTCTCCTTCCTCTCTGTCTCTCTCTTCCCCTCCCGCAGGGAGGCTCCATTGGAGCAAGGATGGCCTGGGCGCTGGGGATGGCTCCTTGGCCTCTGCCCTAGGCGCTGGAGTGGCTCTGGTCACAAAAGAACGACGCCCAGAGGGGCAGAGCGTCGCCCCCTGGTGGGCGTGCCGGGTGGATCCCGGTCGGGCACATGCAGGAGTCTGTCTGACTGTCTCTCCCCGTTTCCAGCTTCAGAAAAATACAAAAAAAGAAAAAGAAGTCAATGAACAACTAAAGTAACACAACTACAAGTTGATGCTTCTTATCTCTCTCCCCTTCCTGCCTCTGGGGGGGGGGAGGGAATGTTGCCTGACCAGGCGTGGCACAGTGGATAGAGTGTCAGACTGGGATGCAGAGGACCCACGTTCAAGATCCCGAGGTCACCAGCTTGAGCGCGGGCTCATCTGGTTTGAGCAAAGCTCACCAGCTTGGCCCAAGGTTGCTGCCTTGAGCAAGGGGTTACTCTGTCTGCTGAAGGTCCACGATCAAGGCACATATGAGAAAGTAATCAATGAACAACTAAGGTGTCACAATGGAAAAACTGATGATTGATGCTTCTCACCTCTCTCTGTTCCTGTCCATCTGTCCCTATCTATCCCTCTCTCTGACTCTCTCTCTGTCTCTGTAAAATAATTAATTAAATATAGAAAGAACACTAAGTATAACCTGACACATTAGTAAGCATCTAATGTTATCTATTGTCATAGTTTAATTACATATAGTATAACCTATACATTATAACATATATTCTATAATTACTGTATTTTTTGCTCTATACGATGTACCTGACCATAAGACCATAAGACTCATCTAGGGTTTTAAGGAGGAAAATAAGAAAAATTATATTCTGAACCAAATGGTGTATTAAAATATTTAATAAAATATACCACAATAATATTTCAACAATGTAAACTCAACAGCAATATTAACAACCATTAGCTCTGTTATTAACAAATGAGAAGAGACTTAAATGTTCAAATACTCTTCTTCTGGTTGTCTGGGAACTTGAAGCAGCTAAAAAAAAAAATGAACATTCACTCCATAAGACGCACGGGCATTTCCCCCTCCACTTTGGGGGGAAAAAGTGCGTCTTATGGAGCAAAAAATATGGTATACTACTATATTATATATATAATTACACATAGGAAACAGATTAGTTTTCCTAATAGGCTATAATGACAGCTTTAAATGACAAAAGAACTTAAAAGAAAGCAGGTAACAATGCACAGAATACACAGAATTAAAGAAATCATTGATTTAAAAAATATCACTGATTAAAAATTAATTGCCTGGGGCTCAGGAAGATAGTGAATTCTTTGTAAGTTAAAGGTAAAATAATCATTGCTTGTTGGTATGGCAGATATAGCTCTCTAAAAACATATTTATATAACATATATAGTCCTTATAGGAAGAATAAAGACTTAAAATGCAGAGATGCCCCTCAGTTAGTTAAGAAAAATATTAGCAACCTTGACCTGTGGTGGTGCAGTGGATAAAGTGTCGACCTGGAATGCTGAGGTCGCCAGTTCGAAACCCTGGGCTTGCCTGGTCAAAGGCACATATGAGAAGCATCTACTACCTGTTGATGCTGCACGCTCCCCCTTCCTCTCTCTAAAATCAATAAATAAAATCGTTTTTTTTAATCAAGTGAGAGTCACAGAGGCAGGGAGACCGACGTTCACATGCACTCCAACTGGGGTCCACCCAGCAACCCGGGCTGGGGCTGATGTTCCGCCATCTGGGATGCTGCCTGTTGCCTGGCAACGAGCTATTTTCCACCTGAGGTAAGGCCATGGAGCCATCCACAGTGGCCAGGGCCAACTTGCTCATTCAAGCCATGGCTATGAGAAAGGAAGAGAGAGAGAGAGAGAGAGAGAGAGAGAAGGGAGAGGGATGGACAAGCAGATGGTCACTTCTCCTATGTGCCCTGATTGGGAATCGAACCAAGGACTTCCACAAGCGGGTTCGATTCCCGGCCAGGGCACACAAGGAGAAGCGTCCATCTGCTTCTCCACCCCTGCCCCTCTCCTTCCTCTCTGTCTCTCTCTTCCCATCCTGCAGCCAAGGCTCTATTGGAGCAAAGTTGGCCTGGGCACTGAGGATGGCTCTATGGCCTCTGCCTCAGGCACTAGAATCGCCCCCTGGTGGGCATGCCGGGTGGATCCCGGTCGGGTGCATGCCGGAGTCTGTCTGACTGCCTCCCCGTTTCCAACTTCAGAAAAATACAAAAAAAAAAAAAGTTTTGCCCTGGCTGATTGGCTCAGCAGATAGAGCGTCAGCCTGGCATGCATGGGGTTCAATCCCCAGTCAGGGCACATATGATAAGCGACCTTCTGCTTCTCTTCTCCTCCCTCTCCTTCTCATTCTCTCTTCCCCTCTCAGTTAGTGGCTTGAATGGTTTGAGCTCTGGCCCCAGGTGCTGAAGATGGCTTGGTTGCGAGCATCAGCCCCAGATGGGGGTTGCCAGGTGGATCCCAGTCTGGGAGCATGCAGGAGTCTGTCTCTCAATATCCCCTCCACTCACTTAAAAAAATAATAAAAATATTTTTACTTATTGATATCAAAGAAAGAGGAAGGGAGAAAGAGACAGAAACATCGAAGCTATTCCTTTATATGCCCCAACTGGGGATCGAACCAGCAATCTTTGCATATTGGGACAATGCTCTAACCAACAACTGAGCTATCTGGCCAGGGTCAAATCAATAACCATCTACTACTATGGATGTTTACTTATGCTCACAATAAAAAAAAATCATGTTAAGAGAATTCCAGCTGTTTCTCATCAGAACAGAGCGCCCCCCCCCAGTCAAATGAACTATAATGAATCTTTTTTTCCTTTTCTATTTTTTTAATTTAAGAGAGAGAAGAGATAGACTCCCACATGTGTCCCATCTGGGATCTACCTGGCAACCTTAATGAATCTTAATTAAGGGGACTGACATCTATATAGCTGATAAATATGAAACTTGACTTTTGAAAATATAAATCTGCAAAGATAAGCCCTGACCAGATAGCTCAGTTGGTTAGCAGTGGTTGACAGACCGCGGCTCACGAGGCACATGTGGCTCTTTGGCCTCTTGAGTGTGGCTCTTCCACAAAATGCCATGTGCGGGCGCTACCTCGATAAGGAATGTACCTACCTATATAGTTTAAGTTTAAAAAATTTGGCTCTCACCAGGAGGTGGCACAGTGGATAGAGCATTGGACTGGGATGCAGAGGACCCAAGTTCGAGACCCCGAGGTCGCCAGCTTGAGCGCGGGCTCATCTAGTTTGAGCAAAAAGCCCACCAGCTTGAACCCAAGGTCACTGGCTCCAGCAAGGGGTTACTCAGTCTGCTGAAGGCTCGCGGTCAAGGCACATATGAGAAAGCAATCAATGAACAACTAAGGTGTTGCAACGCGCAATGAAAAAGTAATGATTGATGCTTCTCATCTCTCTCCACTCCTGTCTGTCCCTGTCTATCCCTCTCTCTCTCTGAAAAAAAAAAAAAATTGGCTCTCAAAAGAAATTTCAAACGTTGTACTGTTGGTATTTGGCTCTGTTGACTAATGAGTTTGCTGACCACTGGGTTAGAGCATTGTCCCAATATGCCAAGGTTGTGGGTTAGATCCCCAGTCAGGACACATACAGAAATAGATTGATGAGCCCTGGCCGGCTGGCTCAGTGGTAGAGCATCAGCCTGGCGTGCAGGAGTCCCGGGTTCGATTCCCAGCCAGGGTACACAGGAGAAGCAACCATCTGCTTCTCCACCCCTCCCCCTCTCCTTCCTCTCTGTCTCTCTCTTCCCCTCCCGCAGCCAAGGCTCCAATGGAGCAAAGTTGGCCTGGGCGCTGAGGATGGCTCCATGGCCTCTGCCTCAGGCGCTAGAATGGCCCTGGTTGCAACAGAGCAATGCCCCAGAGGGGAAGAGCATCGCCCCCTGGTGGGCGTGCCGGGTGGATCCCGGTTGGGCGCATGCGGGAGTCTGTCTGACTGCCTCCCCGTTTCCAACTTCAGAAAAATACAAAACAAACAAACAAACAAAAAAAAAACAGAAATAGATTGATGTTTCTGTCTCTTTCTCCCTTACTCTAAAATCAATAAATAAATTTGAAAAAAAACTGCAAAGGTAAGTTTTACCTCACAAATTGTAATTATTCACATAATATAATGGCAGAAATTTGTAATGATTTATAAAGCTAGAGGAAAACACTGATTCTAATAGTTTCTAAATAAAGACTTTTGATGTAAAGAGAGAGAGAGAGAGGAGAGGGAGAGACACTGATGCTGGAGTAGACTAGACACACCCGGGACTGCCAGGAAGACTACTGGGGGCGGGAGGGGAGAATACATGTGGTTCCTAAAGCAAACTGGGCCTGAAACACTACAGGAGGCAAAATGACAAAACAGAAGCTGTCCTACTTCAGACACATCATGAAAAGGCAAGGTTCTACGGAAAAGAAAACAATGCTGGGGAAAATAGAAGGCATCAGGAAAAAAGACCAAATAGGAAATGAATTGACTCCATAAAAGAAGCCATAGGTCTACTGGAGCTGAGCAGGGCTGCTGAGGACAGGACACAGTGGACATCACTCATTCAGAGGGTCACCAGAAACAGCAGTCTGTCTACTCAATGGCATGTAATACTACAGGACCTACACTAAATCCGTAGTTTAAGAGTAAACAACCTGGCCTGTGGTGGCAGAGTAGATAAAGCAACAACCTAGAATATTGAGGTTGCTGGTTTGGAACCCTGGGCTTGCCTGATCAAGATACATAAAATGAGCAATCAATGAACAACTATAAAGTAAAGCAACCATGAGTTGATACTTCTCGCTCCATCCCCCTCCTGTCAATAAATGTGACAGGAGCTGAGATAGAGAAATCAACTCCCACATACGCCCTGACTGGGATCCACCTAGCTGATGCTCAAATCAACCAAGCTATCCTCAGCTCCCAGAGCTGATGCTCAAACCAATCGTGCTATCCTCAGTGCCCAGGTCCAACTTTCAAACCAACATACAGCTGATGCTCGGACCAACCAAGCTATCCTCAGCACTTCAGGCTGTGGGAGGGGAAGAGAAAGAGAAGGGGGCGAGGGAAGGGAAGAGAAGCAGATGGTCACTTCTCATGTACGCGCTGACCGGGGATCGAACCTGTCGGCATACCAGGCCAACACTCTATACACTGAGCCAGCTGGCCAAGGCCAATAAAATCTTATTTTTTAAAGAAAAGAGATAAAGCGTTGACCTGGAACGCTGAGGTTGTCGGTTCAAAACTCTGCACTTGTCTGGTCAAGGCACATATAGGAGTTGATGCTTCCTGCTCCTCCCCCCTTTCTCTCTCTCTCTCTCCTCTCTAAAATGAAGAGAGAGAGAGAGAGAGAGAGAGAGAGAGCGCGCGCGCGTGAGCGCCTGTCCAGGCGGTGATGCAGTGGATAGAGCATCGGACTGGGACGCAGAGGACCCAGGTTCCAAATCCCAAGGTCGCTGCCTTGAGCGTGGGCTCATTTGGCTTGAGCGCGGGCTCACCAGCTTGAGCGTGGGGTCACTGGCTTGAGCGTGGGATCATAAACATCACCCCATGGTCGCTGACTTGAACACAGAGGTCACTGACTTGAATCCCAAGGTTGCTGGTTTGAGCAAGGGGTCAGTTGCTCTGCTGTAGCCCACCCCCAATCAGGGCATATATGAGAAAGCAATCAATGAACAACTAAGGTGCCACAACAAAGAATTGATGCTTCTCATCTCTCTCCCTGCCTGTCCGATGCTGGTGCAGAGGATAGAGCACTGACCTAGGATACTGAGGTCCCAGGTTCAAAACCCTGAGGTTGGGGTGGGAGGAGGGGGGAGGGGCATTAAGAGAAACAAGTATAGGGTGATGGAGGATGATTTGACTTTGAGTGATGGGTATACAGCCAAACAACTGTCTAAATGATGTGGAGATGTTTTCTCTAAATCTATGTACTCTGGTTGACCAATGTCACCATGTTAAATTTAATTGTCTAAAAAAAAAAAAATACAAAAAACCCGAGGTCACAGCCTTGAGCCTGGGCTCACCTGACGTGAGAGGTCCTGTGCTAGGGCAAGGAGTCACCAGCTTGAGCACGGGATCATCAGCATGATCCGAAGGCTGCCGGCCTGAGCAAGGGGTCACTGGCTGCGCTGGGGCTCCCCAGTCACGGCATGTATGAGAAACAATCAATGAACAACTAAAGTGACACAACTACGGTCATTGCACCTCATCTCTCTCCCTTCCTGTCTGTCTGTCTCTTTCTCTGTCACACACACACACACAAATGTGCAAAAGAAAAAAGAGTAAACAATTTTAAATTACCATATTTCAACTATTTAGTAGAAACTATTTACTGTGTAATTACATGTAACTTGGAAGTAGTAGTCAGTGGACTGGCTACAAAAACTGAGCATCACTATTTTGAATAGCAGGTCTTCAGTTAATTCCCATGAAAACTGTTAATAAATTGAATTATTAAATGAACAACAAAGACAAGTTCAAACTGTATTGAATTTAAAACCCTAACAATCTGAAATCTCATTATTTAAATCACAAAAGCTCAAACATTCAAACTAGTAAAGTACAAATGTCTTAAAATGAAGTATGACCTCTTGTTGACAGTCACCTCAAATTTCTTCCAGTGGCTCAGCAGGTAAGGAATTCATGGAATTCAGATCTTCAAGGTCTAGTAAGCATTGTGGTTAAACCACCCAGTCAACACCAAATTATGTGGGGCAATGCCTGATGATTATCTAACCCGCTTGGACCCCTCCCATCTTTTCACTACTTCACAACTGCCATTACTTCAAAATGGTAAAAGGAGATAGATATGAAATGAGTACATATTATAAATCAGTTATAAGAAATGCAAGAAAAACTATGGTCAGGAATGTGGGCAAACTGCAGTTTAAATAAAGCTTCTGGATTACCCAAGGATTTCTTTTAATCCAAATAATCCTCTTCCTGAAGGCATGGATAATCAAGATCACATTTCCCTTGAAGGCAAATAAGCATTTGCTTGGTGGTCTCCCAGGAAGCCAGAGCACAGAAGGATGACAAACTACACAGTGAGCAATTCAGCGGTCCCTTCTATGTAGTTTGCACAGGGGACTCTGAGCTGGAGACCCACTCTGCTCTAGCAATACCAGGATATAGGGTGCTGTCCAGACTAACATTATTTCTGCAGTAAATACTCCTAGTTAATGGGTCAAGTAATAATAACCTCAGGTGATCTGCTTTAAATATTCAAGGAAATAAGGCGATAGACATTCTTGGTGAAGAGGTGGGGGAAAGATACTATATATAAATCCTAAAGCCAGTATTTTTTCAAGGGAAGGATCTGTGAATTTTCTGAGAAAATCATGGAATTTCTAAGTTAACTGCTTTAGGCTGGAACCAAGCTAACAGGACAATGGAAAACTACATTTGCAATATATATACTTTATACAGGTATCATATCCTCCCCCTCAACACCTAGAAAAGTGGAATACCTAAAACTCTGAAGTGCTGAAAGAAAATGGACAGGCCAGCACTAAGTGACAATGCCAGAGACAGACCAAAAAGAAAAGCTGAAACTTCACAGCATAATCCTATGCAAAACAATCTCTAGTTTACCCTGTGATAGCAGTAAATAAGAACTCTGGATTTACTAAAGAGAGATGAGAGGATATGTGATGATGTCCACTACGATTTTATCACAGACGTAGCCCCAAAAGTTTTGCTAGATGGTCAGTATTACAACCTGATATTATGAGACTTACATCACATGGGAGGGTTCCAAAAGTTATACAATAATTTTTTTAACTTAAAGCCTTTATAAACATCCCTCCATCTACAAAGTTAAATACTGTATTGCATGTAAGACCATTACATTGAAGATTGGAATTCCCTCATATATATTTCTAGAAGAAAATCAACAATTAGGTTGATCAATTATCTACTCATTTCAGTTCTGACATATTCTACATAAGAACTTTTCTCTTTAAAAAACTAAGGACCACCTGACCTGTGGTGGCGCAGTGGATAAAGCGTCGACCTGGAAATGCTGAGGTCGCCGGTTCGAAACCCTGGGCTTGCCTGGTCAAGGCACATATGGGAGTTGATGCTTCCAGCTCCTCCCCCTTTCTCTCTCTCTGTCTCTCCTCTCTGTCTCTCCCTCTCCTCTCTAAAAATGAATAATAATAAAAAAAACTAAGGACCCTGGCCAGTTGGCTCAGTCTGTAGAGAGAGCGTTGGCCGCTATGTAGATGTCCTGGGATTGATTCCTTGTCAGGGCACACAGGAGAAGTGCTCAGCTGCTTTTCTACGCTCCCAGTTCCTCTTCCCTCCCTCTCCCCCTTAGCCATGGCTCAATTGGTTAGAGCACATCAGCCTGGGTGCTGAGGATGGCTACATAGAGCCTCTGCCTCAGGCGCTAAAAATAGCTCAGCAACCCCAGATGTCAGGGCTGTCAGGTGGATCCTGGTCAGGGTGCAAGTGGGAGTCTGCCTCTTTATCTCCCTTCCTCTCACTTGGAAAAGAAGGGGGGCACCAAGTTGGCCCTGGCAGGGTTGCAAAGTAGATAGAGTGTTGGCCTGGCACATGCCAAAGTCATGGGTCCAATCCCCCATTAGGGCACATACAGAAGCAATCAATGAGTGGGACAACAACTAAGTGAAACAAGTTGATGCTTTTTTAAATTTTTAATATTTTTTATTTACTGTATTTCCCCATGTATAAAATGCAATTTTTTGCAAAACATGTGGGGTCTAAAAACCTAGTGCGTCTTATACAGTGGTTGCAGATTTTTTTACTTGCATTTCCCGCTTGTTTTTCCACTCAGTGATTCATCATCAGACACAGATGAGGACAAGGTTATGAATGGGAGTTTTGACAGCAATGAATTGTATGAATTTTATGATGAATAAAACCTGAGTTCAATAACTTTATATAATACATTTTTTTAAATTTTGGGCCCCAAAATTAAGGTGTGTCTTATACATGGGATCATCTTATACATGGGGAAATACGGTATTGATTTGAGAGAGAGAGGGAGGGAAAGAGAGAGAAAGAGACAGGAACATCACTCTATTCTTGTATGTGCCTTGACCAGGGATCTAACCAGCAATCTCTGTACTTTGGAACAGTGCTCTGACCACTGCATGATCTGGCCAGGGCAAGTTAATACTTTTCTCTCTTCCTTTCCCTTTCTCTCACTTGGCCTTCCTCTCTCTCTCTCTTTCTCTCAATGGAAAAACTACAAAAACAACAACCATGTTCAAGTGTTAAGAATTGGGGGAGCCTGACCAGGCGGTGGCGCAGTGGATAGAGCATCGGACTGGGATGCGGAAGGACCCAGGTTCGAGACCCTGAGGTTGCCAGCTTGAGCGCGGGCTCATCTGGCTTGAGCAAAAAGCTCACTAGCATGGACCCAAGGTGGCTGGCTTGAGTGGGGAGTTAGTCTGCTGAAGGCCTGTGGTCATGGCACATATGAGAAAGCAATCAATGAACAACTACGGTGTCGCAACAAAAAACTGATGACTGATGCTTCTCATCTCTCTCCGTTCCTGTCTGTCTCTGTCCCTATCTATCCCTCTATCTGACTCTCTCTGTTCCTGTAAAAAAAATTAAAAATTAAAAATAAAAATTAAAAAAAAAAAGAATTGGGGGACATGAGGGAATTCTTTCAGATGTTGGAACTGTTCTGTATACTGTTAATTGTGGTAATTTCAACAATCAATGCACGTGTCAAAATTCATAGGACTGTAGTACATAAAAAAAATAAACTTTGCCTGACCAGGCGGTGGCACAGTGAATAGAGCATCGGACTGGGATGCAGAGGACCCAGGTTCGAGATCCCAAGGTCGCCAGCTTGAGCGCGGGCTCATCTGGTTTGAGCAAAAGCTCACCAGCTTGGACCCAAGGTCGCTGGCTCCAGCAAGGGGTTTCTCGGTCTGCTGAAGGCCCCAGACCCGCGGTCAAGGCACATATGAGAAAGCAATCAATGAACAACTAAGGTGTTGCAACGCGCAATGAAAAAGTAATGATTGGCCTGACCTGTGGTGGCACAGTGGATAAAGCGTCGACCTGGAAATGCTGAGGTCGCCGGTTCAAAACCCTGGGCTTGCCTGATCAAGGCACATATGGGAGTTGATGCTTCCAGCTCCTCCTCACTTCTCTCTCTCTGTCTCTCTCTCCTCTCTCTCTCTCCTCTCTAAAAAAATGAATAAATAAAATAAAATTTAAAATTCTTATGTTAAAAAAAAAAAAAGTAATGATTGATGCTTCTCATCTCTCTCCGTTCCTGTTTGTCTGTCCCTGTCTATCCCTCTCTGTCTCTGTAAAAAATAAATAAAATTTAAAAATAAATAAATAAACTTTACTGTAGGCTAAATTTTTAATTTATTCATTTTAGAGAGGAGAGGGAGAGACAGAGAGAGAGAAAGGGGGGAAGAGCTGGAAGCAACAACTCCCATATGTGCCTTGACCAGGCAAGCCCAGGGTTTTGAACCAGTGACCTCAGCATTTCCAGGTCGATGCTTTTATCCACTGCGCCACCACAGGTCAGGCTGTAGGCCAAATTTTTAAAATTCAATGTCACTCCTCTTTTGGAAATGTCTTTTTATTAAAATCTTTTTAGTCATCTAAAAAGAAATGTCTAGCCTGCCTGCTGGTGGCAAAGTGAATACAGTATTGAACTAGAATGCTGAGGTCCCAGGCTCAAAACCACAAGGTCACCAGCTTGAGCCCAGACTTACCAGATTGAGCATGGGATCACCAGCTTGAGTGTGGGATCATATTTATGATCCCAAGGTCGCTGGCTTGAGCAAGAGGTCACTGACTCTGCTTGAGCCTCCCAGTCAAGGCACATATGAGAAAGCAATGAATGAATAACTAAAATGAAGCAACTACATCTGTTTCTCTTGCTCGCTGAAAAATTTAAAAATTAAAAAAAAAAAATCTTGGTCCTGGCCAGTGGCTCAGTGGAAAGAGCATCAGCCCAGCATATGGACATCCTGGGTTCAATTCCCAGTCAGAGCACACTGTGGAGAAGCAACCATCTGCTTCTCTCTCCCTCTCTCTTTTCTCCCTCTTCTCCTCCCACAGCCAGCGGCTCAAGTGGTTCAAGTGTGGCTCTGGGTGGTAGTCTGAGCAACTCAACCTCAGGCACTAAAAACAGCTTGATTTGATTTGAGCCTCGGCCTCAGATGGGGTTGCCTCAGATGGGGTTGCCGGGTGGATCCCAGTCAGGACTCACGCGGAGTCTGTCACACTATCTCCTCTCCTCTCACTTTAAAAAACAAAAAACAAACCCTCCCCCCCCAAAAAAACTTCTATTAATTCAGAAAAAGAAGGGTCTAAATTAAGAGATGAAGGCCCTGGCCAGCTGGCTCAGTATAGAGTGTCAGCCCAGCGTGTGGAAGTCCCAGGTTCGATTCTCAGGGCACATAGGAGAAGCGCCCACCTGCTTCTCTCCCCCTCCCCCTCCCTTGTCTCTGTCTCCCTCCTCCCCTCCCACAGCCATGGATCAAACGGTTTGAGCACTTTGGCCCTAGGCACTGAGGATGGCTCCAAGGCCTTGCCTCAAGTGCTGAAATGGCTTAGTTGACAAGTAATGGAGCAGTAGGCCCAGATGGGCAGAGCATCGCCCTGTAGAGGGGACTTGCCAGGTGGATTCAGCTCCGGGCGCATATGGAAATCTGTCTCTCTGCCTCCCTGCCTCCCACTTACTAAAAAAATAAAAGCAAAAGAAGGCTGAAAAATTTGTTCCTTATTTGCAAAAATGCTGATGATCCAGTATACAGTAACAAAATTCATATTTGTTTTGTTATCAGTGACTTAAGGTCTGAATGCTTAGCCTTTTCAAGAAGTACAGCATGTTAATGAAGTCTAAGGGAATAAGGATGTCTAACAGAATAACTCTAGGCTCTCTGATTACTTCCTCATTTGGTCCCAAATCTGGGACCAAAAAAGTGTACCTTTAAAAAAAAACAAAACCTGAGAGTCAACAGTACATTGATAGTATTTAAATCACAGGGTTTGCATGATAGGATCATCCAAGAGAGTACAAGTAGAAAAAACATAGGGGCAGGCTTGAAAACCCTGAGGCATCAGAATGTTTGAATTCAGGAAGAGAAGGAAAAGTCAATAAAAAAGAGTAAGAGTCAACAGAAGGTAAAACATAATATTCTGGAATATCATTTATAGCATACTACAATTCTCTAGTCTGCCACCACGCTCCCAACCTGCTGATGACACACACACTCAAATTCCATAAATTTAAAAAAATCAAATTAAGGCTCAGAAGGATTGAGTGACATCTCCAAAGCCCCAGACATTCAGGACCCACATCCAGGCCTAGAACCAAGATCCGACTTCTGACCCCTAGCCTTTTCACAGTAGCTAACAGTGCTTCTACTGTTGGATTTACCAGTCTAAAGTTAGACAACAGAGAAGACCATAATTCAGAAAGAACATTAATTAGACTACAAGGAAGAACATAATTTAAATTAATAAAAGGTTCACTTTAAATTATTTTCTATATATTGTTTCCATTCACAAAGCAAGATGGATGAAAAAAAAGCCTTATGAACGAATCGCTACGAGAAGCAGGAAATATAGGCAAGAGGTACAAAACAGCAATAAATCAAAATTCAACTTAATTTTTTCCGTTTCTAAAAAAAACTACAAAAACTGAAGGTAGAAGACACTCATCAGAGTGTGACCCAGGGGGTGTAACAAAGTTTTTCTGTTTTTAGTCATTTTTGCTTTAGTGAATACAATTCAAGTTGTTGGGTTTTTTTAATTTTAACAGTATTCATTTTAGAGCAGAGAGAGAGAAGGGGGAAGGGGGTAGCAGGAAGCATCAACTCAACTCCCATATGTGCCTTGACCAGGCAAGCCCAGGGCCTAGCACCCTCAGCGTTCCAGGTCTATGCTTTTATTCACGGCACCATCACAGGTCAGGCCCAATTCAAGTTTTAAAGCTTAAAAGAATTTTACTTTGTTGCACACTGCCTCCTGAAACTAGGTTAACATCTTTATCCTAAACACCATCTCCTATGCTACATATCATGACTTAAATAGTTCTGCTTTTACCATAAAAATCTTAAATCATAGCATAAAAACCCCCAAATGATTAATGAATTGCTGAGAATTCTGACTCGTTGGAGATGATTTAATTAGGAATCATATTTCCAAACATCCATTCTGAGCTTCAAAATAAGTACTCATCTAATTTAATTATGATGACTTCACCAAACAGTAACACAGCCTATAATGATGTTTACAAAAGCACTTGTCACTCCCTTCCGATGTAGCAATGCAGAAAAAGAAGTTTGTTTTCATATCCTCGTGTGTTTACACTCTGTAACAAGTGACAGAGTTTAAGTGTCACTTAAAATTATTAAAACACAAAGCAAAGTTCGTGTGTTCCACCATCTTCCATCCTAAACCAATCTTAAATTCGTTTTGGTTTATTTCAGCAACAATTTCCATTTAGTACATGAGACAGGTATTCCAAGCCAACCGAAACCAAAAGACTACATACAGCATTCTAGGATGAGGCTACAAGATTCTATTGCTACGCCAATATGAAGCAATTCCAGTGCAGGTTACTGCAACACCAGAGTAGTTCGGAAACACTGTGCCCCCAAATGTACACACGCAGCCAGGTATTAGCAATAGTAGACAAGACGATGCACCAGGGTTGCTCCTAACAGCCTACCACTTACCGATCACTTACTGTTCAGTTTTGTAACATCTTCCTATCCTATCCTCACAACAAGCCTGTTAAGTGCGTACTTATTATTCCTACTAACAAATCGGGACATTTTGGCCCAAGGCCCCGCGGCTGGTCAGTGGCAGCGCTAGGACTTGAAAACACGACCATACCTTAACAGTCCAGGATCCCTGCCACTAAAATACAATTCTGCGCAAAAAGGCACCCAAGAGTCGGGACGTTTCGGGATTGACCACGTACACTCAGGGGGCAAGGACACCGCCTCTCCAAAGAGGGTCCCCTCAGGAACGCGACCTACAGCGCCGGCGGTCCGGAGCACCCAGCCGCGTCTCTGCCGCGGGAGGCCGGGGAGCGCCGCTCACCTTGGAGAAACCAGAAGGGCCGCAGTCGAGCGAGGCGCCCCGGCGGGCCGGAGGGCGGGAGTCCTCCAAGCCGGGAGGAAGCGCGGCGCGGGCAACGAAGTCACCGCACCAAAGGCTGTGGCCAGCAAGGGCGCGCCGCCGGCCCGCTCGGGGGTAGCTCAGCCGGCGACAACCCGCGCCGCCCCTCTGCCGCGCCACATATCCGGGTCCCGCTTCGCCACACTCACCTGCCTGGCGCTCCGCCGCCGCCGCCGCCGGCTCCAAGCTCCGGGTGCGTGGTCAGCAGCCCAGAACACCGCGACTGTCCAGCTGCGACGCTCCCATCCCGCTCCTCTCAGTTACCTCCCGCCCGCCCCGCGCGGCGCTACAGCATCTCGCCACCCACTACCACGGCCCGTTTCGGTGCCGCCGCCGCCGCCGCCGCCGCTGCCGCTGCACCGACCGACGGAGCACGCGCGCGCCGCCGCCGTGGCCGTGCGCGCGCGACTACCCCGCCCCGCGTGCTGCTCGGGCCAATCCCCGACCCCGCAGCGGCCGCCGCAGACCTGCTGTACAGCCCGGGCGGGGCCGGGAGAGAGAGACGGCACTGCCGCTGACTCCTTTCCGCCTGACCACCGGGCAGCGCTGCTGCGCGGTTCTTCTGCTTGCGGCTGCCGGAGGAACGGGGGACTCGGGGATCCCCTGCAAGCAGCCTTCCTAAGAGACCCACCACCTGCCCCAACCTTCTCGAGAGAACCCTCTATTCCTGGGTCTCCTTGCTGGCCTTCTATTCGCAGTTCCTTTCCCTTATTCTGTTCTGCGACTTTGAAGTGACTCCTCGGTTCCTGAGCGAAAGCAGCGCTTTGCTTTTACCCCTTACCCTCTGTTTGTTACTCCAGTTCTGAGGATGGGAACGCTAGGTCAGCTTCCCCACAGCTAGTCCTTCATTCTTTGCACTGTTAATGGTCATAAAAGAAGAAGCCTAGCCTGACCTGTGGTGGCGCAGTGGATAAAGCGTTGACCTGGAATGCTGAGGTCGCCGGTTCGAAACCCTGGGCTTGCCTGGTCAAGGCACATATGGGAGTTGATGCTTCCAGCTCCTTCCCCCTTCTCTCCCTCCCTCCCTCTCCTTCTCACCCTATCTCCTTCCTCTAAAATCAATAAATAAAATCTTTAAGAAAAGCAAAGGTAGGAAACAAGCCAGTATTACTGTAATAGTTTTTTTAATAAATTATGTTAGTTGACTCTATTCATAACAAATCAGAAATAGAACCATGCAATATTCAAAACTAAATTCCAAAAGAATTAAAAATATACAAATCAAAAACTTAGAGGAAAATTTTTAAATAATAGTAATATCACCTTTCTGAGGAGGAACTTTAAGCAAGACAGGAAGCCCAGAATTATTAAAGAAAAAATAAAAACAGTCTCCACAAATAATTTTAAATTTTTTCATGACATCACAATGACAAGTTTAAAAAAACAAACAAACGGAATACAACTACACAAAGCATATGGTAAACACATTGAATCTCTACCAGAGTTTCTATTAATGGATTTTTTTTTTAAGGCACACTCTTAGGTAAGAGGTGCTTTTATTTTTTTTTTTTTTAGGGAGGAGAGGGAGAGACAGAGAGAGAGAGAGAGGAGAGACAGAGAGAGAGAAGGGGGAGAGGAGCTGGAAGTATCAACTCCCATATGTGCCTTGACCAGGCAAGCCCGGCAACCTCAGCATTTCCAGGTCGACGCTTTATCCACTGCGCCACCACAGGTCAGGCTGTAAATGGATTTTTTTTATATATATAAATGGATTTTTAAGAGCCAAATAGCTCAGTGTTTGTATCTTTTTTTTTAGATTTTATTTATTCATTTTTAGAGAGGGGTGAGAGAGAAAAAGAGAGAGAGAGAGAGAGAGAGAGAGAGAGAGGGAGAGAGAGGGAGAGAGGGAGAGAGAGAGAAGAGGAGCAGGAAGCATCAACTCCCATATACAGTATGCCTTGACCAAGTAAGCCTGGTATGTGGAAAATGGCTGTATTAGACTTGCTCACAGGTTTACCGGCGGCAGGCTCTTTGTGCAAATAGTGCTGGAGCATGTGACAGCATTATTGTGAGGATGTAAATGCTTCCCCTCAGTGGGGCGAAGAAGGAGATTGCACCCCACCACTGAGAGGGGTGGTTGGTTTTTCCTGATCCCTTGCCCTCCACTGCAAAAAGCAGATTTTGCCTTTCCCTTTGTATTTGTTTTTCTTTTTCTCTTTTTTTGGGTTGCCAGTTTTGGTGAGCCTCCAATAAACTGGAATGGCTCACCATCCTCCGGCTCCACTGTTCCTTTACCATCTGCCTGAATTCAATGCAAATCTGCATAGCCATGCCAGCGGCCACTGGCCTTACACCTGGGGTTTCAAACCCACAACCTAAGTATTCCAGGCCAATGCTTTATCCACTGCACCACCACAGGTCAGGCCAAATAGTTCAATGTTTTAAAAAATATGGACAAAGTATACAAGCAGGCAATTAATGAAAGATAAAATCCAAATTAAATGATACTTAGCCCTGGCCAGATAGCTTGTTTGGTTGGGCATCATTCTGAAGTACAGAAGGATGCTGGTTAGAACCCTGGTCATGGCACATATAGGAATAGATGGATGTTCCTGTCTCTCTCTCTCTCTCTCTCTCTCTTTTCCTCCCGCCCCTATCCTCCAGACCCCCATCCCCGCCAGGCCAGGACAAGTAGCCGCCACCGCTGCCTCCGACACCGCCGCAGCGCTTCAGTCTCTCTATCTCTTGCTCCTCCTCCCTTCCTCTCTCTCAAAAATTAATAAATAAAAATTAATAAATAAAACTATTCTGGTCCTGGCCAGTTGGCTTAGTGGTAGAGTGTTGGCCTGGTGTATGGATGCCCCAGGTTCGATTCCTGGTCAGGGCACAATGAGAACCACCCATCAGCTTCTCCACCCCTCCTCCTCCCATTTCTCTCTCTCTCTCTCTTCCCCTCCCTCAGCCATGGCTCAATTGATTTGAGCACATCAGCCCCAGGCTCTGAGGATGGCTCTATGGAGCCTCTGCCTCAAGCACTAAGAATAGCTCAGTTTGGAGCATGGCCCCAGATGGGCAGAGCATCAGCCCCAGACAGGGTTTGCCAGGTGGATCCCAGCCAGGGGCACATGCAGGAGTCTGTCTATCTCCCCTCTTTTCACTTGTAAAAAAAGAAGAAAAAAAGTTTATTTCTCTAATAATTATGGAATAGAAATTAAAACAATAATCCATTTTTCCCTAATTAGATTCTCAAACATTAACAGAAGCAATCTATAACACATGTGGAAACAAGACCTGGTTCATAGCTGATGGGAATGTAAATTGACACAAACACTGAGAATGGCTATTAAAAATTTAAATATATATACCTATTCATAGGCCAAAAAATACATTAACTCTGCCCTGTGGAAACTACAGAAATTACCAGTTGTAAGGATACATACAATGATGCCATTGTGGGTTGAACGTTGGTCCTCTAAAAGATATGTTCACCTGGCATCTGTAAACATAGAGCCTTATTTAGAAATGGTATCTTTACAGATGTAATTAAGTTAAAGATCTTGAAATGAGACCATCTGTTAGGCAAACCAATGTGTTTCAAGTTTGTAAAGTGTTTTTTAGGTTTGCTCGCAAGAGAGTCCAGAGAATGAGTCAGGGCTTTGGGAACCCGGAGCGAGAGGAAGCAGTTTTCCCTGCCTGTTTACTTGTCCACCATTACAAGACTTTATAATAAACAGAATGGCCCATCAGTTTCTGCCTCCACTGTTCCTGTATGCCCAAATCAAATGGGAACCTGCATGGCCACGACAGCAGCGGCCACTGGCCTTACACCATCTAGCTTTAGGGTGGGTCATAAGTCCAATGACAAGTGTCCTTATAAGAGAAAGGCAGAGAAAGATTTGAGATACACAGACACACAGATGGAGATGGAAAGAATGAGGGAGAGATGGGAGTGATGCATCTACAAGCCAAGAAAGCCAAGGATTGCTGGCAGCTGCCAGAAGCTAAGAGAGGAACATGTAAGAGATTCTCTCTCAGAACATCTAGAAGGAATGACACCTTGATTTCAGACTTCTGAAATCCAGAACTATAAGAGAGTAAGTTTCTTTTGTTTTAAGCCAATCACTTTGCAATAATTTGTTAAATAGCCAAAGGAAACGAATACGGATCCTTACTGTATTGTTTGTAGTGCAAAACAAACAAACAAACCGGGAACAACCTGATTGTCTGTAGATAATGGAATTCTTTTTTTTTTTTTTTTTTTTTTTTTTTCATTTTTCTGAAGCTGGAAACAGGGAGAGACAGTCAGACAGACTCCCGCATGCGCCCGACCGGGATCCACCCAGCCCGCCCACCAGGGGCGGTGCTCTGCCCCCGAGGGGGCGATGCTCTGCCCATCCTGGGCGTAGCCATATTGCGACCAGAGCCACTCTAGCGCCTGAGGCAGAGGCCACAGAGCCATGCCCAGCGCCCGGGCCATCTCTGCTCCAATGGAGCCTTGGCTGCGGGAGGGGAAGAGAGAGACAGAGAGGAAAGCGCGGCGGAGGGGTGGAGAAGCAAATGGGCGCTTCTCCTGTGTCCCCTGGCCGGGAATCGAACCGGGGTCCTCCGCACGCTAGGCCGACGCTCTACCGCTGAGCCAACCGGCCAGGGCGATAATGGAATTCTTGAATCAACTGTACTGCCTCCATGATATGGAATATTATGCAATGATGAAAATGAGTTAGACCTATTTGTATTGATCCAGAGGGATGTCCCTAATATATTGCTTAAGTGGAAATGCACTTTTTAGTCATAAAGAGTGGTATGATCCTGTTAGTATATTGCTGACCATTTTTATATACAGTATGTTCATGTGAACATAGAGAAAAAGTTGGAAGAGTTTACATTAGGCTGATCATACTGGATACCTCTGAAGGTGTGCGTAGGAGGAAGTTGTTTTTCTTTATAGATCTTTGTATTCTTTTACTGCTATAATCAGTATATGTATTCTCTCATTCTTTTAATCTAATAAATGCAGTTTGTTTTGTTTTGTTTTGTTTTTTTACAGAGACAGAGCAAGAGTCAGAGAGAGGGACAGACAGACAGGATCGCAGAGAGATGAGAAGCATCAATCATCAGTTTTTTATTGCGACACCTTAGTTGTTCATTGACTGCTTTCTCATATGTGCCTTGACAGGGAAGGGGGGGCTACAGCAGACCAAGTAACCCCGTGCTCGAGCCAGCGACCTTGGGTCCAAGCTGATGACCTTTGCTCAAACCAGGTGAGCCCGCGCTGTATTCACTGCGCCACCGCCTGGTCAGGCTAATAAATGCAGGGGTGTTTTTTTTGTTGTTGTTTTGTTTTGTTTTAATTTATCATTGTAACCATTTCTTTTAGATTTTATTTATTCATTTTTTCAGAGAAAGAGAGAGAGAAGGGGGGAAGAGCAGGAAGCATCAACTCTCATATGTGCCTTGACCGGGCAAGCCCAGGATTTCAAACCAGCGACCTCAGTGTTTCAGGTCGACGCTTTATCCACTGCGCCATCACAGGTCAAGCACTAATAAATGTAGTTTAAAAGGAAATAAAAACAATTTGTGACTATTTTTTTTCACACACACCCCACTCAATTTATGACTAATTTTTAAATCATGGCTAAAGTTGCGGACATAAACAAAAGGTTCTGTATCTCCAGTTTTAGAAGATTCGGTTGTTCTCCATGACCACCACTTCCCTACCATTGAGTTCTGAGCTATACTTTTAATACATACTCTTTTGGTGTTATTCCCCTATTTTCCTTCTTTCCAACTATTTCTAAGTATATTCTAGACTCACAGAATTTAAAAAAAATTTTTTTTTTAGAATTTGAGTACTTTTGGCCCTGATCGGTTGGCTCAGTGGTACAGTGTTAGCATGGTGTGTGAATGTTGCAGGTTCAATTCCCAGTCAGGGCACAAAGAGAAGCACCCATTTGCTTCCCCACCTCTCCTCCTCTCACTGCTCTCTCTCTTTCCCTCCTGCAGCCATGGTTCAGTTGAAACAAGTTGGCCCCGGGTGCTGAAACTGGCTGCATGACCTCTGCCTCAGACACTAAGAAGAGCTCTATTGCTAGCCTGACAGGCGGTGGCACAGTGGATAGAGCGTTGGACTGAGATACGGAGGACCCAGGTTCGAGATTCCGAGGTCGCCAGCTTGAGCGCGGGCTCAACTGGTTTGAGTAAAGCTCACCAGCTTGGACCCAAGGTTGCCGGCTCGAGCAAGGGGTTACTTGGTCTGCTGTCCCCCCGTCAAGGGACATATGAGAAATCAATCAATGAACAACTAAGGCAGGGGTCGGGAACCTGTGGCTCATGAGCCAGATGTGGCTCTTTTGATGGCTGCATCTGGCTCGCAGACAAATCTTTAATAAAAAAAAATAATAACGTTAAAATATAAAACATTCTCATGTATTACAATCCATTCATTTCCTACCACTCATGTTCATGGTTGCAGGTGGCTGTAGCCAATCACAGCTGTCCTCAAGGACAACACCAAATTTTTATTGGATAATGCGTAATGTACATGGGTCGTTGTATGGCTCTCACGAAATTACTTATTTATTTATTTATTTTCCTCCTGTGTGTCCTGGCCGGGAATCGAACCTGGGACTCCTGCATGCCAGGCCAATGCTCTACCACTGAGCCAACCGGCCAGGGCCACGGAATTACATTTTAAAATATGTGGCGTTCATGGCTCTCTCAGCCAAAAAGTTTCCTGACACCTGAACTAAGGTGTCACAACGAAAAACTAATGATTGATGCTTCTCATCTCTTTCCGTTTTTGTCTGTCTGTCCCTATCTATCCCTCTCTCTGACTCTCTCTCTGTCTCTGTAAAAAAAAAAGAGCTCTGTTGCTGAGCATGGAGCAACGCCTCAGAAGGGCACAGCATCACCCCCTGATGGGCTTGCCAGGTGTATCCTAGTTGGGGTATATGTGGGATTCTGTCTCTGCTTCTCTTCCCCTCATTGAATAAAAAAAAATAGAGAGAGCCTGACCTGTGGTGGTGCAGAGGATAAAGCGGCGACCCGAAATGCTGAGGTCGCCGATTCAAAGCCCTGGGCTTGCCTGGTCAAGGCACATATGGGAGTTGGTGCTTCCTGCTCCTCCTCCTTCTCTCTCTCTCTTTCTCTCTCTCTCCCTCTCTAAAAATAAATAAATAAATATTTTTTTAAAAAAAGAAAGAAAAAAATAGAGAGAGACTTTGAGTACTTTCTTTTCATTATATAAGTAAGATACTCATGTGGTTTGGAATCTCAGAGAGTCAAGAAGCTCTCCTTACAGACAACCAATGTTGTCGTTTCTTTTATCTTTCCATAAGTATTGTGTCCATATATAAGCAAATACAGATAAATTTTCCCATTTTTTTTACACAATTAGGCTTGATTTGTACTTGTTTTTTCACATAATATAAGGTCGACCGGAAAGTTCTGTCCATTTTTGGAATAAAACAAAATATAATACAAATTTTTCTTACCATCAATAAACTTTATTAAATAATATTAAATAATATAATTGCCATTTTATTAATGATTTCTTGCCAGCGTGAGGGCAATTTGTATATCCCATTTTTGAAAAATGTTTTATCTTTTGATGCGAAAAATTGAACCAGTGCTTGTTTGATATCTTCTTCATTTTTGAATTTTTTGCCCTTCAAAAAATTTTGTAAGGACAAAAACAAGTGATAGTCGGAGGGTGCTAAGTCCGGGGAATATGGTGGATGCAACAGACATGCTTCTGTAGCATTTCTTCCTTGTTGAAATTCGTAAAAATTACAGTGGTGTAAATGAACTTTATCAGTAGCTATGGGTACACTATCGCTTCACACATAAGACAAACATGAGTCAACTTTGTTTTATTTAATTTGCTACGTCAGTATGTATACATTAAGTGATAAAAATAGGCACACATGTGCCAAATAAACATGTGCTTACGTGTCAAAACTTGTTGTGATAGAAACGGACAGAACTTTCCGGTAGACCTTATATATATCAAGTTGCTTTATATCAGTGCATATAGATTTTCTGTATTCTTTTAAAATTTGTATTGGTGTATAGAATACATACAAAAAACTGCATGTCATAATTTCCACATATTAAATACATTTGTTCAATCAGTTTCTAAATCAATAAAGAGAACATGCTGAACATCTTGGAACCCACTTGTGACCCCTTCCAGTCACTGTCCTGCCTCCAGCCGTAACCACTACTTCAGCTTCTAACACCAAAGATTCCCTTTTCTTTTCTTTTTCTTTCTTTTTTTTTTTTATTAATTATTTTAAGAGGGAGAGGAAAGGAAAGAGAGAGAGAAAGAGACAGGAACATAGCTCTCTTCCTGTATATGTCCTGACCAGGCAGCCTCTTTGCTTCAGGACAGTGCTCTAACCAACCGAGCTATCCGGTCAGGATTCCCTTTTCTTATTTTTAAACTTCAATAAAATAGATTCATACAGTGTGTGCTTTTTCTGTGTTTCATTTACTCACATTTCCTCCACATTGGTTTGACATTCATACATGACTGCATGTAACAGTACTTTGCTCATTCTTTGATATATAGTCTTTCTTTCTTTCTTTCTTTCTTTCTTTCTTTCTTTCTTTCTTTCTTTCTTTCTTCCTTTTAGGAGAGAGACAGAAGGAGACACAGAGAGAGGGACAGACAGACAGGAAAGAGAGAGATGAGAACCATCAATTCATTGTTGCGACACCTTAGCTGTTCATTGATTGCTTTCTCATATGTACCTTGATGAGGGGATGGGGCTGGGGACGCGGAGGCTGCAGGTGAGCCAGTGACCCCTTGCTCAAGCCAGCAACCCTGCGCTCAAGCCAGCGACCTCATGCTCAAGCTGGGTGAGCCCACACTTAAGGTGGCAACCTAGGGGTTTCAAAACTGGGTCCTCTGCATCCCAGTCCAATGCTCTATCCACTGCACCACTGCCTGGTCAGGTTTGTTGTATCTGCATTCTATTTTATAGCTATGTAATATTTCATTGTAAAGATATACTATAATTTATTTATCGAGTCCCTTATTGATGGATATTTAGAATGTTTCTAATCTTTTGACATGCAGAAAAGGCTGCAATGAACAACCTTGAATTTATATCATTTGGCACATATGCAAGTATAACTACAGAATAAATTCTTAGAAGTAGAATTGCTGAGTCAATGGGTATAAGTATTTGTAATTTTGAAGGACATTACCAAATTATCCTCTATATAGGATGGACCCTTTTATACTGCTGCCAGCAGAATATTTGAGAGCTTTTGGGGGGGGGGGATTTTAGAGCTTGGAGCTTGGAGACTTAGAAATCACATTGTATAGCACACTCATCTTACACAGAGAAAAACTGAAGCCCTCAGGAGTGAAAAGACTTGACACAAAGCCAGACAGCAAGTTAGTTATCATCTCCAGATTCAGAAGGAGGAGTCTTGGGGGCTGGTATCAGAGAGAGCCAACAAAGCCTCATACATCCTGTCCTGCCCACAGTTGTTGGCAAGCTGCCCCCCTCTCCCCTCTTCTTCCAACTGTCTTCAAAGACCAGCACAAAAAGGCCACACACACCAGGGTCACTCAACATGGGAGGAAGGAGACAGAAAGGGAAAGGCAGATGGAAAGCAGAAGCGAAGGTGGAAAGGTGAACAGTAGCCACTTGAGGAAAGATAAACTCTGCAATAGAAAAGAAAATTTGGGGAACAGATAAGGCAGGGCAGTGATATTGAAGAGAGAAGCAAAGGCAAAAAGGCATAGGTTTCTGTCTTTTCTCCAGACAGACAAGAGAAACATTTTCATAAATGCCTGATTATCAGTAATATCACAAATATAAAATGCTGGCTTTAAATAGAATATCTGGAGTAAAATTACCTGGTTTCCTCATATTTGTCTCTTTTATCTACTGCCTCCCCAGAACAAAGATTTGTACCTAACATATAGTAGATGCTTACTAAATATTTTTGGATAAGGCTATCCTGACCTGTGGTGGCACAGTGAATAAAGCATCGACCTGAACACTGAGGACGCCAGTTGGAAACCCTGGGTTTGTGGTCAAGGCACATATGAGAAGCAATGAGTTGATACTTCCTGCTTTTGGCCTCCCTCCCCCATCTGCCTTTCTCTCTCTCCTCTATATACAACCATTAAAAATTTTTTTTAAATGATGTATAATTGAAATACAATATTATATTAGTTTTACGTACACAACAAAGTGATTTGACATATATAGATCCTTATTATGTGATCACCAACTGAATCTAATGATCATCTGTCACTGTACAAAGTTATTACAATATTTTGACCATATTCCCTGTGCTATAGTACATCTTCATGGCCGATTTATTTTAACTGGAAGTTTATACACTTTTTAAAATGTATTTTTTTATTTTAGGGAGAGATGAAGGGAGAGAGAGAGACAGAGAGACAGAAACAGCGATCTGTTCCTGTGTGTACCCTGACCCAGGATTAAACCCACATCCTTTGCTTATCTGGATGATGTTTAAACTAACCAAGCTATCTAGCCAGGGCAGTAAATGAAATCATCAAACTCTATCTATATATTTGTGAATGAATTAATTATACAACAAGAAACTGAGGCCCAGAGAGGTTAAGGAGCTTGCTCAAAGTCACAGAGGCAGTAGAAATGCAGGTCTTTTAGGCTCCTAATTTGCTGAAGTGCCTGCCAGTTGTTCCTCATCACCCACTGAATGACCTCATTGGGCTCCCAAGCGCAGCTTATGCCAACATACCTAGCTGAATGAGAAATTCTCTAGGAATACTGAAGAATCATTCCTGAGCGATGGAAGCCATATAGGTTTGTCAGAAGAGTCAAGGTGCATTTTTATAGGCACCAGAGCGTAAGGTTATCCTGCTTGGTGACATTTTTCTGCCTGCCTTCCTAGGGTGTATCTTCTTTGGTGTTGAAGGCCCAGGGGGATTTGGATTCCATTTTTAAAATGTTCTCTACCACTTCCCACAGTCCAAGCCACATCTGCCTTATTATCTTGGCCAACCCTCCTCCAAGGCCTCAGCCTCTATTTCACTTCCTTGTGACTGCTGACCTCTCCCTGCACCACTTGAGACTCTGTTTTGTTTTTGTTTTGGGGAGGCAGCAAAGTTATACTGAAAAACTGATTCTGTCTTTGCCAGCAATTTATTTAACACAAGTTCATTGTGAGAATTAGAATAATTTCACAAGCCAATAGTATACAGAATAATATATCTCTTAATAAGGCAAATAAAGAAAAAAATTTACTCCAAACAAATGACAGACTAATCACAGGCAAAGTGAGGTAAAAGGAATAAAGTCTGCCCTGGCCGGATAGCTCGGTTGATTAGAGCATCATCCTGCAGCACAGAGGTTGCCAGTTGGATCCCCCAATCAGGATACATACAGGAACAGATCAATGTTCCTCTCTCTCTCTCTCTCCCATTCCTTCTTGCTAAAATCAATCATTAAAAAAATTTAAGCCTGACCAGGCAGTGGCACAGTGGATAGAGCGTAGGACGGGGATGCAGAGGACCCAGGTTTAAGACCCCGAGGTTGCCAGGTTGAGCGTGGGCTCATCTGGTTTGAGAAGAAAAAAAAAAGCTCACCAGCTTGGACCCAAGGTCGCTGGCTTGAGCAAGGGGTTACTCGGTCTGCTGTAGCCCCACGGTCAAGGCACATATGAGAAAGCAATCAATGAACAGCTAAAGTGTCATAACAAAAAAATTATGATTGATGCTTCTTATCTCTCTCCATTCCTGTCTGTCTGTCCCTATCTATCCCTCTCTCTGACTCTCTCTGTCTCTGTAAAAAAAAAAAAAAATTACAAAGGAATAAAGTCCCAATTTAGAGGTTTATTGTTACACAAGTTTAGTTTTCTGGAAAACATGACTTAACCAATTGCAAGCAGTACAAAATGAAAGTTCCTTGTTGCTAGGGCATGAAGACACCAGCGTTGGCAGACAGGCTATGTTGCTCTGAAGGCTATCATTCCAGGGACCATTACACAGTTTAGTACCACTGCCAATCAAAGAGTTCCATTGGCCACTGCAGAAGCAAATGTTTCAAGATCTCTGGAGAACTGTTTAAGCCAGCAAGGCATTCCCTTACCCAGACCAAAACTCTTGAACAGTGTTCACAAAGTTTCAATTTTTATAGCCTAAATGGTCCCTTGGGCATAGGTGGATTAAAACAATTTCACTTGTCATAAACAATTGGTTTTGAAGTCATATCAAACCAATACACAACAGACTTCCACCTGTCTGCTGGATAATCAATGGTTTTCCAGCCTGTCTCTCCAGTGAGCTGCAAGAATCTTGAAGGAATGCTTTCTTGCTTCTTTCTATATCTTTAGGACCTGTTACAGATGTCAGTTGGTTTTAATCAAAGGCTTTCTTTTTTTTCTTATTTATTTATTTATTTATTTAGATAGAGACAGACATACAGGCAGACAGGAAAGGAGAGAGATGATGAGAAGCATCAACTTGTAGTTGTAGCATTTTAGTTGTTCATTGATTGCTTCTAATTTGTGTCTTGACAGGGGGTTTCAGCCAAGCCAGTGACTCCTTATTCAAGCCTGTGACCCTGAGCTTCAAGCTAGTAGTAATCATGGGATCATTTTGATGATTTCACACTCAAGCTAGTGACCTCAAGATTTTGAACCTAGGACCTCAGCATCCCGGGTTGACACACTATCCACTGCACCACCAATGGTCAGGCCAAAGGATTTCTTTTTTCTTTTTTTTCTTTTTTATTTATTCATTTTAGAGAGGAGAGGGAGAGGGAGAGAAGGGGGGAGGAGCTGGAAGCATCAACTCCCATATGTGCCTTGACCAGGCAAGCCCAGGGTTTCAAACCGGCAACCTCAGCATTTCCAGGTCAACGCTTTATCCACTGCGCCACCATAGGTCAGGCCCAAAGGATTTCTTTTAAAGAACCAACTTTTATGATCTACTCACATATTGTTTTAGAAAACAGTTCAGAGTCCAGATACACCAATATACCACCTCTGGGGCTGGATGCTGTAGGAATAGGAAGGGCATTCTAAAAAAGAGAATGCCAAGCATTGAAACACAAGGAGGACCAGACACTACATGCTCCTGGAAAGCAAGGAGATATATGAGACTCTGAAGAAAATTTTAATAAAACACAATCACAACGCGCACATAAGCTCACACATACATATAGAAAGCGATTTTAGCTGAATTATATGATATTATACAACTTTTAAAAGAACAAGACAGCCTGACCAGGCAGTGGCACAGTGGATAGAGCGTCAGACTGGGATGCGGAAGACCCAGGTTCGAGACCCCGAGGTCGCCAGCTTGAGCGTGGGCTCATCTGGTTTGAGCAAAAATTCACCAGCTTGGACCCAAGGTCGCTGGCTCCAGCAAGGGGTTACTCGGTCTGCTGAAGGCCCGCGGTCAAGGCACATATGAGAAAGCAATCAATGAACAACTAAGGTGTTGCAACGAGCAATGAAAAACTAATGATTGATGCTTCTCATCTCTCTCTGTTCCTGTGTGTCTGTCCTTGTCTATCCCTCTCTCTGACTCACTCTCTGTCTCTGAAATAAATAAATAAATAAATAAATAAATAAATAAATAAATAAATAAATAATTTTTTAAAAAAAGAACAAGACAGCCATGGCGGGGTAGCTCAATTGGTCATAAATGTGGTCCCAATATGCCAAAATTGTAGGCTCAATCCTGGTCAGAGCACATACAAGAATCAACCAATGAATCTTAAATCATTAAATAAAATTAAAATGTTAATAAAGAGTAAAAATAATTAAAATAAATATAAAGAGCCCTGATCGGATAGCTTAGCCGGTTAGAGCATCATTCTGAAGCATGGAGATAGCCGGTTCCATCCCTGGTCAGGACACATAGAGGAACAGATAGCTGTTCCTATCTCTCTATCTCTTCCTTCCTCTCTCATTAAAATCAGTAAATAAAATTTTTAAAAATAAATATATAAAGAGAATAAGACATTTTGATCTGGCTGGATAATCAGGTCACCATCCTGAAGCACAGAGGCTGCCGGTTCAATCTCGGGTCAGTGCACAGACAGGAAGAGAACGATGTTCTTGTCTCTCTCTCTCTCTCTCTCTTCCTCTATCTCTAAAATCAATAAATTAAAAAATAAAAAGAAAGAAAGAAAGAAAGGGACCTGACCTGTGGTGGCACAGTGGATCAAGTGTCGACCTGGAACGCTGTGGTCACAATAGAAACCCTTGGCTTGCCTGGTCAAGGCACATATGAGAGTTAATGTTTTCTGCTCGTCCCCCCTTCTCTCTCTATCACTCTCAACCCCCCCCCTCATCCTTCTAAAAAAAATGAATAATTTTAAAAATCTTTAAAAAAAATAAAAGAGGACTGGCCAGGCGGTGGTGCAGTGGATAGAGCATCGGACTGGGATGCAGAGGACCCGGGTTCGAGACCCCAAGGTCGCCAGCTTGAGTGCGGGCTCATCTGGTTTGAGGAAAAGCCCACCAGCTTGAACCCAAGGTCGCTGGCTCCAGCAAGGGGTTACTCGGTCTGCTGAAGGCCCGCGGTCAAGGCACATATAAGAAAGCAATCAATGAACAACTAAGGTGTTGCAATGCACAATGAAAAACTAATGACTGATGCTTCTCATCTCTCTCCGTTCCTGTCTGTCTGTCCCTGTCTATCCCTCTCTCTGACTCACTCTCTGTCTCTGTAAAAAATAAATAAATAAATAAATAAAATTTAAAAATTTAAAAAATAGAAGAGGCTTGACCTGTGGTGGTGCAGTGGATAGTGTTGACCAGAGGTCGCCAGTTCGAAACTCTGGGCTTGCCTGGTTGAGGCACATATGGGAGTTGATGCTTCCTGCTTCCCCCCACTTTCTCTCTCTCTCTCTCTCTCCTCTCTAAAAATAATAAATAAAATTTAAAAAAAAATAAAGAAAGAATGGGGACGAATAAATGATAAATGTACCCCTATAGGTAGTCCTTTAAAAAACAAAGGCATTTCTACATACACTGGTCTCAAACAATCTCCAAAATTTATTTAATAAAATAGTAAAGATGCAGAACAGTAAAATATGCTACTATTTGGATGTGTATATAGACTACTGTTGGGCAGATAAAATGTATTATGCTCACTTTGTAAAAGATGACACTGCCCACGTGGAGGTCGTTGCCCAGGTGATATTAATGTGTGTTGGGGGCAGGCAGAATCCTTGTAGCCTGGGGCTTGGTTTTGGGATTAAGCCTTTCTCACCCTTTTTGATGTGGGGCGGTACAATCCAATCATGCCTCAGAGAAGTGACTTTGTATTAGAGACTTCCCTATTTTGTAAATTGGATTAAAGGTTTGGATTTCTACACTATAAAATAGGGGCAGAACGGGAGCTTGTTCTCTTGGTTCCTGGGATGATTAGCATGAGAGAGCAGAGGAGAGAGCAGAGAGCAAAGAGAGGCCACATGGAGGAGCCCAGGGGAAGCAGCCAAGATGGCGGAGTGCTGAATGAGATGCCAGTTTGTGTAGGGAGAAGGAAGGAGATGGGGAACTGAGGAGAATAAGGCTGGTGAGCTAGAAACCTTTGATTCTAGGAAACTCAAATAAATCAGTAGCTTTGTGAGCACTGAATGTGAGTGGGTTTTGGAGCCCAGTGTGTGTTTTTACTTGCCTGCCGAGTACAAGCTAGGATTAAAGATGATGGCCCATCAGTTTTTGGCTCCATTGTTTCTTTACCGACTGTCCGAATCCAATGCGAACCTGCATAGGCCAGGCGGCTGTGATGGTGGCCTTGGCCACTGGCTTTACAACTACCATAAGACAGAAGAAACTAACAATGGTTGCCTGGAAGACAGAACTAGAGGCTGGGAAACAAAAATGGAAAGGAGACTAAAAAGAGTAAAAAGGAGAATTAATTTTTATGGTGCATATTTTATACTATTTGAAATTTTTATCATGATCCTGTGGGATAGGGGTTTTCTCTCATTTCCTTCATAATTCTCCTTGTAAAGCCAGTGGCCACGGCCAGGGCCATTGTAAAGCCAGGAGCCACAGCCAGGGCCACCATCACAGCCTCCCGGCCCATGCAGGTTCGCATTGGATTCGGACAGTCGGTAAAGAAACAAAGGAGCCAAAAGCAGATGGGCTGTCATCTTTAATTCTAGCTTGCACCCGGCGGGCAAGTAAAAACACTCACTGGGCTCCAAAACCCAATCACATTCAGTGCTCACAAAGCCACTGACTTATCCGAGTTTCCTAGAATCAAAGGTTTCTAGCTCACCAGCCTTATTCACCTCTGTTCCCCATCTCCTTCCTTATCCAGCGTCAAACTGCACAAACTGGCCTCTCACTCAGCACTCCACCATCTTGGCTGCTTCCCCTGGCCTCCTCCACGTGGCCTTACTCTGCTCTCCTCTGCTCTCTCTTCTAATGATAATCTCAGGAACCAAGAGCGCAAACTCCCGTTCCGCCCTCACTTTATACTGTAGCTTCACAACCTCTAATCCAATATACAAAGTAGGGAAGTCTCTAATACAAAGTCACTTCTCTGAGGCATGATTGGATTGTACCACCCCACATCAAAATGGGGTGGGAAAGGCTTAATCCCAAAACCAAGCCCCAGGCTACAAGGATTCTCAACACACATTAATATCACCTGGGCAACGGCCTCTTCGTGGGCAGCGTCATATTTAACAAAGTGAGCATAATATACTCTATCTGCCCAACAGCCATTACTATCAAAGCAGCCCAGCCCATGCAGGTTCGCATTGGATTCGGACAGTCGGTAGAGAAACAATGGAGCCACAAACTGGTGGGCCATAGTCTTTAATTCTAGCTTGCACCCGGTGGGCAAGTAAAAACACACACTGGGCTCCAAAACCCACTCACATTCAGTGCTCACAAAGCCACTGACTTATCCGAGTTTCCTAGAATCAAAGGTTTCTAGCTCACCAGCCTTATTCTCCTCAGTTCCCCATCTCCTTCCTTGTCCCAGATACACAAACTGGCATCTCACTCAGCACTCCGCCATCTTGGCTGCTTCTCCTGCTCTCCTCTGCTCTCTCTTCTAATACTAGTCTCAGGAACCAAGAGCCCAAACTCCCGCTCCGTACCCATTTTATATTGTAGCTTCACAACCTCTATCCAATATACAAAATACGGAAGTCTCTAATACAAAGTCACTTCTCTGAGGCATGATTGGATTGTACCACCCCACATCAAAAAGGGTGGGAAAGGCTTAATCCCAAAACCAAGCCCCAGGCTACAAGGATTCTCAACACACATTAATATCACCTGGGCGACAGCCTCCATCTTTAACAAAGTGAGCATAATACATTTTATCTGCCCAACACTCCTGGATGTTCTAATAACATGAGACAGATTAACAAGAGAGAATAACCAAAAGTTAGTTAAGTAAATTCAGTAAGATTTATGGAAGCCCAGGACAAATGCAGCAGTTCAGTTTTATATGCCATCTTGAGCTAAGGAGAAAGGGAGATAGTAGCTTGGACTTCAGAGGGAAGGTCGGCAATTCACAGGTAGATGAGAAGAGGCAAACATTTGGTGAGCAAATCTTTCCAGGACCACCCAGAAACAATAGGACACAGAGGGGAGTCTAACAAAGACTTTGCTGGTTTCTCCCTGACTGCCATACTTAGTTCATATTCAAATATAATTATCTATGATAATAGTTTCCCTACTGGAGCAGGTCCTCAATCTAAATTCTTCTAGACACTTATGGGTAAGGTCAAAGGTTCTTCCTGAGTCTTTTGTTTCTTAAAATAAAGTTTAAAATAGCCATTATCTTAATAAAGGCATATTTTGGTGTGTCAAACTCTTCCCCCCCACTCATGTATTATCTAAATATATCACATAAAAGGGTTGTAATTTAATGAGAGGTACAACTGTCATTGAGAAAGAAGAGCCAAAAATGCAGGAGAGGAAGGGGTGGAGCCTAGTGAGGGAGTGAGCCTGTGTTGCAATGAGGGCACTAGGAGGACAGGAAGTGGACTCAAGGACCAGCCTTGCAAATTGAGAAGGCTGAGCACATTGTATTTTAAGCACAATTACTCTTCAATCTTGTTAACTTGCACCACTAGAAATGGTGTCATTCACTAAAGAAATATAAATTGAATGTTGAAGAATATAATGTTAGGCACTTTTAAAAACAATTAGCATTGGTATGCAGGATTAGGTAGATCAAAGATTGTAGCCTTGGTTCCCAAGGAGTTTGGGTGTGACTCTGCCCTGTGGAATGTGAGCCAGGGCAATTTATCAACAAGGGCGCTACCCTGTTTGTTGTTGTGGACAAGCCATCTAAGACTCCAACTTAGCCTGCTTTTATAAATATGAAAGATAATGTAATGCTATTAAATTAACATTTTATTTTTATTTAAAAATGTTTTATTGATTGTTTTAAAAAGAAAGAAATAACAATTTTATTGTTCAACTTGTTTATGCATTCACTGCTCAATTCTTTTTTTAAAATTGATTGTAGAAAGAAAAACTAGGAGAAAGAAACATTGATTTGTAGTCTTACTTTCTTTTTTTTTAGATTTTATTTATTCATTTTTAGAGAAAGAGGAGAGAGAGAGAGAGAAGTGGGGGGGAGCAGGAAGCATCAACACCCATATGTGCTTTGACCAGGCAAGCCCAGGGTTTTGAACCAGCAACCTCAGCATCTCAGTGTTTCAGGTCAATTGCTTTATCCACTGCACCACCACAGGTCAGGCTGTAGTCCTATTTATTTATGCATCTATTGGTAATTCTTTTTGGTGGAGGGAGACAGACAGAAAGGGAGAGAGATAAGAAGCATTAACTCATAGTTGTGGCTCATTAGTTGTTCATTGATTGCTTCTCATATGTGCCTTGACTGGGGGGCTTCAGAAGAGCCAATGACCCCTTGCTCAAGCCAGCAACATTAACATGATCCCACGTTCAAACCAACTTGTAAAGCCAGTAGTCACGGCCACCATCACAGCTGCCTGGCCAATGCAGGTTCGCATTAGATTTGGAAAGACAGTAATAAAACAATGGAGCCAAGAACTGGTGAACCATTACCTTTAATCCTAGCTTGCACCTGGCAGTAAAACAAGTAAAAACACACACTGGGCTCCAAAACCCACTCATTCAGTGCTCACAAAGCTACTGACTTATCCAAGTTTCCTAGAATCAAAAGTTTCTAGCTCACTAGCCTTATTCACCTCTTCCCCATCTCCTTCTCTCTGCACAAACTGGCTTCTCCTTCAGCACTCTACCATCTTGGCTACTTTTCTTCTCCTCCACGTGGCCTTTCTCTGCTCTCCTTTCTCTTTTCTCTGCTCTAATGCTAATCTCAGGAACCAAGAGAGCAAGCTCCTGGTCTGCCCCACTTTATAGTGTAGAAATCAAAACCTTTAATCCAATATACAAACAAGAAAGTCTCTGATACAAAGTCACTTATCTGGGCATGATGGGATTCCTCATGAGAGTGTACCACCCCACATCATGTAGTCAATCAAGGGTGTGGGGAAAAGCTTAGTCTTAAAACTAAGTCTTAGGCTATAACCACCCTGCCTGCTTACAGCCTGATCCGCACACCCAATACAAACTATAAGCAAGCAAACATATATATCATATTTCCAAACTTATTTGACCAACGCAGTGACCCAACATTCAATTTGGAGAACCTGCATTCAAGCTAGATGAGCCTGCAGGAAAGCTGGATGAGCCTGCACACAAGCTGATCGCAGGGTTTCAAACTTGGGACCTCAGAGTCCCAGGTGGACACTCTATCCACTGCCCCATCACTGGTCAAAAAATTGGTTGATTCTTGTATGTGCCCTGACTGGGTGTTGGGCAAACAAGTGTGTTTAGACTTGTTTGGTTGTATTTTGTCTGATTGGTAAATGAGCAAGGGGCAATACCATGTGTGTATAGTCTATGTAAGGCTGTGGGTGCTTGCCCTCAAGGCAGCAGATTGCAAATTGTGGGTTTCCTACCTTCTTCGAAGGGGCTATTGTTTGCTATTGTTTTCTGGGGAAAGGGTCTCCCCCACTCTGCCTCCTGTTTGACTTGTGAGAGTCCTGAGAGAGAGAGAGAAGTGGTTTTCCTTGCCTGCTTGCTTGTCCACTGTTGCAAGACTTTAATAAATGGAATGGTCCAGCCTGACCAGGCAGTGGCACAGTGAATAGAGCATCGGACTGGGATGCCAAGGACCCAGGTTCGAGACCCTGAGGTCGCCAGCTTGAGCGTGGGCTCATCTGGTTTGAGCAAAAGCTCACCAACTTGGACCCAAGGTCTCTGGCTTGAGCAAGGGGTTACTTGGTCTGCTGAAGGCCCGCAGTCAAGGCACATATGAGAAAGCAATCAATGAACAACTAAGGTGTTGCAACAAAAAACTGATGATTGATGCTTCTCATCTCTCCGTTCCTGTCTGTCTGTCCCTGTCTATCCCTCTCTGACTCTCTCTGTAAAAAAAAAAAAAAAAGAAAGAAAAAAGAGGAATGGTCCAGCATCCTCTGGCTCTACAGTTCTTTTACCATCTGCCCAAATCCAATGTAAACCTAAATGGCCATGGCCACTGGCCTTACATCTGGTGTAGTTGGTGCCTGACCAGGCAGTGGCATAGTGGATAGAGCGTCAGACTGGGATGCGGAGGACCCAGGTTCGAGACCCTGAGGTTGCCAGCTTCAGCATGGGCTCATCTGGCTTTAGCAAAGCTCACCAGCTTGGACCCAAGGTCGCTGGTTTGAGCAAGGGGTTACTCTGTCTGCTGAAGGCCCATGGTCAAGGCACATATGAGAAAGCAAACAATGAACAACTAAGGTGTTGCAATGAAAAACTAATGGTTGATGCTTCTCATCTCTCTCCGTTCCTGTTGGTCTGTCCCTATCTGTCCCTCTCTCTGACTCTCTCTGTCTCTGCAGGAAAAAAAATATCTTGAAACAAATAAAAATAGAAATATCTGGTGTAGTTGGCAAGATTCGGATCAGATTGGTATGGAGCCACCTCTATCCTTGAGGGGTAGAGGAGTGGTCATTGCTCTCCAGCATATGATTCCCCATGGCTCTCCTTTTGGGAACTGTTGGCTGGCTGTGTTTTACAACCCTGAAAGAGGAAATTGAGAGCTCTGTGTGAGAAGCTGCCTGAGGTCAAAAGCTCCAGGAAGAACTGCAGTTCCAAGAACTGCAGGTCAGGCTACAGGCTGAGAACCAGCAACAGTTTGAACTGGAGCGAGCACTGGAGAATGAGGCTAACCAGGTTTGAAACTGCAGCGAAGCATGAGATGCACACTGAGCACCAATGGCGCCTAGATCTGGAGCGATCTCTAGAGAAGGGATTACGGGTTTGTGAGTTGCAATTTGCCCTAGGAGCTAAACTTTGGCCCTGGCAGTTGTTGGAGAAACAACTGCAGGTTTAAGAGCTCAAGTCTCAGCTTCAGGTCGAGAGCTGACAACCATAGGAGTTAAAACAGTCATTGAAGGAGCAGCAGCATCCATGCCAGTGGAGTGGCTTTGAGTTGGCAGGAGCAGGCATTTCCAACTCCTCTTCTGAGGATGAGGAGGCTTGTGCTAAAGATACTGTCTGCAGACTCAGAATCTCACCGGTGGCCACCCAGGGAATAAAACCCCAAGCAGAGTTGATGGAGTTGGGGGCACATTTCAGGCAGAAACCTACTGAGCCCCTGGTAGTCTGATTACTGAGGTTGTGGGACATAGTGGTGGATGGCATTATGCTCTCCAAAACAGAGATGGTTTTTTAAAAAAAAGTTTTAGTTATTGATTTAGAGAGAGGTGAGAGAGAGAGAGAGAGAAAAAGAGAGAGAAAGGTGGGGAGGAGCAGGAAGCATCAGCTCATAGTAGTTGCTTCTTGTATGTGCCTTGACTGGGCAAGCCCAGGGTTTCAAACCAGCACCTTCAGCATTTCAGGTTGATGCTTTATCCATTGTGCCACCACAGGTCAGGCGGCAAGAAATTTAAAAAGAAAAAAAAATTCTGGCTCATTAAGAAGCATTAGAGGCCCTGGCCGCTTGGCTCAGCGGTAGAGTGTCGGCCTGGCGTGCAGGAGTCCTGGGTTCAATTCCCAGCCAGGGCACACAGGAGAAGCGCCCATCTGCTTCTCCACCCCTCCCCCTCTCCTTCCTCTCTGTCTCTCTCTTCCCCTCCTGCAGCCAAGGCTCCATTGGAGCAAAGATGGCCCGGGCACTGGGGATGGCTCTGTGGCCTCTGCCTCAGGCGCTAGAATGGCTCTGGATGCAACAGAGCGATGCCCCAGAGGGGCAGAATGTCGCCCCCTGGTGGGCATGCTGGGTGGATCCCGGTGGGGCGCATGTGGGAGTCTGTCTGACTGCCTTACAGTTTCCAGCTTCGGAAAAATGAAAAAAAAAAAAAAAAAAAGAAGAAGAAGCATTAGAGAAAATGTCTCAAGTCTAATGCTGGTGGCCCATTTGCAGTTTCACCCTAATTCACCATCTATTACTGTTCTCTCATTGGAGAGCCTAGATTCAGCTTCATAGGCAGCTCACAAGACTTTATATTTGCAAAACAAACTCCAACTTCAAAGGGAATTCCTTTAGCTAAAATATGGGCTCCATGCCTGACCAGGCTGTGGCGCAGTGGATAGAGTGTCGAACTGGGATGTGGAGGACCCAGGCTTGAGACCCCAAGGTCGCCAGCATGAGTGCAGGCTCATCTGGTTTGAGCAGGGCTCACCAGCTTGAGCCCAAGGTCGCTGGCTCCAGCAAGGGATCACTCGGTCTGCTGTAGTGCCCCGGTCAAGGCACATATGAGAAAGCAATCAATGAAATCAATGAACAACTAAGGAGCCGCAACGAAGAATTGATGTTTATCATCTCTCTCCCTTCCTGTCTGTCTGTTCCTCTCTCTGACTTTCTCTGTCTCTGCCAAAAAATAAAAAGCTCCATCACATCCTTTTTCTTTTCTTTCTTTCTTTTTTTTCTTTCTTTCTTTTTAATCACATCTTTTCTTTTTATATTCTTCTACTACCAAGGACCCAGAGATTCTAGTTTACTTTATTTTATTTTTTATTGATTTTTGAGAGGAGGGTGGAGTAGAGAGAGAGAGAGGGAGACAAAGAGAGGGAAAGGAGCAGGAAGCATCAATTCCCATATGTGCCTTGACTGGGCAAGCTCAGGATTTTGAACCAGCAACCTCAGTGTTTCAGGTCAATGCTTTATCCACTACGATGCTACCACACAGGTCAGACTTATCACATCCTTTTTCTTTAAGCAAACACAAACCAAAGAGCTGACTCTCTTTGGTTTCTACATCTTAATCAAGTATCTCAAAATTTAGGTACAAGACAGTTTGGCTTTTTGCATGAACTTTTGATACGAATCAAGCTGAGCTCGTAAATCTAGTACCGTCTAGAAATACCTATGCAAATGAGTGGGGAAGCTGGTAGGTACAGGATGGGTCTGGACAACAAAAATCTGGATTGCTCAATCCAACAGGTGGGAACTGGAGTGAAATGTGAAATGACTTCCCTCATCCTCAGTTCCCCAGGTTAGTCAAGGGCCAGATAAATATTGTTTCTATTACAAGATCAAAATTTACAGTGTCAAAGGGTTCAGGGCTATTCCATCAAACTAAACTTTAAGAATGAAATCAGCAAGTATTTGTCAAGTGTCTTCCTCTTCTTTTTTTTCAAATGTCTTCTTAATACCTACTAAGAGAAATTGATGCAAAGAAGTGTTTCTCGAATTCCAATTATATGTAGACTCTTTGGAAGGTAAAATAATATTCACAGACTCTTGAGAATATTCGCTTCTTCATTCACTCAGCAACAGTTCCAGGCACTGGAATAAATGATGGGGAAATAGGGATGAAAAAACCCCAACATGATCCTACAGCATATGCTGCAGAGGAAGAAAGTCGTTAATGAAGTCATCACACATGAATTACTATAAATTGCAGCTAAATGCCATAAGGTAAGGGCGCCTGATGCTGTGAAAGTGAGTAATAATGGGGTAATTGACTGAGAAGGGAAAGCAAAATGTTCCCTAAGGAGGGGAAAACTTGCCTCCATCTGAAGTAAGATTAGAGGTGGCAAAGAGTGGTGGCAAAAAATTTCCCAACAGGCCTGACCAGGTGGTGGCACAGTGAATAGAACATCGGACTAGGATGCAGAGGACCCAGGTTCAAGACCCCAAGGTCACCAGCTTGAGCACAGGCTCATCTGGCTTGAGGAAAAAAAAAAAAAGCTCCAGCTTGGACCCAAGGTCGTTGGCTCGAGCAAGGGGTTACTCGGTATGCTGTAGCCCCATGGTCAAGGCACATATGAGAAAGCAATCAATGAACAACTAAGGCGTCGCAACAAAAAACTGATGATTGATGCTTCTCATCTCTCTCCATTCCTGTCTGTCTGTTCCTATCTATCCCTCTCTCTGGCTCTCTCTCTGTCCCTGTAAATAATAATAATAATAATAATAATAATAATAATTAAAAATAAAAAAATTTCCCAACAGAACAGCCAAAGCAAGGGTCCTGTGTTAGCAAGGAACATGGCTATTGGTATCTGAATTTTTAAGTTTAATCTTCCTAATAGCCAAATGATGTAGGTCTACTATTCTACGCACTTTTCAGATGAAGACACTAAGGCTCAGTCCTACCAGATTATAAACTCCTTGGGGACAGAGTATGGGTATAGTTTATTTTTATACCTCCCACAGTTGACACAGGGCTTTGCTCTGAGTGAGTCTTCAGCAAATATGCATTCATTCCCTTCACCTGGATCCACATAGCCAGCAAGTACTGAAACAGGGACTCAAACACCATTGTTCAGCCCAACAGTCCCTCTCCCTTCCATGTCACACGAATTCCTGTCCTCTAGTCTCCTTGAGTTCTATTCCCAGGTTTTTAGTTAATTCAGTGTTTTCTAGGAAAATGCAATTTATGGCCTAACCTTACATGACAGAAATTTTTTTTTTTAATTTTGTATTTCACTTTGAAAACCACTAAGTCAGCTGTTACTTGAAAAAGAAAAAAAAAATAGAAAACCACACCTGACTGTATATATGATTAAATGGCCTTGAGAATGTAACATAAGCCAACCAAAGCATAAAAATTCAGAGTTCACCTTGCAACAGCATCCTGAAATTGTGTCTCCACTTCCATTTTAATTATTTGAATGAGCTTCCCAGGTGTTATTTCCCAGTGATGACATGACTCAATATCTGGAGCTCTAGATTGCTCTGAATAGTGAGGATACTATCATTTTTTTTTTGACAGAGACAGAGAAAGTCAGAGAGAAGGACAGAGAGACAGGAAGGGAGAGAGATGAGAAGCATCAACAAAAAACTGATGATTGATGCTTCTCATCTCTCTCCATTCCTGTCTGTCTGTCCCTATCTATTCTTCTCTCTGACTCTCTCTCTGTCCCTGTTAAAAAAAAAATTACAAATTGCAGCCTGACCTGTAGTGGCAGTGGTTAAAACGTCAACCTGGAGCTCTGAGGTTGCTGGTTCGAAACCTCAGGCTTGCCTGGTCAAGGCACATATGGGAATTGATGCGTCCTGCTTCTTTCTCCTTTCTCTCTCTCTCTCTCTCTCTCTCTCATGTTTTCTCTCGGCACACACTCTAAAAAATAAATAGATTAATTAAAATAAAAGAAAAAAATTTAAAAAATTGCTATGAGAATGTCAGTCAGATAGGTGTAACTTAATGTGCGTGGTCAGGGGAGGCATCTTTCAGAGTGGAAGGCATTGAAGTTGAGATCTAAAGCTCAAGTAGGAGTTAGACATATAGGATTTGCAAGGCAAGGGAGTGGGTAGAGCATTTCAGGCAGAGGAAAGAGCATTCATGTTGATGAACAGAGGTAAGAAGAAATTGGGCATGTCGACAATCCCTCCTCAGAAAGGGGCTGGAACCTGACCAGATGGTGGTGCAGTGGATAGAGCATTGACCTGGGACACTGAGGACCCAGGTTTGAAACCTCAAGGTCCCTGGCTTTAGTGTGGGCTCATCTGGCTTGAGCACAGCCTCCCAGCTTGAGCACAGGGTCGCTGGCTTGAGCATGGGATCATAGACATGATCCCATGGTCACTGGCTTGAGTCCAAGGTCACTGGCTGGGCTGAAGCCCCTTATCCTCCTTTCGAGGCACATATGAGAAAGCAATCAATGAACAACTAAGGAGCCACAACAAAGAATTGGTGCTTCTCATTTCTCTCTCCCTTCCTGTCTATCTGTTCCTGTCTGTCTATCTCTTTTTCACTCTTGCTAAATAAAGGCGGTGAGAGGGGCTGGAGCTCTGTTGTTTCTGTCCCCACTTTTCCTTCGGAAGCTCCAATGCCCTGTTCTACTTGGGCCTGCATGGGGCCAATCAGAAATCTCCATTTCCTTGGCCACAGTGATGAATGTGATTGGTTCAGAGAGGAGCAAGTGACCTTAACCAGACCAATCAAAGTCCCCTTTATAATTGGTATATGAAAAGAATCTCTTTTTCCTCTGGAACTACAGATGTAAGGTTAAATGAATCTAAAGCTCTTTTCCATTGTACAAGGAGAGCATGTCATAAAATGAAGCTATAATACAGAGAAAAGGAGAGCTATCCACAGAAACAAGAGAAAGAGAAAACACATCATTTGAGACTCTGATTCCACTCAGGCCTAAAAGCCAGTAGATAAGCAACTCTTTTCAAGTATTTGAGCTAATAACTTTCTTAGTGCTGGTTTAATTGGCTCTCTGTTATTATAACTGACTATAAGTGTGAGAGAAAGAATAGAAAGCCAATTTTTTTTATTATTTGATTTTAAAAATTGATTTTGAAGAGAGAGAGATTGATTTGCCATTTCATCTAGTCATGCACCCATATAGGTTGATTCCTGTAAGTGCCCTGGCTGGGAATCGAACCTGCAAACTTGGTATATCAGGATGGTGCTCTAACTAACTGAGCTACCCAGCCAGGGTGCCAAATAATTTATTTTAAAAAAATAGAAGTTGACACAATTCTTCCATAAGTGGGAAATTTGCCTAGAATATGCCAGATTTCAAAAGTTCCAGATTTATGAGGTTGTTGTCTTTCTTTTCCTTCCTTCTTTCCTTCCTTCCTTCCTTCCTTCCTTCCTTCCTTCCTTCCTTCCTTCCTTCCTTCCTTCCTTCCTCCCTCCCTTCCTTCCTTCCTTCCTTCCCTTCCCTCCTTCCCTCTCTTCCTCCTTCCCTCCCTCTCTTCCTTCCTTCTTTCATTCTTTCCTTACTTCCTTTCCTTTGTTGGTGTCTTTCTTTTCCTTCCTTCTTTCCTTCCTTCCTTCCTTCCTTCCTTCCTTCCTTCCTTCCTTCCTTCCTTCCTTCCTTCCTTCCTTCCTTCCTTCCCCTCCTTCCCTCCCTTCCTCCTTCCCTCCCTCTCTTCCTTCCTTCCTTCATTCTTTCCTTCCTTCTTTCCTTCCTTCCTTCCTTCCTTTCTTCCTTCCTTCCTCCCTCCCTCCCTTCCTTCCTTCCCTTCCCTCCTTACCTCCCTTCCTCCTTCCCTCCCTTTCTTCCTTCCTTCCTTCCTTCCTTCATTCTTTCCTTCCTTCCTTTCCTTTTTTCTTTGTATCAGCTGTGTGGAGTAATGTTAGGGGAGTTTATGGAAGCTATGATAGATTTTTAGCTATAATAATATCTATTTAGAGTGGCTTAGATCAAGGTATGGTAGTGGTAATAGAAATGAAGAGAAGGAAATTTAAGAACAATTTTAGTAGAGTTGCTATTATTTGGTCATGGATTAAATAAATGTAAGAGTCTGAACTGTCAAGAGAAATGAATGAAATGGAAAATTTAATGCACTGCTGAGACTAACAGACACAGAGAATTTGGTATGTCTCAGATCCCCTGGTGGTAGGAGCTAAACAGGCAGAGACTAAAGACAAGGTCTGCCTTCAAGAAGATTATGGCAAGGGAGAGCCTAACATTCAGGAAACAAACAAACAAAACCCAACAACTCCAGGAATAGCAAAGAACTCACCTGAAGTTGAGAGAAACAGTTTTGTATTTCTTCTAGACACAGGGGACCTGGGCTTTGCCTTTGTAAGACTGGAATTGTGTTAACTGTGGTAATCTGGTCTCCCAGCCCCCAAGGCCGTTCTGACTAGGGGAAGAATTTAGCATTAGGATGGCACTGAGTGAGGGGAAGGAGAAAAGATAGGTACAAAATATATTTAGGATGGGAGCCCACACTGAGCTTTATTGATTTTCTTTTTTTATTGTTGTCGGTCTTATATTTATTTATTTATTTTTAAAGATTTTATCTGTTGATCTTTAGAGTAGAGGGAAAGAGAGGGAGAGAAAGGGAGAAAGGGTGGCGGAGGAGCAGGAAGCATCAACTCATAGTAGTTGCTTTTCGTATGTGCTTTAACTGGGCAAGCTCGGAGTTTGGAACCAACAACCTCAGCATCCAGGTTGACGCTTCATCCACTGTACTACCGCAGGTCAGGCTGTTTTGTTTTATTTAGTTTTAGCTTCATTGTTATAATTAGCCAAATGGGATTTGGAGAAACCCGGGGTATGAAAGTAGGTGTTCTCCAAGTGCAGTGTCAAGCCAGCTTTCTCAGAGGCCGCGGAAATGAAAGGCTCTCAAACCAGGTTAAATGCTCAAATCACATGCTTTATTAAATCAAGAAAAAACACAAAAGGCAAAGCAAGGGGAACGTGATGGGGTAGGCTGACACATTTACCGTAGTATACAAAGGGGTAGAAGCATGACAGGACCTGAATTTTGAGGGACATGATGTTTGTGTGTTGTCTCTTGGCCACATCAGCCTTCCAGGCTAATGGTTCAGTTAAGAAGGACCAGAGCTGAGGTCTGAACAGTTTTCCTGGATCAATGACACACTAATGCCAAAGAAATACACAGTCCAATATACCCGGCACCAAGCTATCTCATAGCCAGCCAATCAGCTATGGATTTTGTTTGTATATTTTGGAGAGAAGATGGGGCTAGAATGGTTGTCCTCTTCCACAGTAAGACTTCATGTATGAATATTTAAGACTTGTGAATATTTAGCATTCCAGTGCCTCATGTATATTCAGTAACACAAGAATATTCAGTATCTCTTGGTCCCTCAATTTTATGTTGATACAGAAACACATCTTGTATTTATTATGTTCACTTAACAAATGTCTAAATGGTTTTGCCTTTATTTTTACAAACTATAAACGTATTCATTTTCTAAAATAAATCAAATACTCTATGAAGCAAATGCACATTACAGTAGGACTTTCAGACATCCAAGTCAGAGAAACCTCTGTGAGTGGGGAAAGAAGCCTTGGGGAGGGTCTTTAACACGCAGAGGGAAAGGACTTTCTCCCTCAGGGGTTAAGAGCTGAGCCCAGGATGGGAGGAGGGGCAGCCAGATCCTTCAAAGCGGTGCTCAGGGGCCAGTGGTCAGAAGTGTGACAAGGACCCTGGCTGCATAGCTCTGTTTGTTAGAGCATCAGCCTGAAGCACAGAGGTTGCTGGTTTGATCCCCGGCCGGGGCACATACAGGAACAGATCCATGTTTCTATCTCTCTCTCTCTCTCGCCCTCCCTTCCTCTATGGCTAAAATCAATAAATAAAACTGAAAAAAAAAAAAAGTGTGACAGGGAAACAGCAAGGATAAGCAGATGCAGCCTAATCCCAGACAGCAGGATCGCTAACATCCAAACCAAGCTAGCAACTCTTCTTTAAGGCCCCGCGAGAAGGAGAATTCTTGGAAGAGGTGATAGGAAGCTAGCCAGGCCCAGCCCAGCTGAGCCTAGCCTTCTGTGAATAAAGATCAGGTTGTACCAGGACTCCCCAGGTTTCTTGCAAATCTGTAACTTCCTTAAAGTTATTTATTTCTGTTACTGTTTGTTTCCCTGCAGCTGAGCTAGTAAAATGAATAGGGTTTAAGCAAAGAAACGAGGAGGTGCAAAGGGGGATTGGTTACTTATTTAAAAGCTGACCTGGGATGCAGAGAACTGCCCCCATGAATGGGGGTGGGGGTGGTTACGAAGACTATGACAGCACCTGGGAGCCTGTGGGGAGAGCTAGGAAAACAAGACACTATCCCAGTGGAGATGTGAACGCTGGATAGGACTGGGTGGGGGTGAAGTTGAGAGCTCCAACCGGCACAGCTCAGCTAGCCCCTCAGAGAAGAGTTGAACTTTTCCAAACCACTTTGCTTTGTAGTCAGAGGTGTAGGAACTGATTACTGTGAGAAGTAGTTCTGCCTCCTCCCCTCCAGGCTCTCACCCTTCTCTCTGCTGCCTCTCTAATCACTGTACATTCATTGTCTGTTCTCTGTAGGTCTCCCCAGCCAGACCGTGAGCATACTGGGAGCAGGCACTGTGTCTGATTCACCTCTTTCTGCTTCATAATGTGGCTCAGCGTGTGGCCTGACACTTGGAAGTTTCTCAAAGGGTTACTTGTTGAATCAATGAACAAATGAATGCTTTCTCCTAACTATGCTGAACTCTAGATAGAATTTACAAAGGAGGAAAAGCCTGATTGCTGCTCTCGACTCATTACACTACTTACCTAAGATTCAAGGAGGCAGTGAGCCCCTAAGGTTTGGTTTTTATGTTTATGTGCGTTCTCCTGGGGATATGATTCTGTATAATTTATCAGTTTTTCAAAGGGGTGCCTGTCCTCCAAAAAGGGTAAGAATGATCATTCGAGAAAATAGTTTCAGGACAGAGATTTTAATTTTTTAAAATTTTATTTATTCATTTTAGAGAGAGAGGAGAGAGAGAGAAGGGGGGAGGAGCAGGAAGCATCAACTCCCATATGTGCCTTGATCAGGCAAGTCCAGGGATTGAAACTGATGACTTACGGGTCCCTGGTTAACACTTTATCCACTGCACACCTCAGGTCAGGCCAGGACAAAGATTTTATATACATGTTCTCAGCATTGATTTTCCTGAACCAAATAATTACTTTTTTTTGCAACACTATTTTCTTCATGTATATAATCTCTTTTATTAGTATTATTATTTTAGAGAGGGGAAAGAGAGAGAGAGAGAGAGAAACATCAATTTGTTGTTCAAATTATTCATGCATTAATGGGCTGATCCTTGTTTGTGCCCAGACCCAGGACTGAACTTGTAACCTTGGTGTATCAGGATGACACTTGTTGGGCAGATAAAATATATTATACTCACTTTGGTAAAGATGGCGCTGCCACATGGAAGCCCATCGCCCAGGTGATAATATTAATTGCCCTTCTTGCTTGGGATGGGCATGATTATATATATTAATGTGTGTTGGGGGTGGTCTTTTGCGCCAAAAGGTTTTAAAAGGAGAGATCACGTTGTTCCTGGGAAGAGTGATTACATTCTAGGAAGAGCCCATGCTGGAGGAGAGCAGAGAAAAGTCATGTGGAGGAGAGGAGAAGCAGCCAAGATGGTGGAGTGCTGAGGGAGAAGCCAGTTTGTGCAGAGAGAAGGAGATGGGAAACAGAGGTGAATAAGGCTGGTGAGGTAGAAACCTTTGATTCTAGGAAACTCAGATAAGTCAGTGGCTTTGGGAGCCCTGAATGGAAAGGAAAGTGTTTTCCCACTGTGTGTATTTCTTGCCCTCTGGGTGCAAGCTAGGATTAAAGTTAATGGCCCACCAGTTCTTGGCTCCATTGTTTCATTACCGTCTGTTCGAATCTAATGTGAACCTGCATGGGCCAGGCAGCTGTGATGGTGGCCGTGGCTACTGGCCATACAACACTCTAATCAATTGAGCTACCAGGTCAAGGTCCCCTGTATATAATCCCTTGAGTTTGTTATTTTATAATGTCAGGATCTCCTGTTTACCTGAGTAAATGGTAACAAGATGCTGATGAGATTCAGAACAGGGTACCCTAAAACATGGCACCTTGGCAAATTAAATATCTAAAGCTGCTGAAGGGATTTTAAAAAATTTCAGAAGCAGCCTGACCAGGAGGTGGCACAGTGGATAGAGCGTCAGACTGGGATGCAGAAGACCCAGGTTTGAGACCCTGAGGTCGCCAGCTTGAGCGCAGGCTCATCTGGTTTGAGCAAAGCTCACCAGCTTGCGTCCAAGGTCTCTGGCTTGAGCAAGGGATCACTTGGTCTGCTTTAGCCCCCTGGTCAAGGCACATATAAAAAAATCAATCAATGAACAACTACAGAACTGCAATGAAGAATTGATGTTTTTCATCTCTCTCCCTTCCTGTCTGTCTGTCCCTCTCTCTGACTCTGACTCTGCCACACACAAAAAAAAATTTTTCAGAAGCAGGAGGGTCATTTTGACCTTCCTTCCCTTCTTCCCTGAAACAGATCATTAAACTCTTGTGTGAAAGGTACCTGCCCTGTACCAGCAGGGAAGAAAGCTTTCTTTTCTCCAAGGACAGGGAATTTGGGGCCAAGGCTACACAAGCAAACATTGTTAAACTAACCCTTATCTTCTTAGTTACTTCTTCACCATTTACTACCCCTAGCACAAATAAATCCCTTGTCTTGTCAATTATTCACAAATGTTCTGGTCACCACTGCAGGTTTTCATTCCCTTGTTCTTTCTTTCTTTTTTTAAAAATTATTTTTATTTTAGAGAGAGAGGAAGGGGGAGAAAGAAAGTAAGACAGGAATATCGATCTGTTCCTGCATGTGCCCTGACCAGGGATCAAACCAGCAATCTCTGAGCTTTGGGACAAAGCCAGTGGTGGATTCAAATAATTTAACAACCGATTCTCTGCCCTAATGACCGTTTTAAGAATAAAAAAAGATATACCAAAGGGTAGTTTATTATTTCATGCATTTAATACTTAAATAAGAATAATAAAAGAGTTACACAAAACTAGATTGTCATAAGAAAGTTTTAAAATATTAAATAATACTTGACAAAAAAACAATAAAACTATTGTTTAAGATATTTTCATATTGCATAACACAAAGCTGAAACAAACGACAGCTTGTCACCCCCTGCTTCTTTGTCACTTTTTCTCTTTTTATTTATTTATTTATTTTTTATTCATTTTAGAAAGGAGGGGGGGGGAGAGAGAGAGGAGCGAGAGAAGGGGGGGGAGGAGCAGGAAGCATCAACTCCCATATGTGCCTTGAATGGGCAAGCCCAGGGTTTCGAACCGGCGACCTCAGCAATTCTAGGTCAACACTTTATCCATGCGCCACCACAGGTCAGGCACTTTTTCTCTTTATGTTATGTTTTCTTACTGAAGTAACAAACGCAAGGGAATTAAAATGTAATATTTCATCAAAGGCATAATGAACTTTATAAAATGAATAAATATTACAAGCATAGTTCTGTCAAATTATTTTCACCTATGGACCAAGTGAACATTACTATGGGAGCTTAGAATATACTGCATATGTCTACGGCCACTATCACAGCCGCCTAGCCCATTCAAGTTCGCATTGGATTCGGACAGATCGTAAAGAAACAATGGAGCCAAGAACTGGTGGGCCATCATCTTTAATCCTAGCTTGCACCTGGCAGGCAAGTAAAAACACACACTGGGCTCCAAAACACACTCATTCAGTGCTCACAAAGCTACTGACTTATCTGAGTTTCCTAGAATAAAAGGTTTCTAGCTCACCAGACTTATTCACCTCTGTTCCCCAACTCCTTCCTTCTCCCTGCACAAATTCTGCACAAACTGGCTTCTTCTTCAGCACTCCGCCATCTTGGTTACTTCTCCTGGCCTCCTCCACGTGACTTTTCTCTGCTCTCCTCTCTGCTCTCTCTCAAATGCTAATCTCAGGATCCTAGAGATCAAGCTCCCTGTCTGCCCCACTTTATAGTGCAGAAATCAAAACCTTTAATCCAATATACAAAATAGGGAAGCCTCTAATACAAAGTCACTTATCTGAGGCATGATGGGATTGCACCACCCCACATCAAAAAGGGTGGGAAAGGCTTAGTCCTAAAACCAAGCCCCAGGCTACAAGCATCCTGCCTGCCCACAGCCCGCCCCCAACACATTAATATCACCTGAGCGACAGGTTTCCACGTGGGCAGTGCCATCTTTTATAAAGTGAGCATAATATATTTTATCTGGCCAACACTGCAGATGAACGTTAAAAAAGAGTAAGGAATGTGCCTGACCTGCGGTGGTACAGTGGGTAAAGTGTCAACCTGGAATGCTGAGGTTGCTGGCTCAAGACCCTGGGTTTGCCTGGTCAAGGCACATACAAAGAAGCAAGGTGTTGCTTCCTGTCTCCACCCCCCCCCCCATACACACACTCATCCTTTCTCTCTAAAAATCAATAAATAAAATGTTATTAAAAAAAAAAGAGTAAGAAATGTAAATTGTGATTTCCACATTGGGCAGCTGCCCAGGCATCCACCTTAGAGAGAACCCTGCTTACAAGTGCCATTTTAACAACCAGTTCACCGAACTCAACAAAAAATTAGGTATCAGTTCTGCAGAACTGGTGTGAATCTACTGAATCCCACCACTGGACAAAGCTCTAACCAACCAAGCCATCTGGCCAGGTTTCCTCATTCCTTTGTTAAGGCTCCCAAGTACATGTAAAATTTTAATAAAAATCTGTGTGCAGGGCAACTTCCCTGACCTCCATCTTTCACCTCCATCTCTCTTTCTTTCCTCAGGGCCAGGGAACCTTGCCGGGCGGGATGCGTGCTCTGTACTGAATAAAGCCGTTTATTATTTTACACTTTGCGGCTCCGGCCCCGTTCCTTCCTTCTCGGCGGGGAAAAATACCTTACATTTTGGTGCCAAAAACCCAGAAGGAGTTAGAAGTCTGCAAGGACCGCTCCTTTCCTCTCCCCTCCGAGAAAGAACCAGGATCTCCGATCTCCAACCCACTTCGGCTCACGGTATGGTAAGTCCCCTGCCTCCAGCTTTCCTCTCAGTTCTTTCCTCCGAGACTCCCTATCTGAAACCGTAGCTATGTCAGGGAAGTCTTTTTCGTCTGTCTGAGTGAGCGTGTGCTTGTGGAGACCTCCCCAAGCACATCCACTTTCGTCCGTGGCTGGACCTTGAGTTTTTAGGACGCTAATACTCAAGTCTGACCACTCCGAGAACTGAGGGCAGCTGTGAGCGCACAGGAATCTCTCTCCCTAAGGAAGAAGAAACTGTTCTTCTTCTCCGCTGTGGCCAGGCCACAGAACCCACTCAATTAGCCTCCTGAAGGGACTTTCGGTGTTAACACCCTCACCAATTTAACTATCGCCAAAAAAGCTGGGAACTGATTGGAGATCTCTTATATATAGGGCTCCTAATTATTCGCGCACCTGTCCTTAATCTTTGTGCTGCCTGTTCCACCGCACGGCCCTTTTTCTGGCCAGAGAAACCTCACCTAAAACCTCTACTCCTAATCTTTCCTTCTCCACAGACTCCAAACTCTCTCTCCCCTCCCTTCGCAAAAAAAAAAAAAAAACAATAAAAAAAAAATCTATGTGCGGCCCTGGCCGGTTGGCTCAGTGGTAGAGCATCGGCCTGGCATGCAGGAGTCCCGGCTTCGATTCCCGGCCAGGGCACATAGGAGAAGCGCCCATCTGCTTCTCCACCCCTCCCACTCTCCTTCCTCTCTGTCTCTCTCTTCCCCTCCCGCAGCCAAGGCTCCACTGCAGCAAAGTTTGCCCAGGCACTGAGGATGGCTCTGTGGCCTCTGCCTCAGGCGCTAGAATGGCTCTGGTTGCGGCAGAGCGACGTCCCAAGATGGGCAGAGCATCGCCCCCTGGTGGGCATGCCGGGGTGGATCCCGGTCGGGCGCATGCGGGAGTCTGTCTGACTGCCTCCCTGTTTCCAACTTCGGAAAAGAAAAAAAATCTGTATGCTTTCCTCCGGTTACCTGTCTTTAGCAGTTTAATTTTCATACCCAGTGAGGGGCCCTAAGGGGCTGGAGGGAAACTTTTTATTCCTATACAATGCCATAACGTTTGAATTCTCTGAGAACGCCCCTTTCACTGCCTCAGCCATGCACCCTTACTGATTTCTTTCACACTGCTGGCTTGTTAGCAGTTTTCGGCTGGCGAGCAGACAGTTTCGATTGGGTGTGGGGCTTGTTGGGAGTGAGATCTCAGAAGCCAAGGCGAAACCAGGAAGAGAACCGCTGAGATATCCTGCTACCTAATTCAGTTCTCCTCGCACATTCAGCAGCCTCCCCACCCTCTGCATAACAATGGGAGGAAAGAGGAAGTGGGGGGACAAAATAAGGTCCTGTAATTGAGTTAGAAGGGGTAATTACCCAGACCCGGGAGCCAAAGTAAAGAAGCTTCCATGACAGAGCGCTAAAGCCTGCACACAAGATGAAGGGTAGCGAAATTAGTAACTTAACACATATTCACTTGTGTGGGGAAGTCGAAACGTAACAGCCTCAGTGCTGAACTGGACAGACACTGGGGAAAGTTAAAGTAGGCAGCAAGTATTGCAGTACAGGGGAACTGTCACTTCGGGTCTGCCTAGCGCTGGCTGGCAGGGTGTGGGTTCTGGACTTGTACATGAACCATTGCACAACTCAAGTCCCAGTGATCTTGAGAGTAAGTTTATTAAAGCTGGGGACAGTGAAACAAGGAAGGGCTAGAATAGAAGAAGCACCAGAAGGGAGCCTCGTTGGGACTGCCTTGGCTCTCTAGAGACCCTACAGGAAAGAAATGGGCAGAGAAAAGGGGATCTTGGAGACAGGTTGTCCCGGGCGGTTAGTCCAGGACAAACGGGCAGCTGCTGCCCACTGCTCCCCTGGTTTTAAGTCTTAGAATTTAGGAGATGCATGCCTCTGTGTGTGTGTGGAGGGTGGGTGGGGAGGAAGAGAGTAGGTAAATGTGAGGGTAGGTTCCCAGGAGGGGAAAGAACTAGGTCCTTTGTTTTAGGGTTTTTAAAAATTGGAAGTTGCCTGACCTGTGGTGGCGCAGTGGATAAAGCGTCAACCTAGAAATGATGAGGTCGCCAGTTCGAAACCCTGGGCTTCCCTGGTCAAGGCACATATGGGAGTTGATGCTTCCAGCTCCTCCCCACCTTCTCTCTCCTCTCTCTCCCTCTCTGTCTCTCTCTCTCTCCCTTTCTCTCTCCTCTCTAAAATGAATTTTTAAAAAAATTAAAAAAAAAAGAAATAAAAAAAATATATTAAAAAAAATTGGAAGTTTAGGGGAGGACTTCAATAGGATATTCATATTGGTCAGCCCCAGGGCTTAGGCCTTAGGGGGAGGTTAAGGGTGGAGGGGCTGTCATTAGTCATTATAGCTGGTCCTGGCCACCCACCTGGGCCTGGAGCTGAAATACTATTGAGGCCTAGATATTATCTCTAAGGAAGTGACACTCTGCATCTGGCTGTAAATTGCTCAGCCAGTTTATTCACCTCTGTCTCAGTTTCCCCATTCTACTTGCCAAGGAATTTTGCTATCTTCTTACTATCCTCTCTCTGCAAGGACTGACAGGAGGAGAGAAAGCCGCCAGCCAGGCCAGGATTTTGCCTTGGCTGCTGTGGCCTCATATTAAGTACTGGTGCCTCAAGGGAGGGATGACTCCATCTCAGCAGATCCAAGTTTAGGATAAAAGAGTCCCTGGGAAGGCACAGCAAATACCTTTTCAGTGAGAAGGCTAGCTGACCATTCCAATGAGGAATCCCGACCATCAGGGAAACTAAGTTGGCCCTGGTCCCTGCCCAAAGGGCTCATATGTATGGAGACTGAGCATGAGGTGGTGTTTTGAACTCCCTTCCCTTCCTCTGTCAGGATATGCCATTCTTTGTTTAGTGTCATAGAATTGACTAAAGCAAAGGTTGACATGGAGCAGAAGGCAAAGGGGTAAATGCCACAGATTATGGCTGTGAATGTCACATCTTGCTGAAGAAGGCAGGAAAAGGTGCTTTGAAATGAAAGAAACTTCTTGGCCCTGGCTGGTTGGCTCAGTGGTAGAGCGTCAGCCTGGCATGCGGGAGTCCCAGGTTCAATTCCCGGCCAGGGCACACAGGAGAAGCGCCCATCTGCTTCTCCACCCCTCCCCCTTGTAAGGTATTTTTCCCCGCTGAGAAGGAAGGAACGGGGCTGGAGCTGCAAAGTGTGGAATAATAAACGGCTTTATTGAGTACAGAGCGAGCATCCCGCCCGGCAAGGTTCCCTGGCCCCGAGGAAAGAAAGATGGAGGCTAGGGAAGTTGCAAAGATTAAACTGCGTGGGAGATATTATATTTAAAGGGTCCCTCTAGGGAAATGGAGCTACTATGACGTGGTGAAATTTCACTGGCTGGCAGACGATCGCTTCTTTCCAAATGGTTCCTGGGAAGCTTCCTTTGGCGGGCTTGATTGTGGGCGGTCCTAGCCAAACACACATTAATATCACCTGGACAGCCTGACCAGGCGGTGGCACAGTGGATAGAGCATCGGACTGGGATGCAGAGGACCCGGGTTCGAGACTCCGAGGTCACCAGCTTGAGTGTGGGCTCATCTGGTTTGAGCAAAAGTTCACCAGCTTGAGCCCAGGGTCACTGGCCCCCGGCAGGGGGTTACTCAGTCTGCTGAAGGCCCGCGGTCAAGGCACATATGAGAGAGCAATCAATGAAAAACTAAGGTGTTGCAAGGCGCCATGAAAAACTAATGATTGATGCTTCTCATCTCTCTCCATTCCTATCTGTCTGTCCCTGTCTGTCCCTCTCTCTGACTCACTCTCTGTCTCTGTAAAAAAAAAAAAAAAAAAAAAAAATCACCTGGACAATGAGCCTCCACGTGGGCAGTGCCATCTTTAACAAAGTGAGCATAATATATTTTATCTGCCCAACATGGTTGAACAGCCATTTGTACTGCATGTCAGAGAAAGATTTCCATTGTTGGGATAAAGTTTATGATGGATGACTAATCATATGTGTAAAGCCAGTAGCCACGGCCACCATCACAGCCGCCTGGCCAATGCAGGTTCACATTAGATTCGGACAGATGGTAATGAAACAACAGAGCCAAGAACTGGTGGGCCATCATCTTTAATCCTAGCTTGCACCTGGCAGGCAAGTAAAAACACACACTGGGCTCCAAAACCCACTCATTCAGTGCTCACAAAGCTACTGACTTATCCGAGTTTCCCAGAATCAAAGGTTTCTAGCTCACTAGCCTTATTCACCTGTTCCCCATCTCCTTCTCTCTGCACAAACTGGCTTCTCCTTCAGCACTCCGCCATCTTGCCTACCTCTCCTCTCCTCCATGTGGCCTTTCTCTGCCCTCTCCTCCAGCATGGGCTCATCCTAGAACATAATCACTCTTCCTTTTAAAACCCTTTGGTGCGAAAGCCCTCCCCCAACACATATTAACATAATCACACCCATCCCAAACAAGAAGGACAACTAATATCATCACCTGGGAGATGGGCTTCCACGTGGGCAGTGCCATCTTTAACAAAATGAGCATAATATATTTTATCTGCCCAAGAATATGGTTTTGGGTTTCTTTTTTAAACTGGTAAAATATATGTCATAAAATTTACCATTTTAATCATTTTCAAGTATACATTTCAATGACATCAATTACATTCATGATGCTGTACAACCAACACCACAATCTATTTCCAAAATATTTTCATCTATACAGAACCTCTGGACTTTTTTGTTGTTGTTTAAGCAACTTTTTCTCTAGAATATGTTGGTTTCTGTGCTGGTAAATGAGGTTAGTCAAGAGGCCTCTTCACCTGAGCTTCTTTCATCACAGGATTGCTGTGAGTTTCTTCTGTGTAAGCAGTACTGCTACCTTCCTTCTACCTATGCACATTTATTTTTAGCAAAGTAGATATTATATCAAAGTACCCCAAAACTTAGTGCTTAAAACTAGTAAGTAAAATCTTTTTTTTTTTCCCCCAGAGAGAGGGATAGACAGAAACAGACAGACGGGAACGAAGAGATGAGAAGCATCAATCATTAGTTTCTCATTGCGCATTGCAACACCTTAGTTGTTCATTAATTGCTTTCTCATATGTGCCTTGACTGCGGGCCTTCAGCAGACCAAGTAACCCCTTGCTCGAGCCAGCGACCTTGGGTCCAAGCTGGTGAGCTTTGGCTCAAACCAGATGAGCCCGCGCTCAAGCTGGCGACCTCGGGATCTCGAACCTGGGTCCTCGGCATCCCAGTCCGACACTCTATCCACTGCACCACCACCTAGTTCTGTGAGTCGTAAATTTGGGCAAAGCTAAACTGGGCATTTGTTTTGCTGTTAGACTCATTCATGCCACTGAAGTCATCTGGTGGTTCACCTGAGGCTGGATGCTATCATATGAACTCATTCTATGAATGAGACTTTGTGTCTGGTGTTGGCTGTGGGCTGGGTGGTATATTTCCAGCATGATACTGATCCTAAAATGGCGACTCAGCCACCATCTTTTTTAAGAACAATGTAGGCCTGAAGGAGAATACTCAGAATATGCCTACTCAGTAATCTGGCTCAGATCTCCCTTGTAGCTGGATGCTGATAAGGGATAATTGGATTAGGGTGCAGGCAATTTTGAGGAACTGTGGTGCCATTCCCAACCACAAACAGAAGTTATCTTGCAGCTGCCTTAGCCCAAGGCCCTTTGATGAATCCACATAACCCTAGTCCCATCCCTCCCTCAGGGCCGACACCCTTTGCTGGTGTCAGCCTGTCTGCACTCAGGTGGTTTTTAAAATAAAATTTCCTTTTAGAACACACTAGTCTTGCGTTTTTGCTTCTGCCCGTGGTTCTGCTTTTCAGCCACCTGGGCAGCTGGGTTCCAAAAGCAGCAAGAGAGAGGTTAAGACCCACTGTGAAAACAGTTTTCAAGCTGCTGATAATGTACCATTGTCCAAAAAAAGTCACTTGGTGAAGCCAGAGTCAATATGAGAAGGGTGTGGTTCATTGGGTCCATTGTGGTAACAGTCTACCATACCTACACAGTGCTTTGCATTTTGCTTTCCCCCTGAACAATGTCTGTTTTTTAAGTTAATATTATAGTTTTGTTTTTGTTTTTGTTTTTAGAGAGAGACAGGAAGGGAGAGAGAGAGAGAGAAAGGGTGAAAGGAGCAGGAAGCATCAACTTATAGTTGCTTCTTGTATGTGCCTTGGCTGGGCAAGCCCAAAGTTTCAAACCAGCAACCTCAGCATTCCAGGTCAACATCTTAACCACTGAACTACCACAGGTCAGGCTAGTTATTATAATTACATTTGCAATGACTTCATAATAGTCAATCAAAAGAGTATGCCAAAATGTACTTAATCGTTATTACTTTTTTTTTTACAGAGACAGAGAGTCAGAGAGAGGGACAGATAGGGACAGACAGACAGGAATGGAGAGAGATGAGAAGCATCAATGATCAGTTTTTCGTTGCAACACCTTAGTTGTTCATTGATTGCTTTCTCATATTTACCTTGACCGCGGGCTTTCAGCAGACCGAGTAACCCCTTGCTCAAGCCAGCGACCTTGGGTCCAAGCTGGTGAGCTTTGCTCAAACCAGTTGAGCCCACGCTCAAGGTGGTGACCTCGGGGTCTCGAACCTGGGTCCTTCCGCATCCTAGTCCGACACTCTATCCACTGAGCCACCACCTGGTCAGGTTCATTATTACTTTATTTCCCACATTTGTTTTAATTTTCACTATTTTAAATAATTCATTAGTTAGATAGATTTTCACTGACTACTTACTATGTGTAAGGAATTATTCAAGGGCAGTAAGAACACCTTTCACTTAGATTCTTTCCAGGGGATAGGAGTAGGTGAGGAAACACAGACAAATGCATATATGTATTCATTTGGGCATGTATTTATATGGTGCAACTTTCACTCATTTGGTATATCTTTATGTATTTATTTATGCATTTATTTATTTTTTTAAATCAAGTGAGAGGTTGAGAGGCAGGGAGGCAAAGAGACAGACCACTGTATGCACCCTAACCCTAGCCCCCAACCAGGGGATGCTCTGCCCATTTGGGGCTGCTGCTCTATTGCTTGGCAACCAAGCTATTCTTTTTTGTGTGTATGTGCCTGAGGCAGAGTCATGGAGCCATCTTTAGCTCCCTAAGCTAACTTGCTTGAACCATTTGAGCCATGGCTGTAGTGGGAAAGAGAGAGATAGAAAGAAGGAGGAGGGGTGGAGAAACAGATGGTTGCGTCTCCTGTGTGCCCTGACCTGGAATCAAGCCCGGGACTTTCACATGCCAGGCCAACGATCTACCACTGAGCCAACTGGCCAAGGGTGGTACATATTTACTAAATACAAAATTTAGCCCTGGCTGGATAGCTTAGTTGGTTAGAGCATTGTCCTGAAGCATAGAGGTTGCTGGTTCTATCCCTGGTCAGGGCACATATAGGAACAAGTCAATGTTCCTGTCTCTCTCTTCCTCTCTCGCTAAAGTCATAAATAAAAACTTTACAAAAAAGTACAGGCCCTGACTGGTTGGCTCAGTGGTAGAGCGTCGGCCTGGCGTGCGGGAGTCCCGGGTTTGATTCCCGGCCAGGGCACACAGGAGAAGCGCCCATCTGCTTCTCCACCCCTCCCCCCTTTCTCTCTCTATCTCTCTCATACTCTCTCTCTCTCCTACACAGCCATGGCTTGGTTGCTTCAAGTGCATCACCTGGGGCACTAAGGATTGCTCCATGATGCCTCACGTGCTAAAAATAGCTCAATTGTGAGCATGGCTCTAAATAAGCAGAACATTGGTCCCAGATAGGGTTGCTGGGTAGGTCACTGTCAGGGTGCATGGGAGAGTCTATCTCCCCTCCTCTCATTTGGAAAAGAAAAAAAAAAAAGAATAAAAAAAAATTGAATAGTTGAATTTAGTGAATTTTAGTGAAATAAACCACATACAGACAAATGCTGCATGAGCTCACTTATATGTGGAATCTAAAAATATGTAACACATAATAACAGAGAGCAGAATGGTGATTATCAGTGTTTTGGGGGTGATGGGGGAAATGAGATGTTGGTCAAAGGGTACAGATTTTGCCTGACCTGTGGTGGCACAGTGGATAAAGCGTCGACCTGGAAATGCTGAGGTTGCTGGTTCAAAACCCTGGGCTTGCCTGGTCAAGGCACATATGGGAGTTGATGCTTCCAGCTCCTCCCCCTTTCTCTTTCTATGTTTCTCTCTCTCCCTCTCTCTCTCCTCTCTAAAAATGAATAAATAAAATTAAAAAAAAAAAAAACTAAAAAAAAAAAAAAAAAGGGTACAGATTTTTAGTTATAAGATGAATAAGTTCTAAAGACCTATTGTAATCATGGTGACTAGAGTTAATAATAATGTATAGTTGAAATTTTCTAAGAGAGTAGATCTCAGGGATTCTCATTGTAATTGAAAGAAAGCTCAAACTGCTGGTCCCATGACAGTCAATAAGTTGAGTGACAAGGAGTTGGGGCAAGGAAAGTGATTTTATTCATAAGCCAACAAGCTGAGAAGATGGCAGACTAATGTCCTAAGAACTGTCTTGAGAAAGTACAAAATTCAGGCCTTTTTTTGTCAGGGTAGGAGGTGGGTGGGAAGGGTTTGAGGTTAGGTGATTGATGACTGCAGACATTTGGACATTAGCACAGGGCTAAGGAGAATCATGAAATGTCTTTGCTTTTGGTCAAGAAACTCTAGTTGTGGCCTGACCTGTGGTGGCGCAGTGGATAAAGCGTTGACCTGGAAATGCTGAGGTCGCCGGTTCAAAATCCTGGGCTTGCCTGGTCAAGGCACATATGGGAGTTGATGCTTCCAGCTCCTCACCCCCTTCTCTCTCTCTCTGTCTCTCCCTCTCCTCTCTAAAAAAAAAAAAAAAAAAAAAAGAAACTCTAGCTGTTGTAGTATTGGTCAAGAGGTTCCTATAAATATTGTGATAAACAATCATTATTTTTGTATATACCTTCCTTCCTTGGGGAGTTGTTTCAATAGTTCTTAGGCTAGCCTGACCAGGAAGTGGCGCAGTGGATAGAGCGGCGGACTTGGACGCAGAGGACTCAGGTTCGAAACCCCGAGGTTGCCAGCTTAACCGCGGGCTCATCTGGTTTGAGCAAGGCTCACCAGCTTGAGCCCAAGGTCACTGGCTTGAGCAAGGGGTTACTCACTCTGCTGTAGCCACCCGGTCAAGGCTTATATTCAGTGAACAACTAAGGTGCCACAACAAAGAGTTGATGCTTCTCATCTCTCTCCCTTCCTGTCTGTCTGTCACTCTCTCTGTCTGTCACACACACACAAAAAAGTTCTTAGGCTACATGTTAGATTCCTTTCATGATTAGCATATCTATGTGCAGGAATAAGCAAAAGTTTCTAATGAACACATTATGAGAACTGGGCAGGCAGGCTCAAGCAAGATGCAGTCAGAAAGACTGATTATTTCATTCTATTACATCACCACCACTACCACCAAAAAAAAAAAAATTAACTATGTGAGCTATGTGAGGGGACAGGTATGTTAATTGGTGTGATGGCTTGATTGTGGTAATCATTTCACTATGTTAATGAGTATCAAAACATTACATCATACACCTTAAATATATACAATTTTATTTTTTCAGCATACTTCAATAAAGCTGGGGGGATGGTGGAATTTATTAGCATTTTATTTTATAGCTTCTCATTTGTGTGTTTCACCAGCGCTGAGGAAGTCTTGTCTAGCAACATTACATATATAACAAACACTCTCCCATGTTTTCTTCCAGCATTTTTGGGCTTTCACTTCATCTGAAATTTATTTTGTTATAAAGTGTGAGGTAATGATCCATTTTAGTTTTTTTCTATATTGCTCTCCAATTTCCCTAACACCTTTTATTTAATAATCCAACTTTTCTAACTGATCTAGAATATCATCTTTATAATAAACTAAATTTATATACAGGTGGACAAAAGTAGGTTTACAGTTGTTCATATGGAAAATAATACAATGACTAATAAATACTAATTCAAGAATGAACTCTTGCCTGACCAGGCGGTGGCGCAGTGGATAGAGCGTCAGACTGGGATGCGGAAGACCCAGGTTCGAGACCCCAAGGTCGCCAGCTTAAGCGGCAGCTCATCTGGTTTGAGCAAAAGCTAACCAGCTTGAGCCCAAGGTCGCTGGCTCGAGCAAGGGGTTACTTGGTCTGCTGAAGGCCCACGGTCAAGACACGTATGAGAAAGCAATCAATGAACAATTAAGTATTGCAATGTGCAACGAAAAACTAATGATTAATGCTTCTCATCTCTCTCCGTTCCTGTCTGTCCCTGTCTATCCATCTTTCTGACTCTCTCTGTCTCTGTAAATAAATAAATAAATAAATAAATAAATAAATAAAATAAAAAATAAAAAGGCCTTAGTAATTCATACTCTTACCAGTATGTGAAAAAAATTCATTAAAAAAAAAAGCCCTGGCCGGTTGGCTCAGTGGTAGAGCATCGGCCTGGCGTGCAGAAGTCCCGGGTCCGATTCCCGGCCAGGGCACACAGGAGAAGCACCCATCTGCTTCTCCACCCCTCCCCCTCTCCTCCTCTCTGTCTCTCTCTTCCCCTCCCACAGCCAAGGCTCCATTGGAGCAAAGTTGGCCTGGGTGCTGAGAATGGCTCCATGGCCTCTGCCTCAGGCGCTAGAATGGCTCAGGTTGCAACAGAGCAAAGCCCCAGATGGGCAGAGCATCGCCCCCTGGTGGGCATGCCGGTGGATCCCGGTCGGGCGCATGCGGGAGTCTGACTGCCTCCCTGTTTCCAGCTTTGAAAAAATGAAAAAAAAAAAATTAAAAAATTAAAAAAAAAAAAAAAAGAATAGCTTTTAATATGTTTAATACATATAAGACGGGTCAGGAACCCATGGCTCGCGAGCCAGATGTTGCTCTTTTGATGGCTGCATCTGGCTCGCAGACAAATCTTTAATAAAAAAATAATAACGTTAAAAATATAAAACAGCCTGACCTGTGGTGGCGCAGTGGATAAAGCGTTGACCTGGAAATGCTGAGGTCACCGGTTCAAAACCCTGGGCTTGCCTGGTCAAGGCACATATGGAAGTTGATGCTTCCAGCTCCTCCCCCCTTCTCTCTCTCTGTCTCTCTCTCTGCTCTCTCTCTCTCTCTCTCTCTCTCCCTCTCCCTCCTCTCTAAAGATGAATAAATAAAAAAAAATTAAAAAAAATAAAATAAAACAGCCTGACCAGGCGGTGGCACAGTGGATAGAGCGTCGGACTGGGATGCAGAAGACCCAGGTTCGAGACCCTGAGGTCACTGGCTTGAGCGCGGGCTCATCTGGTTTGAGCAAAAGCCCGCCAGCTTGAACCCAAGGTCACTGGCTCCAGCAAGGGGTTACTCGGTCTGCTGAAGGCCCACAGTCAAGGCGCATATGAGAAAGCAATCAATGAACAACTAAGGTGTTGCAATGCACAATGAAAAACTAATGATTGATGCTTCTTGTCTCTCTCCATTCCTGTCTGTCTGTCCCTGTCTACCCATCTTTCTGACTCACTCTCTGTCTTTGTAAAAAATAAATAAATTAAAAAAAAATCATGTAGAAAAAAAAAATATATAAAACATTCTCATGTATTACAATCCATTCGTTTCCTACCGCTCATGTTCATGGTTGTGGGTGGCTGGAGCCAATCACAGCTGTCCTCCAGGACAACACCAAATTTTTATTGGATAATGCGTAATGTACATGGGTTGTTGTATGGCTCTCACGGAATTACATTTTAAAATATATGGCGTTCATGGCTCTCTCAGCCAAAAAAGCTTCCTGACACCTGCTTAAGAGGCGATCTCCTCTTTTCTTTTAGAATTATTTTTCAGAATTTTTCCAGATATTCTTGGAATATAAATTTAAAAAAAATTTTTTTTTTTGTATTTTTTCTGAAGTTGGAAACGGGGAGGCAGTCAGACAGACTCCCACATGCGCCCGACCGGGATCCACCTGGCATGCCCACCAGGGGGCGATGCTCTGCCCATCTGGGGCGTCGCTCTGTTGCAACTAGAGCCATTCTAGCGCCTGAGGCAGAGGCCACAGAGCCATCCTCAGCGCCCAGGCCAACATTGCTCCAATGGAGCCTTGGCTGTGGGAGGGGAAGAGAGAGACAGAGAGGAAGGAGAGGGGGAGGGGTGGAGAAGCAGATGGGTTCTTCTTCTGTATGCCCTGGCTGGCAATTGAACCCGGGACCCCTGCATGCCAGGCCAACACTCTACCACTGAGCCAACTGGCCAGGGCCATAAATTTTAAATCTTTTTTTTTTTTTTTTTGGTGAGGGTAAGGAAGAGAGAGAGGAAGGAGAGAGATGAGAGGCATCAACTTGTAGTTGTATGGGGCACTTTAGTTGTTCATTGATTGCTTCTCATACATGCCTGGACTGGGGGGCTCTAGCTGAGCCAGTAGTAATCTCTTGCTCAAGTCATGTCAGTGACCTTTGGGCTCAAGCCAGATAACTTGGAATCATGTTGATAATCCCAAACTCAACCTGGTGACCCTACGCTCAAGCTGGTGAGCCTGCAATTAGTATATGCTCAAGTCAGTAACCTCAGGATTTCAAACCTGGGACCTCAGTGTCTATCTAATGTGCCACTACTGGTCAGATAACCCTTGTTTATTTTTATTTTTATTTTTTAAATTAATTTTAGAGCCTGACCAGGTGGTGGTGCAGTGGATAGAGCATCGGACTGGGATGTGGAGGACCCAGGTTCGAGACCCCGAGGTCACCAGCTTGAGCGCAGGCTCATCTGGTTTGAGCAAGGCTCACCAGCTTGATCCCAAGGTCATTGGCTCAAGCAAGGGGTCACTCAGTCTGCTGTTGCCCCCCCCCCCCAGTCAAGGCACATATGAGAAATCAATCAGTGAACAACTAAGGAGCCGCAACGAAGAATTGATGCTTCTCATCTTTCTCCCTTCCTGTCTATCTGTCCCTCTCTCTGACTCTCTCTGTCTCTGCCACAAAATAAAATAAAATAAAAAATTAATTAATTTTAGAGAGGAAGGGGGAGAAAGAGAGACAGAATCATCAATCTGTTTCTGTATGTGCCCTGACCGGGGATTGAATTTACAACCATTGTGTATCTGGGATGATGCTCTAAACAAATGAGCTATTCAGTTAGGGCAGGCTGCCTCTTGATTTGAAGTACATGGTTTTCTGTATTTTCTAGGCAATGGTTCTAATTTTGTCCTTTGATACTGCACAGGAGTTAAAACTTAAAGTACTTAACATTATCTACAAAAACCTACATTGTGGAATATGAAGAAAATTATATGTCCCTGGAAAACTGGGGTAAGTAGATGGAACTTTTTGCAGTCCAAGATGATGGTGGTGGTCGGAAGGGAATCAGGTTGCTTCCCACCCTACTTTTGCTGACTTGAGGGCTGGGGATCAACAGCTGGCAGCATGTGAAATCCCTTGGGCCACATCATCTGGAAGGTTCTTCACTAGAGGGTCCACTCCCTGCCTCTTTATACCTTTCTCACTTCATCTCAGCTACAAGGACCTATGTTTCTTTCTAGATCTTAAACATATCAAACACATTATAATTTCAGGAACTTTGCATTTGCTGTTCCCTCCATCTAGATTGTTACTGCCCAGAAGTTCACACAGCTGGCTACTCATTTTTAGATCCCTCTCCTGCCCCCAATCATGCTATTTTCTGGGCAACACTTATAAGTTTTAGAAAATTTTACATTATCGATGTGTTGTCTCTCTCTCCCCAATAGAATGTAAGCTCCAAAAAAGGCAGGAGTCTTGTCTCTGTTTTTTTCCATTCCCAGAGCCTTATATAGTGCCCCACACAGGCACTGAATAAATATTTGCTATATGAATGAAATGATGGGCTTCCAAGTCTAGTTCTTGGAGGATAGTTTTCAAGACCATATCAGTTCTTCTAATCCCCAAGTTAATCTCTGCACCTAGTCCTTGCTGGGTAGGTCAGCTGGGTAGAGCATTGTCCTGATACACCAAGATTGTGAGTTTGATCCCCAGTCAGGACCCATAGAAGAATCAGCCAATGAATGCATAAATAAGTGGAACAAATGATATTTTTCTCTCCCTCTCAAATTAATAAATAAAAATATTTTTTAAAAGAAAGCATTCTTAACCTCACTGCGCCTATCTACTTCTTACAACTTCTTGGTCTGGTCAAAGGGCTTCAGGAAGAACTGTTCAGCCAGTTATGACTCCTGCTGTCTATCCTCTCTCCCACTTTTTTTGGTCATTCTGGCCACAGAGAGACCACGGGACCTTATCACCCCCCTTGCAGAATCCAGATATGCTGTGTGTGCAGCATTCTCAGAACCCATCCGGTTTAGTAATCTTATCAAAAACGGAAATGAGGTTAGCTTGGCAGGAAATAAGGTCAGTTTGGCAACTGATGGTGAAACATTGAACAATGTGGGAGTTAATAGTTTGAGTTAACAATGTAAGACATGCCCTGTGGCAAGCAATGGAATAAGAAGATACAATGGACCACGAACCATATAGGGCAATTTGGATTCTGAGAGGCAAGATCTCTATAAATTGCTGACTTATTGCTTTCTCTGTAACTTGGACAATTAATTGAATATGTAGTGGAGCATTGCTGAGTCCTCTCAAACAGGATAAGGATCTCTTAGGCCATCTGTAAGAGAATATTTTTTGGCCAAGGTCAATAAGTACCATTTATTAAGCCTTCCATACCCTGTGTTCAGCATCTGTTATCTCTACGCCTCCCAGTATCCCTGTTAAGTAGGTAATATTAAACATTTCAGAGAGGATGAAATGGTAAATTAAAGGACTTACCCAAGGTCCTAGGGTGTATGATAAGGTGGAGAGTCGATCCAGTTTGGGCTCTTTTTCTTTTCCTATGCTAGTGAGGGAAAAATGATACAAATTTAGGGCTCTAATGTATTCTTTTTTAAAAAAAGAAAAAGGAAAGTTTTTTGGGGTTTTCAATTTAGATTTTATTTATTCATTTTTAGAGATGAGAGAGAGAGTGGAGAGAAGGGGAAGGAGCAGGAAGCATCAATCCCATATGTGCCTTGACCAGTCAAGCCAAGGATTTCAAACCAGTGACCTCAGCGTTCCAGGTCAATGCTCTATTTACTTCACCACCACAGGTCAGACCTAATGTATTATTTTGTAAGCAAATATTGGTTGGAATCTATTATTTGGATATACAATGCTTAATTCTGAAGTCGATAATAATTCTTTGGAATTATTCTTTTTGTATGTGGCAGAGACAGAAAGAGTCAGAGAGAGGGACAGATAGGGACAGACAGACAGAAAGGGAGAGAGATGAAATACATCAATTCTTCGTTGTGGTTCCTTAGTTGTTCATTGATTGATTTCTCATATGTGCCTTGACCGGGGGGCTACAGCAGACTGGGTGACCCCTTGCTAGAGCCAGTGACCTTGGACTCAAGCTGGTGAGCCTTGCTCAAACCAGATGAGCCCACGCTCAAGCTGGTGACCTCGGGGTCTCGAACCTGGGTCCTCCTTATCCCAGTTCGATGCTCTATCCACTGCACCACTGCCTAGTCAGGCGGAATTATTCTTGTTAATAGGCCACATAACAAATAGAAGGTAACAGTCAATGTAGAAAAAAAATATCTGTAGAAAAATCCAGGATGGTTATCAGAAATGATCAGCTCACTCAAAATTTCCATGCATCACAGTCTATCAAGAGCTAATAGGCATAATCAACAGAACATACCCATTAATGAAAATAATGATGCTGTTAATATAGATGAGGAATAGGATTGAGCTCATTAACCTCCTGTTTCATCCACATCTTTCCTGAATTTGTGGAAACAATGATGTAATTATAATCAGAAAGAACAGAGTCCAATTAGAATTATAACTGCATGTGGAGGACATTTAATGTTTTCACTGCAGGCTCATATCTTTCCATTTCTCCTGGAAAATTAAAGCCATTGGCTGCCTTCCCCTCCCCCTCCTCAACTCCCTGAGTCCTGCACCAGGACTTTTGAATTGGCATTAAAGGAAGCAGTGAAGTTCCTGGGTGGGGTAGTTGGAAGATGCGGTCTTAAAACTGCCAACAGCTATTCTTCCATTCACTTGTAGGAACTTGTCTGAGAGAGAATGAAGTTGACATATAAGGAGACACCCAAACCAGAGAAGGAATGGGAGGGAGAGCCAGGCTAGGTTGCAGTTACTCTTGAGGCACTTTCTGTGGTTGTCTGAGCTAGTAGAATTGGGTTTCTTTCACTTGCAGCCAAGATTCTGACTGTTTACCTTATCCATTCCAAACACAACAACAACATTTTATTGACTATTTGAGGTTTTTCTTCTCTGATCTAGGACAGTTCTGTTGTGGGTGTCCCTATCTATTCTAACTTGGAAAATCTCTCTACCTTCCAGGCTCCACCCCTACTAGCAATGTGTTCCCAGGGACCACAAATAAGTTTTTTGTTTGTTTATTTTTTAGCAAGAGAAAGACAGACAGACAGGGGCAGACAGACAGGAAGAGAGAAAGAAGAGAAGTTCATCAACACATAGTTGCAGTACTTTAGTTGTTCATGGACTTCTTTCTTATATGTGCCTTAACTGAGGGGCTTCATCTGAGCCAGTGACCCCTTGCTCAAGCCAGCAACCATAGTTAGGCTCAAGCCAGTGACCTTGGGCTTCAAACACGTGACCTTTGGGCTCAAGCTGGCCACCCCACCCTCAAGCTGGTGAGCCTGTGCTGAAACTGGATAAGCACATGCTCAAGCTGGTGACCTCAATGTTTCAAACCTGGGTTCTCAGTGTCCCAGGTCAACGCTCTATCCTCTGTGTCGCCACCTGGTCAGGTGCAAATAAGTTTTAATATTCACTTTTAGTTCGTCCTTTTAAGTCAACCTCATCTGTTGAAAAGAATGTTTGGTTTTTCCTTTCAATTTACTCCTAAAACTGGGTGTGGGAAAGCTTTGGAGACGATTGTGGAATAGTAAATGAAGCACTAGTAAATAAAGCTTGAATCTTAGCCCTTTTGGCCTGGCCGAGTGACCATGAGCAAGTTTCTTAAAAGTTTTGAATTTGACTCTATTTGTTAAATGAAATGTTTATGCTCAAGCATCTAGTACAGTAACTGGTACATAGTGCATGCTCAGTAAATGTGTATTAAATTAATAACTTAATGAAGGAATTGAAGTCTAGTGTTCCTTTTTGAGTTTACTATATGGACAATATGTTCCCTTTCCTCTTTAGTGGTCTACTCCATTCTTAGCCTACTGCTAATCCGTCCTCTCAGTTTGTTCAAATGCCAAAGCCCTAGAAGGGAGCATTTGATTGGTGGAGCTTGTGTCACAGGCTGCACTGGAACAGTGAGTGGAAGTTTCTGTTGGAAGGATCCTCTAAGGACACTTGACAGCTTCCTTATTGAACGTGTTGATTCCTGCACTGAATAATTCATGCTCAGGAACTACTAATAAAGTGAATACAAAGAACAATTTACCATAAAATCATCACAATATACTTCAAAATAAAAAATACTCATGGAGTCCTGGCCAGATAGCTTGGTTGGTGAAAGTATATCCCTGAAGCATAGAGGTTGCTGGTTCGATCCTCAGTCGGGGCACATACAAGAACACATTGATGTTCTGGTCTCTCTCTCTCTCTCTCTCTCTCTCTCCCTTCTTCTCTCTCTAGAATCAATAAAATAAACATTTTTTTTAAAAAAGATTATTTATTTATTTATTTTACAGAGTCAGAGAGAGAGTCAGTGAGAGGGATAGACAGGACAGACAGATAGGAACGGAGAGATGAGAAGCATCAATCATTAGTTTTTCGTTACGCATTGCGACACTTTAGTTGTTCATTGAATGCTTTCTCATATGTGCCTTGACCGTGGGGCTACAGCAGACTGAGTAACCCCTTGCTCGAGCCAGCGACCTTGGGTCCAAGGTGGTGAGTTTTTGCTCTAACCAGATGAGCCTGCGCTCAAGCTGGCAACCTCGGGGTCTCGAACCCGGGTCCTCCGCATCCCAGTCTGATGCTCTATCCACTGCGCAACTGCCTGGTCAGGCAATAAAATAATAAAATAAACATTTACAGAGAGAGAGAGAGAGAGAGAGAGAGAGAGAGAGATGTGCCTGACCAGGCAGTGCTGCAGTGGATAGAATGTCGGCTTGGGACACTGAGGACCCCGGTTTGAAACTCCAAGGTTGCCTGCTTGAAGCAGCTTGAGCAGCTTGAGCATGGAGTCACCGGCTTGAGCTTGGGATCATAGACAAGACCTCATGGTCACTGGCTTGAACCCAAAGGTCACTGGCTTGATCAAGGGGCCACTGATTTGAGCAAGGGTTCCCTGAATCAGCTGAAGCCTCCCTCCCTGCCCCATCAAGGTATGTATGAGAAAGGAATCATGAACAACTAAAGTGCTGCAACTACAAGTTGATGCTTCTCATTTTTCTTCCTTCCTGTCTGTCCCTGCCTGTTCTCCCCCCCCCCCCCACACCAGCGTTTTCCTCTTTCTCTCTCTCTCAAAAAAAAAAAAAAAAAAAAATTAAAAAAAAGAGAAAGAGAGAGAGATGTGTCCTGGCCACATAGCTTGGTTGATGGGAGTATCATCCCAAAACACAGAGGTGGCCGGTTCGATCCCTGCAGGGCACATACAGGAACAACAGATGTTCCTGCTCTCTTCCTTTCTCTCTCTAGTCAATAAAATAAACATTGAAAAGGGGAGAGAGATGCACATTAAAAAATATTCCTGGAGTCAGTTATTTTGGGTTATTTGTGCCTTTCCCCCACTCCTTTGGGAGCATAATCAGATTAGACTACAGAAACTCCATAGCTCTGCCATCAACCACAAATAATTATGAAGTTCCTCACAATGGTAGAAGAGCTGAGGATGTAAAGAGATGGCAGGTCTGGACCTTAATCATGAAGACTGAAAGGCAGAAACTGTGGGACAAACCTAAAACACGAGGCTAGTGTGTTCCAAAAAGGAAAATATATTTTAGAAGCTCCTGGATCCTGGATACGAGTGGGCTGAGATCAGCAGAAGGGCATCAGCCTCAAGCTGTGGGAGTGAGCATTAAATATATGGGGTTCAGGTTTTTTGCTGGCATGGGGTTGCCTACACCTGGACATGCTCAGATTAGCATATCAGGGTTTGTGGCCTTGGTCACTGACTTGACAATGGGCAGGAAGAAGGGAAATTCTGCAGGAACACAAGTCTTTTTTGATGTAGCACAGGCTTGATGTCCTTGATAAATTCTGAAGACAGACAAGAAAGAGGTCAGGAATCTCCAAGGTATAGCGTATAGCTGGGACCTGAGTCTGTGGCTTGGCTTTTAGGAACAACCATCGTGATTTATTCATTTATTTAATTTTCTGTGGCAGAGACAGAATCAGAGAGAGGGACAGAGATAGGGACAGACAGACAGGATCGAAGGGAGATGAGAAACATCAATTCTTCATTGCGGTTCCTTAGTTGTTCGTTGATTGATTTCTCATATGTGCCTTGACCGGGAGGCTACAGCAGACCGAGTGATCCCTTGCTTGAGCCAGCGACCTTGGGCTCAAGCTGGTGAGCCTTGCTCAAACCAGATGAGCCCGTGCTCAAGCTGGAGACCTCGGGGTTTCGAACCGGGTCCTCCACTTCCCAGTCCAATGCTCTATCCACTGCGCTACCGCCTGATCAGTCAACTATCATGATTTTTTTTTTTTTTTTAAGAGAGGAGTGGGGAGAGAGAGATAGAGAGAGAGAAGGGAGAGGAGCAGGTAGCATGAACTCCCATATGTGCCTTGACCAGGCAAGCCAGGGTTTTGAACAGGCAACCTCAGTGTTTCCAGGTTGACACTTATCCACTGTGCCACCACAGGTCAGGCAACTATCATGATTTTAAACTCCTCTAATGTTCAGGTCCCTTCCCAATGCGATCTTTCCCTGACATTCGTGCAAAGGTAAACTGTTTGCTACATTTCAAAGTGAAGGCCCGGAAGCCACTAAGAGAGAGAATAAATAGCAAGCAAATTAACTACAGCTTTACAGTGGGAGATGAGAATGTTATGTTTTGAGCAGAATGAGAAGTTGGGTGAGGGAACTGAGTTCATAAGAGCTTTAGATTTAAAAGAGCCCTGAACCCAATCCTAACAAAGACTTTGGCCATTCCCCCCCAAATTTTATTGTAGTAGTGTTCTTGTATAAATTAACAAGTATGTTTGCTAAAGGAACTTTTAAAATCTTTTAGAATCTAGACTGGAGGGCAGAGGACCATTTTACTTTATGGGGATGGATTTTATTTTTTCTAGTTTTATTCAGATATTAATTTGACATCTAACAGTGTAATTATAAATACTTTTTTTCCCCCAGAGACAGAGAGAGTGAGTCAGAGAGAGGGATAGATAGGGACAGACAAGAATGGAGAGAAAGATGAGAAGCATCAATCATTAGTTTTTTGTTGTGACACCTTAGTTGTTCATTGGTTGCTTTCTCATATGTGCCTTGACCACGGGCCTTCAGCAGACCAAGTAACTCCTTAGTTGAGCCAGAGACCTTGGGTCCAAGCTGGTGAGCTTTTGCTCAAACCAGATGAGCCCACGCTCAAGCTGGCGACCTCAGGGTCTCTAACCTGGGTCCTCCACATCCCAGTCCGATGCTCTATCCACTGTGCCACCGCCTGGTCAGGCTAACAGTGTAATACTTTAAGTGTAATACAATATAATGATTTGATATATGTTTATATTGCAAAGTGATTACTGGAAAGAGATTTTAAAACACTTCACAATCTTGGTAACTTTTTCCATTTTGTAATCAGATTCTCTGTCTCCTTGACTCTTGTATAGTAATGTTTATTTCCTCTGATTATAAATTTATGCATGGATTCTTATTCCTTACTGTGTAAAATCACAATTAGATTAAATTCAGATGTAATCTAGCTTGTGGCCTTTTCCCTAGATGCCAGGGCTCACTCATCCACATGCAGATGTGCTAGCCCCACCCCCATCTCTGCACAGCTGGGGTCTGGGAGGATGGTGCAGGCAGTGTTCTGCCTAAGACTCACTCCCAAACTTGGCCTGCTCCTACTGTCATTGTTTAAATCTACAGGAGCATTGTTAAAGGCTCCTTTGTAAATCAGAAGCGTGGACTTGCTCTTGATGTCTAAGTAAACACTTTCCCATTGAACTAAGCTTAAGTGTAAGGTATCATACTGCAGAAAGCATTGTGCAGAAAACTCTTTTTCCAGCTCACACTGTCCTGCAACCTCAATGAACGGAGCTGAGTTCTGATTCCTGGCAGAAGCAATATGGAACCTTACTTGGGGGAATACTTCTTTTACTATTATCTTTTTTAAAAATATTTTATTTTTAACTTTATTCAGTTTTTGTTTGTTTGGGTTTTTTTTAGAGAGACAGAGAGAGAGAGAGAGAGAGAGAGAGAGAGAGAAAGAAGAGCAGAAAGCATCAACTCTCATATGTGCCTTGGCCAGGCAAGCCCAGGATTTTGAACTGGCGACCTCAGTGTTCCCAGATCGACACTTTATCCACTGCGCCACCACAGGTCAGGCCTACTATTATCATTTGATTATATCTTTTTCTTTTCATTTCTTCTTCTTCTTCTTCTTCTTCTTCTTCTTCTTCTTCTTCTTCTTCTTCTTCTTCTTCTTCTTCTTCTTCTTTTTGTAAGGGGGAGAGAGAGATAGAGAAGAAAGTATTAATTTGTTGTTCCACTTAGTTGTGCATTCATTGGTTGCTTACTATATGTGTCCTGACCAGGGATCCACCGTGCAACCTTGTTTGGTGACGATGCTCTAGGACTGAGGTAACCAGCCAAGACCTTGATTATTTCTTTTTAATAATCAAAGTCAGTTATAGCCTAGGACTCCTCAGCCTCCTAGTCTGATCCCCAAGCTGAGTCAGCCCTGCACTGTGGTGTACCTTTACTTCCTATGTGCTTGCTCTAAAGTAGTCTGAGCCTTACAGCACCAGGTGGTAGTTGCTCCCCTGGACCACTCCTGTGCCCTGTGTCTAGGATCTAGAATTTCAAACCTAGTGATCAGCAGGAAAGAGTCTTTTCAGAGCAAGAGGCATTGACTTTGACAAGAGGCAGAGCCTGAATGAAGATAGTGACTTCAGTGGAAGAGGAAGAGTACTAGACTAGATCACTTCTAGAGGAAGTTAAAGTGAGAAAAGAAGGATAAACAGAATTTGAATACTGTTCCGTCTATATCTCAACTAGGTTAAAAAATTAATTATGAACAAAAAAAAAGAAGCTGAAAAGATTTACATAAAAATGTTGATGGAGGTTTTCTCTCAATGATGTGATTACAACTGATTTTTCTTTTTATGCCTTTTTGTATTAGCCTACCAATTAGTATTACCTTTTCCTTTTCTAAATTGTTTTTTTTTCTAAATTGTGTTTTTTTAATTGTTGTTGGGTTTTTTTTGGTTTTTTGTGTTTTTTTTTTGTTTTTTTTTACAGGGACAGAGAGAGAGTCAGACAGAGGGATAGATAGGGACAGACAGACAGGAACAGAGAGAGATGAGAAGCATCAATCATCAGTTTTTCGTCACGACACCGTATGATTGCTTTCATTGATTGCTTTCACATATGTGCCATGACCGCAGGCCTTCAGCAGACTGAGTAACCCCCTGCTGGAGCCAGTGACCTTGGGTCCATGCTAGTGAGCTTTTTGCTCAAGCCAGATGAGCCCGCACTCAAGCTGGCAACACTGGGGTCTCGAACCTGGGTCCTTCCGCATCCCAGTCCGACGCTCTATCCACTGCGCCACCGTCTGGTCAGGCTAATTGTTTTTTAATATCACAAAAACAGTATAGGCTCATTGTAAAATCTTCAAGTCACACAGAAAAATACATATAAGTGAAAGTGTCACTTTACCCAAGGGCCAATAATAATCTCCTTTCTGAGTTATAACTACTGATAAGTTTATTGTATGCGTGTACATTCATACATACACATAGTTAAATAAAAAATACATATATTTAAACGTGATCAGTTTTTTTTCTTAACATTTACTGGAGACTTTTCAGTATTAACTCTATCTCATTCTTTTAAATTTCTGTTTAGTGTGTTATTGCATAAATGTATTGTAATTTGATGAAATATTCTCATTAGTGGATATTTAGGTCATTCTGAATGTTCTGTAATTACAAATACAAATTATACTGCATTCAAGGTTACTGAATGTACTTTCTTATATACATGTGTATTTTTTTAGGATCAACTTAGAGAAGTAAGATTTATGGGCCAAAGGTATATCCATTTACATTTTGAATGGAATTTAGTAGGCCCTGGCCCAGTAGCTCAGTTGTGTAGACCATTGTCCTAATACACCAAAGTTATGTTTGATCCTCAGTCAGAGCACATACAAGAATAAACCAATGAATGCATAATAAGTGGAACAACAAATCAATGTTTCTCTTTCTCTTTCCCTCTTTAAAATCAATAAATAAATATTTTTAAAAAGAAGACAAATCGCTTCTCGGCCTTTTGGCTAAGATCAAGTGTAGTATCTGTTCTTATCAGTTTAATATCTGATACGTCCTCTATCCGAGGACAATATATTAAATGGATTTTTGGAATTGGGAGATGGAATAGGAGCTTGCTCCGTCCACTCCACGCATCGACCTGGTATTGCAGTACTTCCAGGAACGGTGCACCCCTCCTCGAAAAAAAAAAAGAAAAAAAAAAAAAAAAAAGAAGACAAAAAGGTATTCATTAAAAACTAAAATACAACAGGTCTTGGCAGGTTTGCTCAGTGGATAGAGCATCAGCCTGGTGTGTGGACATCTCGGGTTTGATCCCCAGTCAGGGCACACCTGAGAAATGACCATCTGCTTCTCTTCCCCTCCCTCTCCCTCTTCTCTCTCTTCTCCTCTCACAGCTAGTGGCTCCATTGGTTCATGCATCAGCTGCGGGTACTGAGGATAGCTCTGTTGATTCGAACATCAGCCCCAGATGGGGGTTGCTGGCTGGATCCTGGTTGGGGTAAATAAGAGAGTCTGTCTATCTCCCTTCCTCTCACTTAAAAATAAACAAACAAATAAAATTCTTGATAATTCTGTCCCGCAAAATTGTATTATGATATTTAAAATTTTTCATTTATTCATTTTACAGAGAAGAGAGAGAGAGAGAGAAGGGGGAGGAGCAGGAAGCATCAACTCCCATATGTGCCTTGACCGGGCATGCCCATGGTTTCAAACCAGCGACCTCGGCGTTCCAGGTTGTACCATCACAGGCGGGGCCTGTATTATGATTATTATTTTTTTTTATTTAGAACTTTTTAGTTATGAGAGAGAGAGAGAGAGAGAGAGAGAGAGAGAGATTTCAGTGGCATGATGATGCCAAAAGCCACTTTGTACTTGGTTGGAAGAACCTATTTATAGGCCCTGGCTGGTGGCTCAGTGGATAAACAGTTTGCCCGGCATATGGATGTCTCGGGTTTGATTCTCAGTTAGGGCACATAGGAGAAGCGACCATCTGATTCTTTCCCACTCTTTCTCTCTTCCCCCCTTGCATCCAGTGGCTTGACTGGTTTGAGCACAGCGCCAGGCGCTGAGGATAGCTCTATTGGAATACATCAGCCTCAGGCTCTAAAAATAGCTTGGTCTTGCCTGATCAGGTGGTGGTGCAGTGGATAGAGGTCAGACTGGAATGCAGAGGACCCAGGTTTGAAACCCCGAGGTCGCCAGCTTGAGCATGGGCTCATCAGGCTTGAGCCTGGGCTCAACAGCTTGAGTGCAGGTTCGCCAGCTTGAGCATGGGATCATAAACATGACCCCATGGTCGTTGGCTTGAGCCCAGAAAAGTTGCTGGCTTGAAGCCCAAGGTTGATGGCTTGAGCAAAGAGTCACTCGCTCTGCTGTAGCCCCCCCCCCTCATTGCCCCCCCCCCCCCGTTAAGGCAAATATGAGAAAGCAATCAATGAACAAGCAATTAACAAGCAACTAAGATGCAGCAAAGAACCAGATGGGGTTGCTGGGTGTGATCCTGGTCAGGGTGCATGTGGGAGTCTGCCTCACTATCTCTCCTCTCACCCAGGAAAAAAAAAAAAAAAGAACTTATTTATAAATGCCACAGTGTATTTAGAATGAGTATTTAGTTAGCACATTTCCCCATGTATAAGACGCACCTTTTTTGGAAAAATTTGGGGTCGAAAAACTGGGTGAGTCTTATACAGTGGTTGTAGGTTGTTTTACTTACATGTTCTGCTTGCTTTTTTTTTTTTTCCACTTTTCTGAAGCTGGAAACGGGGAGAGACAGTCAGACAGACTCCCGCATGCGCCCGACCGGGATCCACCCGGCACACCCACTAGGGGCGACTCTCTGCCCACCAGGGGGCGATGCTCTGCCCATCCTGGGCGTCGCCATGTTGCGACCAGAGCCACTCTAGCGCCTGGGGCAGAGGCCACAGAGCCATCCCCAGCGCCCGGGCCATCTTTGCTCCAATGGAGCCTTGGCTGCGGGAAGGGACGAGAGAGACAGAGAGGAAAGCGCGGCGGAGGGGTGGAGAAGCAAATGGGCGCTTCTCCTGTGTGCCCTGGCCGGGAATCGAACCGGGGTCCTCCGCACGCTAGGCCAACGCTCTACCGCTGAGCCAACCGGCCAGGGCCAGCCTGTGGGTTCTTGACAACATGAAGGAAAGATTTCACAATATGAGTCCAGGTAATTTTGAGAATACAGGTATGTTTGTTTTTTTTTTTTTTTTTTTCAGCTAAAACAGAAGAGATGATTTATTGTACACATTATTCAGCCACAGTGGAAACAGAACCAGTCCAGAATGTCACAGGTCCGGGGCAAAGGACCAAAAGGGGACTTTTGATAAGAGCATGGTGGGTCACTGAAAAGATGGTCACGGTGATCAGATGGCACTTATATTTTAGATCCATGGAGAAGTTCTAGACAGCAGGCATGCAGTTCCACAACTTGTAACAGTGTCCCTGACCTCTGGCTTCCCTTATTTCTGCTCCTGTGGCTTCCACGGGTGCACAAGCTAGCAGTTTACTTGGACCTCTGCCTCATCTTTCTTCTTTTGCGCTTCAGCCTGCGCATTCGTTTCTTCCTCCACTTGGCTCTCATGGCGCAGAAGTTTCGAGAAAGATGGCGCTGAGGCCGAGAGAGCTACAGGTATGTTTTTTAAAGATGGGGACAGTGAAACAAAGAAGAGCTTAGGATAGGAGAAGCAACAGGGCAGAGACTAGGCAGGACTGGTTTGGCTCACTGGGAAGCCAGAGAAAATGAGCCTTGGAGACAGGCTCAGGATATTAGCTTGGGACCAGCTGCCACTCCCCACTCTTCCCCGGGTTGCAAATCTCATGGTGACCCTTAAGAGTTTAGGAGATGTCCCTGGCCGGTTGGCTCAGCGGTAGAGCGTCGGCCTAGCGTGCGGAGGACCCGGGTTCGATTCCCGGCCAGGGCACATAGGAGAAGCGCCCATTTGCTTCTCCACCCCTCCGCCGCGCTTTCCTCTCTGTCTCTCTCTTCCCCTCCCGCAGCCAAGGCTCCATTGGAGCAAAGATGGCCCGGGCGCTGGGCATGGCTCTGTGGCCTCTGCCTCAGGCGCTAGAGTGGCTCTGGTCGCAATATGGCGACGCCCAGGATGGGCAGAGCATCGCCCCCTGGGGGGCAGAGCACCGCCCCTGGTGGGCGTGCCGGGTGGACCCCGGTCGGGCGCATGCGGGAGTCTGTCTGACTGCCTCTCCCTGTTTCCAGCTTCAGAAAAATGGAAAAAAAAAAAATTAAAAAAAAAAAAAAAAAAAAAAAAAAAAAAAAAAAGAGTTTAGGAGATGTTGCGTTACAAGAGGGGGAAGGGAAAGGTGTGGGCGTGTTGAGGGTGGAGAGAGTATAGGATGAATTCTTTGTCTTGAGAGTTTTAAAGGCTGGGAATTTAGGGGAGGTCTTAAGGGAGAGTCTCAATAGAATATTCATCAGCTTTATGCTGATATGCCACATACAGATTTATTCATCTGTCCTTGGGTGTGGTTGGCACAATGTTACTAATTGGATTTCTGCTGTCTCCCTGAGTATGGTGATATAAGCTATTTACCCTCTGGTTGGGGAGAAGTATAAACCATTTACTCTTAAGTGTCCTTGGTTACAGAAGATGGGAGTTTTTGACTACTAGATGGTTGTATAAACTGTTTGGCAGTTTAAAGATTTGTCTCAGTTTCCCTATTCCACTTGTCCTGGCTCACTAGCGTGTCTCAATTCCAATTCACTTATTTGAAAATGCCATCTCTAACATAAACTAAATATGTGTTTTTTTTTAATATATGTAGAGTCTGTTTTGGGGTTTTCTATTTATTCTAATCATCTATATATTCTGCAATAATATATACTGTGTCATTTGTTGCCTCTTACTGTAATAAGGTTGTGGTAGGGTGCCAGAGAACTGTAAACCTTAGTATTGGCAACGCCATTTTAATGAGGAAAAGTCAGGCTTTCTGTCCTTTCTTTGGAAAATGGAGGGAAAAGGATATGAAAGTCTCCTGATTTACAAGGAAGGACAACTGGGTCATTCAGTTTTAGTTCTCCGAAAAAGGATTAAGGTTATCTGAAGAACTTCCTTTCCCTTTCAATAAGAGACAAAATTTACATACCACCCTACACTGATTTTGGCTCTCCCTCCCTTCCTGGAGTCCTGAGAGTGATGTACCTCTAAGCCAGGGGTTGGGAACCTTTTTGGCTGAGAGCCATGAACGCCATATATTTTAAAATATATATACTATCATGAGAGCCATACAACGACCCGTGTATGTTAGGCATTATCCAATAAAAATTTAGTGTTGTCCCGGAGGACATCTGTGATTGGCTCCAGCCACCCACAACCATGAACATGAACGATAGGAAATGAATGGATTGTAATACATGAGAATGTTTTATATTTTTAACGTTATTTTTTTTTATTAAAGATTTGTCTGCGAGCCAGATGCAGCCATCAAAAAAGCCACATCTGGCTCGCAAGCCATAGGTTCCAGATCCCTGCTCTAGGCAAAGGAGGGGATATAGACACTAAAATATTTGTCAATGTGCCTGACCTGTGGAGGCGCAGTGGATAAAGCATCGACCTGGAATGCTGAGGTTGCCGGTTCGAAATTCTGGGCTTGCCCAGTCAAGGCACATATGGGAGTTGATGCTTCCTGCTCCTCCCTTTTCTCTCTCCCCCCCTCCTCCTTCTCTAAAAATGAATAAATAAAATCTTAAAAAAAAAAAAAAAGATTTGTGAATGTAAAGCCAGTAGCCAGCGCCAGGGCCACTATCACAGCAGCCTCCTGGCCCATGCAGGTTCACACTGGATTCGGACAGTCGGTAAAGAAACAACGGAGCCACAAACTGGTGGGCCATAGTCTTTCATTCTAGCTTGCACCCGGTGGGCAAGTAAAAACACACACTGGGCTCCAAAACCCACTCACATTCAGTGCTCACAAAGCTACTGACTTATCCGAGTTTCCTAGAATCAAAGGTTTCTAGCTCACCAGCCTTATTCACCTCTGTTCCCCATCTCCTTCCTTCTCCCTGTACAAACTCTGCACCAACTCTCTTCTCACTCAGCACTCCGCCATCTTGGCTGCTTCTCCTGACCTCCTCCACGTGGCCTTAGTCTGCTCTCTGCTCTGCTCTCTCCTCTAATGATAATCTCAGGAAACAAGAGAGCAAGCTCCTGTTCTGCCCCCATTTTATAGTGTAGATTCAAAACCTTTAATCCAATATACAAAATAGGGAAGTCTCTAATACAAAGTCACTTCTCTGAGGCATGATTGGATTGTACCGCCCCACATCAAAAAGGGTGGGAAAGCCTTAATCCCAAAACCAAGCCCCAGGCTACAACGATCCTGCCTGCCCCCAACACACATTAATATCACCTGGGCGAGGGCCTCCACCGTAGGCAGCGTTATCTTTTACAAAGTGAGCATAATACATTTTATCTGCCCAACAGTGAATGTCTTTGATTGCATTACCTTGAAAGTTTTAATGTTTTGTGTGTTTTTGGTTTTTTTTTGTTTTTTTAGTTTTGATTTTTTTTTTTTTTGTTTGTTTGTTTGTTTGGTTTTTTTTTGTATCTTTCTGAAGCTGGAAACGGGAAGGCAGTCAGACAGACTCCCACATGCGCCCGACCGGGATCCACCCGGCACGCCCACCAGGGGGCGATGCTCTGCCCATCCGGGAGGTCGCTCTGTCGTGACCAGAGCCACTCTAGCACCTGGGGCAGAGGCCAAGGAGCCATCCCCAGCGCCCGGGGCATCTTTGCTCCAAGGGAGCCTTGGCTGCAGGAGAGGAAGAGAGAGACAGAGAGGAAGGAGGGGGGAGGGGTGGAGAAGCAGATGGGCGCTTCTCCTGTGTGCCCTGGTCGGGAATCGAACCCGGGACTTCCGCACGCCAGGCCGACGCTCTACCACTGAGCCAACCGGCCAGGGCCAGTTTTGATGTTTTTAATGGATCCCCTAGACCAGTGGTAGTCAACCTGGTCCCTACCGCCCTCTAGGGGGCTTCCAGCTTTCATGGTGGGCGGTAGCAGAGCAACCAAGGTATAAATAAAAAGATAGATTTAACTATAGTAAGTTGTTTTATAAAGATTTATTCTGCCAAACTTAGTGAAAATCCAACTGTTGGGCAGATAAAATGTATTATGCTCACTTTGTTAAAAATGGCGCTGCCCACGTAAGGCTGTCGCCCAGGTGATATTAATGTGTATTGAGAATCCTTGTAGCCTGTAGCCTGGGGCTTGGTTTTGGAATTAAGCCTTTCCACCCTTTTTGATGTGGGGTGGTACAATCCAATCATGCCTCAGAGAAGTGACTTTTTATTAGAGACTTCCCTATTTTGTATATTGGATTAGAGGTTGTGAAGCTACAATATAAAATGGGGGCAGAACGAGAGTTTGCTCTCTTGGTTCCTGGGATGATTAGCATGAGAGAGCAGAGGGAGCAGAGCAGAGAGCAGAAAGAGGCCATGTGGCCAGGAGAAGCAGCCAAGATGGCAGAGTGCTGAGTGAGATGCCAGTTTGTGCAGTTTGTATCTGGGATAAGGAAGGAGATGGGGAACTGAGGAGAATAAGGCTGGTGAGCTATAAACCTTTGATTCTAGGAAAACTCGGATAAGTCAGTAGCTTTGTGAGCACTGTATGTGAGTGGGTTTTGGAGCCCAGTGTGTGTTTTTTGCTTGCTCGCCGGGTGCAAGCTAGGATTAAAGACTATGGCCCACCAGTTTTTGGCTCCGTTGTTTCTTTACCGAGTGTCCGAATCCAATGCGAACCTGCATGGGCCGGGCGGCTGCTGTGATGGTGGCCCTGGCCCTGGCTTCTGGCTTTACACCAACATAAAGTACTTGGTAAGTAAATATTATTATATGCTTTAACTTGGTGTAACTCTGCTTTATAAATTTTAAATTTAAAAAAAATTTTTTTTTTTTATTCATTTTTAGAGAGGAGAGAGACCGAGAGAGAGGAAAGACAGAGAGAGAGAAGGGGGGGGAGGAGCCGGAAGCATCAACTCCCATATGTGCCTTGACCAGGCAAGCCCAGGGTTTTGAACCAGCGACCTCAGCATTTCCAGGTCGATGCTTTATCCACTGCGCCACCACAGGTCAGGCTGCTTTATAAATTTTATAAAGTAAAGTTACTTCCCTACTTTATAAATCATCATTACTGTGGAAGCAGTGAGTGGTTAGAAAATTTTACTACTAACAGAGATACAAAAGTGGGCGGTAGGGATAAAAAGGTTGACTACCCCTGCCCTAGACAAATGTTATAAGCTTGTTAATAATGATTGTGCCATGATGTCATCCTCCCCCCAACCTGTATGCTGTCAAAGGTATATTGCCAGCCTCTGAGATATACCTCGAGGCTGCATGATTTAGGTCAGATATGTCCCGTGTTAGTCATATGTGTTCGAATCCATGGGAGTCCGAAAGAGCAGAGTAACAGGCTTTATTGAAAGGAAGAAAGGAACCCTGCCAGGCACTTCTCTTGGGGAGAAGAGCGCTGGTTACAGACTAGGGGCGAGTTATATAGTGTTTGGGAGAGCCTGAGGGGATACTGAGGCAAAAGTTCTGATATGTCTGGAATGCTCCTTCTTGGGAGGCTTGCCAGCTTCTTGGAATTCCTCTGTCTCAGGAGCGATAGTCCAGTAAGGGTGAGGTCTGACAGATAAGCGGAACATCAAGAGGACAGTTTGGAATACACATATCTATCAATATGCAGCCAGCATATTAATAAATCTCCTTTTGTTTTTTTATTTAAGAAAAAAAATTTTTGTAATTCATTTTAGAAAGGAGAGAGAGAGGGGAAGAGAGAGAGAGAGGAGAGAGAGAAGCTGGAAGCATCAACTCCCATATGTGCCTTGACCAGGCAAGCCCAGGGTTTTGAACCGGCGACCTCAGCATTTCCAGGTCAATGCTTTATCCATTGTGCCACCACAGGTCAGGGCAAATCTCCTCCTTTTAATAAAACCCTTTAAAATTCATCTGGACTTGGTGTCTCTACATAAACCCGGCGGAACATTACTTTACGACAAAGTGCCAAGAAACTATAAAACTTAGCATTAGCAACCACCATTTTAAAGAGGAAAAGTCAGGGCCTGACCTGTGTTGGCGCAGTGGATAAAACATTGACCTGGAAATGCTGAGGTTGCCGGTTTGAAACCCTGGGCTTGCCTGGTCAAGGCACATATGGGAGTTGATGCTTCCAGTTCCTCCCCCTTCTCTCTCTCTTCTCTATAAAAAAATGAATAAAAAAATTTTTTTTAAATCATTGTTCAAAGAGGAAGTTAGGCCTCTTACCCCCTGTGGAGAAAGGAAAGAGAAGAATGTTGGAGAACTAGGGCAACTAGATCTAGATCATCTAGTCATAGTTTAGCTAATTCCTATAATTCTCTGGAAGGGTGCCTGGGGCCACTTGCCACACAGAGCAAGGATGATGGAATTTATCTGAGAATCCTTTCACTTTCTTTTCTTAAAAGCCTTTAGGGTGTAGCAATGTTCTCCTTTTTGATAGATCCTATAGATAAACGTTGTAACAAAGCAGTAAAATTCAATGAGCTTGTTAAGGAGATTAATAACTTTTGTGCCATGCTCCCCCTCTCTGAAGCCCAGCCAGTGTGTAATTAGGTCTATAAAAAAAGGCCTCTGGCCAAATATTTCTTATAAAAGTGGATTTTTCACTGTTTTATAAAGATGATAAAGAGGCAAGGCACAGTTGAACTAGAACGGGCATTCAGAGAACTCTGAGAATTGTCTCATCCTTGGGAGGTGAGTTAGTTCTATTCTTTGGAAAAGGAAAAGTTTTTTGAAAGAAGTTTGTTTAATATCACACAGCCTCAGAACTAAAGCACCAGAACTGAAAGCCAAGGTTCTGAGCTCTAGATTCCTAGGGCAACAGTTTTTCCACTAAAGAAAGCTGCCATTTCTTGGCCCTGGCTAGGTAGCTGAGTTGGTTAGAGTGTCATCCCATCATGCTTAGGCTGCAGGTTCGATCCCCGGTTGGGGTTAGTGATAGCGTAAATTAGTGGAAGAACAAAACTGATATTTCTCTCTCTAGAAAAAATCAATTTTAAAAAGTTGCCATTTTCTTTTATATTTTTCCCCATTGATTTGAGAAAGAGAGAGAAGAAAGAGAGAGAAGAAGGGAAGGGATCAGGTGGGTAAGGAAGGGAGTAAGTGGAGAGAGAGAGAAGGAGGAAGAGAAGCATCGACTTGTTTCACTTGGTTGTTCCATTTAGTTGTGTACTCATTGATTGCTTCTCATATGTCCCCTGACTGGGGATTGAACTAGCAACGTTGAAGCACTGGCTTGACACTTTATCCACTGAGCCATGCTGCTAGGGCATCTTTCTTTCTTCCTTTCTTTCTTTCTTTCTTTCTTTCTTTCTTTCTTTCTTTCTTTCTTTCTTTCTTTCTCTCTTTCTTTCTCTCTTTCTTTCTCTCTCTCCCTCCTTCCCTCCCTCCCTCCCTCCCTTCCTCCTTTCTTTCTTTCTTTCTTTCTTTCTTTCTTTCTTTCTTTCTTTCTTTCTTCTTTCTATTGATTTTAGAGAGACAGAGAGAAAAAGGAAGAGAGAGAGAGAAAAAGAGAGAAGCATTAATATGTTCCACTTAGTTGTACATTCATTTGTGGCTTCCCGTATGTGCCCTGACCAGGACAGAACCCACAACCTTAGTGTTTTGGGACAACATTCTCACCAACTGAGCTAACCAGGCAGGACCAAACATTGTCATTTTCTAAAGGCTGAATATATTTTCTGATTTGGACCCTCCTTCAGATGGCACAGCAGGTCTCTATTCTCTGGCAATGGCTGAGAAATTCTTGTCCCTGAAGGGGAATGGACTAGGGAAAGCTGCTTAAAGGACCTGTTGGTCTATGGTCACCCTGAGGAAGTAGCTGTGGCCCTCTGCCGCTCAGGAGTCCCTTTCTCCCCCTAGCTTTTCTCCTGAGTTCTATTTTCAAGTTTCTCTAGAGACTGATCTCCAAAAGCAATGGGGAAACACTGTCATATTGGTTATTCTCACACATCGATTAACTCCCCAATGAGGAGTCTGGACCTCACTATTGCACCTCAGCTTGACTAATAAACAATTCACCACAAGTGGCATGGTTGGAAACTTCCCCTAAAAATGAGGAACTTAAAAATGGAAGAGTCTATGTTTGTCCATCAAGACAATCATGCTTTATTCTCTCCCAAAGAAACCTCATGTAACCCTAAATATAGAAAATAACAAGTATTAATGAGTACTAGGAGAAATTAGAATTTTTGCAAATTAGTGGGAATGTAAAATGTGACAGCCAATGTGGAAAACAGTCTCTCAAAAAATTAAAAATGGAATTATCATATGATCCAGCAATCCCACTTCTCAGTATATACCCAAAAGAATTGAAAGGAACATCTATACCTGACTGGCAGTGGTGGCGCAGTGAATAGAGCATTGACCTAGCACATTGATGACCCAGGTTCAAAACCCCGAGGTCACCAGCTTGAGCACAGGCTCGTCCAGCTTGCTCACCAGCTTTAGTGTAGGGACCCTGGCTTGAGTGTAAAAACATCAAAATAATCATGGTCTCTGTCTTGAGCCCAAAGTCACTGGCTTGAGCAAGGGGTTACTGACTCGGCTGGTGCCCCCCAGTCAAGGCATGTATGAGAAGCAATCAATGAACAACTAAAGTGATGCAACTATGAGTTGATGCTTCTTATCTCTCTCTCACTAAAACAGAGCAAAACAAAACCAGCATCTGCAAGAGATATTTTTCACTTAAAAAGGAAAAATCCTGTCTCACCTGTGTTGGTGCAGTAGATAAAGCCTTGACCTACAATGCTGAGGTTGCCGGTTTAAAACCTTGTGTGTGCCTCGTCAAGGCACATAGGAGAAGCAACTACTGTGAGTTAATGCCTCCTGCTCCCCCACCCCTCTCTCCTCTCTCTAAAATCAATAAATAAAGTCTTTAAAAAAAAAAAAGGAAAAATCAATCCTGTAACATGCTTCCATGTGGGTGAACTTTGAGGACATCATGCTATACAGAACAAGCTAGTACATAGAGACAAATACTGTGTGATTTCACTTTTATGAGGTATCTAAAGTAGCTAAATTCATAAAACTAGAAAGTTGAATGGTGGTTACAGAGGTAGTGGTGGTGGAATGAAGAGTTGTTTAATGGACACTAAGTTTTACAAGATAAAAAAGTTCTGCTGATTGGTTGCACAATAATGTGAATATACTTAACCCTGCTGAAATGTACATTTAAAAATGGATAAGATGGTAAGTTTTATTTAGAATTAAAATATAAAACAATAAATGAACAGGTCAAGCCTTTTCTGTGGCAGCGCAGTGGATGGAGTATTGACCTGGAATGCTGGGGTCAACAGTTCAAAACCCCTGACTTGCCTGGTTAAAGCACATACGACAAGCAACTGCTATGAGTTGATGCTTTTCTTCTTTCTCTCTCTCTCTCAAATCAATAAATAAAATCTAAACAAACAAACAAACAAACAAAAAAACAGGTCAAAAAGCAAGTTAAAGTTGAAGAGGGATAACTAGAAGATAGATCTGCAGAAATTATTCAGAATAAAATACAGAGGTGTTAGGAAACATGAATGACACAATGAGAAGGTCTAATATATGTACAACTGGTTTCCAGAAGAAAAGAGAATAAAGAAAATGGAGCCCTGGCTGGATAGCTTGGTTGATTGGAGCATTGCCACCAGTTGGATCTCTGGTCAGGGCACATACAAAAACAAATGGATGTTTCTGTCTTTCTCTCCCTTCCTCTGTTTCTAAAATCAATAAGAGAATAAAACAAAACAACCCCTCCCCCTATTGGGGACCAAAAAATCAATAGGGTTTTTGTAGGTTTTTTTTTGGGGGGGGGACAGAGGTTTGGGGAATTGGCTGTAAGCTGACAGTCTTGTTTAAAACCCCACCTCTTCTCCACACCTCCATGTTAGCTGTGATGCTCATCCTACCCCCCATGATCCCTGGAAAGACTGGTGGCAAGTTTTTTCTCTGTGTGAAGTTAGGATGTTAAATGTGGTGGGGGTTTTCTTGGGTTTCCCAGGAAACATAATCAAAGATCTCTTTGATTTGTTAATGGATTACTTTGCCCTATAAGTAAAGCAAGATGCAGCTTTGCAGGGCTCTCTATTTCAGCTATCAGCTTTGCAGAGCCCTCCCAAACCCATTCTTTTAATTCTTTAAGCCTATTGTCTTAATTTCGCACCGTTCCCACTCAGGACCTGGAATTACTAGTCGCACTAGTTCAGAGCACCCCCTCCTCCAAAAAAATAAATAAGCAGCCCTGACTGGATAGCTCAGTTTGTTAGAGCCTTGTCCCAAAGTGCAGAGGTTGTCGGTCCTATCCTGGGTCAGGGCACATACAGGAACAGATCAATGTCACTCCCCGCCTCTGTCTTTCTCGCTCCCCTCTATTAACTCTTTCTAAAATAAATTTTTGTGTGTGTGTGTGTGTGACAGAGACAGAGAGACAGACAGGGACAGATAGGGATAGACAGACAGGAAGGGAGAGAGATGAGAAGCATCAATTCTTCATTGTGACACCTTAGTTGTTCATTGATTGATTTCTCCTATGTGCCTTGATGGGGGGGGGGGGCTACAGCAGATCAAATGACCCCTTGCTCAAGCCAGTGACCATGGGGTCATGTTTATGATCCCATGCTCAAGCCAGCGACCCTGTGCTCAAGCTGGTGAACTCGTGTTCAAGCCGGCGAACCTGGGTCCTCTGCGTCCCAGTCCGATGCTCTATCCACTGCACCACCACCTGGTCAGGCCAGAATTACAACTTTTGACCATAGTTTTTTATGTTCCAGTCCCAGAAGTAGTTTTCATTGTAGAAATGATCTGAGGACAGTCTTATGCTTTATAGTACTGTTCTACAACCAAGCTCTAGCTTCTTCAGGAACATTATACAGGATGGATTTAAATCTGTGTTAAACTAAGAGGCTTGCTCACTTCAGCAGCACATATGTAAAGCCAGTGGCCATGGCCAGGGCCACTATCACAGCAGCCCGGCCCATGCAGGTTCACATTGGATTCGGACAGTCGGTAAAGAAACAACGGAGCCAGCCCTGGCCGGTTGGCTCAGCGGTAGAGCGTCGGTCTGGCGTGCGGGGGACCCGGGTTCGATTCCCGGCCAGGGCACATAGGAGAAGTGCCCATTTGCTTCTCCACCCCCACCCCCCCTCCTTCCTCTCTGTCTCTCTCTTCTCCTCCCGCAGCCAAGGCTCCATTGGAGCAAAGATGGCCCAGGCGCTGGGGATGGCTCCTTGGCCTCTGCCCCAGGCGCTAGAGTGGCTCTGTTCGAGGCAGAGCGACCCCCCAGAGGGGCAGAGCATCGCCCCCTGGTGGGCAGAGCGTCAGCCCCTGGTGGGCGTGCTGGGTGGATCCTGGTCGGGCGCATGCAGGAGTCTGTCTGACTGTCTCTCCCCGTTTCCAGCTTCAGAAAAAATAAATAAATAAATAAATAAATAAATAAAATAAAATAAAATAAAATAAAAAAGAAACAACGGAGCCAAAAACTGATGGGCCATTTTCTTTAATTCTAGCTTGCACCCGGCGGGCAAGTAAAAATACACACTGGGCTCCAAAACCCACTCACATTCAGTGCTCACAAAGCTACTGACTTATCCGAGTTTCCTAGAATCAAAGGCTTCTAGCTCACCAGCCTTATTCTCCTCAGTTCCCCATCTCCTTCCTTATCCCAGATACAAACTCTACACAAACTGGCATCTCACTCAACACTCCGCCATCTTGGCTGCTTCTCCTGGCCTCCTCCACGTGGCCTCCTTCTGCTCTCTGCTCTGCTCTCTCATGCTAATCTCAGGAACCAAGAGCGCAAGCTCTCATTCTGCCCTCATTTTATAGTGTAGATTCCAAACCTTTAATCCAATATACAAAATAGGGAAGTCTCTAATACAAAGACACTTCTCTGAGGCATGATTGGATTGTACCGCCCCACATCAAAAAGGGTGGGAAAGGCTTAATCCCAAAACCAAGCACCAGGCTACAAGGATTCTACCTGCCCACAGAGACACACATTAATATCACCTGGGCGACGGCCTCCTCGTGGGCAGCGCCGTCTTTAACAAAGTGAGCATAATATATTTTATCTGCCCAACAACATATACTAAAATTAACAAGTTTTTTATTTTCTTTTATTTTTTTTTTACAGAGACAGAGAGTTAGAGAGAAGGATAGATAGGGATAGACAGACAGACAGGAACGGAGAGATGAGAAGCATCAATCATTTTAGTTTTTCGTTGCGCGTTGCGACACCTTAGTTTTTCATTGATTGCTTTCTCATATGTGCCTTGACTGCAGGCCTTCAGCAGACTGAGTAACCCCTTGCTCAAGCCAGCGACCTTGGGTCCAAGCTGGTGAGCTTTTGCTCAAGCCAGATGAGCCCGCACTTGAGCTGGTGACCTCGGGGTCTCGAACCTGGGTCCTCCGCATCCCAGTCCTACGCTCTATCCACTGTGCCACCGCCTGGTCAGGCCAACATATACTAAAATTAGAATGATACAGAGAAGATTAATATGTCCCCTGTGAAAGATAACACACAAATTTGGAAAGCATTCCATATTTAAAAATAAAAAAGAGCCTGACCTGTGGTGGCGCAGTGGATAAAGCGTCGACTTGGAAATGCTGAGGTTGCCGGTTCGAAACCCTGGACTTACCTGGTCAAGGCACATATGGGAGTTGATGCTTCCAGCTCCTCCCCCCTTCTCTCTCTCTGTCTCTCCTCTCTCTCTCTCTCTCTCTCTCTCTCTCTGTCTCTCCCTCTCCTCTCTAAAATGAACAAGTAAAAAATAAAACAAAAGGAAAAAGAAAAAAGAAAAACTAAGAGTCATTCTCTCAAATGAGTTTAAATGCATTTTATTTTTAGACAACCTACATTGAGACAGGCTATGCCAAGACAAGTGGAATAGGGAAACTGAGAGAGTAAAGTGGCTAGGCAGTTTATAGTCAACTAACAATGGCAGGATCACATCTTCTGTAACCAAAGGCACTTAAGAGTAGATGGTTTACATTTCTCCTCCCCAACCAGAGAGTAAATAGCTTGTATCACCATACTCGGGGACATAGATAGTAGGAATCCAATTACTACCATTTAGGCCAACCACACCCAAGAAGAGATGAAGTTAAGGGAATAAATCTGATTTTGGCATATCAGCATAAAGCTGATGAATATTCTATTGAATCCTCCCCTAAACTCCCAGCCTGTAAAACTCTCAAGACAAAGGATCCAGCCTGTGCTCTATCTCCTTGAAACCACCCCTGACTTTCCCTTCCCCTTCTCCCACAAGTGTGCATCTCCAAAACTCTAAGGGTCCCCATGAGATTTGCAACCAGGGGAGCAACAGGCCGTGGCAGCTTGTCCTGGACTAACCTGCTGAACCTGTCTCCAAGGTCCCCTTTTCTCTGACTCTCCAGTGAGCCAAAGCAGCCCATGTAGGCTCCTTTCTTTCTTATAACACTACTAGAGAGCCAAAGCAGCCTTGCCTAGGCTATCTTTATTGCTTCTTCTATCCTGTGACTTTCCAGTGAACCAAAGTAGCCCTGCCTGTTATAAAGTAGCGTAATCCGCGGGTTACATAGAGACACCAAGATAGAAATATTAGGAGAAGCTTTATTAATAAAGCCAGTGACATACACAGGGTACAGCTCACCCAAATCGTGCAACCCAGATCATAGTCCTGAGGCTAGTTATATAGACATGGTCACATACTGGTTGGGGGGAAAAGGAGGGGGAGCATGGTACAAAAGACATTTACAGTTAGTGCTCGACTCTTGACCACGATTGGTTCCAACAGACCAGACATACTTTAAGTCATATTTTGTCATAATTTTCTTTCATTATTGTTATATATCATAATTTTCTTTGTTCATTTTATATCATTTGTATCATTTCTACACCATTTTGTTTCTTATTTTTACATTCATCAGGTTTAAGTAAAACACTGTATTACCAGTACAACTGGTTTAATATTTGCAAAGACAATTTCCTCTTGGTAGACATCTTGTGAGGGGTTTGATGAAAAATATCCAATACACAAAACAGAAATTGCTGTACCGAGTCTGGGGTAACAGTTGAAATGGTGCATGCGGAGATAGTAGTGCTGCCGGAAGCTGGTCCACACTGTAGTATGCCCAGCTGGGCAATGCTTGCGCTGCCAGATGCGGAGCAGTCGTGGTTAGCGATTGTGGTCATAAAATCCAATGGTCGTAAGTTGCATAGGTCGTAAGTTGATCAATATTTGTACTAATAAGCTTACAACATTTATCTATACGATCTATTAAAAGGAAAAACATTCTGGCCCTGGCCGGTTGGCTCAGCGGTAGAGTGTCGGCCTGGCGTGCGGGGGACCCGGGTTCGATTCCCGGCCAGGGCACACAGGAGAAGCGCCCATTTGCTTCTCTACCCCCCCCCCTCCTTCCTCTCTGTCTCTCTCTTCCCCTCCCGCAGCCAAGGCTCCATTGGAGCAAAGATGGCCCGGGCGCTGGGGATGGCTCCCTGGCCGCTGCCCCAGGGGCTAGAGTGGCTCTGGTCGCCGCAGAGCGACGCCCCGGAGAGGCAGAGCATTGCCCCCTGGTGGGCAGAGCTTCGCCCCTGGTGGGCGTGCCGGGTGGATCCCGGTCGGGTGCATGCGGGAGTCTGACTGTCTCTCCCCGTTTCCAGCTTCAGAAAAATACAAAACAAACAAACAAAAAACATTCTTACACATCAAGACCACAAGATAACACAGTAGTGATAAATGTTTCACATACCCGACACAGTAGAGGTAAATGTTGTTTTACATTTCAACACAGTAGTGATAAATGTTTTACATATCAAAGACATTCCCAAATCTAATATGGTTTACAACCTGTCCCTGTCCCCACAATAGTGGGAAATGAAATGTTTAGCTTAAGATAAAGAAAGAAACTAAATGAAATTACCTTTGCTAAGAGTGTTAAGCTAGTCCCCGCTTGCTTAGTTCACAAGTTTTATATTGTCGGTCAAATAAGTTTGTAAATATGATATATATGTTTGCTCGCTTATAGTTTGCATTGGGTGTAGGAGACAGGCTGTAAGCTGGCAAAGTCATTAAAGTATAGCCTAAGGCTTAGTTTCAAGACTAAGCCTTTCCCACCCTTTTAATACTAAGATCTTTTCAAAACTAAGCTTTTCCCCACATCCTTGACTGTTGCATGATGTGGGGTGGTGCATTCTTATGGGGAATCCCATTTATGCTTCAGATAAGTGACTTTGTATCAAAGACTTCCTTATTTGTACATTGGATTAAAGGTTTTGATTGCTACACTATAAAATGGGGGCAGACTGGGTGCTCACTCTCTTGGTTCCTGAAATTAGCATTGCAAGGAGAGGCAGCCAAGATGGCGGAGTTCTGAAGGAGAAGCTAGTTTGTGCAGAGAGAAGGAGATGGGGAACAGAGGTTGTTGGTCAAATAAGTTTTTAAATATGACATATATGTTTGCTCGCTTTTGGTGTGAAAGACAGGCTGTAAGCTGGCAAAGTTGTTATAGCCTAAGGCTTAGTTTTAAGACTAAGCCTTTCCCACCCTGGGGTGGTACACTGTCATGAGGAATCCAATTATGCCTCAGATAAGTGACTTTGTATCAGAGACTTCCTTGTTTATATATTGGATTAAAGGTTTTGATTTCTACACTATAAAGTGGGGCAGACCGGGAGCATGAGAAAGGCCATGTGAAGGAGGCCAGGAGAAGCAGCCAAGATGGTGGGATGCTGAAGGAAAAGCCAGTTTGTGCAGAGAGAAGGAGATGGGGAACAGAGGTTAATAAGGCTAGTGGGCTAGAAACCTTTGATTCTAGGAAACTCGGATAAGTCAGTAGCTTTGTGAGCACTGAATGAGTGGGTTTTGGAGCCTAGTATGTGTTTTTACTTGCCCATCAGGTGCAAGCTAGGAGTAAAGATAATGGCCCACCAGTTTTTGCCTGTGTTGTTTCATTACCATCTGTCCGAATCTAATATGAACCTGCATGGGCCAGGTGGCCGTGATAGTGGCCGTGGCTATTGGCTTTACAGAGGTGAATAAGGCTGGTGAGGTAGAAACCTTTGATTCTAGGAAACTTGGATAAGTTAGTGGCTTTGGGAACCCTGAATGGAAAGGGAAGTGCTTTCCCACTGTATATTTCTTGCCCACCGGGTGCGAGCTAGGATTAAAGGTAATGGCCTACCAATTCTTGGCTCCGTTGTTTCATTACTGTCTGTCTGAATCAAATGAAAACCTGCATGAGCTAGGTGGCTGTGGCTACCAGCCTGACATGTATGTATGTATGTATGTATGTATGTGTGTGTGTGTGTGTATGTGTGTATATATATATTATATAATAGGGATGATTATTAGAAAGCATATAAAATGTTATAGAATACAGGTTTCTCAAACAAGGGGAGTGGGCTCGTGATCCCTTTGTCTAGAGGTATACGTCACCCTCATGACTCCAGGAGAGGGGGAAGTGTTATAGGAATTTTAAATTAATATATATAAACATTGTCTCCTAAAGGCTCTTAAGGAAGGGGAAAGGAAGTTTTCAGATAAGTTCTACCTTCTTTACTCTGTCTAGCAAGTAGTCTCAGTCCTTCCAGAGAACTATAGTTAAACTATGATTAACTACTAACTAACTTTTGCCCCTTTATTCTCTTTCTCTTGGTTTTTTTCCTCCTCAGAAAGGAGGGGTAAGGTGGGGGGGGGGCTGGCTCTTCTTTTTTTTTTTTTTTTCTGAAGCTGGAAACGGGGAGAGACAGTCAGACAGACTCCCGCATGCGCCCGACCGGGATCCACCCGGCATGCCCACCAGGGGCGATGCTCCGCCCACCAGGGGGCGATGCTCTGCCCCTCCGGGGCGTCGCTGTGCCATGACTAGAGCCACTCTAGCACCTGGGGCAGAGGCCAAGGAGCCATCCCCAGCGCCCGGGCCATCCCCGCTCCAATGGAGCCTCGGCTGTGGGAGGGGAAGAGAGAGACAGAGAGGAAGGAGGGGGGGTGGAGAAGCAAATGGGTGCTTCTCCTATGTGCCCTGGCCGGGAATCGAACCTGGGTCCCTCGCACGCCAGGCCGACGCTCCACCGCTGAGCCAACTGGCCAGGGCCTGGCTCTTCTTTTTGAAATACTAGTATGAACAGTTTTGCAGTTCCTTGACACCTTATCACAGCCTAGGCTTGTGATGGCGAACCTATGACACACGTCAGCACTGACAGGCATAGCCATTTTCGATGACACGCGGCCGCATGCAGCCGCATACCAGAGAAGTATGGGGCTGCATGCAGAGAAGGACGTTTCATCCTTGGCTCCTGCATGGCCAGGTGCAGTAGCCGAGGATAAAACATTTGTTGTACTGACCTGTGGTGGCGCAGTGGATAAAGCTTCGACCTGGAAATGCTGAGGTCACTGGTTCAAAACCCTGGGCTTGCCTGGTCAAGGCACATATGGGAGTTGATGCTTTCTGCTCCTCCTTTCTCTCTCTCCTCTCTCTCTCTCTCTCTCTCTCTCTCTCTCCTCTCTAAAATGAATAAATAAATAAAGTTTAAAAAAAACCCAAAAAACATTTGTTGTAGTGTAGACACTCTGCTGGAGGTCTGTAGGCCAAAACAACAGAACTCTGGCTAACAGAGTTCCGGTTAGGCCGTTAGGGGATTTTTGACCTCACTTCCGGCCAGCAGAGCAGGGAGCAGCAGAATGCCATGGGGGACGCATCTCTGGGGGCCCTGTAATCGCCATTACCAGCAACCACATAACCACAGCAACCATCATCCAATCTACTGTTCTGGGGTGTCGTGGATTTCTAATTGACCATCATTACTGAGATAAGTGAGGGGGAGGCTGGGAGAGGCGAGGGCCTGTGCTATGGGTGCTGTTTCCCGCCATTAGAAATAACTGCAGCCATCTTAATTTACATAAGAGGCAACTTGCAGAATTTCAAGACAGCATCTGGGCTCAGGTGTTTGTTGACTTGAGGTCAAGCTTGAGAATCTGGAAAGGTGCCGCTTGGAGAATCAAGAGGAGTGCCACATGAACAGGAAATTTGGAGGGCCTGGAACCGATTACCAGACACTTTTAGCACCCTGAAAAATATAGCAATGGCTTTACTCACAATTTTTCCCTCTATGTACTTTTGTGAGACCTTATTCTCAGCGTTAAATAATATCAAAAGCAACAAAAGACACAGATTGATAGATGAAGTTAGTAGTGCTTGCTTGGGCTTGAAGTGTAAACCTTCAATTGAAGATTTAGCCAATGAAATTCAGCAACAAAAATGTCACTAATAAGCAGGTTAGTTAAAGAATTCTCCCTCCCCCTCACTTATCTTATTTCACTGCACCCCACACAAGTTAAATAATATCAAGACCAACAAAAGAAACCGACTGACAGATGAACAAAGAAGTCACTAAGCAGGTAAGTTAAATAATTAGTTTCTGCTTTATTAAATTCAGTTATATATTACAATTCTACATTTTTATTTAAATTATAAATATCGCTAAATTATGTGGGGTTTTTTTCTTGAAGTGACACACCACCCGAGTTATGCTCGGTTTTTTGGCGAATTTTGACACACCAAGCTCAAAAGATTCTCATCACTGGCCTAGGCTCATATCTTTCCTATAACATCTCCAGAGAACCACAACAGCCCCGCCTTGGCTCTCCTGTTGCTTCTTCTATCAGATAGAATCTATCCTAAGCCCTTCCTTGTTTCACTGTCCCTTGTGTTAATAAACATACTCTCTAAATTACCTGTACTCATGTTGTGAAATCTTTCCTGTAAGAAGTCAAAAATTCACACAGTACTGGCTGGCCCTAGGCAACCTACTAAGGGCCAGGTCCCCTTTCTGGTAACAACATGACATGTTTTTCTAAAAACAATGCCTGCATTCTAAACAAATCAAAGTTAAAGTAAATGAGGAGCTCAAGATAACATCGGTTGCATTTGTCATAATCCTGGTATGGATGAAAAACAACAGTCAGCTCTCTGCTCTTTTCACCATGTGAGGCTACAAAGAGAAGTTGACTTTCTGCATCCTAGAAAAGGACCCTCACCAAAATCTGACTACGCTGGCATCCTAATCTCAAATTTTCAGCCTCCAGAACTGTGAAAAATAAATGTTTGTTGTTTAAAAACAGACAAAACAAACAGACAAGCAAACAAACAATAAAACGGCAGTCAGTTATGATGACAGGTGATAGACCCCCCAATTGCCAAACTTATTAATATTTTTCATTTCTAAACCATCCTTAAAGAGAACCATATATGGCCTGGTCTGTGGTGGTGCAGTGGATAAGGTATCAACCTGTAATGCTTAGGTCACTGGTTGGAAACCTTGGGCTTACTGGGTCAAGGCACATAAGAGAAACAACTATGAGTTAATGTTTTTCACTCCTCCCCCTAACTCCCACCTTTCTCTCTCTCTCCTCATTCTAAAACCAATAAAAAATAAAATAAAATCATATATAGGGTCACACTATCCTCCTGGTAGTGCTATAGAGCAACTTTGCCATCAGGATTCATGTTTTCACCAATAAAAAACTGGTAGTTTTTTTTTTGTTTTTTTTTTTCATTTTTCTGAAGCTGGAAACGGGGAGAGACAGTCAGACAGACTCCCACATGCGCCCGACCGGGATCCACCCGGCACGCCCACCAGGGGCGACGCTCTGCCCACCAGGGGGCGATGTTCTGCCCATCCTGGGCGTCGCCATATTGCGACCAGAGCCACTCTAGCGCCTGAGGCAGAGGCCACAGAGCCATCCCCAGCGCCCGGGCCATCTCTGCTCCAATGGAGCCTTGGCTGCGGGAGGGGAAGAGAGAGACAGAGAGGAAAGCGCGGCGGAGGGGTGGAGAAGCAAATGGGCGCTTCTCCTGTGTGCCCTGGCCGGGAATCAAACCCGGGTCCTCCGCACGCTAGGCCGACGCTCTACCGCTGAGCCAACCGGCCAGGGCCCAAAAACTGGTAGTTTTTGAAATTAGCAAGGACATGCTTGATTTATTCTGTGTCTCTGTCATAAAATGTTTTACTTTCTGGTCTCTGTACTCCAAGTGTCCTTTTGATTGATTTCATGTAATCTTTGATGTACTTCTTGTAGGCTTCTTTTGTGAAGCTGGTTTCCTATAAGTGAAGGTTCATAACAATAGCCACACCAGAGATTACTGTGCTTTCAGTACCTTTACCCTCCAGACTTTCAGTGGAGACATTTCCAGCAATAAGTGAGTCATCAGTGTTACCTCTGTCTTACTGACTCTCTTCCCTCCTGCCTCCAGGCATAGTCTATGATCTCTCGGATCTTGTGGATGTTGGAGAACATCTGTCTTATCATGGCTGATGAAGTCCAGTAGATGATCATGACGGCGGCTGGAAGGAGATGACGGCGGCTCTGGAGATAAAGCGGAAAGGGGATCAGGTGGAAAAGCCCCAAATGCATTATTTTTTTCTTTATTGATCGATTTTTGAGAGAGAGAGAGAAAGAGACAGAGACAAAGAAGCATTCATTTGTTGTTCCACTTAGTTGTTAATTCACTGGTCACTTCCTATATGTGCTCTGACTGGCAATCGAACCAGCACCCTTAAGTGTTTCGGGATGATGCTCTAACCAACTGAGCTAACTGGCCAGGGCCGTAAAATCTTAAAAAATAGCCTGACCAGGCAGTGGCACAGTGGATAGAGCGTCGAACTGGGATGCGGAACACCCAGGTTCGAGACCCTGAGGTCTTCAGCTTGAGCCCAGCTCATCTGGTTTGAGCAAAAGCTCACCAGCTTGAGGCCAAGGTCACTGGCTTGAGGGAGGGGTTACTCGGTCTGCTGTAGGCCAGCGTTCAGGCACATATGAGAAAGCAATCAATGAACAACTAAGGTATTGCAACGCGCAACAAAAAACTAATGATTGATGCTTCTCATCTGATTGATGCTTCTCATCTCTCCGTTCCTGTCTGTCTGTCCCTGTCTATCCCTCTCTCTGACACTCTCTCTGTCTCTGTAAAAATAAATAAATAAATAAATTTTAAAAATAAAAATAAATAAATAAAATCTTAAAAAATAAAATAAAATATTGAAAAATAATCAAAGGACAGATAAAAAGCTTCCCAGACAAGAAAAGACTAGTTAAAGGACTTCATCACCAAACCAGTATTACAGAAATATTAAGGGGTCTTCTTTAAGAAGAAGAGCCCTGGCCGGGCCGGGCAGTTCGGTTGGTTAGCATTGTACATACAGACTAAGGCTGCAGGTTTAATCCCTGGTCAGAGCGCAGTCAAATATCAATAAATGCATAAATAAGTGGAACAACAAGTTGATGTTTCTCTCACTCTCTCTCTCTCTCTTTCTCTAGAATCAATCAATCAATTTTTAAAAAGGAGATAAAAGAATAAAAATAAGTAATAAAATGCAATAAATATATATTTATTAACAGTCACTTTATTTTTTCAACAATTACTTTATTTACTTATTTTTAATTAAAAAATAATTTACTGATTTTAGAGAAAGGAGAGAGAAAGGCAGGAGTGGGAGGTACAGGAAACATCAACTCACAGTTGCTTTACACATGTGCCCTGATTGGGCAAGCCCAGGGTTTTGAACAAGCGACCTCAGCATTCCAGGTTGATGCTCTATCTACCCACTGCACCACAACAGGTCAGGCAATTTATTTTTTAATTTTATTTATTGACTTTAGAAAGAGAGGAAGGGGAAGGGAAAGAGACAGATAGACAGATAGAAACACCAATCTGTTCCTGCATGTGCCCTGACTGGGGATCAAACTGATGACCTCTGTGCTTTGGGACTAAGCTCTAACCAACCAAGATATCCAGCCAGGGCACAACAATTACTTTAAATGCAAATGAATGAAATGTTCCATTCAAAAGATGTACAGTGGCCTGACCAGTGGTGGCTCAGTGGATGGAGCATTGACCTGGGACGCTGAGGATCCAGGTACAAAACCCCAAAGTCACTAGCTCACCAGCTTGAGTGTGTGATAAGCATCTCAAACTATTATTTCCAAAAATCAAGCTCTTGATTTAGTTTTATCAGCTTGCTTGTCTTGTAGTCTTTCCTATTTCAGAAAATAGCAACATAGCCCTGGCCGGTTGGCTCAGCGGTAGAGCGTCGGCCTGGCGTGTGGGGGACCGGGGTTCGATTCCTGGCCAGGGCACATAGGAGAAGCGCCCATTTGCTTCTCCACCCCCCTCCCCTCCTTCCTCTCTGTCTCTCTCTTCGCCTCCCGCAGCCAAGGCTCCATTGGAGCAAAAATGGCCCAGGCGCTGGGGATGGCTCCTTGGCCTCTGCCCCAGGCACTAGAGTGGCTCTGGTTGAGGCAGAGCGACGCCCTGGAGGGGCAGAGCATCGCCCCTGGTGGGCGTGCCAGGTGGATCCCGGTCGGGCGCATGCGGGAGTCTGTCTGACTGTCTCCCGTTTCCAGCTTCAGAAAAAAAAAAAAAAAGAAAATAGCAACATAACCTTTCAGATGTTTAGGCCCAAAACTTGGAAGTTGCTTTCTTTACTTCTCTCACATCTCATGTCTAATCCATCAGGGAATCCCATTTGCTCTACTTTTCAAAATATATCCAGCATCTAATCACTTCACATTTTCACTACTACAGTATTGGGACCAAGTTGACATCATCTCTCTCTTGGATTACTGCAATAGCCTCCTTAACAACCATACTGTAGGAGCTCAGTAAATAAATTATTGAATGAATAAATGAAGCAATGCATAGGTATGAGTTATGTTGGCTCTTTGGAGGCCTATGGTTAAACTTGAGACCTCTTGCTATAATTTGGAGAGAGAGTGGGAAAAAGTAGTATTTGAACAGAAATGCAATGGGCCCATAGAGGAGACAAGAAGGAGGAAAGTTAAAGAAAAGATGAAAAATACAGGAGAGAGGCATCAGTGGAACTGGAACACTGAGTTGCCATGGGAACCAGCAAAGGAACTCTGTCGAGGTCACTGGGTGCCCTGTCCTTGCTGTCGTGATTGCCCATCCATTGTTCGTTACCCTGTTTCCCTCTGTTGATCAGTCCAATTCAGGGTCTTATAATATAAGGGGATCTCCAAGAAGCCTGAATAGGTGAATGATCGTTCCTGAAGACCAGGTGAAGAGAGCGGTTTCCTTGTGAGTTTTGGGGGTGCACCCTGTAGAGGGAGGATATTTAGTGGGTTGGGCAAGCTCCTTGAACTGGTGCTGGAGAAGCAAGGTAAGGAAAACATGCAGGTGGGGTCCCTCCCTCTCCTCTTGGGCCACACCATACCCTCTCCTTCACTCTCTCCCCATAGGCAATCCAGCAGCTGCTTCCAACAGCCTAGGTCTGCCTGCTATGAAAGACCTTCCAGAAGTTCATAGCTCTTCCCCCAACTCATTTTAGCCATTCTTTCAGTAAGCAACTAAGGCCTGGTTCCCTACTCTTAGTATTCAGGGACTCTTCTCCAGATTGGCTAATGAAGTATGGTTTGGGCAAAGAGTTTGGTTGGGTCTCCTGAGTTCAATTTCCTCCTTTGAGCGTGTTTTAGTTTCCAACTGGGATCTTTGCCATAGTAATTATAACAACCACACTCTGCATAGAGGCTCTTAAAGCTCTATGGGCAAACAAATACCTAGAAAGAAATTCTTTTTTATTTTTAAAAAAAATTTATTGATTTTGAGAGAGAGAGAGAGACTTGTTGTTCCATTTATTTGTGCATTAATTGGTTGGTTCTTATATGTGCCCTGACTGGGGAGAGAAGCCACAACCTTGGTGTATCAGGATGACCTTTTAACCAACTGTACTACCCAGCTAGAGCTAGAAAGAAATTAAACCAAGTAGTTGTTAGAATCTCCACTCCCACCAGACCCAGAAGCTCTGTACTTGCTAGCTCATAAGTGCTTAGTGAAAATTATTTAACCAGCTTACATGTTTTCTATAACCACATAGAAATTGCATTACCTGAGGGAAAGAGTTTTCCCCACCACCCCCTATTCTTCCCCAAGCCTTCCCCACCCAGCCAGTCGCATTGTTATTCACTGGGTGCTTGAGAGAAAAACCTAGTTTACCTTTATTTTTCCTTTTTTTTTTTTACCCCTCATCCTAACAGCAAGACCTGTGACCTCTATAAAACATGGCCAGATGGCCTGACCTGTGGTGGCGTAGTGGATAAAGCGTCAACCTGGAAACACTGAGGCTGCCGGTTCAAAACCCTGGCTTGCCTGGTCAAGGCACATATGGGAGTTGATGCTTCCAGCTCCTCCCCCTTCTCTCTCTCTCTCTCTCTCTCTCTCTCTGCCCCTCCTCTCTAAAAAGAATAAAAAAAACCCCAAAAAACAAAAAAAAACATGGCCAGAATCTATCTTTTTCTCTTCACCACTTCGTGACAACGGGCAGTGATCTGCTAACTAGTCTCCCTGCTTCTATACATGTCCTGCTACAGATTACAGCAGCCAGAGCTCTTTCAAGGATAGGCCTTTCCTGACCTGTGGTGGCACAGTGGATAAAGCATCAACCTGGAGTACTGAGGTCACCAGTTTGAGGCCCAGTGCTTGCCCAGCCAGTCAAGACATAACCCTGAAGCAACTATGCTTCTCACTCCCCTCCCCCCTTCTCTCTCGCTGAAATCAATAAATAAAATCTAAACAAAACAAAACAAAAACAAACAAAAAACAGGCCAAATTCCCTGTTTATTTTATTTATTTATTTATTTATTTATTTATTTTTGTGGCAGAGACAGAGAGTCAGAGAGAGGGACAGATAGGGACAGACAGACAGGAAGGGAGAGAGATGAGAAACATTAATTATTTGTTGCGGTTCCTTAGTTGTTCATTGATTGATTTCTCATATGTGCCTTGACTGGGGGGCTACAGCAGACTGAGTGACCCCTTGCTCGAGCCAGCGACCTTGGGTCCAAGCTGGTGAGCTTTTGCTCAAACCAGATGAGCTCGTGCTCAAGCTGGCGACCTCGGGGTCTCAAACTGGGTCCTCCACATCCCAGTTGGACGCTCTATCCACTGCGCCACCACCTGGTCAGGCCAAATTCCCTGTTTATAAACTCCCAAAGGCTCCCACTGAATTTTTGATACATTTCAAATTTCTGCTCATGGTGCAGGAGGCTCTGTATAATGTGGCTGCAGCCTTTCTCTGCAGTCACATGTCTTACTGCTCTCCCCCTCAGTCACGTGGTCTTGTCTGTTCCTTCAGTGCCAAGCTTGTTCCTGTCTTAGAGCCCTGGGATTGTTGTTGGCAATGCTTAAGATGTTCTGTGAAGATTTCTTCCTGGCCAGCTCCTTAGTATTTAGGCCTCAGCTCACTTTTGCTCCATAATGAAACTTTCCAAAAAACAGCAGTCATCTAGACTGCTTTCCAAAATAGCAGTCACATTTTGCTTATGTGTCTGTAATTTGAGCAAAGCTTGATCCAGAAGATGCATTTTGCTCCGTGCAGCATCAGCTGGGGCAAATCAATCGAGAACTGAGGACCTGCTTCGAAGATGACTCACTATCATGGCTGGCAAGCTGGTGTTGACAGTCATCTCTGAGCTAAGCCAGGGCTGAAGACTGGAAGCCTTGGTTGTTCGTGAAGCTGAATTCCTAGGAAAATGCCCCCAAAGGCCCATGGAAGCTGTATTGTCGTTCATGACCTAGCCTCAGAAGTCACAAAGCATCACTTTTGTTGTACTTTATTGGCTGAGAGAGTCAAAAGAGTTGTCCAAGTTTAAGTGGAGGAACACTAACTCTATCACTTCAGGGATGAGTGGCAGGGTTCTGCAATAGCACACTGAAATGGAAATAGTGCTTTTTTTTCTGGACAATTCTGGGTAATATTAACTGTCATAGCTTCCTCTTCAATGTGACCATCACTGACTGCTCTATGTAAATTAGCTCCTTCTTCCCACCACCCAAATTGTCATTCTTTATCATTTCAGCCTCTGGTTCCTTCATAGCACTTGTCATTATCTTAAGGCTTCTTGTCCATTTACTTATTTGCTCACTTTGAAGTCTTATACAAGAATATAAGACCCCCAAGAACAGGATCCTTGCATGAAGGAAGGCCATTTGGGAAGCTGACGGCCTGCCAGTTGCAGGAGAGATGATTGCTATTTAAAGATATGTAATGGTGGAAACAATGGTATTTGGTGATAGGCTGTGAGGATGAGGGGAGAAAAGGCACACTGGGTTGCTGGTCCATCTCAGACCAAGGAACAGCATGGGACTGAGGGTGTGCATGGCTCAGGATTGTCTGGCAGAGTCCATGCTGAGACCTGCACTACTGAAGGGTAAATTGTGTTATGTGTGTGATGTAACTGGCTAGATGCTCACCAAAGACCTATCCTCTTCTTCCCAAGCTTCCAGTCACATTTCCCTGGTAGGGGCCAGACGAAGTTATGGCCAAAGAAATGCAAGTAAAAGCTAATATAACTCACATTCAGGGGTAACCTATTAAAAGCCATCCTGCAAGACCCTGCACACTCCCTTCTCCTTCCTTATAGGAGGTATGTCAGCAATGGCAGCATCACAGATGGGAGGAGGCCTGGGTTCCTGAATCACTATGTGAGTAGACAAACAACCTTTTTAATCTCACGACACAGAATTTTGAAGAGACAAGTGGTAGACTGTTCCCACACTCAGTATTTGTCTCAATGTTTCTTCATATTTTTGAACTTCTTCCTCTATTTCTTGCATTTTCTGCAAACGGAAAGTCAGCACTATAGCTTGGTTAGATTCAGGTTAACTTTTCTGGTAAGAAGTATTCCAAAGGTGGTGTTGTACTTCACGAGGTATCTTATCAGGAGGGACATCCACAGCAGGTTGTTCCACCGTTGGTGACCTCATGGTTGAAGACTGAATTCAGATGGTGGTTGCCAGGTTTCTCCATTGTAAAGGCACTTCCCCTTTTACAATTTGAATGCAAACTATGGAGTAACCCTTGGTCACAGTCTAACATCCTGTTCCTGAACAACACATTTAACCTAATGTTTTTAGCACCCATTATGGTTCCTTCCCTCAATTATTTATATTTATCACTTTTCTAGCATTTATCAAGCAACTTGCTGTATACTGGGCACTCTTCCACGGGTTTTACCTATATTTTCTCCTTTAATCATCATAATAATCCTATGAGATAATTTTGCTTTCTCCATTTGATGAGGAAACTGAGGCATAAAGAAAGTGTATTAGTTTTCCATTGCTTCTATAACAATATACCACACATTTAGTGGCTTAAAGCAACACATTTATTATTAGAGTTCTAGAGGTCAGAAGTTTTGAAACTGAACTGAAATCAAGTAGTGATCAGGGCTGATTCCTTCTGTTCTAGAAAAAATCTGTTTCCTTGCCTTTCCAGCTTTTAGAGGCCACCTGCATTCCTGGGTTCATGGTTGCCTTCAAGCTTCAAAGCCAGCAATGGCGGGTCAGTTCCTTCTCATAGACCATCACTCTGATCTTGCTTCTGTGGTCACATCTCCTTCTCTGACTCTAAGTGAATGAATCTCTTTTCTGCCTCCCTTATCACTTGTAAGGACCCTTGTGATTACATTGGGCCTACCTGGATCATCCAGAACAATCTTCCTATCTTGAGTCAGCTGATCGTCACCTTAATTTCACCTGCAACCTTAATTCTCCATTGCTGTGTAACCTAAGATAGTCACAAGTTCTGGAGGTTAGGACAAGGTCATCTTTGGAGGGGTCATTATTCTGCCTACCACATAAAGTCCCATAGCAAGTCAGCAGCAGAGCTTGGATTTGGGCTCCGGCAATCTGGTTACAGGGCCCACATTTTAAATACTTACACTATACTTCTACAAATGCACTAAGTCATGGCATTGAAACAGCCTATTATGATTGGCATAAAACATCCCTCCAGCTTCCCTTTTCCCTGATTTCATAAGGTACCATGACATTATTATAATTTGGCTTCCCACAGTATGCTAGTGTCTAGATATAGAGTCTGGAGCTAGCTGCCTTGGGTTAAAATCCCAGCTAGGCCACTTACTTACTATATGATTTGGGTAAGTTTATTAAAGTTCTCTATGCCTCAGTTTCTATAATGTAAAGTGAGGAAATAATAGTATTTACCCTATAAGGATGTTTTTATCTTTAATTTTAATTTAATTTAATTTTTTGACAGAGACAGAGTCAGAGAGAGGGATAGATAGGGACAGACAGGAAGGGAGAGAGATGAGAAGCATCAATTCTTCGTTGCGGCATCTTAGTTGTTTGTTGATTGCTTGTTCATTGATTGCTTTCTCACATGTGCCTTGACTGGGGGGCTACAGCAGAGCGAGTGACCCCTTGCTCAAGCCAGCGACCTTGGGCTCAAGCCAGTGACCTTAGCCTTCAAGCCAGCGATCTTTGGGCTCAAGCCAGCAACCATGGGGCATGTCTATGATCCCACACTCAAGCCAGTGACCCCACGCTCAAGCTGGATGAGCCTGGATTCAAGCTGGCAACTTCGAGGTTTCTAACCTGGGTCCTCTGCATCCCAATCCGATGCTCTATCCACTGCACCACTGCCTGATCAGGCTATTAGAATGTTTTTTGTTTTGTTTTGTTTTAAAATGTTTTTATTTATTTATTTATTTGTTTGTTTGTTTGTTTGTTTATTTTACAGAGACAGAGAGAGAGTCAGAGAGAGGGATAGACAGGGACAGACAGACAGGAACAGAGAGATGAGAAGCATCAATCATTAGTTTTTCATTGCATGTTGCAACACCTTAGTTGTTCATTGATTGCTTTCTCATATGTGCCTTGACCGCAGGTCTTCAGCAGACCGAGTAACTCCTTGCTCAAGCCAGCGACCTTGGGTTGAAGCTGGTGAGCTTTTGCTCAAACCAGAGGAGCCCGCGCTCAAGCTGGCTACCTTGGGGTCTTGAACCTGGGTCCTTCTGCATCCCAGTCTGATGCTCTATCTACTGCGCACTGCCTGGTCAGGCCTAGGATGTTTTTAATCAATGAAATGCTCACAAAGCAAGTGCTGTGTGTCAGCCAGGATTATTATTACTCCTGTATATTTCTGTATATCCCTAGTCAGTTTGCTTTCTGGACCTCACCCTCATTTTTTTTTTAAAGTGAGAGAAGGGGAGATACAGAGACAGACTCCTGCAGGCACCCTGATGAGGATCCATCCAGCAACTCCTGTCTAGGGTTGATGCTCAAATCAACTGAGCCATCCTCAGTTGCTGAGGCTGACAGAGCAACTGAGCGACCGGCTGTGAGAGGGGAAGAGAGAGAGAAGGAGGAAAGGAGGAAAAAGAAGCAGATAGTTGCTTCTCATGTGTGCCCAGAGGAGGGATTGAACCTGGGACGTGGGCATGCTGGGCCGACACTCTATCACTGAGCCAACTGGCTAGGGCCTTCATCTTTCATTTATTGTCACCAAGTGAAGCTGTCACACAGGGAACAATCCGGCCATAAAGAATAGAAAAATTTAATAGAAGACAAATGACCTGTCTGTCTCTCTCAAAAAAATATATTTATTTTTATGAGAGACAGACAGAGATAGAGACAGACAGGAAGGGAGAAAGATGAGAAGCATCAACTCATAGTTGTGGCACTTTAGTTGTTCATTGACTGCTTTCTCAAAAGTGCCTTGACTGGGGGCCTCTAGCTGAGCCAGTGACCCATAGCTCAAGCCAGCGACCATAGGGTCATGTCTATGATTCCACGCTCAAGCTGGCAAACCTTCACTCAAGCTGGTGAGCCTGCACTGAAGTTGGATGAGGCTGTGCTCAAGCTGGCAACCTTGGGGTCTCAAACCTTGGTCCTTACCATCCCAGGTCAATGCTCTATCTACCGTGCTACCTTCTGGTCAGGCTTAAAAACATTATTTTAGCCTGACCTGTGGTGGCGCAGTGGATAAAGTATCGACCTGGAAATGCTGAGGTCGCCGGTTCGAAACCCTGGGCTTGCCTGGTCAAGGCACATATGGGAGTTGATGCTTCCAGCTCCTTCCCCCTATCTCTCTCTGTCTCTCTATCTCTCCTTTCTAAAATGAATAAATAAAAATAAAAAAATAAAATAAAAATAAAAAACCCAAAACATTATTTTATTTTATTTTTAGAGAGAGAGAAAGGGAGAGAGATGAGAAACATCAATTCGTAGTTGCAGCACTTTAGTTGTTCATTGATTGCTTTCTCATATGTGCCTTGACTGGAGGGCTCCAGCTGAGCGAGTGACCCCTTGCTCAAGACAGCAACCTTGGGCTTTAAGCTAGTGACTTTTTGGGCTCAAGCCAGTGACCCTGCACTAAACTGGTGAGCCTGAGCTTAAGCTGGTGACCTTGGGGTTTTGAACCTGGGTCCTCACCGTCCCAGGTCAATGCTTTATGCACTGTGCCACCACCTGGTCAGACTTAAAAAAAATTTAAATGAACTATTTTTCAGAATAGTTTTAGACCTAAATAAAATATTTAGACTAATATTAAAATTGAGGACATAGTATTGAGAGTTCACATATACCTCACTCCCTCTTCTATTATTCTCTTAGGTTGGTATGGTACAATTGTTCTAGTTAATGAACTACTATTGATAAGTAATCATTAACTAAAGCCCATGCTTTATCCAGATTTCCTTAATTTTTACCTGATATCCTTTTTCTGATCCATGATTCCATTCAGGACACCACACTGCAATGAGCTGTCATGTCCCCTTAGGATCTTCTTGACTATGAGAATTTGTCAGACTTTCCTTGATTTTGATGACCATGACAATTTTGAGGCATACTAGTCCCTTTTGGACAATGCTCTTCTATTGGAATTTAAAAAAAGTTTATTGTATTGATTTTAGAGAGAGAGAAAGGGAGAGAGGGAGAGACAGACAGGAACATTGATCTGCTTCTGTATGTGTCCTGACCAGGGATAGAACTTGCAACCTCTGTGCTTTGGGATGATGCTCTAATCAACTGAGCTATCCAGCCAGGGATTCTCTTGGAATTTGATGTTCTTCTCATGGTTAGATAGGGGTTATAGATTTTTTGGAGGAAAACCACAAAGATGAAATCCCATATTCATCACATTATATCAAGGTACACACTATCAACATGAGTTACTGCTGTTAATACTGGCCTTGAACACCTGAGGTAGGCCCTCCACTATAAAGTTACTCCCCTCCACCTTCTATACTGTACTCATCAGAAGGAAGTCACTATGCCCAACTCACACTTAAGAAGTTATGTTCTACTTTCTTAAGGAGTGTATTAATTTCCTAGGGTTGTATACCAAGATACCACAAATTGGGTAGCTTAATATATTCTGTCATGATTATGGTGGCTAGAAATCTAAAATCAAGGTGTCAAAATGGGGTTATGTTCTCTCTGAAGTTTCTAGGGGAGGATTTAATCCATATCTCTGTCCTAGCTTGTGGTGCTGCCTTGACATTCCTTGGCTTGTAGATGCATCCATCCAATGTCTGCCTCTATCAGAACAAAGTGTTCTGTCTGACCTGCGGTGGCACAATGGATAAAGCATCGACCTGGAACACTGAAGCCCTGGGCTTGCCTGGTCAAGGCACATATGGGAGGTGATGTTTCCTGCTCCTCCCCCCTTCTCTCTTTCTCTCTTCTAAAATGAATAAATAAAATCTTAAAGAAAACAATTAAAAAAATAAAGAACAAAGTGTTTCGTTGTCATTGTCTGTATCCTTCCCTTCTTATAAGAACACCAGTTATATTGGATTGGAGCCCATCCTAATGACCTTGTCTTAACTTGATTCCTTCTGCAAAGATGCTGATTCCAAATAAGGTCACAAGTACCAGGGTTTAGGGTTTTAACACAAATTATTTGGAATTCTTCTGCATAGGAAATTTATTACTTCTCCCCTATTTATTTATTTATTTATTTATTTAAAAAAATTTAAATAGATAAACCCTGCTAGGGCTCCTCTATTTATTTATTTAACTTTTAATTATATCAGTATGAACTGCCACTTTGCTATACTTGTTTATTAGCTCCAGAAGTTGTTTTGGGATTTTCTATGTAGACAATCATGTAATCTATAACTTCTTTCTAATCTGTTTACCTTTTATTTCTTTTTCTTGTATTAATTTGTTAGCTAAAACTCATAGTACTATGTTGAATAAGAGTGTTGAGAGAAGACATCCTTACTTAGATGGACTTGCTCCCAATTTTAAAGGGAAAGCATGCAGTTTCTCACTGTTCAGTACAAAGTTATCTGTAGGGTTTTTGCCCATTCAAACAATCTCTCAGTCTGTGTATTCAGACCATTCACATTTTTTTTTTGTATTTTTTTTTTCTGAAGCTGGAAACGGGGAGAGACAGTCAGACAGACTCCTGCATGCGCCCGACCGGGATCCACCCGGCACGCCCACCAGGGGCGACGCTCTGCCCACCAGGGGGCGATGCTCTGCCCCTCCGGGGGCGATGCTCTGCCCCTCCGGGGGGTCGCTCTGCTGCGACCAGAGCCATCCCCAGCGCCCGGGCCATCTTTGCTCCAATGGAGCCTTGGCTGCGGGAGGGGAAGAGAGAGACAGAGAGGAAGGAGGGGGTGGGGGTGGAGAAGCAAATGGGCACTTCTCCCATGTGCCCTGGCTGGGAATCGAACCCGGGTCCCCCGCACGCCAGGCCGATGCTCTACTGCTGAGCCAACTGGCCAGGGCCCAGACCATTCACATTTTTAAACTATTTTAAAAATACTTAGTTTTGCCTGACCAGGCGGTGGCGCAGTGGATAGAGTGTCAGACTGGGATGCCGAGGACCCAGGTTCGAGACCCCAAGGTCGCCAGCTTGAGCATGAGCTCATCTGGTTTGAGCAAAGCTCACCAGCTTGGACCCAAGGTCGCTGTCTTGAGCAAGGGGTTACTCGGTCTGCTGAAGGCCCGAGGTCAAGGCACATAAGAGAAAGCAATCAATGAACAACTAAGGTGTCGCAATGCGCGACAAAAAACTAATGATTGATGATTCTCATCTCTCCGTTCCTGTCTGTCTGTCCCTGTCTATCCCTCTCTCTGACTCTCTCTCTGTCTCTGTAAAAAAAAAAACAAAAAAAACATACTTAGTTTTTTAGAGCAGTTTTAAAATTATTGCAAAAGTGAGCAGAAAGTACAGAGTTCCCAGATATTTTCTCCCAGTCTGTGGCTTGTCTTCTCATTCTTGTGAGAAAATCGTATTTAAAGTGATTATTGATACCACTGGATTAACGTTCACCATGTTTGTGACTGTTTCCTATTTGCTGTATACGTTCCTTTTCTTCCTCCCTCTTCTTTCTACCTTCTGCGGTTTTAATTGAGCATTTTATATGATTCCATTTTACGTTTGATCTTTTTTTTTTACTACATAAAAATGAAAAATTTCATGTAGAAAAATATATTTGATAAACAAAATAAGATTGAAAACGACAAACTGGAAAGTAATTTATAACATGCAGGACAATGGTTGCATATTTATAAGAAAAATATGAGCAAAATGGAAAAAAGATAAATGGGCAAATAATATAAATAATCAACAAAAAGAAAATAAATGAAATAAAAATATTCAGTAAATATATTAAAATATGCTCACCTTCATATTTAAAGGAATGTAAAGGAAACATTTCTCACCTACCAATCTGGTAAATGTAAAAAGTTTGAACATATCCACTACTGACCATGTTTTCTGGAAACTTCTATACACAGTTGGTGGGATGGCACATTACTGTAAGCTTTTTGTTAGGCAATTTTACAATATTTCTCAAACTTTTGAATTTATATGCCACTGGCTCTAGCAATTCCAAATCTAGGAGTTTGTCTTACAGAGAAATTTACTTACATGTACTGACCTTTTTCAAGAAAAATTTTGCTGCTATTGTTTACATTAGTGGTTCTTCTCTGACAGAGCTTTTGCTCCCTTGGCAACATCTAGCAATGTCTGGAGACATTTTTGGTTGTCACAACTGTGGGAGTATTACTGGTACCTAGTATGTAGAGACCAGTGATGTTGCTAAACATCCTACAAGGCATAGTACCGTCTTCCATGGCAAAGAATGATCTGATCCCAAATGCCAATAGTGCTGCTATTAAACACTGAATTAGATAAAAAGAACCAATGCACATTAGTCAGGAAAGGCTGGGTTAGGGTTATAAAAAGGATCTCCCAAGTTTATTGACTTAGAGCAACTCAATTCAAGGGAGCAATTTTGGCCTGGCCTGTGGTGGCGCAGTGGATGAAGCGTCGACCTGGAAGGCTGAGGTCGCCATTTTGGAACCCTGCACTTGCCTGGTCGGGGCACATGTGGGAGTTGCTGCTTCCTGCTCCTCCCCCTGTTCTCGCTCTCTCTCTCTCTCTCTCTCTCTCTCTCCTCTCTAAAAAATGAATAAATAAAATAAAATTTAAAAAAATAACAAAATCAATTTTAAAAAAGGGAGCAATTTTAACAATGTGCTTAACAATTTGATGAGGTGCACTAACAACTACTGTACAATAACCCCATATTTTTCTTTCGATGCCAGGAAGCTCACAACTAAGATTTATACACAGTGACAATAGCTTTTGTGTTAGTTCAGGTCTTCCAAGAAGTAGATGCCAAGACAGGCTTAGACCCCCAAAAATTTACAGCCAAAAGACCCAGGAAGGAAAATGGTGAGGAACCTAGCAGGAGGTTGGGAGAGTATCAGGCCATGATGAAACTCTAACCTGTGTGGAGGAGTGGGGAGGAAGGAAGGTTAGTGAGGAAGTCTTAGAGTGGATGACAGTTCTAAGAAAGCTCTGGCTATGCCCACAAGGAGTCCTTGAACCAGTCGCCTGTCAGAGAAGTTTCAATCTCCTCTGATGTGGGCTTGCCTTAGTGTCCCTCCTGAGCTCAGCCAGTGGTTAGGAACAGCCCATGGGAAGTCGTGATGGTCAAAGAGTCCCGCAGATGGAGATCTGGGGGGCACATTCTCGTGGCCACTTTGGTCCACCCCTTCACATTGCACAGATGTGCTTTTCCACACAGGGCCAGGGAGCAGCTCCTCCCTGGATCCTGAATGCCCCTCTTTCTGAGGGGAAACAGAAAAGGGAGGTTACTAGATAACAGCTCCCATTGCTGCTGCTGACCTCTGGGTTACAACTGGTCCTTATTCTCTCCCTCCTTCACTACTGACTCTAAATGCCCCTTAGGGCTGTAGCTTACCTGGTGGTCTGACCCTTGGTAATCATATCTGTCTCAGGCTGGGGTTGCTTCACATGTCCATTCATAGTTATGAGGCAAGGGAGTACCAGGGGGCACTGAAGTGGCTCACTTGGGTTCCACCATGTGTTTCTCCTTGTCCATTCTGTAAAAGCAGCTCTACTTCCTTTTGGTCAGGGTCAATTACCCTTGCCTCCTCTCATTGACACTACCCTAGTGAGGAGCTGTAGCTTGTAGTTCAATGGGGTCATTGAGTCCCCTGGCAAGAGCCCTTTTGGGGACCAGAGCCCCCAACATTATAGAACTCAGTTGCAGGCACAGGAAGCATGAAAGTGGGTCAGGGGAGCAATGATAAATGGGCCGCCTGTCCTTTGGTTCTCAGACCCACAACGACTTCCTGGACCACTGCAGATAACCTTCTTTTCTGGCTTAGCTGGCCTCTTGCAGTCAGCAACCTAGTCTTACTTTGTAGCTCTCAAGCCTTGTCTCTTAACTCAGTCCAGCTTGAATTAGTTTTGTCTCCTCCAACTGTCACCAGGTCCCTAGCTTCCTATTCTGGGAAGCCTCGTTGATTCTTCAGGGCAGGGGGCCGCCCAGCAGGAGCTCAGGAAGTTCGGACCAGCACCTATCTAAGACCTTAGGTCTTATGTTACCAAATACCTCCACAGGTCTTTGCTCAGACAAAATGTCCTGAGACAATACACATCACAAGAATAGTGGCAGACTTTTTTGGAGGTGGGACCCTCATTGCTGAGTTTATCTATCTAATCTTGTTCTGCTAATGCTTTGGTTAGAGTGTGGTATTTTAATAGGATATACTGAAAGCCTTGCCAGGGCTTGCAGTTTCATTTGTTGTTTTGAACGGGTAATTATTCACAGGGTTCAAAATTCAAAAGGCATAAAACACTGTTCAATGAAATGTTTCCTTGTACCTCCATTTTCCAGTCACCCAAGTTCCCCTTTTAGGTACAACAACCGTTTTCAGTTTTTCCAGATACCATAATACACACCTTTATATTTGTTTTTCCAGATGATAACATATTATATCCATTGTTGTGAACCTTGTGTGTATGGTTTTCAAAAATCTATCAGTGTATCTCAAAGATCATTTTAAGTCAATAGCTAGAGATTCATCATTCTGGTTTGTTTGGGGTTTTTTTTTGTTTATTTTTTCTTTTACAGAGACAGAGAGAGAGAGAGGGATAGACAGGAATGAAGAGAGATGAGAAGCATCAATCATTAGTTTTTTGTTGCGACATCTTAGTTGTTCACTGATTGCTTTCTCTTATGTGTCTTGACCGTGGGGCTACAGCAAACCGAGTAATGCCTTGCTCAAGCCAGCGACCTTGGGTCCAAGCTGGTGAGCTTTGCTCAAACCAGATGAGCCCACCCTCAAGCTGGCAACCTCGGGGTCTTGAACCTGGGTCTTCCGCATCCCAGTCCGACGCTCTATCCACTGCACCATTGCCCAGTCATGGCATCATCACTCTGTTTTTATTAATGCTTTGTTGTATGCGTGTGTGAATGTACCACAATTTATTTAACTAGTGTACCAATTGATGTGGGCATTTAGTTTTTTTCCTAATTATTTGAGATTACATTGTTGTGGTAAATAACTGTGTATATCCAGGTATGTGAGCACAACTGTAGTATAATTTTGTAGCAGAATAGCTGGATCAAAGCATATTCACATTTGTCATTTGAGAGACAATTGTCAAATCACCTTCTATATAGATGGTACAAGATAGCCTTCTGCCTTAAATGTCTGTTTCCCCAGAGTTTTGCTAATACAAGGTGTTAACAAACCTTTAAATTAAAAAAAAATTATTATTTTTTAAATTTATTGATTTGTGTATGTGTGTATGTATGGGAGTGAGAGAGAGTGAGAGAGAAATAGCTACTTATTATTCCACTTAGATGTTCCATTTAGTTGTGTATTCATTGATTGCTTCTCATACCTGCTAGGGCCAGAGATCCAATGCACGACCTCGATGCGCTGGGACAACACTTTATCCACAGAGCCACCTGGTCAGGGCATTTATTTACTGATTTGAGAAAGAGAGAGAGAGCAACAGGAACATCAATCTGTTTCTGTATGTGCCCTGACTAGGGATCAAACAGGCAACCTCCGTGCTTCAGGATGAAGCTCTACCAACTAAGCTATCTGGCCAGGGCTTGCTGTTCGATTTTTTTATGCAATCATTGGTTGATTCCTGCATGTGTGCTGACCAGGGATTGAATCCACAACCTTGGTGTTTCAGGACGATGCTCTTACCAACTGAGCTACCTGGCCAGGACGTCGATATCTTTTTGGATATGTCTTCTTGGGCAAGGGAAACAAAGAAAAAAAATAAACAAACGGGACCATATCAAACTAAAAAGATTTTTGCACTATGAAAACCAGGAACAAAATGAAAAGACAACCTATTAATTGAGAGAAGACATTCACCGATGTTATATCTGATAAGCAGCTAATAGCCAAGATATATAAGGAACTCATACACCTTAACACCAAACAAACAAACAAACAAGCCAATTAACAAATGAACAGTAGACCTAAACAGACAATTCTCCAAAGAGAACATATATAGATGGCCAACAGACATATGAAAAGATGCTCACCATCACTAGTCATCAGGGAAATGCAAAGTAAAACTACAATGAGCCTGACCTGTGGTGGCAGAGTGGATAGAGCAGTGGTAGTCAACCTGGTCCCTACCACCCACTAATGGGCATTCCAGCTTTCATGGTGGGCGGTAGCGGAGCAACCAAAGTATAAATAAAAAGATAGATTTGCCTGACCTGTGGTGGTGCAGTGGATAAAGCGTCGACCTGGAAATGCTGGGGCCACCGGTTCGGAGCCCTGGGCTTGCCTGGTCAGGGCACATATGGGAGTTGATGCTTCCTGCTCTTCCCCCCTTCTTTCTCTCTCTCTCTCCTCTCTAAAATGAATAAATAAAAAAATATACATATTAAAAAAAACCCTTTAAAAATAAAAAGATTTAACTATAGTAAGTTGTTTTATAAAGATTTATTCTGCCAAACTTAGCGAAAATCCGACATAAAGTACTTGGTAAGTAATTATTATTATATGCTCCAACTTGCTGTAACTCTGCTTTATAAATTTTATAAAGTAAAGTTACTTCCCTACTTTATAAATCACCATTACTGTGAAACCGGTGGGTGGTTAGAAAATTTTACTACTAACAGAGATACAAAAGTGGGCGGTAGGTATAAAAAGATTGACTACTCCTGGGATAGAGCATTGACCTGGAATGCTGAGGTTTCTGGTTCAAAACCATGGGCTTGCGCCTGACCTGTGGTGGCGCAGTGGATAAAGCGTCGACCTGGAATGCTGAGGTTGCCGGTTCGAAACCTGCACTTGTCTGGTCAAGGCACATATGGGAGTTGATGCTTCCTGTTCCCCCCCCTCCTCTTTAAAATGAATAAAAAAAAAAATAACATTTAAAAAAAAAACAAAAACCGTGGGCTTGCCTGGTCAAAGCACATACAATAAGCAATCAATGAACAACTAAAGTGAAGCAAATGAGTTGATACTTCTCAATCCCCGTACCCCCTCTCCTCTCTGTAATATCAATAAATAAAATTAAAAAAAATACAATGAGGTATCACCTCACAACTGTCAGAATGGCTATCATTGATCAACAAACAAGTATTGGCGAGGATATAAAGAGAACCCTCATGCACAGCTGATATGAATGTAAATTAGGACAGCCACAATGAAAACCTGTTATAAAGAGCTGCCATATGATCCAGCAATTCCACTTCTGGGCATGTACCAAAAGAAAACTAAAAACACTAATTAAAAATGATATATGTACCCTATGTGCATTGTAGCATTATTAGTAATAGCCAAAACATGGAAGCAAGTTAGATATCCATCACTAGATGATTGGAGAAAGAAGATGTGGTACATACATACAATGGAATATTATTCAACAATAAAAAAGAATGAAAGCTTGCCATATGTGACAACATGAATGAAACTAGAGGGTATCATGCCAAGTGAAATAAATCAGACAGAGACAGACAAATATCGTGTGATTTCATTCATATGTGAAACCTAAAAAACCAAAATGAATAAATAAAACAAAACAGTCCCATAGATAAAGAGAACAAGCTGACAATTGCTAAAGGGGAGGGGGGAATGGAGAAAATAAATAATATAATAAAATAAAATGAATAAATACATTGAGAAAGCTCACTAGAGAGAGAATAGGAGAAAGAATAGAATATTGAGGCAAATAAGCATAGTACTGTCAACTCTATAGATGGAATACAATTTAAGTCTAAGGGAAAAACAAATAAAATACATATTCCAATGGGTTTGACAGTTGTACACAGCTGCAAAACGCTGCCACAATAAAGATACTTCCACCATTCCACAAGCTCCCTGCGCCCTTTACAGCCCATACCTCCCAGGCAACCCGTGATCTGCTTTCTATCACTCTAGATTTCTACTTTTTATATTTTTGAGATAGGCAGGGAGAGACAGACAGAAACATCAATCTGTTCCTGTATGTGCCCTGACCGGGGAATCGAATGGCAACCTCCATGCTCTGGGACTACACTCCAACCAACCAAGCTTTCGGCTAGGCCTTAATTTTTTAATTTGATAGAAACAGAGAGAGGAGAGGAAGGAGAGGGGAGGGGGGAGGGAAGCATTCATTTGCTGTTCCAGTCAGTCCCGTATTCATTGGTTGTTTCCCCTGTGTGCCCTGACTAGGGATGGAACCTAGGAGGAGACCTTGTCATTTCCAGAGGATGCTCTTAACTGACTGAGCGAACCCGCCAGGGCCTAGATTTCTACTCTTTTAAAAAAAAGAAAAAAGTACTAACATAAAACTCACAAGCACTGGGGCTTTGTTTTGTTCACTTATTTCTCCCCAGTGCCAAAGACATTTTTTGGGATTAGCAGGTGCTCAGTCCATATTTGTAGGCTAGGGGTTGGGTGAAAAAGGTGAGGGGATTAAGCAAAAAGAAACAAACAAAAAACCAAAAAACTCATAGACACAGACAACAGTATGGTGATTACCAAACTGAAAGGAGGGATGGGAGAGGTAGAAGAGGGTAAAGTGGGGATAAATGGTGATGGAAGGAGACTTGACTTGGGTGGTGAACACACAATACAATATACAGATGTTAATCATTTTCTTAACCAGTGTCATCCCAATAAATTGAATAAAAAATATATTAAAAAATATTTGGTGACTATGGCACCTATTAAGTCACTGTTCCCGGAGCTGGGGTGCAGTAGCCAGCGGGACAGAGAACCTGCCCCGGGGGCCTTTCTTGAATCCTGCCCAGGTATAGGAGACAGGGAGTCTTTCCCACTTTGGGGCACCAGGTCTAAGAAGTCTCAACAGGGCAGGGACGCCGCCAGCCCGCCCCACAGCGCCCTCTGGCGGGCCTTGCGCTTCCCTGCGGCCCCAGTGGGCACGGCGCTGGCGGGCCCTCCCTCCCGCCCGCGCTGGGAGCCCGGGGAGCTCCGGCCCGTTTCCTCCCGACCTGCTCACACTTCTGCTTTTGCCCGGGGAGGGAAGAGGAAGCAGGGGTGGGGGAGGGCGGAGAGGAGGGCAGTGTCGGCTGAGAAGAGGGAAGGACGTCGCGGTTCTGGAGCCGTCTCCCACAAGACATGCTTTTTCCAGTGTGAGGTCCCTTTATTTTTGGACAGTCTTGCTTCCCCCCCCCTCCCAGCTCCGCTCTCACCTTCCGCCCCTTCTCCCCCGGGAGGCGAGGAGCAGTGAGGTCGGAAGGTGGAGGCGAGGGACGTGCCAGCCCCTTCCCTGGAACCCGACGTCCCTCGGGCCGTCTGAAAGGGGTTTGGGATCAAAGCAGGCGGGACCTCTGTGTTGGGGTCGAGCTAGGCGCGTCCCCTTGGGCACAGTGGGTGGACGCCCTGCCCCGGGACCTGACGGGAGGGAAAAACCGGAGGCTGCGGGCTGAAGTCGGGCGCGCCCTAGCGGCCGCGGCCGGTAATCAGGACCCTCCCCTTAACGCAGGGTCCCGGTCCATTTCATTTAGTGACTGGAGGGCTTCATCATTGGAACTATACACGATAAGATGGAATCCGAGTTTTGCAGAGTTAAGGAATGACAAAAACAGGATCATCCTTCTTAGTGTTGGCACTCTGTAATATTTCCTGTTTTCGTGGATGGCGTAAGGACTCCAAGTAGTCCTTCCTTCCCTACTTCCTCTACCCTATCTGTATTGTTCTTTTTGTTCTGGTTTTGATAAGACGCTTTGTGTGATTATACAGGTAATGCATAGTCGTTTAAATAAAAAGGGAAAATATACCTTATGGGGGTTTGTTTGTTTCTTGTGGGAGAGACAGAGTCAGAGAGAGGGACAGACAGGAAGGGAGAGAGATGAGAAATATAAATTCTTCGTTGCAGCTCCTTAGTTGTTCATTGATTGCTTTCTCATAAGTGCCTTGTTGGGGGGGGGGGGGACTACAGCAGATTGAGTAACCCCTTGCTCAAGCCAGCAACCTTGGGTCCAAGCTGGTGAGCTTTGCTCAAACCAGATGAGCCCGTGCTCAAGCTGGCAACCTTGGGGTGTCGAACCTGGGTCCTCCACATCCCAGTCCAACACTCTATCCACTGTGCCACTGCCTGGTAAGGCTACCTTATCGTTTCTGTTGGAAGTTTTCTTTTTTTTTTTTTTTTCATTTTTCTGAAGCTGGAAACAGGGAGAGACAGTCAGACAGACTCCCGCATGCGCCCGCATGCGCCCGACCGGGATCCACCCGGCACGCCCACCAGGGGCGACGCTCTGCCCACCAGGGGGCGATGCTCTGCCCATCCTGGGCGTCGCCATGTTGCGACCAGAGCCACTCTAGCGCCTGAGGCAGAGGCCACAGAGCCATCCCCAGCGCCCGGGCCATCTCTGCTCCAATGGAGCCTTGGCTGCGGGAGGGGAAGAGAGAGAGAGAGAGGAAAGCGCGGCGGAGGGGTGGAGAAGCAAATGGGCGCGTCTCCTGTGTGCCCTGGCCGGGAATCGAACCCGGGTCCTCCGCACGCTAGGCCGACGCTCTACCGCTGAGCCAACCGGCCAGGGCCTGTTGGAAGTTTTCCACTGGTACATACTGGTAGGTTTGTGCTCCTTGGAAGTGCAGGTGTGCTGCTTCTTTTTCTCTGATCCTGGCAGGACCACCATCAAGTCCATCCCCTTCCTGATTTTGGAAGGACTGGCCTGTTCGCCTCCAGGGCTGGAATCACGCTGGAGGCAGCTCTAGAACTGTTAGAATCCAAGGGCAGAGGGGAGGCAACCCTTCCCCCAGGGTTTCTCACTTTTCTCATTGCATAATGTAACTATGAGGGGGGTTTTTTTGGTCCTTGTCAGGTTTTTGCCCACACAAAGACTTTTTTTTTTTTTTTTTGCAAGATAGACCGAGAGAGGGACAAACAGGAAGGGAGAGAGATGAGATGCATCAATTCTTTGTTGCCACACCTTAGTTGTTCACTGCCTGCTTGCTTGCTTGCTTTCTTCTTTTTTTTTTTTTTTTTTTTTTACAGAGACAGAGAGAGTCAGAGAAAGGGATAGATAGGGACAGATAGACAGGAACGGAGAGAGATGAGAAGCATCAATCATCAGTTTTTTGTTGCGACACCTTAGTTGTTCATTGACTGCTTTCTCATATGTGCCTTGACCATGGGGCTACATCAAACCGAGTGACCCCTTGCTTAAGCCAGCGACCTTGGGTCCAAGCTGGTGAGCTTTGCTCAAACTAGATGAGCCCGTGCTCAAGCTGGCAACCTTGGGGTCTTGAGCCTGGGTCCTCCGCATCCCAGTCCGACGCTCTATCCACTACGCCACTGCCTGGTCAGGCTACTGACTGCTTTCTCATATGTGCCTTGACCCGGGGGGGAGGGCTCCAGCAGACCAAGTGACCCCTTGCTCAAGCCAGTGACCTTGGGCTCAAGCCAGCGACCTTGGGCTTCAAGTCAGTGACCTTTGAGCTCAAGCCTGTGACCTCAGGGTTTTGAACTTGGTTCCTTTGCATCCCAGGCTGACAGTCTATCCACTGCACCACCACCTGGTCAGGCTCAAAGACAATTTTTTATTGTAGGATGTTTACCTTGATTTCAGTAGCCCCTCTTACCATGGTTTAGCCCTTTTCTGAGTTCTGAGTTGCTTACCAAGGGCCACATCAATGATGAGCCAGTATCCCAGGTCTGGGTGACAGAAAACAAGGTTTGTGATCCATTCTCCCAGTTTAGTCAGGGATGTTCACTCCCAGAAGTCTAGTAGAAGCAGAGTTAAAATGTCCTCATTTCCTACCTTAATTAATTGTATTTTTTTGTTGTTATTGTTCCTAATAAATACCTGGAAATACCAAGGTCAACAATTCTGCTGCTATTTTGCTCTAAAACATAAATGTCCTCTTAAAAGAGCTGACAATCTGTGTGTATCCTGTGGTTTGTTCAGGCAGCCCATGGGTGGGCTGAGTGGGAACAGTCTGGGTGCAGAAGCTGAGGTTACCAGAGATTCCCACTCATATAAAGAAGCATTGTCTAGTATGGTGGCTCTTAGGCTTTTGGAGTTCATGAACCCATGAGGTAGCCCCCACAGTTAATGGGAAAACAACGTAGACTTGTCAATCATTGCTCTGACACATCAAGACATTAGCAAAGCCAAATTCTAGGATCAGTTCAGGAAAGAAGGGACATTTTCACACCAAGATTCTCTAAATGGACTTTTGTGATTTCACCAAAGACTAGTGGAAGAGGAAAGGACATCACTGGTCTTTGTGAGCATCTGGGAGCCCTGGCTGATTCCTTTCACGGGGAGCTGGCTGCCACAAGCATCCTGAGGCCTCAATGACAAAGGGGGGACATTTATTCAGGGTGTCTCTGAAAACAGACTTCACAGTATCAACCCTGTTTCACCTGCCTGTTTTGTGGCTAGTCATCATCTCTAGACTCTAGGACCTTTGGAATAGGTCTCTGTCATGCAGTCCCCATATTGTTTGGTGGTTCTGACTGCCCACGGAATGGTTAGGTTAGCTGGCTAAAGACAGGAATCTCATTAGATCTGGCTGCTGGCTGCCTGGCACAGTGCCCAATACTTACAGGTGCTCACCAAATGCTTATTGCCTGAATGAATTATACTCTTTTCTATTTCCAATTAAATAATTAAGGAAGTACTCACTGTGATCTACTTTAGAATGGGGGGGAGGAAATGGCAAATTCATGCTGAGAGAGAAAATATATTTGCTAGTTTTCTCACAGACTGTTTTATCACTACTTCATTTTCTTTTTGGTTGTATATATTTTGTTGGATAATACATGCTTTGCAAAGGAGAAGTACACATGCCTTTTGCTGCCTCATGGGTTCTCTGAGCCTCATTGCACATTAGAGTCACTTGAGAGATGTTACAACACTGATGCTGAGGGCTCCACCTCTGGGGGTAGGGTCTGAACATTGGGTGTATTTTTGTTTTGTTTTGTTTGTTGTTGTTTTTTTAAATTCATTTTTAGAGAGAGAGGGAAGAGGGGAGGAGCAGGAAGCATCAACTCCCATATGTGCCTTGACTAGGCAAGCCTGAGGTTTCGAACTGATGACCTCAGTGTGCAGGTTGATGCTTTATCCACTGTGCCACCACAGGTCAGGCAAACATTGTTTTTTGTTTGTTTTTTTAGTGAGAGGAGGGGAGGCAGAGACAGACTCCCACACATGCTGGGACTGGGATCCACCAGACAAGTCCACTAGGGGGCAATGCTCTGCCCATCTGGGGCCCTTGCTCCATTGCAACTGGAGCCATTTTTTTAGTGCCTGAGGTGGAGGCCATAGAGCCATCCTCAGCCCCCAGGGCCAACTCACTCCAATGAAACCTTGACTGCAAGAGGGGAGGAGAAGACAGAGAGAGAGAGAGAGAGAGAAGTGAGAGGGGGAGGGGTGGAGAAGCAGATGGTCGCTTCTCCTGTGTGCCCTGACTGGGAATTGAACCTGGGACTTCCACACGCCTGACTGATACTCTACCACTGAGCCAACTGGCCAGGGCTTGTTTGTTTGTTCTTAAATAGTTTTCCCCCTGTGATTCTAAAATCAATCAATAAATATTTTTAAAAAGAAGACAAAAAGGTATTCATTAAAAACTAAAATACAACAGGTCTTGGCAGGTTTGCTCAGTGGATAGAGCATCAGCCTGGTGTGTGGACATCTCGGGTTTGATCCCCCTGTGATTCTAATGTGTATCAGTGACCATGAACCTGTACCTAGCTCTAGCAGCTGAGCCAGAGGAAGTGGTGAGGTAGGGGGAAGTCATGGACAGGAGGGGAGACTGAGGTTTTAGGCTTGGTTAACAACTTCCTGTGGATTTAAGCCCTTGGTTTTATCTTCCATGAGATGGAGATGATGATGGCTGCCTCATACAGTGTTGCCAAGATTTTCTGAGTGCCTGGCACAACTCAAGTGCTTGTTGTGATGGTTACTTTTATGTGTCACTTCTCTATAGTACTCAATTTGGTCAAACGCCAGTCTAGATGTTAATATGAAGTTATGTTTTAGCTGTATAAGGGAGAGAACAATTTTCCTTCAACCTTTCTAAGTTCTCTGGCTGGACTAATAATCAAATAAACACGAGACAGATTAACAGGAGAAAATGACTAAAATGATCATATATGTATGTACAGGAGTTCTACAAGAGTAGGGACTCCAGGACAGATCTGGCAGGTAAGGCTTATATACCGTCTTGAGCTAAGGAGAAAGAAAGAGTAGTGGTTTGGGATTTCAAAGGGCAGGAAGGCAGTTCACATGGAGATGGAAAAGCAAGTGTTGGATAATATTTGCTGGGCCATCTTTAGCTATGGGATACAGAGAGTTTTTTGATCAAATGGGCCTTGCCAGGTTCCTCCCTGTTGATCACACAGTAGTTCCCATTAAACTATAATTGTGAATGATAATAGCTCCCTTCCTAGAGCAGGCCCTCTATCTAAATTCTTTTAGGCAGGTAGGAGGAAGGTTAAAGGTTTTTCCTGAGTCTTTTGTTTCTTGAAAATAATTAGATTATTTCATCAATATCCCAAAAGGCATATTCTGGGGTGGCAAAAGTCTGCTTCCCATCAGATGTAATTAACATTTAAATCAGTAGACTTTTAGTAAAGCTGGTTATTTTCCAATGATGTGAATGGGCCTCATCCAAACAGCTGAAGGCCTTAGAGGAAGACAGGTCCGCTGAAGAGGAAGAAATTCTGCCTTTTGACTACCTTTGGACTCAAGACCACAACATGAACTTCTGCTGGAATTTGCAGCCTGCCATCATGCCTGGCAGGTTTCAGGATTTCAGACCTACCAGCCCCATAATCTTGTAAGCCAGTTCCTTAAAATAAATCTCTCTTCTCTCTCTCTTTCTCTGTTTCTCTCCTTTGATACCTGTTTTTCTGGAGAACCCTAATAGTTCAATAAATGATGGCTAGTCTTGTTTCCATCTATCCAGTAGCAGCTGAGGCTGTTTGGTGCAATAAATAAGGCTGCAGCTTTATGGGTTGGGTAAATGGTCATTATCCCAAATAAGTGATAGGAATGAGCTCTCACTATAAAATGCCAGAGTAGCCCTGGCCAGGCAGCTCAGTTGGTAGAGTGCCACCCCAACATGCCAAGGTAGTGAGTTTGATCCCTGGTCAGGTCAGATACAAGAATCAATCAATGATGGCATGAATAGGTGGGACAACAAATGGATGTTTCTCTCTCTCTCTGTTTCTCTCCCTTTCTCTCTCTAAAAGAAAAAAACTTAAAATTCCAGAGAGAGGAGTGACGTCAGAGAAATAGCACTGTGAGGGGTGCTCCCGATATCTCCCCCTGAAATTTCAACAAATTCAACAACTAGAGACAGAGAAACAATCTCAGGAGCATCTGAAATATACACACACCAGACAAAGATATGACTGGGCAAAAAGGTGGCTGAATATATAATCCACTCTGAAGGAAATAAGATGGAGAATGGAGTATTCCACTTTCCTCACTGATCTGAGGAAGGGCTGCTTTTGCCTGGAACTGAGAGAAACAGAGGATTTGGGGCAGAGGGAAAAAGCTGGGCTAGGGCGGATGATCAAGCAGAGGAGAGAGCACACAAACTGGGCCTGAGATCACGGACACGGGGCTAGCACAGGCAGCGGACTCCAACGGAGGTGGCTGGAGCAGGTTGCTCGTGGAGGCTGGTGCTGAAGCAGCTTTTGGGCTTTGTGCACTCCTGGTCTGCGATCGCGGGCGGTGTGTGAGTGGTTCCACCTGGCGCCTCTGGCATGGGCGCGCGCCTTTGCAGGCAGAGGGGCTAGGCCCAAGATTGTCAGCATTGGACTTCCGTGTGGGCTATAGCCAGCATTTCTGTGTGGTCCTGGCTCCCCAACCAACAGCATGGGAAGTGCAAAAGGGCTGAATCCCTAGGCCTGAACCTGTCTGGGCGGGGCACTTCCGCAAGCCAATACAGGTCACAAAGGGCATTCCTGTAGAGCAGACCTCGAGTGCACTGTGGGAGTTGTGGGGGCTGGGCTGTGAGCTTCCAAACAGGTGAGAAAAACCTGTGCAGATTAGAACCCCTGAGCACTGAGGTGAACTAGACATGCCTGGGGGCCCTTAGAAAGGAGCAATAGGCTCCCTGCTCTGCCTGCTTTCACTGGTGGCACTGGTTGGCACAGCCTTAGAATGGTGCTTCAAGCGGTGCTGGAGGAAGGACTTGGCAGCTCTTAAAGCCTCTTGCTCTGCTAGCAGTGGCTGGGGCAACTTCACAGCTGAGTCCCCAGGCTGCTAGATCAGAAAGGAGAGATGTGGGGAGAAGCACCTGGAAAACTGACTGACTCTCCCATTATCGGAGCCTGCAAACCCTAACAAGCGCCACCTACCAACAGGACTGAGGCCCAGCTTACGTCATCACCATAATGACACATCAGCAAGTCTCTACTCAAGAGCACCACAGGGGCAAAACCTGCAGTACAGCGCCACCTGCCAAAAAGAAAAAGAAAAAAAAGAAGAAGCTACCTCTCAAAACCAGAAAAAAATTACATTTTTTATAACGTTTTTTTAATTTTTTTTCTTTTTTTTTTTTTTTTGTATTTTTCTGAAGCTGGAAACGGGGAGAGACAGTCAGACAAACTCCCGCATGCGCCTGACCGGGATCCACCCGGCACACCCACCAGGGGCAACACTCTGCCCACCAGGGGGCGATACTCTGCCCCTCTGGGGCGTTGCTCTGTTGCAACCAAAGCCACTCTAGTGCCTGGGGCAGAGGCCAAGGAGCCATCCCCAGCGCCTGGGCCATCTTTGCTCCAGTGGAGCCTCGGCTGCGGGAGGGGAAGAGAGAGACAGAGAGGAAGGAGAGGGGGAGGGGTGGAGAAGCAGATGGGCACCTCTCCTGTGTGCCCTGTCCGGGAATCGAACTTGGGACCTCTGCATGCCAGGCCGACGCTCTACCACTGAGCCAACTGGCCAGGGCCTCCTTTTCTTTTTGAACTACATTATCTATAGGTGTTACATTTTTCATTCTTGTCTTTTTTATGAGGGTTACATTTTAAAAACCTTAACCTTTTTTTCTTCTTTTCTACTTTTTCTCTCATTCAGTCATCATTTATAAACAAATTATTTTATTCTGGATTTATATTTTTTGTGTGTGGCATTTTGTGTTTTTTACTTCATTTTTTATCTCTTTGTCATTTTCCCCCAGCTCTGGCTCCCCATTCTATGTAGTTTTTGTTCCACTTATCACAATAGAATTTTTATTTTTTTCAATTTTTATTTTATTTTTTAAATCATCTCTTATTAGTGTTATTAACAATACCACTCTCAAATGCCATTAAGGAAAAAGAAATCAAATATCATGGATACAAAAGACAGAGATGTAGCTCAGATAGATGAAAAGTCTCTAGAAAAAAATTTCACTTGCTTGAAAACCTTGGAGTTAAATGACAGAGAATTAAAAATTGAAGTCCTGGCCCTGGCCGGTTGGCTCAGTGGTAGAGCATCAGCCTGGCGTGCAGGAGTCCTGGGTTCGATTCCCGGCCAGGGCACACAGGAGAAGCGCCCATCTGCTTCTCCACCCCTCACCCTCTCCTTCCTCTCTGTCTCTCTCTTCCCCTCCCGCAGGCAAGGCTCCACTGGAGCAAAGTTTGCCCAGGCGCCGAGGATGACTCTGTGGCCTCTGTCTCAGGTGCTAGAATGGCTCTGATTGTGGCAGAGCAACGCCCCAAGATGGCAGAGCATCACCCCCTGGTGGGCATGCCGGGTGGATCCCAGTTGGGCACATGTGGGAGTCTGTCTGACTGCCTCCCCGTTTCCAGCTTCGGAAAAATACAAAACAAAAAACAACAACAACATAAAAATTGAAGTCCTAAAAATACTCAGGGAAATACAGGAAAGCACCGAAAGGCAATTTAGAGAGCTCATAAAACTATTCAATGAACAAAAAGAATATATCACCAAGGAAATTGAAACTATGAAAAGGAACCAAACAGAGATGAAGAACTCAATACATGAACTGAAAAACGAGATAACAAGCTTAGCTAATAGAACAGGCCAGATAGAGGAGAGAATTAGTGACATAGAAGACAAGCAACTAGAGACACTACAGAGAGGAGAGACACTCACGAATTTAAAAAATGAGAAAGCCCTATAGGAATTGTCTGACCCCATCAGAAAGGGCAACATAAGAATAATGGGTATATCAGAAGGAGAAGAGAGAGAAAATGGAATGGAGAACATCTTCAAACAAATAATAGATGAGAACTTCCCAAGCCTGTGGAAAGAGAGCCTCGAATCCAAGAAGCAAATGGAATACTGAGTTACCTTAACCCAAAAAGACCTACTCCAAGACACATCATAATGTAATTATCAAAAACCAATGACAAAGAAAAAATCCTCAAGGCAGCCATGGAAAAGAAGAATACAACATATAAAGGAAGTCCCATTAGGTTATCATCAGATTTCTCAGCAGAAACTCTACAAGCCAGAAGAGAGTGGACCCCAATATTTAAAGTACTGAAAGAGGGAACTTCCAGCCAAGAATACTATATCCATCAAAGCTATCCTTCAAATATGAAGGGAAAATAAAAACATTCACAGATATAGAAAAGATGAGGGAATTTATCACCAAAAAAACCCCACTTCAGGATATACTAAAGGGGGTTATCCGACCAGATACAAAGAACAAAACAAAATTACAAGTAAAAGCTCCATCAAGATCACAATAAAACCAAGATTAATCTGTGACAGCAAAAACAAAAAAGAGGAGAGGACTGCCTGACCAGGTGGTGGTGCAGTGGATAGAGCATCGGACTGGAATGCAGAGGACCCAGGTTCGAGACCCCGAGGTCGCCAGCTTGAGCACAGGCGCATCTGGTTTGAGCAAAGCTCACCAGCTTGGACCCAAGGTCGCTGGTTTGAGCAAGGGGTTACTTGATTTGCTGAAGGCCCGTGGTTAAGGTACATATGAGAAAGCAATCAATGAACAACTAAGGTGTTGCAACGAGAAACTAACGATTGATGCTTTTCATCTCTCTCCATTCCTGTCTGTCTGTCCCTATCTTTCCCTCTCTCTGATCCTCTCTCTGTCTCTGTAAAAAAAAAAGGAGAAGGGGAGGACAAAAATTAACAGTAGCAAAGGAGGATAGAGTGCAGAAGTACTCATGAAATAATGTACTACAATGAATATGATATATATCCTTTCTATTACTCAATGGTAACCACCCCTGAAACAGCCACTACAAAAAAAAAAAGCCACTACAGAAACACATGGCTTAAAAAAAGAAGAAACAGAGGAAAGAAGTATGGAATACAACCAAACAAAAACAAATGACAGAAAAACAAAAGAGAAGAACCAAACAAGATACAGAGCTATCAGAAAGCAATATATAAAATGGCAATAGAAAACCCTCAAGTGTCAATAATTACACTAAAAGTAAATGGATTGGCCTGACCTGTGGTGGCGCAGTGGATAAAGCGTCGACCTGGAAATGCTGGGGTCGCCGGTTCAAAACCCTGGGCTTGCCTGGTCAAGGCACATATGGGAGCTGATGCTTTCAGCTCCTCCCCCCCTGTCTCTCTCTCCTCTCTCTCTCCCCCTCCCTCTCTTCTCTCTAAAATGAATAAATAAAATAAATAAATAAAAGTAAATGGATTGAACTCATCAATAAAAAAACACAGAGTGGCCTGACCAGGCAGTGGCACAGTGGATAGAGCATCAGACTGGGATGTGGGGGACCCAGGTTTGAGACCCTGAGGTCGCCAGCTTGAGTGTGGGCTCATTTGGTTTGAGCAAAGCTCACCAGCTTGGATCCAAGGTTGCTGGCTTGAGCAAGGGGTTACTCAGTCTGCTGAAGGCCCATGGTCAAGGCAAATATGAGAAAGCAATCAATGAACAACTAAGATGTCGCAATGAAAAACTGAAGATTGATGCTTCTAATCTCTCTTCATTTCTGTCTGTCCCTATCTATCCCTCTCTCTCTGATTCTCTCTCTGTCTATGTAAAAAAATAAATAAATAAATAAAGACACAGAGTAGCAGAATGGATCAAAAAAGAAAATCCAACTGTATGCTGCCTTCAAGAAACACATCTAAGCTACAAGGATAAAACCAAATTTAAAGTGAAAGGTTGGAAAATGATTCTACAAGCAAATAACATCCAAAGAAAAGCAGGTGTAGCCATACTCATATCTAACAATGCTGACTACAACTCAGCAAAGGTAATCAGAGACAAAGATGGTCATTTCATAATGATGAAGGGGACATTGAATCAAGAAGACATAACAGTTTTAAATATATATGCACCAAACCAAGGAGCACCAAAATATATAAGACATCTACTAACTGATCTAAAAATTAAGACTGACAAAAATACAATCATACATGAAGACCTCAATACACTGCTGATGGCTCTATATCGTTCATCCAAACAGAAAATCAATAAAGAAATATGGGTCTTAAACAAAACACTAGAACAATTGGATATGATAGATATCTATAGGATATTTCATCCCAAAATGCCATAGTATACATTTTTCTCCAGTGTACATGTTATATTCTCAAGAATTCACCATATGTTGGGCCACAAAACTAACATCAACAAATTCAGAAAGATTGAAATTATACCAAGCATATTCTCTGACCATAAAGCTTTGAAACTAGAATTCAACTGCAAAAAAGAAGTAAACAAACCCACAAAAATGTGGAAATTAAACAACATACTTCTAAAAAATGAGTGGGTCAAAGAAGAAATAAAAGCAGAGATCAAAAGATATATACAGACAAACAAAAATGACAGTACAACATATCAGAATCTCTGGGATGCAGCAAAAGCAGTTATAAGAGGGAAGTTCATATCACTATAGGCCTATATGAACAAACAAGAGAGATCCCAATTAAAGAACTTAACATCACATCTTAAAGAACTAGAAAAAGAAGAACAAAGGCAACCCAAAACCAGCAAAGAAAGGAAATAATAAAAATCAGAGCAGAAATAAATGAAATAGAGAACAGAAAAACTATTTAAAAAATCAATAAAACAAAGAGCTGGTCCTTTTTTTATATAAATAAATTTTTATTAATTTTAATAGGGTGACATCAATAAATCAGGGTACATATATTCAAAGAAAACATGTCCAGGTTATCTTGTCATTCAATTCTGTTGCATACCCATCACCCAAAGTCAGATTGTCCTCTGTCACCTTTTATCTAGTTTTCTTTATACCCCTCCCCTTCCCCCTCCCCCAAAGAGCTGGTTCTTTGAAAAGACCGTTGGCCTTCAGCAGACCGAGTAACCCCTTGCTCGAGCCAGAGACCTTGGTTCCAAGCTGGTGAGCTTTTGCTCAAACCAGATGAGCCCGCGCTCAAGTTGGTGACCTTGGGGTCTCAAACCTGAGTCCTCGGCATCCCAGTCCGATGCTCTATCCACTGCACCACCGCCTGGTCAGGCTAGATTAGCTATTATCAATAAGACAGGTAATAACAAGTGTTGGGTAATAACAAGTGTTGGAGAGGCTGTGGAGAAAAAGGAACCCTCATTCACTGTTGGTGGGAATGTGTAAAGTAGTATAACCATTATGGAAGAAGTATGATGGTTCCTCAAAAAATTAAGAATAGAACTACCGCCTGACCTGTGGTGGCGCAGTGGATAAAAGCATGGACCTGGAAATGCTGAGGTCGCCGGTTCGAAACCCTGGGCTTGCCTGGTCAAGGCAATATGGGAGTTGATTCTTCCAGCTCCTCCCCCCCTTCTCTCTCTCTGTCTCTCCTCTCTCTCTCTCTCTCTCTGTCTCTCTCTCTCTCCTGTCTAAAAAGATGAATAAATAAATAAATTAATTAAATTAAATAAAATCTTCTATAATAAAACTTTAAAAAAAAAAAAAGAAGAATAGAACTACCGCCTGACCAAGCGGTGGCACAGTGGATGGAGCGTCAGACTGGGATGCGAAGGACCCAGGTTCGAGACCCCGATGTCACCAGCTTGAGCATGGGCTCATCTAGCTTAAGCAAAAAAAGCTCACCAGCTTGGACCCAGGGTCATTGGCTTGAGCAAGGGGTTACTCATTCTACTGAAGGCCCGCAGTCAATGCACATATGAGAAAGCAATCAAAAAACAACTGAGATGTCGCAATGAAAAACTGATGATTGATGCTTCTCATCTCTCTCTGTTCCTGTCTGTCTGTCCCCATCTATCTCTCTCTCTGACTCTCTCTCTGTCCCTGGGGGGAAAAAAAAAGAATAGAACTACCATATGACCCAGCAATCCCTCTACTGGGTATATACTCCCAAACTCAAAGCATTGATACGTAAAGACACATGCAGCCCCATGTTCATAGCAGCATTGTTCACAGTGGCCAAGACATGGAAACAACCAAAGAGCCCTTCGATAGAAGAAGATTGGATAAAGAAGATGTGGTACATATACACTATGGAATACTACTCAGCCATAAGAAATGATAACATTGGATCATTTACGACAACATGGATAGACCTTGATAACATTATACTGAGTGAAATAAGTAAATCAGAAAATCTAAGAATTGTATGATTCCATACAGAGGTGGGACACAACGTTGAGACTCATGGACATGGACAAGAGTGTGATGATTACCAGGGGGAGGGGAAGGGAGGAGAGGGAGGGTTGAGGAGAGGGGAAGGGAGGAGAGGGAGGGTTGAGGGGAGGGGAAGGGAAGGGAGGAGAGGGAGGGTTGAGAGGAGGGGAAGGGCACAAAGAAAACCAAACAGAAGGTGATGGGAGACAAGTTGACTTTGGGTGATGGGTATACAGCATAATCAAATGTCAAAATGATCTGGAGATGTTTTCTCTGAATCTATATAATCTAACTGATCAATGTCACCCTGTTGAAATTAATTGTCTAAATAAAATTTAAAAAATATTTTTAATTCCAGAGAGTGAAGTCCGAGTGCAAAGATAATTGCATAGCATTGAAATCCTTGTCCCTTTTTTCATCTGAAACATGGAGATTTCCCTCGGAACAGGGGTCCTACAGCACAGGGCACAGAGTCCTTTAGACCTGGGGTTGGGAGGCCAGGATTTGGCTTCTGGTTATGTCACCAACTCACTGTGTAACCTCCAGCAAGTCCCCTGCCGTCTCTGGTTTTTGGCTTTTTGAGGGGTGTGGGCTGGGTGATGTGTGAGGAGCTTTCCCTATCAGAACCTCTGAGTTTAGAGTTTCCTCTGGTGCTTCCACTTGCAAAACGGGTTTCTTGTCAATCTGTTTACTTGTTGGTGTTTGGTTTCTGTTTCCCAAGTGGTTGCAGGTTGGGGCACTTGTATTTATGCTCAAGAGAGAAGTTCCAAGGCTGAATCGTGGCTGCCCCCTCCTGGCTTGAGCAGATGCCTCAGACCTCATCCCTAGCTGCATCCAAGCTCCTAGTGACAGGGACCCTGCCTGGGACACGGAAAATCCAGGCTCCTATCGGTCTCTGCTGCTGGGATTCCCTTCCTAAGTCTGCTCAGGCACATGAGGACCTTTTCTTCTAGTCAGCTTGCGCTGGAGAGAGCAGAGACCACACATGGAGACTTTTTTTTTTTTTTTTTTTTTTCCAGAGACAGAGAGAGCCTCAGAGAGAGGAATAGATAGGGACAGACAGACAGGAACAGAGAGAGATGAGAAGCATCAATCATCAGTTTTTCGTTGCGACACTTTAGTTGTTCATTGACTGCTTTCTCATATGTGCCTTGACTGTGGGCCTTCAGCAGACCGAGTAACCCCTTGCTTGAGCCAGTGACCTTGGGTCCAAGCTGGTGAGCTTTGCTCAAACCAGATGAGCCCGCTCTCAAGCTGGCAACCTTGGGGTCTCGAACTTGGTTCTCCCGCATCCCAGTCCGAAGCTCTATACACTGCACCACCACCTGGTCAGGCCACACATGGAGACTTAATGCTGTTCTACAAACTCCGGTGTGAGAGAAATAGTACAAGCTGAGGTCCTCTTCAAATGACCCTCATTCCATTACTCTATCCTGTCTGACTCAGGGGCCTTGGGACATTAGTCCTAGACATTACTGCCAAGTTGTTTGCTGTCCCAGCCTTCACAGCCCCTTTGGGCCTGACTTCTCTGCTATTAGTGCCAGGCTAATGAAACTGGAACCTCAGTGTCCAAGTGGTCATCCCTTTTGATTTTCTACCTCCCCAGGGCACCTTCAGGAAAACTTTTTTCTAAATATTTAATTAATTATTTTATTTTTGTGACAGAGAGAGGGACAGATAGGGACAGGCAGGAAGGGAGAGAGATGAAAAGCATCAATTGTCTTTGTTACAGCTCCTTAGTCTTTTTAGTTGTTCATTGATTACTTTCTCATCTGTACCTTAACTGGGTAGCTCCAGCAGAGCAAGTGACCCTTTGCTTAGGCCAGCGACCTTGGGCTCAAGCCAGCAACTTTGGGTTCAAGCCAGTGACCATGGGGTCATATCTATGATCCATACTCAAGCCAGCGACCTCACGCTCAAGCCAGATGAGCCTGCACTCAAGCTGGCAACCTCACGGTTTTGAAATTGGGTCCTCTGTGTTTCATTCCGATGCTCTATCCACTGTGCCACTCACTGCCTGGTCAGGCTTTTTCTAAGTATTTAAAAAATTGACTTGAGAGAGAGAGAGAGAAAGAGATGGATTTGTCGTTCCACTTATTTATGCATTCATTGGTTGATTCTTGGATGTGCGCTAGCCAGTGATTGAACCCACAACCTTGGCATGTTGGGATAATGCTGTGATCAACTGATATACCCAGCCAGAGCAAAACTTTGTAAATTGGATCCACAGAACTTTTTCTGTCTGTGGGTGCTAAGGGTACCCAGCTCTAATTCTAATTTCAGTGGCTTCAGTCTCGATCTGCGAAACTGCCTCCCGCACCTGCGCACCCCAGTGCTTCTGGAGTTTCCAGGAATGTTTCCTGACAGCTCACAAACATTTCTCTCACCTTGTTTGGGGACTGCCCCACCCCCTTGTGGAATTTGGCTGCCAGTGCTGTCCTCTTGTCCAGGGGGCATTTGCCAGCCTCTCAGAGCTATGGTCCTAGAGCATCCAGAGGGGCCGCACAGTTGTGATCTCCCTGCAGCCAGGCTGTGACCTCAGCAGAGGTGGGAGGATGCACTCTCCTTTGCTCAGGATTGCATCTGGTGATCTGGGCATGGATGCATTGCTGCTTGTGGTACAGGGGCTCTTAGGACCCTAATGAGGAAGGACTCTTCTGCCTCAGCCACTGGTTCCATATAACCCTGACATAGATCTGTGATGATCTAACACCTCAGATGGGCTTCACATATTAGAAATCTGTTGTTTGCAGGTGATAAAAACTCAATTTATGCTGCCTGTGATTTTTATTTTTATTTATTTATTTATTTATTTATTTGTATTTTTCTGAAGTTGGAAACAAGGAGACAGACAGACAGACTCCCACATGCGCTGGACTGGGATCTACCTGGCATGCCCACCAGGGGGTGATGCTCTGCCCATTTGGGGCGTTGCTCTGTTGCAACCAGAGCCATTCTAGTGCCTGAGGCAGAGGCCATGGAGCCATCCTCAGCACCCGGTGCCAACTTTGCTCCAATGGAGCCTCGGCTGCGGGAGGGGAAGAGATAGAGAGGAAGGAGAGGGGGAGGGGTGGAGAAGCAGATGGGCGCTTCTCCTGTGTGCCCTGGCCGGGAATCAAACCCAAGACTCCTGCATGCCAGGCCGACATTCTACCATTGAGCCAACAAGCCAGGGCTGCTGCCTGTGATTTTTAAAAAGGACATTTATTGATTTATATCACTGAAAACTCTTAGTAAATCTCGAGGTATGGCTGGAACCAGGAGCTCAAACAGTGTGGTCAGAGCTCAGTCTCCCTCCTCCTGTCTTGCTTTCTTTTGTGTTGTCTTCACTCTCGGGTATACTTTCTCCACTTGGTGTCCCCCCCAAAGTTCCAGGTTCATGTCTTCCCTACATCTATCAGTCTGGGTGGAAAGACAGCTTCTTTCTCTCTCTTTAAATTTATTTATTTAGACACATGCAGCCCCATGTTTATTGCAGCATTGTTCACAGTGGCCAGGACATGGAAACAACCAAAAAGCCTGTCAATAGATGACTGGCCCTGGCCGGTTGGCTCAGCGGTAGAACGTCGGCCTAGCGTGCGGAGGACCCAGGTTCGATTCCCGGCCAGGGCACACAGGAGAAGCGCCCATTTGCTTCTCCACCCCTCCGCCACGCTTTCCTCTCTGTCTCTCTCTTCCCCTCCCGCAGCCAAGGCTCCATTGGAGTAAAGATGGCCCGGGCGCTGGGGATGGCTCTGTGGCCTCTGCCTCAGGCGCTAGAGTGGCTCTGGTCGCAATATGGCGACGCCCAGGATGGGCAGAGCATCGCCCCCTGGTGGGCAGAGCATCGCCCCTGGTGGGCGTGCCGGGTGGATCCCGGTCGGGCGCATGCGGGAGTCTGTCTGACTGTCTCTCCCTATTTCCAGCTTCAGAAAAATGAAAAAAAAAAAAATTGATGACTGGATAAAGAAGATGTGGCACATATACACTATGGAATACTACTCAGCCATAAGAAATGATGACATCGGATCATTTACAGCAAAATGGTGGGATCTTGATAACATTATGCGAAGTGAAATAAGTAAATCAGAAAAAACCAGGAACTGCATTATTCCATACGTAGGTGGGACATAAAAGTGAAACTAAGAGACATTGATAGGAGTGTGGTGGTTATGGGGGAAGGGGGGAGAGGGAGAGGGAAAGGAGGAGGGGGAGGGGCACAAAGAAAACTAGATAGAAGGTGACAGAGGACGATCTGACTTTGGGTGATGGGTATGCAACATAATTGAACGACAAGATAACCTGGACATGTTATCTTTGAATATATGTATCCTGATTTATTGATGTCGCCCCATTAAAAATAAAATTATTAAAAGTAAATTGTCTGGTTAAAAAAAATTATTTATATATTTATTCATTTAAAAAAAATTTTTTTATTTATTCATTTTAGAGAGGACAGAGAGAGAGAGAGAAGAGAGACAGAGAGAGAGAAGGGGGGAGGAGCTGGAAGCATCAACTCCCATATGTGCCTTGACCAGGCAAGCCCAGGGTTTTGAACCAGCGACCTTAGCATTTCCAGGTTGACACTTTATCCACTGTGCCACCACAGGTCAGGCCTTTTTTTTTTTTTTTTTTTTTTTTTACAGGGACAGAGAGAGAGTCAGAGAGAGGGATAGAGAGGGACAGACAGGAACGGAGAGAGATAAGAAGCATCAATCATCAGTTTTTCGTCGGGACTCCTTAGTTGTTCATTGACTGCTTTATCATATGTGCCTTGACCATGGGCCTTCAGCAGACCGAGTAACCCCTTGTTCGAGCCAGCAACCTTGGGTCCAAGCTGGTGAGCTTTTTTTTCTCAAGCCAGATGAGCCCACGCTCAAGCTGGCGACCTTGGGGTCTCGAACCTTGGTCCTTCCGCATCCCAGTCCGATACTCTATCCACTGCGTCACCGCCTGGTCAGGCAAATTTATTTATTTTAAAGAGAGCAAAAGGAAGGGAGAGACAGACAGACAGATACATCTATCTGTTCCTGTATGTGCCCTGACCAGGATCGAATCCGCAACCTTTTGCGCTTTGGGATGAAGCTTTAACCAGCCGAGCAAACTGAGGGTGAAAAAGCTTCTCTTTGCCTTTAGTCCTTATGAAAAGTCTAGAATTGCATCTCCTTGTCCTTGATTTCTTAATTTACTTGCCTGTTATGGAAGCAATCCCTATGAAAGATGGGGGGGTGAAATATACATCCTCTCCCACCAGTGCAGAGATGGGGGTATGTATGAGTCCATCTGGACTCCTAGAATGAGAGTGAGGAAGAGGCAGTTCCCCTAAAGGAAAAAAAAAGAAAAGAAATCAAGGGTCTCTGAGAAAAAGAAAAGAGAATAGATTCCAGGTAGGAACAAAACTTCAGGTGTGTGTACGTCCAGACACATCTGCATCCCTGCATGGAGAACAAGTGGGGTTCAAGTTGGGAGCCCAACTACAGCTAAGTGCCAGTACAGAAGGGGTGTGAGGACCAGTCAGATGAAAGGTGCGAACAATGAGGACTATGAGAGTTCAGAGGACAGAGTGAATGTTTGCATGGAAGCTGTATCATAGAGCAATGCTTCTCAAAATTTTTTTAAACAGAGACAGATAGGGACAGACAGACAGGAACGGAGAGAGATGAGAAGCATCAATCATCAGTTCTTCGTTGTGAGACCTTAGTTGTTCATTGCTTTCTCACCGCCGGCCTTCAGCAGCTTGAGCCAGTGACCTTGGGCTCAAGCTGGTGAACTTTTGCTCAAACCAGATGAGTCCATGCTCAAGCTGGTGCCCTCGGGGTCTTGAACCTGGGTCCTCCACATCCCAGATCTATCCACTGCATCATGGCCTCCTCAGGAGGTGCTTCTCAAATTTTAACGTGCTTGTGAGTCACTTAGGATCTTCTTAAAAATGTGGATTCTCTTTCAAGGTCTTAGAGCCCTGGTTTTCAACCAGGGGATATCAAGCAGGCAGACTGGGTGTGGCTTTCTTTTAAAAATATTCTCTTTGTTGATGTTCTCTACTTTGTGTGAAATGATACCAAACTAGGAGGAAAACAGGTGTACCATTTTCCCCTGAGCCTCTGTGAAGGGCTCCAGAACTCAAAACGTGGTTGTAGGGACTCTCGGAGATGCTTTCCTCTGTAGGCACTGCTTCTGGTAGGTCCAGGTTCTGAAACCCAGAACCCTGTGAACGGACTTCCACTGAAGAGATAAGGCCTGTAAGTGCCCTTTGGAGAACAGAGTCTGATCCCAAGGAGCGCCACGAATGCTGTAATTGCAGGCACTGTGACAGCCAAGTAGTGGACGTGAGCAATTTGGACCACCAGGGCCGGTTCCAGCAATCCAGTCCCGCTTTTCTCTGGGACTGCCTCTAACGGAGCGGGGAGGTGTGGGTCTCCGGGTGTCACCGCGCAGAGGCGGGTCAGCGCCGTCGGTCTGCTGGACCAGCCCTGCGCGGGGCGGGCGCGTAATGGGACCAATCCTGCGCTAATGGGAAGCAGCCGCCGCGCCCCTGTCCGGTCTCCTCCTCCTGCTTGGCCGGAGGGCCACCGCGATAAAACGGAAACGCCCGGAGAGGCGCTTTGATTCCAATACGAAACAAATTATTCCTCCCGGAATGGAACAAAATAAGAGTGAAGTCGCATGGCCGTCATGCCTCCCGCACTGCCGGCGGCCCCAGGCCTGCCGACCCTGCGACGTTCCCTTCGGCACGGATGGTGCCCTAGGGGGCCTCTTGCTCAACGGGGCTGGGAGATTGAGGTTGGAGTCCCTAGCCTCTGGGCCAACCGCCCACGGGGGTCCTAATCCTTTAAATCAGTTAGGTATCCCGGTGCTGAGCAGGCTCCTGACTGAGCAGGAGTCACCTCCATGCCAGTGGTCCTCAAACTTGGGTGAGGGAGTCTCAAAATCTTCAGGAGACCTCGTTAAAGCACAAACTGCTGAACTCCAACTCCAGAGTTTTATTCTTTTGAAGTGGGGTGGGGCCTGATAATTTACATTTCCCAGGTAATCCTGGTACTGTTGGCTCCGGAAGAACGTTTTGAGAACCACCTGACAAATGTGAAGCAGGAGCAAGCTCGGCCTCACTGCCCTGAAAGTCGAATGGCTGAGTCCCAGAGAGGTCTGCAGGCCATAAACCATCCAGCCACTGCTCAAAGGACCCACCAACTGATGAATGTGCCGAGCTTCACTTCCCTTAGAGCCTGTGTTTCATTGATTACCTCTGTCCAATACTGAACCAACCCAGTCTCACTCCAAAGCTCAGGGACTGGAATTCTCCAGCAGCCTGTGCAGGTGAGTGGGCAACACTGGTTGTCCTAAGGTAGCTCCTCTAGGTGGTGCTCTGTTCTAGCTCCCTGGCCTCTAAAAAGATCTATAGATCTGAGTCACCCTGCTGGGTCAGAAGTAATTTCTGGCAGGGAGTGTGTATTTGCGCCTCCGCGTGCGTGCGTGCGTGTGTGTGTGTGTGTGTGTGTGTGTGTAGAAGTGTAGGGGAAGGGTGGTGGGGAGGACAGTGCCAGTACTTCTTGCTGGGGTGACATCTGAGGTCCTGCCTGACGCCAATGAACTTACATAGGAATCTGAGAACCGGAAGAGATAGACTATGTGTTTTAGGTGTGGGATGTCTGGAATGAGTGACTGCCTTCTTGCATTCCCTAGAGTAGACTGTTGGTTCACAAATTAGAGTGTGCATCTTCCAGCCCTTGCTGTAGCTTCAAAATGGTCATGGTATGTCTCCCAACCCACCCTCTGTACATTCTTCACTCAGTCACTGGCCTTTGTGTTGGGAAGCCCTTCCTAGCTTCCAGAAGGCAGTGTGGTCTTGCTGTCTGTGCCACCTGGTTTTGAGCGAGGGAAGAGCTCTCAGGGTGGCTCAGGCTTGAGAAAAGCAGCACCGCCAGTCCCCATTCCTGCATGCAACTGGACATGACACCTCCCATCTCCTTCTTGCCGTCCCTCACTCTCTAGGATTGCTTGAGACTCAGCCCTGGGCCTGGCTGGAAAGAACAGGAAGCTGAGGAAGGGATCTCTTTTATATGCTCCTTAGGATCCTTCCACACAAGGCCAGACCTAGAGGGGTTGCTGTTGCACTTCTGCCAGTGACAGTCTCTCTGGGATAATAATTCTCTTTTTATTCTGTGTCTTGCGCATCATAGCTATTTATGAAATATTTGCTGATTGACTGATTGTTTGGGGAAACCCACCATGAGGGGAAACAAAACGAAACAAAATGAAGAAACTCATCAAGCCAGCCACGGACTAGGGCAAAGCTTTGATCAGTGTTAGACAGCTTGGCTGAGGAAGCAGCAGCTCTCCTATTTGGTCTCCTGTGTCCTGTGGGTGAGAACCTCTGTGGGTATGAGCAAGTAAGGTCAGTGTGGTTCAGTGTTGGGGGGCTTTGAGGCTGTGCCAACAAGCTGGAGACCTTGGAAAAGAAGAGGCAGGTGGTCCTTGGAGGACTAGGGTCAACCGATGCCACAGGACACCGCCCTTTGTTCTAGTGCTTCAGGGGCTTCAGAAAGGCGAGAGTCTTTAGGGATTTAACTGAACACACCAAAAAGTTTAGAAAATGTCAAATGTGAATAATCATAGTATTTTTTTCTTTTTGGATTGGGATGTCAGTCTCCAATTTAAATGAAAATAAGACATGTGCAATCTATTAGGTTTTCATAATTTTCCTCTTACTTGGTTGTACTTTAAGACTGTATATTTAGGAAATGGCTAAATTGAGTGGAGGTACCCTATTTGGTTGTTGCTATGATTCTCAACTCCAGCTGTATATTGGAATTACCAGGATTGCTTTGAAAAGTCCTGATGCCCTGGCTCCCAACACGGGGAGCCAGAGAACAATATTTTTTAAGACTCCCTAGTGATTTTTGGAGTGCAGCTTCCATCAAGTACTTCTGAGCTACTACTTACATGGTTGAAGGGGCCAAAGTGAAGCAAATCAGACCTTTGGGGGAATCTGCATGGCCTTCAATGAGTGCCTTGACTGCTTTCTCCACACAGGAAGAGACCATCAGAAACCACTGCCAGCCTGACCAGTGGTGGTGCGGTGGATACAGTGCAGACCCAGAAGGCTGAGGTTGCCAGCTCGAAACCTCGAGGTCCCTAGCTTGAGCATGGGATGATTGACACAATCCAAAGGTCACCAGCTTGAGCACAAAAGGTTGTTGGCTTGAAGCCCAAAGATTGCTGGCTTGAGCCCAAGGTTAAACAAGGGGTTGCTGGCTCTGCTTGAGCATGAGGTCCGATCCCTGGTCAAGTCACATATAAGAAGCAATCAATGCATGACTAAATTGAAGCAACTATGAGTTGATTCTTCTCTGCCCCCACCTGAAAAAAAGGAAACCACTACCAGACCGTCCTCCTTACCAACAGCTCTAGTTGATGCTACCATGGGTACTTCACCCAGGTGGGTCAATTCCTCTCTTACAGGAAAATGGATGTGGGACTCAGAGATTATAGCTACAACTGGTCTCCTCCCTGGAACAGAGCAGAGGAGAGGTCTTGTCAGAGCAAGGAAAGTTAGTCTGCAGAGGAAAGATACTGGGGTTCTTGCCATCCCTGTAGCCCGTTCCAGCCCTCTAGGGGCTCTGGCCACCAACCTGCTGAAGCTTCAGGAGTCACCTACAAATACTTATAACAATCTTCCGCACTCCACTGTTTGGTGTAAGCCAGCTCTAGTGGATTTATATTACTTGTGACCAAAGAAGGCTAACACGTGTACAGACCACAGCACAACAAAAGCACACAAAAATAAACATATATTCACCCCCATACACACACACTCACACACACATCCGGTGTTTGAACCAGCTCTTTGTAACTCCATGTGGTCCCAATGGAGGATTCTTTGGAATCTGTATTTTCTGGAATCTGTTTGGAGAAACCTCAGCTTTCAATTCAATTGGGAACAGCAGCGGTTCCCTAATGTGGCTCCATGACTTCATCAGAATTACCTGGAACTGACTTACAGCTACATACACAGATTACCAACCACCAGGCCCAGAGAAGCAAAAGCTATCCAGTTTGAAGAGAATCTTGAAATCTGTGCTTTAGAAACTTTCTCCATGAGATTTTCCTGTATAGTTGAGTCTACTGCAATAAGACTGGCTAAACTAATGTAATTAATGAAATTCCTCTTCAGCCTCCTTTTTTCTTTAGATGGAGGTGATGTTCTTATCGAGTCTGGAAGATGGAGAAGAGCCTAGTCTGTGGGCATACAAAACAGAACCCAGCGAAGAGTTTGGGTTTGTTGGAGCACATGTAAACAAACAATCAGGCCGAAGGGGACCTTTCCCGGTTGGCTGCTTGCGTTGATCAAATGAACCAGATCATTTGCTTTGTCTTCCTAGCTCTAGATACAACCTCCCCTCCCAACCCCCCTAAAATACTGTGTGAAGCAGCAAGTGTACCTTTTATTTTAGAAACAAAAATATCATATCTGACCCAACAATAGCCGGATCCCTGTGAATGAAGGGTTTGCATATTTTCCTGTTTTAACGGTTCTAGTATAAACAGCCCAAGCCCAGGCCTGATTGTCAGTAGGTCCTGAGCAGCCCAACCAGAGTGCTGGAAATGACTCCTTCAGTTCTGAGAACCTGGATCCGGCTTAGTGCCAGGATTCAGGCTTGTGTTTAACAGCAGCAATGGGTCAGGAGTTGAGGGAGAGGGCAATTGCAGTGTTCCCCAAGACCAAAGCTAATGCCAGAAGCAACAGCAGTAGCAGCTGCAGAGGCAGTAGGAGCAGTGGCTACCAGGTATTGAAGATTTCTTTGTGCTGGCACCAAGCTAAGTGATGTAATTATTTATTTGAATACGTAAAAAAGCTCAATGTGGTAGCATTATTATTCCGATTTTTAGAATGAAGTTCAGAGAGGTTTAGCAGCTTTTCTGAGGTCACACTTCTTCTAAGGAGAAGATCCAGGCATGTTTGACTCCTATTATAAGATACAGGACACAAAAACCCGAGTCCCAGACACCATTTTGTGTGCCAGCTTGGGACACAGGGCTTTGTTCCTAGAAGCAGGCCAGACACTTTCCTGCTCCCTTTCTTTCAAGACATTTCTCTCAGCACTTGGCTCCACTGGTCTCAACAAAGGGAGATGGCTGTCAGCAGGCTCTGGAAGGCCTTCTCCCGGCTCAAAGCAATTCCAAATTTCTGGGTGGGTCCTTTGTGCCCTGAGAGTGGGACCATGACTCTCCTTTGGGGGCTAGCAAAGGATTCAAGATTTATTGGTAAACTACTGATTGTAAATTTGGTGACTTAGACTTTCCTGGACCTGAAACAGAATTATGCTGTTAAAAAAATTATGGGGCCCTGGCCAGTTGGCTCAGTGGTAGAGTGTCGGCCTGGCGTGCAGGAGTCCTGGGTTCGATTCCCGGCCAGGGCACACAGGAGAAGCGCCCATCTGCTTCTCCACCCCTTCCCCTCCCCTTCCTCTCTGTCTCTCTCTTCCCCTCCCGCAGCCAAGGCTCCATTGGTGCAAAGTTGGCCCAGTGCTGAGGATGGCTCCATGGCCTCTGCCTCAGGCGCTAGAATGGCTCTGGTTGCAGCAGAGCAACGCCCCAGATGGGCAGAACATCACCCCCTGGTGGGCATGCCGGGTGGATCCCGGTTGGTGCATGCGGGAGTCTGACTGTCTCCCCGTTTCCAACTTCAGAAAAATACAAAAAAAAATTATGGTTCACCCCAATGATGATTAAGCATTCACTGAAAATCATGTTTCAAAGAATAAAATATGGAGAACCTATCATGGTGTAAGGTTAAAAAAAGTAGGATACAAAATTGCAAATTCTATATAAAATATTTTAATTATGGAAATTAGACTTGCTCTTGTTAAATATGTAAGTAAAAGACCAGAGGAAAGTCCTCAAAATGTAAACTGTTGTTACTTCTTGGGGAAAGTGTTAGATTACCTGTAATTTTTGTTTTCTTTGTGCATCTTAATGTTTTTTTTCCCAATTTTCTTCAATTGGAATTGTCTTTGTAAATGGGGGAAGTGAGCATGTGAAAAATAGCCCTGGAGATGCACAAATATGATTATTGGTTAATTTTTACCTCATCGTGGATTTTAGCAGGCCAAAGTGTCTGCTGGCTTTACTGTTAAGGTCTATTTCAAGAGTGAGAATGAAGGAGTCTTGAACCAGTACTGTCACCACTAGGCAGACCTTGAGCAAGGCCCTGTGCAGTGCAGGTTGGGAAGCGGTCCCTTTCGGGTCCTTGAGGAGCTTTGAAATTCGTTGCAACAAATAGAAATAGCCAAGCTCCAAGGAGACTATTAAGTAGGGTTGGAGGGGGGAAGGCAGGGTTTTCTGGGATTAAGCTATGGCCATTGGGGTGCCAATCAAGGCTATGGTACAGAGAGTCAAGGAGCCTGAACAGCCCGGGGCTCTCCCCGGGGTTCCTAGAGTCTGCCGGTGGCCTGCGGGTTGCGGCTTGCCATGCCCCGCCCCGCTTCTCCACTAGCGAGGGTTAGCCGGGAACCCTGCGGAAGCCACAGAGCAGCTGGGTAGCCGGCGCAGAGGTCTGACTCTCTGCGCAGCCCCCTGGTCTGCGCGCCCAGACTCTCCAGTGCTAGCAGTGGGTGGAGAGGTGGGGCGGGGGAACAGTTGCCAGAGACTGAGAAATACCGGGGGTCTCGGTAATGGTTGAAGGTGCCGAGGCTACTCCTAGGATCTAGCCAGAGTGAGGTCACCCAATCTGTGTTGTGGTGTTGCCTTGCCCTGCGCAAACCCCTCTCGTGAGTGCAACCTTGGGCCGCTGAGGGAGACGGTGATGATATCGTTTGGTGCCAGCAGAGGGCAGCCTTGAAACTGCGCCGCCGCCGCCGCCGCAAGGCGACCTCGCTCAGCGGCGGGCTCCCTTCCAGCGCCCGGGGTTCTGCCGAGGGGCGGCCTTGGAGCACGGAGACGAGTGACCTCAATCTGCAGGAGCCGGCTCCGAGGTCCAAGGGCACCTGGTATGATGTGGCCAAACTACAGCCCTTAGGCAATCTCAGTCTTGAAGAGTGAGGGCTTAGGGCCGGGGATAACCAAATGGTCTAGGAGAGGAAGCAAGAAACAAAACCCAGCACACACTGGAATGTATATGTATCAATATTTAAACAACAGATTCCGAGCGCGATGCTGGTGAGAGCCAGGTCGAGGGCAGGTAGGGGCTAGGAGCCTGACGGATCTGAGCAGCGGGCAGGTGACCTGGTGCAAGCAGGGACCTGGCCCTCCGTGTGGGGGCAGAGGGGCCATGGTTTAGGGATCCAGACACAACGAACAGGACTCCAACGCCCACCCTAGGCACTGCCTGGCTGTTCAATTTGGGGCAACTCACTGTACTGTTGTCGCTGCCAACTAATCACTTCTGGAAAATGGGCAGGTGGCCCCAGTCTCTTAGAGATTCCAGACAGTGGAAGTTCAGTGAATTCAAGTTTTGTCACCCCTCCGGCTCTGACATACACCAGTCCCCTGGGTTTGTTGCTAGGATGAAAGGAGCCTATCACCTGCGTTTGGCTGACGTAGCCGTCTTGGAGATGCAGGCCACGCCAGGCTTTGGGACCGACTAGTGCGTGGCGGGTCACGGACCTGAAATATTCCGGTGACTTTTGTGGCATTTGGGCGAGCCCCGAGCTCCCTCACCCTGGGCAACCGGGTCACCGAGCTCCAGAAGAGTGAAGTTATCAGCGAACGAAATGAAACCTGGCTCCAGGCGTGTTGGGTCTCCGGGGAAGCCTAGCGAAAGGCCGAGGCCCACCGGACCGACGTGGAGCCACTTCGGCGGCTTAACTGGCCAACCGCGGAGCACATCGGCGAGCACATCCACGTTCAACAGCTGGCGGGGTCTTTGGCAGGTCTCCGTCTCTCAAGAACTGTATGCAAATAGACACCCGTTAACTTCCCTTCATTTGTTTCCACCTTCTAAAACCCCAAGGAGAGCATTTCCCAGGGTAGTGTGAAAATCGTAATTGAAAACTGTGAACGTGAGGCGTACTTGCTACTCACAGGCCTCCAGCTCCACCAGAACCCGCGCAGCGTGGGAACAGGGCAGATGCAAGAGCAGTGTCCAAACCGTGCGCGTGCATATCACACGTGTATAAGTGTGTCTCCCTAGATGTATGACAAGCACACACACATGTATGCATGTACATGACACGGATACGGGACACCCTTGCGCAGGTGTGTGCATGCACACTACGCACGCGAACTTGACTGTTTTTGCCTGAGGGTGGAGTGTGCACATTGCTCAGCCGCCTCGTTCCTCTCGACCTGGGTCAGTGCCACCCGGGAAGCAGGGTCTCACGTGCCTCTCCAGAGTGCGGGAAGCCCGGATCCGGCCAGCGCCTGGGCACCGCCAGGCTCCGTTATCTCTCATCTGCTGGCCCGCGGCTGCTCCGGTCTCAGCGGGGACCAAGATCCCCAAGTCAGCTGGCGGGGGACAAGGGCGAGAAGAGAGGCGGAGGGCGCTCGGGCACGCGAGGCGCAGTGCCTCGCTTCCTAGGTTTGTGGTTACTTGCCTCCCCAGGTCGCGTCCCCAAAGAAGATAAAAGGGGCTCTGATCGACTCAGGGAAGGCCGCCTGAGTCCCCTACTCTCAGAAACCACCATGAAGGCAGGCGAACCGAGGGTTCGTGCTCGATTTGGGAGAATACGCGGCAGCTGCGGGGGCCAGGGACGCCAGGGCACCACATGGTGTGCGTGGGAGGCGCGCACGGTGTCCGCTGGAAGGCCGTGTATCTTCGCACTCGCAGGTGGCCGGTCTCCTCTCTCTTCCTTAGGAAGGCTTCTGAGCGGCGGAGCACTCTCATCATCTCGGCGCGTCCGCGGAGAAAAGGGCTCCATGGGAACTTCAAGGATACCCCCCGGCAAAGGCAGTGCCGCTTTTCTAGATGACCTAAAGCCAAAGGATCCACTCATAGACTATCTCCGCTCATCTCGGCAGACCGATCCCGCTGATAGGAGAGTACTACGCAAAAAATTTGAGGCCAAGCGCTGGAGGAGTCTCCGCGAGAAGACACAAAGGCGAATTCGGATCTTCTTGGCCACCCGAGTCCAGCGGCGGAGAACGCCAGTCGCAGTAAAAGTTGCGCACGACTCCACTTTTGAGGACCGAGTCAGGTGTGATCCAACCGGGAGGCACAGCCCCTTACGCGCCCCGGGAGCCCTTAGGTAGGAAAACATAATGCTGGTGGGAATTGGGTCCAAGGAATTTAGTGACAGACATTCAGGTCAATCGAAACTCGTGGGTCGATGACTCAGTTCAGCCTGGGGGTGGGGGAGCAGCCCGTGGCTTTGTAGCCCCCGTTCCAGGAAGGCTGGCTTGTTGGGAACGGAGGTGGGACGGTCCCGCTACCCCCTCCCTCGGGAATCCCAGGGCTCTGACCCGGCCTTTATCTCCGCGCGGTCAGCAGTCGTGGGGGCTTCAGGAAAGAAGACAAAGGCCCGGTGACACTGCGGGCGGGGCTTCGGTTTCCGGACTCTCTGCTCACACAGCCTTTATCGGTTGTTGGAGGGAGATTTTTAAAAATGTGTAGAATTTCCTCCCCCCCAACACACACACTCACGCACACACACACACACGCAAAAAACACACCTCCTTCCCTCTTCATCCCTGGAGATAAAGGTTTCCTGGGACCTCGCCCTTTCCTTTTCTTTGCCTGCCTAGAGAAGTCATTTTCCTTTGTATAGAGAGGAAAACCCGGGGAAACGGTTTGATTTATTCGGGTTTATAGTACTATTACTAAGGACAAAAAGGTCAGGGTGAGCTCCTAACTCAGTCCGAGTTGGCTTCCTGGCGTGGCGGGGACTCAGGCGGCTTCTGCCCTGTGCGCTCAGCACCTATGGGGACGACCGTGGCTTTCTGCGCTTCCTCTGCCTGCCCCGCTGTGGGGAGCACCCTGTGCTCAGCAGGATCATTTATTCTCCCCGAATTGTGTTTAGAGCTTCCAGGAGGCTCCGCGTCCGCGGTTGAGGATTTGCACTGTTCGCGCGGCCAAAAGCCCTGCGTGCGGCGGTTCTGGCGGCTCAGGCCGGGCCTTCTGCGTCGCTGGCCCCACTCCGCCCGGCACCCACCCTCGGGCGGCGCCTCTGCCCCCTGCGCCTCGGCCCAACCCGCTTCCTGCGTTTGCCCCTCACGCTTCCCGTTTCTCCACAAAGACTGAGGGGAGCCTCTCCCTCAAGCTGACCTGGGACACCTACCCGGTGGCTACTTACAGCTTTTCTGAAAAGGTGGGGGCGGGAGAGTTCGAACAGCCCGCGTTTCATAGGGAGGCTTCCGATGGCAGGAGGCGGCAGCCCCAGGAGCCTGGAGTGGCAGCCGTGCCTGGCCCCAAGCGCCTGGGTCACTGTCACTTCGCAGGTCAGCCGGGCCTTTCTCAAAGAAAACCATATATATCGGTGAAGACTGCCTCAGGAGAAGGCGAGAGGGAGGTTGAAGGAGCCCCCTCTGGGGTATTCACCACAATGGCAACAGGATACACCTTACTCCCAGGTCAAGGGATTGGGGCAGGGTGGACTCAATTGTCTGGGTCCCAAACTTGGAAGGTCATTGATGCTCTGGGCTCCTGGGCCACAAAGGAGTGACCGTGGCAGCTGGGTTTACATGTCAGACCTTGCAGGATTACTATCAAAGGGCCTTCCCTCCATCCCTTTTTCCTTCCTTCCCTCCCTTCTTCTGCTTTCTCCCACTCTCCCTCCTTCTACTTGCTCCCTCCCTCCCTTTCCCTTACCCTCCCCCCCATAGGGGAAGGAAAACCACCTACTATAAGCCAGGCACTTTGATATTAGAACATGTAATTATTGTAATAACCCTGCATGGCATTATAATTTATTCCATTTTATAGATGAGAAAACTAAAATTCAGCAGGGGTGCTTTGCCCAAGGTCACAGTTTTTAAAGGAGGTTGCTGAGCTCTATCTACACTAGTTCTTTTGAGATGAACAGTCCCTTATCCATGCCCCATCCTGCACAGGCCACATCCCTGTAGTAGCCTAGTCCCAGAACAAGCCTGTCAGAGCTTATTAAGCAGCTGGAGGCTGTGTAACAAACAGCCATCACAGAAGTTCATGGGACAGTTTGGCCTAGCCCTGTGTGCTTCCTTCTCCTCTGGCTGGCTCCCCCCACCACTCACTGAACACCTTCAACATTGGACAACAGGGCCTGTGCCACTCAGAGGGCCCAAGTGGGCAGATGCGCTCAGCGCTTTCAGGTTTTTCCTTACAATTTCTGAGGCTGTTTGCCCCACAGATAGCTAAGTGACCTCTGGCTGTCTCCTTGCCTTCTCAGTTTCCTTAATGTAGAGATTGGGGTTCCTTGGACCCAGAAAGCAGAATGTTGATAAGAATCCTTAGTTTCTGTTATCCCTAAGGCAGAACTGGGGACATGAGGTTGTTCCCAACTGCTTCATGCTTCTGGTCCCTATCACACAGGGAAGGTGTGGAATCCTGGTCCCATTCCTTCCTATAGGTTCCTCAGGCTACTCCAAGAACCAGAGGCTGCCCTGTGGAGGCAGCAGGAATGAGAGGTATGGTCATCACTAGATTACCTCCAGAGTTTGGGGCACTACAGGGCTCCTGAGCCTGGCCCAGTGGTGCTGGTGCTCCAGGCCTCCATTAAGGTAAGAGCTCACTCATAGGTAGATTTTTTGGGGTCTGACCTACTTTCTTGAGTCTGGCCCATTCTCTCCTGCTCCCCTGGCTTCAAGAAGCCCTCCCTGGTCCTCCTCTGATTTCCTCCTACCACTAGAGGTCTCCTTGCATCCCAGAGCTCCAGCCTCTACTAGTGGGAGGCTCAGGCAAGGATGGGGGCCCCTGATCTCAGGTGAAAGATGCTAAGCTTCAATCATACACAAACTGGACATACAGGGCAGTGAGCTCTACTTATATAAGGAGAAAGAAGGCCCAAGACACCCTCTGGAGTAGAGTGTGGCCATCCCTTAAGTCCACATCCCCACAATCCCTTGGTACATGTACGGCACTGGCAAAGATTTTCCAGGGTCTCCCTAAGAACAGGAACCCCCCCTCCCAATACAACCCAAATATTTTGGCTGGGCAGTCTTAGAGGTCAGGGGTGACAAAGAATTGGTGTGTAAATGTGAGGGGGGGCTCATCTTGTCAGTGGTGTGAGGATATTTATATGCATACAAGCACAAACATACTCCTCACTCAATACCCACGTATAGCAACTCATTATCCAGGGCCTGCAGAAGTCAGCAGGGCAGTTGTATCACCCTCTATTCATGTTACATTTACAGTATAGCTTGGCAAACATATATATGTATACTCACATGGTCTGGCCATCTAGACCAGACTCTATAAGCTAAGGCATAATTGCTACATATCAACGAACTCTCTTAAAAACTTTTGCCCTCACTTAGGGAATTCCTTAAGTCATCTTTTCTAATAGAAATTCTAAAGTGCAAAGAAGTAGAGGAGAGAGAGGAAATGAGAGACGAAGAGAGTCAGCCATTGCCCTGAACTTTTAGCACTGGAGAAAAATGAGGAAACTATAGGGTTTTGAGAAACCCCTAGGGCTGGAATTAGAGACAGATGTCTTCCTGTGGGCCTCCATGGGACGTGGGGTATGATTTGACTCCCTTCTCTCACCTCCACAGTCCCTGCATAGACAAGGAATCCCACACAGATTCCTTTCAACCTTTGTACTTGGTGAGGCTGCCGCTCTCCCCAGCCTAGGGTGCCTCTCGCCTTTATTGGGGGCAGAGAGAGGCTCTGTCCTCCAGTGCTGGCCTAGGCTAATGTGCCTAACTCACTGAAGGTTCTGCCTTTCATGCTTTATCTGCTTGGGGTGCCAGTTGGGAGGTGCTGGGAGCCAGCTCAGCCTCAACCAGTTTAAGCAAAGGCTCTGTTTGTATCCTCTGTTATCATTCAGCAAGCCAGGATTATATACCCAGAACGTAACAGCACACATTGACCATGACTTATGAATGTAACACACACTGTGGTTTCAGTAAGCATGTTCTGAGTACTAGCCATACAGTTATTACAATGCCTCAAATATATGCCCTCTCTCAAGGTGAATGACAGACATGTACACCGCCCACCCTGTCACCAGGAAAATGACTTACACTGTATGCATATATTTGCAGCAGGAATAGACTATCCAGCTGCCCATGGGATGCATGTTCACAACACAGAAAGCACAAACAGATAAGCTCGAAGCAGTCCACTTTCTTTTCTGCGACTCCACTTAGTCATCCAAACAAAGGCACAGCAGGTCACCAGAAGCACCTAGACACTAGGCCTGACTAGCCTCTTGGGCTTCCCACCCCAGCTGAACAACTCTCTCCAGCCTGTTCTTTCTAGCTTCTCTGGCCAAGGCAGGCTCCAGTCCCATCTTGGGGTGATGCTCCTCATAACCTCCATGGCTTTATCCTCTACCTTCAAGCCTCCCCAGGGATGCCCAAGGGAGGTGGAGGCCAGCTTGAGCCAGAGCCACTTCCCCTTGGGCCCAACTACTCATAACAAGGATCCCACCCTGACATTTCCATGGTGTGACTACCAGGCGGAAGCTGGAGTTACAGGGCCAGTTTCCTACAGCGGCATTTGCCTGAACCTGTGGACACTGTTAGATTCAGAGTGGGGGCAGTGAGGGACACTTGGCTAGGTGTGGGGTCCAGCCCAAGTTGCACCTGAGTCCCAGTGAGAGCAGGCTGATACCTGTCATCGGAGGGGAGAACTGAAGGCGGACCACCCCTAATCCTGCCTCTGGGACCCAGACTGCAGCGGGTCAAACACAATGTTCCTGAGCAGAAGCACCGTTTTTAATTCGTTATTTGGAGTCTCAGTAAAGGAAAAGAAAGGAAAAAAAGATTAGACTTGCAAAGTCACGCAGTATATTCACCCCTTTCTGATACTCCCAAATCTCCTACACATGTCAAGGTAAATGAATTATGATTATTAAAAATAATAAGCCACTTGTTACATTTGTACAGAGATTTTCAGCTTACAGAGCATTTTCGCAAACAGGATTTTTATCTATCTGAAATAAACTTTTCTAGCTGTTATATTGGATTAGAAAAAATTTAAAGTTATGAGGACAATATCGGGAAAAAACAGCCCACACACTTAGTCGGGATGTGTAAGAGATAAAATACAAATCTGTATGGGTGCAAAACCCCGCAACAAATCCTACCTACAGTCGCGCCTTGCGAACGAATCACGGCAGATAAAGTCTCTGATGAGGTTAAACAGCAGCAACAGAACAGCGATGACGCGGAAAACAAACAATCCCCGAGAAAACAAAGCAGCAGCGGCGACCACAAATGCCCCCTCCCCGGCTGCCCTCCACCCAACTTTATCTGAAAAATGACAAAATTTTGCCGAAAATCTCCCTTTTTAACTTGCTGCTAAACAAACTTAGTCATGACAGAAATAATATAAGTCCGTGTTAAAAGAAAGAACAAGAAATTTATTCTGGTATTGACAAAACAACAACGACAAAACAACAAAAGTGCTCTAGTTCTCTCTAGAAAATTTGGTCCTCCAAACGACACACTACAGAACAACCGGGTTTAGGGATTTCAGGCAGGCCGATTCCGAGCCCCAAGCCCGTTTGGTCCGGGCTGCTGCCCAAGGTGCGAGAAGCAAGACGTTTGAAAAACAAAAATCAGGGAGAGGACGAGCTGTCCTTGCACAAGCGTCCACCAGGCAGGCTGCGATCTCCGGGCACTCGGGGCTTGACTTGGAAGATCGGGGGAAATTTGTTTTTGATTGTTTTTTAACAGGTAGAGGGGGAAACCTCCCAATTTGTAGAGGAAACCATCTTTTACTGAGCATAATCTCCTACCTCTCTGAACACAGCTTTTGGAAGGCCCGGTAGGAATTCTACTTCAAATCTCCTGGAAAAGAAGATTTTCATGTTTTGCTTTAGCGAACTCCAAGGCCACAATACTTCGCCGGTTTTCCCGGCGAGATATTTCCTTAACAAATATTTAAAAATATATCTAAAATAGCCCTTCTCATCTTTTTAGCAAAACCTAGCCAGCCGTTCGGGCCTGCAAGGGCCCGAGGCGCTGGGATGGAGAGCGAAGGAAACGCAGCTTTTCTCCGAGCCGGGATGTACTGTAAAACCGGGCACAGGCCGCCCAGGGTGGCAGCCCAGCTCCCTGCCTGGGCCCAAACCCCGTTCCTCCCCGTGTGCCCTGGCGAGCGACTCTGAACAGCTTCCAAAGGGTACGTAGCAAACATACGTTCGTCCCTTTTTCCGGCGGCGCGCGGCTCGTTGTCTGCCCAGACCCACGCACGCTTCTGGGCAAGGACCGCGGCAGCCGGGCGGGCAAAGCCGAGCGCGGGCGCACCGACCTGTGAGAGACTGCCGAGCGGTCTGCGCCGCTGCCGCCCGGCTGCGCCTCGGCCCAGGCACTTCCTCTCCGCCGTGACTTTCGGCGTGGGGTGTCCAGCGGGTACGCCGGGGCGCCGGGAGGAGACGAGGCCTGCAGAAAGCACGCAGAGAGGCGGCCTGCAGGCGGGAGGAGAGAAAGGGCATAGAGGGCAAGGAGGCGAGCACAGGAGAAGCAGAGGAGACAAAGAGGAGCGAGAGGAGCCAGGAGGCGCAGAGGGGCCGCAGGGGGTGGCTCAGGAGGCGGCCCCAGCGAGCGCGGGGTCCGGCTGGCGGCGGTGGCTGCGGCCAAGGCCGGCGTCGCGCGTCCCTGCATCCACGCGTCCGGCGTGCGTCGCTGGACTCTCAGAGATCGAGGCGCGAGTGCAACGCGCCGGTCTTGCTGTCGTGGTCCCAGTAAGAGCAATGCATCATGGCGAGCTCGGGCTGCCGGGCGCAGGCGAACTGCAGGCCGGGTGCGTTGGTGGGCGCGGGCGCCGGGGGCGCGGCGGTAGCCGGGCTGGCAGGGCTGAGCTGGCCCGGGGGAGGTGCGGCGGCCCCGTGATGCGGCGGGGCTGGCGGGGGTGCGGCGGCCGCGTGTAGATGGTGTGCGTGCGGGTGTGAGTGGGGATGCGGTGGCGGCGGCGGGGGCGCGGCCGGCGGGCCCCCCAGGCCGTTGTACGAGTTCACTACGCCGGGAGGCAGCGCCATGCTCTGCACGCGTGAGTACGGCCCGTACGAGGCGGCCGGGCCCGCCAGCCCCTTGACCACCGCGGCCGCGCCCGGACTGCCCGGGCCGGCGGCCGCCGCCGCCGCCGCCGCCGCCGCTGCCGCCGCCGCCATCTGGCACGAGGCGTAGGGCATGGGTGAGGGCGGCTGCGGCAGCGGCCACGAGTTGTTGAGGAAGCCAGACTGCAGGTATTTGGGGGGCGCCAGGTAGCCGTAGCCGTCGGCCCCCGCGCCCGCCACGCCGCAGCCACCCGCAGGGCCTCCGGCACCAAAGAGCCCCTTGCCGGGCTGAAAGTGCGCGGCCGGCGGCCGGAAGGGCCGCTTCATACGGCGCCGGCGCCGGTAGTTGCCTTTCTCGAACATGTCCTCGCAGGCCGGGTCCAGCGTCCAGTAGTTGCCCTTCCGCTCGCCGCCTCCCTCGCGCGGCACCTTGATGAAGCACTCGTTGAGGCTGAGGTTGTGGCGGATGCTATTCTGCCAGCCCTTCTTGTTCTTCTCATAGAACGGAAACTTGGCGATAATGTACTGGTAGATGCCGGAGAGCGTGAGCCTCTTCTCGGCGCTCTCGCGGATCGCCATGGCGATGAGCGCCACGTACGAGTACGGGGGCTTCTGCGCCGGGTCGGGCTTCTCCGGGGCTGTCCCGCCGCCGCCGCCGCCCTTGCTTGGGCTCTGCGGCGGCGGCGGCGCCTCGGGCTCTTTGGCTGCGCGGCCGGTCTCCGGGGCCAGCAGGGCCCCCGCGGCGTCCTCAGGCTCGGGGTAGCTGGCCATCATGACAAAGCCGGCGCGCCGCGGGCAGGCAGCCCTTGCTCTTTCCTGCTGGCGCGGCGAAGAGTCCCGGCGCACAAATCCGCTCACGGCCGAATCTCAAACTTTTGGAGTTGACCGATGCGGCGGCGCTCGCTCGCTGGCGGCCTCTTGCTTCTCTCCACTCTTCTTTCCCTTCCCTTGGGGAACAGCCGGCGGGAGTCGAGCTCAGCCTCTGGCCATGGGGAGTTCGCCCAACAGAGAGGGGCTCCGGTCCCGCCGCCCCTCCCCGCCAGTCCAGTCCCCGCCTCGGTGGGTTTTCTTCACTGCACTCTTCCCCTCCCCCACCCACCCCCCGGTTTCCCCAAGGCACGACCCGCGTCTCTGGCGGAGCTGCCTCCCCGAGTCCCTAGTGCGCCAGGAGCCTCGCTCTGTTCTGATTCGTATGGGCTCAGCCGAGTTCCGCTTGCGTCAGGCGTCTTCGCCCCTATAGCTGGGCGGCCAGTTGCGCACGGGCGAGTTCATCTCCAAGTCACTTTTTTGTCAACGCCCCGCACAGCCCGGACTGGCCTGCCCCCCTCCCAGCGAGCTAGGGGACAGCCGGGCTCACGCTCTCACAAGTCCTGGAAATCTGCCGGTGCTCGCTCTGCGGGGTCCGGCCGCACTACACCCCGTGTCCGAGGAGCTCGGGCCCTAGCAAGGAGAGGCGCGCTGAGCCTCTTCGCAGCTTTCAGGTGAAAGAAAATTACTCCTTTGCTCTATTCTTTGCTGCTGTCTTGGGACTAAACTTCTAGCTCAGGGCTGGGGGAGGGGCGGGACGGCTAGGGGCCGGACAGGGGTGGGGGTGGAGAGAGCTGCGCGGTGGCTTTGGGAAAATCAGCCCAGAAACGCGAGTCACTGAAGGAAGAAACCTCGGCTTGGCCTGTTCCCCGCTCTCTCAGTGTGATTGGGCCGGGCTGGGGCTAGGGAGAGGATCGCTGGGAAGAGGCGCCCAGGGGCTCCGCCTGAAGCCCCTCCGCCCTTCCTTGAGCCGCCCTGGACGTAGGCACCAGACCCCCCTTCAGAATGCGTGTGGTAATCCTACTGGTTGGATGTATGTTTTAATACCAAGTAAACCACATTCTGCTCCTGCTCCGCGACACAGGCGCGAAGGTTGCTGCTGTGGGGCTTTGGGGGACTGTATAAGGGCTTGGTATCACATCTAGTAGTCAGGAGGAGGGGCTGTTCTTGAAACACGTGAGATCCCAGCTATACACGCGCACGTGTGCTTGTGCGAAAACACAGGTATGCACATGTGCAAGGTGTGAAATTTATGAGATAAAATTAAACATTTATACTTATAGATATGTAATGATATTTGTATCATGTATCAGAGTAAACGAGGCTCAAAGATACTGCCTTTTTCTCTCTCTCCCCCTCTCTCCTTCTTCATTCTTTCTTTACTTTTCCCATTTCCGTGCTTTCTTTTCTTTTTAAAATTTTCCAGCCTTCACTGCTACCAGTGCACCTATACCCTCACAGAGTAGGAAGAAAAATAAGCTGTGAGAGAGGCACTTGTTCAAATCTCTCTCCTGACAAGACATTTGTTCTGATCTTTCCTCCAGGGTTGAGGGGTGAGTTCTCACCTACCTTCAGCAGGAGTCTGAGCAGGGACCCAAATACATCTGCATGTATAGATTTCAGGGGAAGTCTGTGCTGGCAAAAAAAAAAAAAGGAAAGAAAGACAAAGTCAGGTGTGCCTTTTAATAGTTAACAGCCTTAACAAAAATTCTGTAATCATAAGTGTGAAAGAGATGGCCCATGTTTTCAGTCCTCATGCCCCAAACTCCATGGGGCTGAGAAGCCAGGGATTCCCTGCAGGTGTGTGTTAATGATTGGCATGTCGGGAGTGGTTGGCCCAAAGCCTGTCACCACCTCCTCCCAGGCTGCTGGGTATCTGAGGAAGTCACAGCCCACTTGCATATACTGCTGCTTCCTACTTGGGCCTCTCATCTGCATTCTGAGGTTAAGGGAAAGGAGGACAGGGTGATGAGGCTCTTTGAATTCAACATCCTGAAGATGAATGACTCCAGAGTGGTCAGCATAAAAGCCTGTTCTGACCACCACAGTAAGAGGATACAAGGCTCTTCTAAACTCATCTCAGTAAATACTTTCTTCCACCCACCACTGAAAATATTTCATTATAGTATAGCTTGCTTTTCTCCCACTGCTATAATATACACCAAGACAAAGTAGCGCTTCACATCCTCTGTGCTTGCTTCCTGAGCATAAGTGTTTTTCTTTATCCTTACTCAGTGGGTACCCAGGCTATGGATGGAAGTCTGGTTTGGGTTGTGCAGATTGACTGCAGTGCCCGTTGGCCCCCCGGGCTTGGGCAGGGGAAAAACAGCTGGGGCTGGCCCCACCCTGGGGTGCTGCTATTTCCTCTCCTTTTTTTCTCTCTGACCACCCAGGCTGGCGCTCTGTCCTTCTCTCCCCTTTGCAGGCATTTCCGCTTTGGGCCAGCAGCAGCCAGGTGTAACAGCATTGTTGTGTGTGTCATCACTTCCCGAATTCCAAACTGGGCTCCCTTTTCAGCCTCTTAAGCACTGAGTGTGTAGGGGTGGAGGCAAAGGAAGGAGTGCCTCGAAAGGATTTTCTGAGTGAAAAAAAGAGGAGTCCTGCTCTCCTCAGGTATTGGTCTCTCCAGGAAGTTGTGGAGCGTGTTTTCATTTACATCTCAACTCTCTGGGGCGAGCCAGGGAGGGCTGCACTTCTGCACTTCCCGGAGAGGCAGGATTTCGTCCGGCGGGGCAGATCCTGCCGAGGCCGGTGTGCAGCTCGGGTCTCCGCAGCGCCTCGGCCACGCAGGGCCCCGACTCGGTGCCCTCGGGTGGTGCCCACCCCCACGGGCCGGGCGGAGCTTCTAGCCGCTACGGTCGGGTTTTCCGGGGCCGCAGCTGCAGCTCAGGAGCCGCCGGCGCCTCACTCGGTCTTTTCGCGGGAGCGCCGCCTGCGGACGCCGGGCCAGAGACCCGCCGATGGAGCCGGGCTTTCTCTCCGGCACCTCCGAGGCCCCGCGCCTCCGACTCCTCGACAGTGGGCGCGAGCAAGGCACTCGGCTCGGACGGAGGGGACGCTTCTCTCTTTGCGGCGGGGAATCCTGCAACAGCCGCGAGAGCGGCGCGCGGACCCGAGGCTGGAAGTGCTGACCCGGCGCGGCTCCACTGCTCCCGCGCCGCCGCCGCTGCCGGCACCACGTCCCGCGGCCCCCTTTCCCGGCGGCGCTGCGAACCATCCTGGGAGGTGAGGCACCGATCCCACTGCAGGCCTCTCCTGTGGGTACGGTCTCTGCGGCGCGCACGCGGGAAAAGGGAAGCTGGAAGTGTTTCTTAGTGCATCCTCACATAACTCCACACCTCAGCTGTCAGCACCACCCCATCTCCAGGGACTCTAGGTCCCTCTGCTCAGGCCACATTCCTCCATCCACATCTCTGTCAATCCAGGGTGCCCTCCCCTCTTCCCCCCCACTTCTCTCATACCTGTTACATGTACTAGTTCAGATCCTGCACGTCTTCGTGTAAAATATGTCAGTCTGATTCCCGGACTCTAAGCCTCTTCACACACTTGCCACCAGCTATCTCATGACATAGAGTGACCTCTTGCCTCCATGTCTGCAAGTCTGAGTCCCAGAACCTGTTGATTCTATGATGTCCTTGGTCTGTGGTTAGGGTGACTGGGTGGCCACCTGGATGTTCTCATAGTGGGGTTACTGCCCAGAGTTCTTTTGAGAAGCTTGGGTACAGATAGAGCATACCCCTGATGTACTTGAACACACACACAGGCCACTCACACAGGCTTCGTGTCTGTTTTGTAGCTGAGCTCACTGCTGCACTGACAGCCTGAGATGGTTGCACAGTTCCATGCACACACACAGCCCCTGGCCAGCCCAAATTATCCTGCCTGTATGGGATTAACGGAGTAATTTACCCAAATATGTGCTTGGGAGAGAGAGAGAAAGAGAGAGGCAGTCAGGCAATGCCACTGCCCATTCTGGGGAAGAACTCACAGATGACAGCTGTTTCCAGTTGTTAAGTATCTTTTTGAATCCCACACCTTTGACCCTGTGGTGGCTGGGCTGGGAGGCGGCAGGCCAGAGCTCTGGGCTCCTTTTTACCTCACTGATGTTGGGACTCAAGTCCACCAGCACCTCTTTGTCCTAAGGAGTGTGTTCCCTACCCTGTGCAAAGCATACCGCAGGGCAGTTATGGGCCTTTCTCCTGGTTGAGCCTAACTCAGAGAGAAAAGACAAAGTGGGCTGGTTTCTGGGCCATGTGAGGACCTCCCTTCTCTGAAGACCTCTGGGATACTCCCATAGAAAGGGTTCTAGGGTGGCAGGAGCTACTGGCCAGCTTCCTTTGACTCCCATGGCTCACTATTTTGTTCGTTTCTCAATAGTGAATATCCTGCCACTAGGCCCCAACGCATGCTTGAGAATACGATATGTTGTTTAAAGTGGCTTGTTGCCTTCCTCACACCCAGACTGTAAGCCTTGATGAGCAGAGACTCTGTCCTTCCCACCAGTATGGTCTTCCCACCTGTATGGGCCCAGTGCATTCTACTGGAATTGGAAAATGGCTCTGCTCCACAGAGAGAATTGAGAGATGCCACTTTCCTTGTAATGAAGCTGGAATTTCCAAGAAAGGGACTGCAGGTAGAACACGGTGGCTAGACCATGGAGGGTGAGCTCAGGATCTGAGAGCCCTCCGCCATTTAGGGCTTTCTTTTTATTATGGCTGCATAGCTGTGCCACTGAACCTTAGACAGGGACACAGAACACCTTCTTGGTTCCCTGATCATGGAGAGGGCCTGTCTGAAACGTTCAAACCAAACTTTCTTAAAAATAAAGAAGCCTCTCCAGCTGGCTTGCAAAGTGTGAGACCTCATGCTTGGAGCCCTAAGCTGGTATCCATGAGGGGATGCCTTAGCCTTTGCTCTTGGTTCTCAGTTCCACTTCAAGTTTCTCTCCATAAATGGGCACCATCTAAAGAGCCTCCATGTGGGAGGGCAGATTTATTTATTTATTTATTTTTAATTTATTTTTTCCTGAAGTTAGAAGCAGGGAGGCAGAGAGACAGACTCCCGCATGCGCCCAACTGGGATCCATCCAGCAAGCCTGTTAGGGGGCGATGCTCTCTGCCTGTCTGGTGCATTGCTCCGCTGCAACCAGAGTCATTCTGGTGCCTGAGGTGGAGGCCATGGAGCCATCCTCAGCGCCTCGGGCCAACTTTGCTCCAATGGAGCCTTGGCTGCAGGAGAGGAAGAGAGAGATAGAGAGAAAGTAGAGGGGGAAGGGTGGAGAAGCAGATGGGTGCATCTCCTGTGTGCACTGCATCAAACCCGGGGCTTCCACACACCGTGCGGATGCTCTACCACTGAGCCAATCGGCCAGGGCTACAGGAGGGCAGTTTTAGAACCCTAGCTTTGATGAAGTCTAGAGGAAGGGAGGGAGAAGGGCTGACTTTCATATTTTATGTTACTGGTTTTCTGAAGATTTCCCTCATACCTAGTACCAAAATGATGTATGTGTATGTATGCTGTGTAATTTATATATGGTAAGCCATATACATCTCAAGTGTATTTTTACATATAATATACCATGTAACCACCACCCTGATCCATATATGAAACATTAACATTGCTGTCACCTCAGAAAGTTCCTTATATCTTTTCCTCATTCATACCTATTCTCAAAGGTAATATGTATTCTGATTTCTATCACTAAAGATTAAGCTTTCCTGCCTGCTTTGAGCATCATGTAAATGGGGCATATAGCACGTACTCTCATGTGTCTGGTTTCTTCTGCAGAACATGTTTTGATATCCATCCATCTTGTTACATGTGTCAGATATTCATTTCTCTTTATTGCTGTGTAATGTTCCACAATATGCTTATTCCTTCACCTATATCATCTGATGGACATTTGTGTTATTTTCAGTTTTGCGATATCATAAATAAAGCTGCTGTCAACATTTTATACATGTCTTTTTGTAAAGGGCATTTCTTTACTCTTGAGTGAGTACGGAGGAGAGAAGGCATATGTTTGGTTTTAGTAGATACTGCCAAATAGTTTCCCAAAGTGGAAGAACAAACTACAGTGCTAGACAGACAGACCGACACACATGCTGTAAAGCGCCTTTTCCTTATAGATAGTATTCTCTAAAGATCACTGTGCACTTCTAGCTGTTGTTAGTATCACCGTTATAAAGGAACAAAATAGCCACCCTTTATTAAGCACTTATTTTGAGCCAGGGACTATATATGCATTCTCTCATTTCATTTTTCTGACAGACCTAAGGGGTTGGCACTATTTTATTTTATAGATGAAGAAACTGAGGCTCAGAGAAATTAAGCAACTTGCTGAAGGCCCCCAGCTAATAAGTGGCAGTTTGACTTTGGAGCCTTGAGTTTCAACTCTGTTTGTCCTTGCAAGATCAGGAAATCCTTCCTTCCATCTGACCAAATTTAGTGGCTATTTATGAGACCCATTTCCTATAATCTGGTTCTCCCAACATGCACTGTCGCACCCGGCTTGAGATTTGTGTACTCACACATGCATACAGTCTCAGCCACATGCACTCACTGGGAAGAAGAAGGGCATGGGGGCCAATTCAGTGAAAACCTCGAAAGCTTGCCGAGTGCTAGGCTCAGCAACCTCACGGTGTTCTTCTCAGGGAACTTGCAGAAGATTGGACCAATCTGTTTTTGGATGTTGCAGAGAAGAATTCAGAGTCCGTCTTTTCCTGGGAGGAGATGGGCATTTGGTCGTCCTCTCAACAAACAGAGCCAAGCCCATAACCGTGATGCTTTAGAGGCAGCTGGGGACATCCCTTCATCTTCAGGGCTCACCCAGGCATACTCATTGATTCCTAGAAAGAGATGATAGCCTGGAGATGGTGTATCTTGCCTGAGAAAGGATAAGTGGTGGGGATGTGTGCAGTCTGAGCAGGGCGAGAGTATGAAGACTAGAGGAATACGCTTTGGGACAGAGTACCTGACCAGGCCTTGCAGAGAAGGACCACTCTGAGAAAGAGAGTCAATAGTTTTCTGCTCAGGATGTACTAAGGCTGTTGATACAAAGTATCCAAGCCTCTGGGCTTATCTGAAAGGATTATGCTGCTCCGTGGGTGGAGGTGATATGTGGGCACTGTATTCTGTGTAGCTGGCCCCTCCTCAGGCCCCTTTTTAGACTAATTGAGGCCTTGTGGGCTTGGGGTTTGTAATTGGGGGTAATTGCTGACAGGCTGCTGTGGTGGTACAAGCAGGCTTTTGTAGGGGAAATAGTGGTCAGGAGGCTTTGGGTGGGAACAGTCCAGGATTCTGGTGTGCTCTGTTCCAGGTACTTTTTGGCCCTAGTCTTTTGCTACAAGGCAACACTCCTGAGGATGGGGGCTCATAGCATGTCTGAATAGGAAGGGACTCCCTCATGTGGGTGCTGAGAACTCAGGTCCAGACATATAGGTTTACTTTAGGCCACAGAGGTAGTGCAGATGGACTGGAAATCCTGGTGCCTTGTACGATCATTGGTGCACCCCTACCCCCCATCTGCTGTAGGGACTGTGGTGGAGTGGTGAAACAGACATCTGTTCCAATACTTATTGATACCAGCCTGAGAAATGATGGAACCTTGCTGAGCTTCAGAGTTTTAAAATTTTTTCATTCTTTAAATAGGCAATATAGTCACATATACCAAAATGATAAAATGTAGAAGGCTTATAGCAAAACGTTCCCCCCACCACCACCACTTCTGGCCCCAAGTCATCCTCACAGGCAGTGACCCTGCTTTCTGCTTTCATGTATACCCCACTGGACATAGTTCATGCATATAAAAACCTGCTATATATGTTGCACTGCCCTTCCTCACTTTTGCACATGGAGCATCTAATGCACAGTATTATGCATCTTAGACATCTTTTATATCTGTGCATTCTCTTTTTATAGCTGTATGGCGTTAGGTTGTTTACAAACAATCCTTAGCTTTTATAAACAATACTGTAATGTATGATCTTGCTTATACTTAATTTTGTAGGTGTGTGCATATACCTGTACAAAAATTTCTAAAAGTGTAGAGTTGGATCAAAAGATATGTGCATTTGAAACTTTGGTACATGTCACCAAATTACCCTCCTTACAGATTGAAATTACACTCCCAGTAAAGTGTAATTTATATATGGTAAACCATATGAATCTCAAGTGTGCAGCCTGATGTATTTTTACATATAATACACCATGTAACCACCACCCTGATCCATATATGAAACAACATTGCTGTCACCTCAGAAGGCTCCCTAATATCTTTTCCTCACTGTGTGTTTCTCCACAGCCTTACTAGCACATAGATTTCTTTTTAAGAAATAAATCTTACAGAAATAATTGAGGATCCCTCTGCACTCTTTTTTTTTTTTGTATTTTTCCAAAGTTAGAAGCAGGGAGGCAGACAAACTCCCGCATGCACCCTACCAGGATCCACCTGGCATGCGCACTAGGGGGCGATGTTCTGCCCATCTAGGCCTTTGCGCCATTGAGGCTGGAGCCATTCTAGTGCCTGAGGCAGAGACCATGGAGCCATCCTCAGCACCCGAGCCAACTTTGCTCCAATGGAGCCTTGGCTGCGAGAGGGGAAGAGAGAGACAGAGAGGAAGGAGAGGGGGAGGGGTGGAGAAGCAGATGGGCGCTTCTCCTGTGTTCCCTGACTGGGAATTGAACCCAGGACTTCCACATACCGGGCCGATGCTCTACCACTGAGCCAACTGGCCAGGGCCCCCTTTCTTTTCTTTTTTTTTTTTAGTACTTTTATTTAATTAATTAATTTATTTTTTATTTATTCATTTTAGAGAGGAGAGGGAGAGAGAGAGACAGACAGACAGACAGACAGACAGAGAAGGGGGGGAGGAGCTGGAAGCATCAACTCCCATATGTGCCTTAACCAGGCAAGCCCAGGGTTTCGAACTGGTGACCTCAGCATTTCCAGGTCAACGCTTTATCCACTGCGCCACCACAGGTCTTTTTTTTTTTTTTTTTACAGGGGGGAGAGAGAGAGAGAGAGAGAGAGAGAGAGAGAGAGAGAGAGAGATAGGGACAGACAGACAGGAACAGAGAGAGATGAGGAGCATCAATCATCAGTTTTTCGTTGCGACACCTTAGATGTTCATTGATTGCTTTCTCATATGTGCCTTGACCGCGGGCCTTCAGCAGACCGAGTAACCCCTTGCTTTAGGGAGCAACCTTGGGTCCAAGCTGGTGAGCTTTTCTTTTTGCTCATACCAGATGAGCCCACACTCAAGCTGGCAACCTCGGGGTCTTGAACCTGGGTCCTTCCGCATCCTAGTCCGACGCTCTATCCACTGCGCCACCGCCTGGTTAGGCTTAATTTGTTTTATTTTTCATTGATTCAGAGAGAGAGGGAGGGAGAGAGAAACATCAATCTGTTGCTTCGCCCATTCATTCGAGAGAAACATTGATTTTTTGTTTACTTATTTATGCATTCATTAGTTGTTTTTTTTAAAATATTTTTTTAAATTTATTGATTTTAAAGAGAGGAGAGAGAGAGAGAGAGAATGTGTGTGTGGGGGAGAAGCAGGAAGCATCATTCATAGTTGCTTCTCGTATGTGCTGTGACCCGGCTAGCTCAGGGTTTTGAACCAGCAACTCAGCATTCCAGGTCAACGCTCTATCCACTGTGCCACAGCAGGTCAGGCTAGTAGTTGTTTCTTGCATGTGCCTTGATGGGATTAAACCCTCAACCGTGGTGTGTTGGAACAGTGCTCTAACCCAGTGGTCCCAGCTGTTTTTTGGGCCACGGACTGGTTTAATGTCAGAAAATATTTTCACGAACCAGCCTTTAGGGTGGGACGGATAAATGTATCACGTTACTGAGACAAGCATCAAGAGTGAGACTTAGACGGATGTAACAGAGGGAATCTGGTCATTTTTTAAAAATAAAACATCGTTCAGACTTAAACATAAATAAAACGGAAATAATGTAAGTTATTTATTCTTTCTCTGCGGACCGGTACCAAATGGCCCATGGACCAGTACCGGTCCGCGGCCTGGGGGTTGGGGACCACTGCTCTAACCACCTGAGTTACGCAGCCAGAGTGTTGCACCCTTACTTGATGTCTCTCTGTCTCTCTTTTGCCTGAGGTGATCACCATAGTAAATCTGGTGCTAACTATTCCCATAGCTGTTTTTATACTTGTACTACATGTATATACATTTCTAGGTAATATTTAGTATTGTTTTGTGTTTCATAGCTTAAATAAATGATATCTTTGTCTTTTAGATTTTATTTATTTATTATTAGAGAGAGAAGAGAGAGGGAGAGAGAGAGAGAGAGAGAGAGAGAGAAGGAGGAGGAGCAGGAAGCATCAACTCCCATATGTGTTCATTGACCAGGTAAGCCCGGGGTTTTGAATTGGCGACCTCAGTGTTCCAGGTTGACACTTTATCCACTGCACCACCATAGGTCAGGCCAAATGGTATCGTTCTGTTGCAGAAAGACCCTTGCTTGTTTTTTCATTCAACCTGATGTTTGTGAAAAATTCCTGGTTGATATACAGACAAACTCCATTCATTTTTACTGTGTTGCACTATTCCATTGCATGAATACACCACGGTTTATTTATTCATGTTCCTGTTGAGGAATGTTGGGTAGTCCTGCTATGGATTTTTAAAATATATTTATTGATTGAATTTTTTACATAGGAAGGGAGAGAGAAACATTGATTTTTTTGTCCATTTATTTATGCATTTATTAGTTATTGCCTGTATGTGTCCTGACAGGGGAATCAACGCATGACCTTGGTGTATCAGGAAGACACTCTAAACAACTGAGCTACCTGGCCAGGGCCTGGTAGTTCTTATATATGTCTGCTAATACTCATGTGCTACAGTTTATCAAGAAGTGGGGGACTGCAGGGTCAAAGTGTACTGACATCTTCAACTTGACTAGTTATTGCTGAACAGAAGCTCAGTTTCTTCATGTGTAAAACAGGGAGTGATGCCTGTAACCTAGAAAGTCAAGTGTTAGTGAGCATGAGATGGTGGAGGGCAGAGGACATGGGCTCAGATGCCAGGAGATCTAGACTTAAATTCTGGCTCTGCAATCTACTTGCTGTGTGACTTTGGTCCTATTATTTAGCCTCTCTGTGCCTTAGTTCCTTCATCTGCAAAACAGTGATGACAGTATCTAGGTTTCAGGGTTCTTGAGAAGATTAAATAAGATAGCCCTGGCCAGTGGCAGTGGAAAGAGTATCAACCTAGAGCGCCAAGGACGCCAGTTTGATCCCAGCATGGCCCATTCCATCGTGTAATATCCGGCTGGATCCTGAGGGCACTGGCTCAACCCTGAGGTTGCTGGTTCGAGCCCTGATCAGGGTGCATATGAGAAGCAATCAATGGCACAACTAAGTGGAACAATGAGTTGATGCTTCCCTCTCTCTCCCTTCCCCCTCCCTTCCTCTCATTTTCAAAAAAAAAAAAGTTAGAAATTATTATTAGTACTAATATTGTGCTTTGATCTCTTTGTTTTAAACCTGTGATTGTGGCACACTTCAAAACTATATAATAAGATGGAGCCTGACCTGTGGTGGTTCGTTGGACAAAGAGTCAACCTGGAATGCTGAGGTCGCCAGTTCAAAACCCTGGGCTTGTCTGGTCAAGGCACATATGGAAATTGATGCTTCCTGTTCCTCCCCCCTTCGCTCTCTTTCTCTCTCTTTCCTCTCTAAAATAAATAAAATCTAAAAAAAACCCCAAAAGATGGAAATTAAAAAAAAGATCATTTTTGCCTGACCAGGTGGTGGCGCAGTGGATAGAGCCTCAGACTGGGATGCAGAGGACCCAGGTTCAAAACCCCGAAGTCACCAGCTTTGAGCATGGTCTCATCTGGTTTGAGTGTAGGCTCACCAGCTTGAGCACGGGGTTGCCGGCTTGAGTGTGGGATCATAGACATGACCCCACAGTCACTGGCTTGAGCCCAAAGGTCGCTGGCTTGAGCCTAAGGTCATAGGCTTGAGCAAGGGGTCACTCTCTCTGTTGTAGCCCTCTGGTCAAGGCACATATCAGAAAGCAATTAATGCACAACTAAGGTGCCACAACAAAGAATTGATGCTTCTCATCTCTTTCCTTCCTGTCTGTCCCTGTCTGTCTCTCTCTCTGTCTCTCTTGCTCAAAACAAAACAAAACAAAACAATTATATAATAGGATAGAGAATAGTACAGTGAACCCCATCTGGTTTCCTCTCTATCCTCACAAATTTCTTCACCCCTCCCTCCCCAGCCTTTTTTGAAGCTAATCCTAAATATATCTATTATATCATGTAAACATATCACTTTCTATTCCTAAAATATAAGCATTTAAAAAAGATAGTCACCATACCATCATCATACCTAGAAATTACGAGTGAGTTTTTTAGTATATCAAATACATAATGTTCAAATTTTCTCAATAGCCTGAAAAGGATTTTACAGTTGGTTTAAGGATCTAAACAAGAACCATACATTAAATTTGGTTAATATGTGTTGTAAGTCTCTTTTATCTATAAATATCTCTCCTCTCTCTTTTTTTCTTCCTTGCAGTAAATCTTTTCAAGATAGTGGGCCACTTGTCCTATAGAATTTCTTAGAACCTGCTTCTGCTGATTGCCTCTTTGTGGCTTTCTTTTTTTTTTTTTTTCATTTTTCTGAAGCTGGAAACGGGGAGAGACAGTCAGACAGACTCCCGCATGCGCCCGACCGGGATCCACCCGTCACACCCACCAGGGGCGACGCTCTGCCCACCAGGGGGCGATGCTCTGCCCATCCTGGGCGTCGCCATGTTGCGACATGAGCCACTCTAGCGCCTGAGGTAGAGGCCACAGAGCCATCCCCAGCGCCCGGGCCATCTTTGCTCCAATGGAGCCTTGGCTGCGGGAGGGGAAGAGAGAGACAGAGAGGAAAGCGCGGCGGAAGGGTGGAGAAGCAAATGGGCGCTTCTGTGTGCCCTGGCCGGGAATCGAACCCAGGTCCTCCGCACGCTAGGCCGACGCTCTACCGCTGAGCCAACCGGCCAGGGCTGTGGCTTTCTTTAACATGCTCCTCTGACCTCTGTATTTCCTGTGTATTGGTAGATCTAAGGCTTGGTTAGATTAGTGTTAATGTTTTGGCAAAAACACTTCACCCATGATGTTGCATACTTCCATCAGGAGACACAAATATCTAGGCTTTTTTTTTTTTTTTAATTTTAATAGCCATTGATGATCACTGCCTAGAGCCATTCTTCGTTAGGGTTCATTAGCAAAATGGTGATATTCTAATTCTATCATTCCTTCTTCATTATTTATTAACCATTTGATAGCCCTGTGGTAGGATGTGTGAGGGACAGGCAGGAGGAATGATGGATTCTTCTTATATTTAATGACAATGGATTCTAAGTGATCATTTAGGGAAGTGGCTGATATTGTGGGTCCTGCAAGATATTAGACAGTCTTTCACTCAAAAGAAGAAAAGAAAGAATGATCGAACAAATGTATTGATTCTCCACTCATATTATTTGTTTCTTCACACACAATTGCTGAGCCCCATTTCTCTGCACGGCTATTCTAGGTGTGGGGATGAAGAGAGGAGCAATGTGTGATTTCTGCCTGCAGGGAGCTCCAGGTGACAAGTACACAGCCTGTACACAGCTCTGCAGCCTAAGACACTAGTAGAATTGGAGGGAAGTGAAAGAAAAGAGATTTCTGGCTGAATGAGCTGGGAAGACCTGGCAGGTAAAGGTCAAGAGGCACTTTTAGCTGTGTGTTTGTCAGGTGCCAAGGTGTATGCCAGGTTCTCTGATGGACCTAGGTTTTATCCTTGAAGAGTTTTTCTTCATTTAGTCTGATTGGGAACAAAAACAACACGCTCTTGATCCACAATAGATCACAAGCCTGGTGTGTAATTCAACAAACTTTTCTTACTGTGTGTGCCAGATGCAGGGCTCTGAAGGAAAGTTGGACATACCCCCTACTTTCAACAGGCCACTGGCCATCTCAGCATGTCCATGTTTTGGGTGCTCTCTGTTCCTGTATACCCTTTTTCTCACTCCAAACTAGGTGTGCACTCTTAGGCATGGTGAAGGTGACTTGCCTATCAGCCTATTCTCAGCTGCTTGCTGTTTATGCTTCAGATCTGCTCAAGGATCATCTCTTGGAGTTCTTCTCTGGTCTAATAATGTATATCAGCCGGCTGGGCTGGGTATTTGGGCTCCCATAGCACCTTGTCTGTGCTTTGTCTCATTCTGCTTGCTAGACTATGAGCTTCCTGAGTAGTGGGGCTGGGTTCTTATCATTTTTGTATTCTTAGTGCCTAAGGTATCTATACATCTGGCATGAAATATTTGTTGAACGAATGTGTGAGATTATATGTTTAGTGTTTAATTTGTTTTTTCTTTTAGGTGAAGATTTAGTTTGGGAAAAGATTACACATTGAAATATTATTAGTCATTTATACTTTACTATGAATCAGTCCAGGATTTAATTATAGTTTTCTGAGAGGTAGAAAGTGGGAAGGGGACAAATTTGAGGGGTCTGCATGGATAGTAAGGTATAAGGATGAAGAAGAGAGGAACTCAGGATGGGGAGTGTCTTAGGGCTCTAAGGCAGAGGCTGCTGCAGTTTCACCAGGCCCTTGGGTGGGGGAAGGCGGGCCCAGCTTCCGGTGTGCCAAGCCTGCCATGTGCCTAGGGTGTAGGACACTGACTGAGGACGGCTTGCCCCATCGAGGCAAGTGTAGGGGTCTTCCTCGCTTGCTTTGTACTGCCGACTTCCTCACAGAAGGCTGCCCGTCTCTGGAAGCAGAGGCCAGTGGTTGGGGCCAGGGCCAGGGCTGGTGGGATGGTGTTCTCTTTACCCTGGGCTGCGCAGGAAGCCCACTGGGAGTACCCCTGCCCCCAGCTCAGTAGGCACCCCCCCCCCCGCCCCAGTGTGGGCGAACAGGCTCAGCAGCGCACATGCACATGCACTCGCAGGGGTGTGGGGGCAGGGGCAGGGGCGGCCTGGGCTAGCTGGGTTCCCACACGGGTCGCCTCACCCTCTTCATGTCCATCCCTGCTGGTTTTCCTGCACAGCCAGACCAACAAGCTCGCACTGCCTAGGACAGAAAGGGTATATAGTATATAAAGGATCCCTTGCGATGGCGGGGCCAACTGCAACTTCCCTGTGGCTGCAGGAAGGCGGGGCTAGGGCGTTCTTTTTTTTTACAGAGGCAGAGATAGGGACAGACAGACAGGAACGGAGAGAGATGAGAAGCATCAATCATCAGTTTCTCCTTGCGCGTTATGACTTCTTAGTTGTTCATTGATTGCTTTCTCACATGTGCCTTGACCGCGGGCCTTCAGCAGACCGAGTAACCCCCTGCTGGAGCCAGCGACCTTGGGTCTAAGCTGGTGAGCTCTTTGCTCAAGCCAGATGAGCCCGCGTTCAAGCTGGCGACCTCGGGAGTCTCGAACCTGGGTCCTTCCACATCCCAGTCTGAGGCTCTATCCACTGCGCCACCACCTGGTCAGGCTAAGGCGTTCTTTAGGTAGAAGAGGCACTGGGGGATCAGGTAAAGTCCAGATGGAGGGACCACCTGGTGTGGGGAGCGGGCACTTTCATTAAGGACAGCAGGACTGCCTTGGCTCTAATTTTATGTGAGAAATAGTTGCCTATGCTTTTCGGGACTTGGCAAAGGCTTCTGGGACATTATTGTATTTCAAGGAATAGTCTTTCCTTAATCTGAAGAGTATATGAATAGAGAACACAGTCGTGTAAGCTTGAGTTTGTGCCCAAACAGATGTACATGATACCACGTTCGTGTGTCCACACACTCACACAGATACATGTGTGTTCTCACTCACGTATGTGCACCCCTACCCTCAACTCTTTCCTCTCTAGGGTGAGTCTAAGGAAAACTGCCCAGCAGAAGTACCTATTACATATATGGCAGTCTGTGCTTACCAAATGCTTCCTGGTATTTCTCCATTTTTCAGATTTGGAAAGGAGATTTTTGTTAAAGATCCCACCAGATTTTCTCTGGCTCCTGGAGCTTTGTGCAAAATTGTTTGCCAACTTTAAACTTTATGAGCCATCTGTGAGAAGGAAGGTTTTACCACAGATGTGGGTTTACTTAAGACTGGCTGCCCCCTCAAGGATTGTCTTTAGGTGCCATTCTGCCAATGGGTTGGCAGAATTTGTTCAATTTAGTATGATAAATACTGTGATGAGGGATGGTTGAGGTTGTGGAAGTGGCGGGAAAAGTCTTCCTGGAGGAGGTGACAGTGGGGCTCAGTCTTCAGGGAGTAGTAAGAGCCAGGGGAGTCGAGGGGAAGGCATTCCAGGAAGAAAAAGCATGTGTGTAGAGGCCCAAAGCTGAGGTAGGGAGTGGTGCTCTCAGGGAGCTACCAGTGGCTGAGTTTGGCAGTGCCCAGTGTGGGAAGGGGAATGGGCAATGGGCAATGAGACTGGACAGGTTAACAAGGGCTACATGATTCAGGGCCTAGGGCGCCTCCCTGAGGCCATTTGGGCTGTCAAATGGGAGTGAAAGGGATGGTTTGTGTGTTAGGAAGCTGATTCTGGCTGCATTGAGGAGGATGGCTGGAGGGTCCACGCCTGGAGCACAGGGAGTCCAGGAGAGAGGTAGTGGGCCTGAGCTAAGGAAGGAGCACATGGGTGTAGAGAAGGGCGCACCCTGAGAGACGCTTAAGAATCTGTGAGACTTAGTACTGGTTAGAGTGGGAGTGAGGGAGAAGTAAGAACAACTCGTAGGCTTCTGACTTGGTCAACTGGGCATAGGGTTTGATCATTCCCTGAGCAGGGAAGGCTTGGAGGCACAGATTTCTTGGGTGAGATGAGTATCTGTGTGGAACATGTTGTAATTGAGGTGCCTGAGGGGCACCCAGGAGAGGATGGCTGGGAGCCACTTGGACATGCAAATCTGGACTCAGGAGAGACATTACCCTGTAGATGGAACAGAATGAAGTAACCCAGGGAAGGTGTGGAGAGAAGGAGAGGAGAACATTAAAGAAAAGAGATGGGTAGAGTTGGGAGGCATGCATAATGACTGAAGCAGGAATAACCAAAGAGGTGGGAGATGACTGAGAGGGGGTGGTGTTGTAGAAGCCTTGGGAAGACAGTGGTCAAGGCCTGCTCAGGACCCTCCCCCAGACCCACCTTCTCTGGCTTCCCAGGTCTGGGGTGCTTTGCTCCTTATGGGGTGATGGTCTTTTAGTGTTGACAAAGTCTCTCTGACAGTGAATATTCAGATGGCACAGTTGACTAGTAGGACAAAGGTGGGGGCTTTTTATATGCTTTAAATACTATTGTGCAACTTTTATTAGATGTTGGATATATGGTTATCTCATTTAATCTTCAAAGAACTCTTTTCAGAATAGATATTACATTTCCCACTTTACAAAGAGAAAACTGAGGCTCAGAGAGGTTAAATGTTTTGCCCAAAGTCACACAGCTGTTTAGAACTGGAGCTAGGACGTGGAGTCAGGTCTTTTGCTCTACAAATCCCAAGATTTTTTTTTTATTTTTTTTTTACTTCCCTATGCTTTTTTTTCTTAGCGAATGTTCAGTGATGGCTGCCTCTTGGATTGGTGTCTGAGCCTTGCCTGGCTTGCCCACACCCTCCAAGCTTCCAGACCAGAGGGACTTCAGAGAAGACCCGCATCCCAGATTAGTCTAAAGACAACATGCTCCTGAAGAAGAAAGAGGAGGTCTAGGCACAGCTGAGGCCTGGGATGGGAAGGGCTTCCCGAGAATCAGTGGGGAACTTCCTCCTGGGAAAGCCATGAGAGAGGCAGTTCCTCTGCTGGGCCAGGCATCAGGGAGTCAGGGCCCCAGCTGTTCCTGCCCAGCCGCTCACAGCCCTGAGCGCCCACCGGAGACAGGAGGCTCTGCCTGCTCACTGCCCATTGTCCCTGCACCACAGTGCTGCTTCCCATGTGCCTCCTGTTTATACAGGAAGCCCCTGCTCTGGGATGCCACCTCCCTCTCTTATGGCAGGCCCCAAGCTTGAATTCTTCACAGGCATCTTCAGTGAGCGAGGACTAGAATATGTTATCACTGCTTAGTGACTTTAAGAATTAATATAGCAAAGTGAGCCCTGGCCGGTTGGCTCAGTGGTAGAGCATCGGCCTGGTGTGCAGAAGTCCCGGGTTTGATTCCTGGCCAGGGCACACAGGAGAAGCGCCCATCTGCTTCTCTACCCCTCCCCCCTCTCCTTCCTCTCTGTCTCTCTCTTCCCCTTCCTCAGCCAAGGCTCCATTGGAGCACAGATGGCCCGGGCGCTGGGGATGGCTCCTTGGCCTCTGCCCCAGGCACTGGAGTGGCTCTGGTTGCGACAGAGTGACCCCCCCCCCCCCGAGGGGCAGAGCATCGCCCCCTGGTGGGCGTGCCAGGTGGATCCCGGTCGGGCGCATGCGGGAGTCTGACTGTCTCTCCCCGTTTCCAGCTTCAGAAAAATACAAAAAAAAAAAAAAAAAAAAAGAATTAATATAGCAGAGTGGATAAAAGCATGGCATTGCTATGTGGCTGTCCTGGATTTGCATCTGGCCACTCATTAGATTTATGACCTTGGGCATTCACACTAACTCTTTGAGTACAGGTTCCTCCTCTATAAGATGGGGAATAGAATTCCTTCCTATCTTATAGGTTTGATATAAGAATACATAAAGTGTCTGGCCTGACCACGCAGTGGTGCAATGAATAGAGCATCAGACTGGTACGTGGAGGACCCAGGTTCGAAACCCCAAAGTGGTTGGCTTGAGCGCAGGCTCATCTGGCTTGAGCACAGGCTCACCAGCTTGGGCGCAGGTCACTGGCTTGAAGCCCAAGGTTGCTGCCTTGAGCAAGGGGTCATTTGCTCTGCTGTAGCCCCCGCCCCCCCCCCACCCCCCCCATCAAGGCACAAATGAGAAAGCAATCAATGAACAACTAAGGTGCCACAACGAAGACTTGATGCTTTTCATCTCTCCCCTTCCTGCCTGTCTGTCCCTATCTGTCCCTCTCTCTGTCTCTGTCTCTGTCTCTCTCTCTCTCTCTCTCTCTCACACACACACACACACACCCCACACACACACAAGGATAAAGTGTCTGGAACATGGTATGTGCTCAATAAATTATACATCTTATTATTGTTGTTAATTGTTCTTCACCTCCCACTTTCAGTTGTACCAAATTTCAGCTGTGTTCCAATTGCGGGTGATAGTTTAAAAATATGGCCTCCAAATTCTGTGACACTCTTCCCATTGAGAGGTGAGGTCATGTCCTGTCCCTTTGAATCTGGGTGAAATTGTGACTATCTTAACCAATATAATACAGCAGAAGTGACACTGTGTGACTTCTCAGGCTTTGTCTTGGTTTCTGGAACGCTTATAGTTGGAGCCCTGAGTCACTATGTAAGACTAACTACTCTGAAGTTTGGCAGGCAATGAGGATAATTTTTCCTGGATGCACTACCAGAGAGGGTGAAGAGTTTTTTCTAGTCCAATATTATTAAGTGGAGTTTCAAAACAGTGTACTGAACTCAAACTGGAATTCCATCCTTTACCAACAAAAGATGGCAAAAATTAAAAAGATAAAATAATAAATACAGAGTTGCACTTCAATTATGAAGGGATACTTTGTGTGTGTGTGTGTGTGTGTGTGTGTGTGTGTGTGACAGAGACAGAGAGAGGGACACATAGGGACAGACAGATAGGAAGTGAGAGAGATGAGAAGCATTAAGTCTTCATTGTGGCTCCTTAGTTGTTCATTGATTGCTTTCTTATATGTACCTTGACCAGGGGCTGCAGCAGAGCAAATGACCCCTTGCTCAAGCCAGTGACCTGCGGCTCAAGCCAGCGACCTTTGGACTTCAAGCCAGCAATCTTTGGGCTCAAGCCAGTGACCATGGGGTCATGTCTATAATCCCATACTCAAGCTGACCCTGTGCTCAAGCTGGTGAGCCTGCGCTCAAGCCCGATGAGCCTGCGCTCAAGCTGGCTTTCTCGGGGTTTCGAACCTGGGTCCTCTGCATCCCAGTCCGATGCTCTATTCACTAAGCCACCACCTGGTCTGGTGAAGGGATACTCTTTTTAAAGTGTTTTTAAATTTTTTATTATTTTGCAAGAAGTAACATTTTATTGAACACTTACTATGTGCCAGGCAGTGCTATAAATTTTTTTTACATTACAAGTATTTTATATTAGTTTCAGGTCTACAGCAGAGTGATTAGACAATCATATACTTTGCAAAGTGATTCCACAATACTATTTCCAGCACCCACCTGGCACCACACATAGTTACTACAATATTACTGACTATACTACTCTCTATTGTGTACTTTACATCTTCATGACCATTCTGTAACTACCAAATTGTACTTCTCAATCCTGTTGTTCATTGATTACTTGTGGTATGTGCCTGACCAGGAAAGCCCAGGGTTTTGAGTCGGTGACCTCAGCATTCCAGGTCAATGCTCTATCCACATCTCCATCACAGGCCAGGCTCTCTGTGTAATTTTGTTGGTGATTTCCTTATAGCTATTGCCTAACTCAGTAATTCTCTTTTCAACTCCATCTATTCTAGAATTTTACCCATCCATTAAAATTTCCAGTTTGATGACTATATATATTTTTTTATTTCTAGAACTTTTACTTGTTTTTTTTTTAAACTTGCCTAGGATTTCATTATGGTTTTTATTTCTTCCCTTTTTCTTTTTTATTATTTTAAATATACTTAAGAGTTTTTCAGAATGTTCAATTATTAGAAGCTTTTGCATGCCATTTCTCCTATTTGTTGTTTCTGAAAACTCTTGCTCATGGTAAACTTTTCTTTGTATGGTTTGTCATTTCCCTTGGTGATTTCTTTCCCTGTGGGAATCCTGTACTGAGCTGTTGGAATGACCCTATAGAAAGGTTTTATTTTGTTTTTTTCCAGGTTCCCTGAAGGTATTACCAGCTTGGGATCTATTTTTTGTATATTTGTTAATTTTTAGATTTGGGATAGCTGCACAATATGGTTGATATAAGTCCAACTCTAACGCATCACCTGGTGCAAACTTGATGTTTTGATTTCTTATGGGAGAACAGGAAGAAACAGCTTTATTGCTATGTCTCTAGGCTGGTGGGAGAGTTTTTCTAATAACTTCTTTTCACTAAGGGTGCAGCTCTTTAAAAGTCCTGACTTGAGGCCCTGGCCGGTTGGCTCAGCAGTAGAGCGTTGGCCTGGAGTGCAGGAGTCCCAGGTTCAATTCTCAGCCAGGGCACACAGGAGAAGCGTTCATCTGCTTCTCCTCCCCTCCCCCTCTCCTTCCTCTCTGTCTCTCTCTTCCCCTCCCGCAGCCAGGGCTCCATTGGAGCAAAGTTGGCCCATGCACTGAGGATGGCTCTGTGGCCTCTGCCTCAGGCGCTAGAATGGCTCTGGTTGCAACAGAGCAACGCCCCAGAGGGGCAGAGCATCGCCCTCTGGTGGGCATGCCGGGTGGATCCATGCGGGAGTCTGTCTGACTGCCTCCCCGTTTCCAGCTTCGGAAAAATGAAAAAAAAAAAAAAAGTCCTGACTTGAGTTAAAGTAAGAGTGAGAATCCTGTCCCTGTACAAGAATTAGAACTGAAGCTTTTCGCCTGTAGAGATAGTTTCCAGTCGATAAGCCTTCGCTTCCCTATCTAGGGTTTCTTCAGTGTCAGTTCATGTGCTGACCTTTTGTTTCCTCTACTTCTATTATGTACAGATTCCTTTTTCTTGAGAGCTAGAAGTTAAAAACAATGGATATTTTTTTTTTTTTTTTTTTACAGAGGCAGAGATAGACAGGGACAGACAGACAGGAATGGAGAGAGATGAGAAGCATCAATCATCAGTTTCTCTTTGCGCGTTGCGACTTCTTAGTTGTTCATTGATTGCTTTCTCACATGTGCCTTGACCGTGGGCCTTCAGCAGACCAAGTAACCCCCTGCTGGAGCCAGCGACCTTGGGTCCAAGCTGGTGAGCTCTTTGCTCATGCCAGATGAGCCTGCACTCAAGCTGGCGACCTCGGGGTCTCGAACCTGGGTCCTTCCGCATCCCAGTCCGATGCTCTATCCACTGCGCCACCACCTGGTCAGGCAACAATGGATATTTTTTATTATTTATTTTTAAATATAGAATTTCTGTGAGTTTGTAATGGAAGACTTTTTTTTTCTTTATAGCTTCAGATCACAATAAACCTTTCCAAGCTGTTTGCATATATTTCTCTCATGTCATTCTCACAGGAGCTCTATGACGCAGACGTTTTTTATCAACTTCTTTTTATGCACTATGACACTGAGACTTAGCAAGTTTAAGTCTTGTCCCTGATCAGGCAGATAAGAAAATATCCTTGTCAGTATTAGAACCCAGATTTCTTGGATTCCACTTAATGTGGTATTTAGGATGTTATTAATAATGATTCCCTCCCCCTATCATTTCATGATGAAAATCTTCAAACATAACACGTATACTATCCACTCAAATTCTACAAATTTTTGTTACATTTGCCTTGTTATATAACTATCCACTTACCCAGCCTTCTAATCATCCACTTATCCATCTTATATTATGACACATTTCAAAATAAGTTGTTGTATACTTCATCCCTGAACAGTTCAGCATGCATATCACTAACTTGAGTTCAATATTTGTGGTTCTTTTCTCTCCTAGGTAAAAATATTAACTCTAGCATCCATGAATTTTTGACTATTGCATATACCTGTGTAATGCAAATCTGTATCACAATATAGAACATTATCATCCCTTTTAAGAAGTTCTCTCCTGCCCCTTCCCAGTTAGTCCCTGCCCTCACCATGAGGCAATAACTCTTTTGATGTTTCCCCCATGGACTAATTTTGCCCGTTCTAGAAATTCATGTAAATGGATTCTTTCCGGGTATACACTTTTGGGTAAGTATTCTTTCAGTTAGCATAATGATCTTGAGATTAATTCATGTTGTGTATCAGTAGTTCATTTTTTAAAAATATTTTATTTATTCTTTTAGAGAGAGTAAAAAGGGAGAGAGAGAGAGAGAAAGGCGAGTGAGGAGGAATGGGAAGCATCAGTTTGTAGTTGCTTCTCGTATGTGCCTTGTCTGGTCAAGCCTGGGGTTTTGAACTGGTGACCTCAGCATTCTAGGTGATGTTTTATCCACTGCGCCATCACTGGTCAGGCAGTTTGCTCATCTTTTTTTTTTTTAAATTAAGGCCCCATTTAAACATTTGATTCTTTTTAAAGTTTTCATTTATTTATGTTTTATTTTTTATTTTTTCTTCTTTTCCAAGTGAGAGGAGGGGATATAGAGAGACAAACTCCCGCATTTGACCCAACTGGGATCCACCCGGCAACCCAGGTCTGAGGCTGATGTTCTGCCCATCTGGGGCCATGCTCACAACTGAGTTATTTTTAGCGCCTGAGGTGGAACCTTCGTACCCAGGTTAATGTGCTCGAACCAATGGAGCCATGGCTGCGGGAATGGGAGAGAGAGAGAGAGAGAGAGAGGGAGAGAGAGAGAGAGAGATAAGGGGGACAGGAGGGTTGGAGAAGCAGATGGTCGCTTCCCTTGTGTGCCCTGACTGGGAATTGAATCTGGGACATTCACACTCTGGGCTGGCGGTCTACTGCTGAGCCAACTTGCCAGGTCAGTTTGCTCTTTTTTGTTTGTTTTTAATCAAGTGAGAGGCAGTGAGGTTTAGAGACAGACTCCCACATGTGCCCAGCCAGGATCCACCTGGCAACCCCCGTGTGGGGCTGATATTCTGCCCATCTGAGGTTGCTGCTCGGTTGCTCAGCAACTGAGCTATTTTAGCGCCTGAGGTGAGGCCATGGAGCCATCCTCAGTGCCCAGGGTCAGCTTGCTCATTCGAGCCTTGGCTGCGGGAAAAGAAAAGAGAGAGGAGGGGTGTGGAGAGGTGGAGAAGCAAAGCAGATGGTTGCTTCTCCTGTGTGCCCTGACCAGGAATCGAGCCTGAGATTTCCACATGCCTGGCTGATGCTCTACCACTGAGCAAACCAGCCAGGACAGTTTGCTCATTTTTATTGCTTAGTGGTATTTCATTGTTTGGCTATAACACATCTAGTATATCCATTGTTTTATTGTTAGACACCTGAGCTATATTCAGTTTTTAGATATGATGATAAAGCTGCTATGAACATTTTAATAAATATTGTTTTTTTTTTTACAGTTTCTATGACATGGGGGTGAGGGGAGTAGTGTAGCAGTAGTTAGGTGAGGAAGATGGAAAAGTGCGGAGAATGAACACAGACAGTTTTATTAAGATGAATAGATGAGACCCTGGCCGGTTGGCTCAGTGGTAGAGTGTCGGCCTGGCGTGCGGGGGACCTGGGTTCGATTCCCGGCCAGGGCACACAGGAGAAGCGCCCATTTGCTTCTCCACCCCCCCCTTCCTCTCTGTCTCTCTCTTCCCCTCCTGCAGCCAAGGCTCCATTGGAGCAAAGATGGCCCGGGCGCTGGGGATGGCTCCTTGGCCTCTGCCCCAGGTGCTAGAGTGGCTCTGGTCGCGGCAGAGCGACGCCCTGGAGGGGCAGAGCATCGCCCCCTGGTGGGCAGAGCATCGCCCCTGGTGGGCGTGCCGGGTGGATCCCGGTCGGGCAATGCGGGAGTCTGTCTGTCTCTCCCCGTTTCCAGCTTCAGAAAAAAAAAAAAAAAAAAAAAAGATGAATAGATGAAAAGTGGGGAGAGAAAGAGTAGTAGCTAGAGAGATGTTCAAGGGTCAAACCAATATATAGATACATACCCTATATATTACATAAATAATAAATATATTTAATATTATATAGACTATATTATATAAAGAATATATTATCATAAATAAATATAATAATGTACCTATATATAATATAAATATATATTTATACATATATAAATTAAACACATATGGAACTACAGATATTTCTATTTAATTAGAATAATATAAACATGTTTTTACTAGAGAAAGGGGCTGAGGTCTGGATAGGTTGGGAACCCTTGCTTCTGGGGACAGTTCATGACTGCCTTTCTCTTGGCCTTGGGTCGTGGATTCTGGGCAGAGCCCTTGTTTCTGTGATGCCCTCTGACTTCTGTTGGCAGAGTCTCGTGTCCCGAATCTCTTCCTCTGCCAGCCTGATGTCCAGGTTGGCACCAGCCATTCTGACACCTGAAGGAACAGCAGAATTTTGTCTTGCCCATCTGCTCAGGCTGTTGATGTTCTGGGCGGGGCAGTAAGTGTCATTGAGAGAGGGGATAATGGCTTCAGCTGGGCTGTGGGGAAGACTCTGCTCCGAATACTTGGCCCACCTTTCCTGATGTGATTGCGTAGGCCTTGCCACAAGAGAGCCACTGAGATTCCTTTGTCTAAGAAGCTGTGACTTGGAGCAGTTGCTTGTTCAAGTTCCTGGGCCAGAGCTCACATCCCGACAGACATAGCACTGGATTCACTTTAGTCCTCATTTAGTTCTCAAGATTATTTGTTAGAGTAATAAAAGAAAGTCTACTTTAAAAGAAATAACTTGGGCTTAATTGTGAGCAGGCAGGCAGATTGGGCCAGAGAGTTGTTGTGATTATTCATCTAACCATCCCTTTGTGGGTGATGTCAGGCTTGTTATGAAGTACCTTCCTCATTAGGCTTTCAATACTGTTTTTTTTTTTTAAATTTTAAAAACTTTGTTTATTGATTTATACCACACATACTTTTTCTCTTTAAAAAGATAACTCTACTGCCTGACCAGTGGTGGCACAGTGGATAGAGCATTAACTTGGGATGCCAAGGTCCCAGGTTTGAAACCCTGAGGTCGCCTGCTTGAGCGCAGGCTCACCAGCTTGAGTGCGAGGTTGCCAGCCTGAGTGTAAGATCATAAACATGACCCCATGGTTGCTGGCTTGAGCCCAAGGGTCACTGGCTAGAAGCCTAAGGTCTCTGGCGTAAGCAAGGGGTCACTGGCTCAGCTAGAGCCTCCCAGTCAAGGCACGTATGAGAAGTGATCAATGAACAAATAAAGTACTGCAATTACGAGTTGATGCCTCTCATCTCTCTCCCTCCTTGTCTCTCTTTCTTCCTCTCTCTTACTAAAAAAAATAAAATAAACTCTACTGATATAATTTTCATACCAAAAATGGACCCATTTTAAGTGTATATTTTGAAGAGTTCGATACATTTAAACACGTAATGAACACCTCAATCAAAATATAGAACAGTTTCGCCCTGGCCAGTTGGCTCAGCGGTAGAGAGTCGGCCAGGTGTGTGAAAGTCCTGGATTCGACCCCTGGTTCAGGCACACAGGAGAAGTGACCATCTGCTTCTCTGCCCCTCCCCTCTCCTCTCTCTCTTTCTCTCTCCCTCTCCTTCAGCCAGGGCTCGAATGGTTCCAGCAAGTTGGCCCTGAGTACTGAGGATGGCTCCATGGCCTCACCTCTGGTGCAAAAATAGCTCGGTTGCCAAGCAATGGAGCAGCAGCCCCAGATGAGCAGAACATCACCTCACAGGGGGCTTGCTGGGTGGATCCTGGTTGGGGTGCATGCAGGAGGCTGCCTGTCTGCCTCCCTGCTTCTCAGTTAAATAAAAAAAATATAGAACACTTTCATCACCCCAAAAAGTTCCTTTGTGCCCCTTTCTAGTCAATCCCCCATCCCACCTTCAGCCCTAGACAACCACTGATAGGTTTGATTTGTCTTTCCGGAATTATATATAAGTGGAATTAGACTGTATATTGTCTTTTGTATTTGGCTTTTGTTACACAGCATAGTATTTTGTAGATTTATCCATGTTGTTGAGTCATTCCCTAGTTTATTTCTGAGTAGAATTCCATTGCACACATTTATCCTAATTTACTGGATAGGTAATAAGACATATGGTTCAAAATTTAAGAAGTACGTGGTTTCCCACCCCATTGTCTAACCAATCAGTCCCTTTTCATAGGCATCCAGTATTACCAGCTTCTTGTGTATCCTATTGTGCTATTTTGTTTGTGTATTTAGAAGCAGATGTGTATGCAGGACCTTGCTCCAGTCCTTCAAAATATATCTACTTTTGCATGTGTGAATATAATCTTAGGAGTGTGAGAGCCTGATTAAAGGGTTCATCTGGCCCTGGCCGTTTGGCTCAGTGGTAGAGCGTCGGCCTGGCATGCAGAAGTCCCAGGTTCGATTCCCGGCCAGGGCACACAGGAGAAGCGCCCATCTGCTTCTCCACCCCTCCCCCTCTCCTTCCTCTCTCTCTCTTCCCCTCCCGCAGCGAGGCTCCATTGGAGCAAAGATGGCCCGGGCGCTGGGGATGGCTCCTTGGCCTCTGCACCAGGCGCTGGAGTGGCTCTGGTCTCAACAGAGCGACGCCCGGAGGGGCAGAGCATCGCCCCCTGGTGGGCGTGCTGGGTGGATCCTGGTCGGGCGCACGCGGGAGTCTGTCTGACTGTCTCTCCCCGTTTCCAGCTTCAGAAAAATACAAAATAAATAAATAAAGGGTTCATCCACATGTAATTTTGATAGATATTGCCAAATTGCCCCCCACAGAGGTAGTACAGATCTCATAACTTTTGGGGGAAAGATTTAAACATAGTACAGACTTTTGATGGTGCTGAAGGTTTATTGATTTGAAGAAGATAGACATTTATTTAAATCTACAGGAAAAAGTAAACCAGCAAGATTATTACTTGGCATACACAGTGGATTTTCAGCTTTATACTTAGTGAACCTTAAATGTACCTGCTTTTAGTCACATAGTTTTTGGGACCTGCTGCTCTCATTTGCTGTGAAGTGATAAGCTTCTCACCACCCAGGTGTGTCTCAGGATTTAGGATGTTTCTGTTCGGAGTGGCTCACTGGGTTTCTGACCAAAGATGGACAAGAAAGAACCCTACCCTGGATTGGGTGTGAGGGTGAGCCTGGCCCATAGGAGCCCTGATTCTAGAAGGGGGGAACAACTAGACTGGATAGGCAGAAAGTGTGTGTGTGTTTTTGCGTACGACGTGTGTAAACAGTCCATATCCATGCTGCAGCCAGAGTGGGTCTTGAAATATGTCAGTCTGATGCTTTTGCTCCAGTGGCTTGTTGGGGGAACTTCTGGGGGCCTCAGCAAGTACCTTTGCCAATAAATCCTAGAGTGGTCTGGCCCAGCCAGACCCCAGCCTCTTCTAAGGAGCTGTCTCTCCCTGGGCAAGCTGCACTCCAGCCACGCCTTTCAGTTCCTTCTCCCTCCCAGCCAATACTGTTCTCTGTATCTGGACGCACTCTCTGATGCCCACATGCCCCTCAGCACCCTGGCTTCTCCTAGTCAACATTGATTACCCTTCAGGACTGACCCCTACCCAGTGCGGAGCCTCCTGGTACAGTTCTCCTACAGCATTTATCACTACCTCTGCTTTAAAATTTCTGATCTGACCCTTAGTGTTTATTTCTCCTCTTACTCTGTTAGTGTTGTGCAGGCAGGGATCATATCTGTTTTGTGTACCATTTTATTCTCTCTGCTCTAACAGAGTTTGACACATAGTAGTTGCTTGGTAAGAGTTTGTAAAGTGAGCACATAAGGTGTTTTGGCAACACAAGCAAGTAGCTAATTGTCAGAACTGGGGGTGAATTCCATTTTTTCAAGTTTATTCATTAAGTTATTTGTTTATAAAGATTGTATTTATTGACTTTACAGAGAGAGGAGAGAGAGGGACAGAGAGTGAGAAGAATCAACTTTACTTTAGTTATTCATTGATTGATTGCTTGTCATATGTGCCTTGACTGGACAAGCCCAGAGGTTTGAACCAGTGATCCTTTACCCACTGTGTCACCACCGGCCAGACAAAGATTGTTGATTGATTGATTGATTTTAGAGAGAGAGGAAGGGAGAGAGAGAGAGACAGACAGACAGAAACATCAATCTGTTCCTGTATGTGCCCTGACCAGTCATCAAACCTGCTACCTTTGTGTGTGGGGATGATGTTCTAACCAACCGAACTATGTGGCCAGTGCTTGTTCCATTTATTTTTGTATTCATTGGTTGACTCTTATATGTGCCATGACCTGGGATCAAACCCACAGCTTTGGAGTATTGGGACAATTCTCTAACCAACTGAACTACCTGGCCAGAAGGGTGAATTTCATTTTTGCATCTTGGCAAGTTACCTAACCTCTCTGAGCTTCAGTTTTCCTGTCTGAAAAAGGCTATAATAATATTTCCTCTTGGAGCTATTGGGAGTATGTACTTGGAAAGTGCTAGGCAGTTAGCAGGTGGTTGAGCCCTGGTAACTATCATAGTAGCATCTTTGCTGCAAAGCCAGTGAGCACACTTGTTCATGGCAGCTTGTGTTCTTGGTAACCAGTGACAGCTGGCCTTAATGTCTGGGGTCAGACTGGGCCACAAGGGGCAGCTCGGTGCCCCCCTGCCCCAGGTGAGAGTGGTGCTGGAGCTGGGGGTTGAGTAGGTCACAGTGCCATTTGACAGCTGCCACCAAGACCTTGAAAAGAAGACAGGTCTGGGGCACATCTAGTCGCGGCTTCTGTCAGGGCAGTGGAGACCAGCAACAGGGAGCCGTGGGAACAGGAGAGTGCGGGGAAGCCAGGTGGTCTCAGGAAGCTGCAGGCCTGGCTGGCAGGCAGAAAAGGAGCGGATGAGAACATCGGGGCTCTGGAGGGGATAGGGTTTCTGCTGCCTGCAGCCGCCCTAAGCTGCCTCTGCTGTCGTCCAGAGACCCAATTACTACCTCCTTGTGGAGCCAGGACTGCCAGACATCCTGGGGAGATAGAAGGTGGCTCTCAGCAGGACAGCAGGGGACATTATGCTCCCCTAATTACATACCTGTTCCTGATCATCTGAGACTTGGGGTCTGGTTTGGGGAAATGTTAGGACTTCTGAACATGGCCCCTCAGGTCTCCACAAAACCTTAGGCTTTTCAAAGTATTCTCAAAAGCATTGACTCATTTGATCTTCATAGCTTGGGAGCTACCTGGAAGGGTATGTAGGCCTCTTTGGACAAACAGTGTGCTTGTGGTCCAGAAAGAGGGGAAGCCAGTTGTGTGTAGTCACCTGATAAGCAAGTAATCCAAGATTTCTTTCTTTGTAGCGACTCTTCCCTGTGCCACTTGATCAACCAATTAACATACAATAAGGCTCTCCAGCTTGCCACAAGCCCCACCATACCCTAGTGTTTGGCACCAGACTTGCATTCCTCATTTATGTTATCTGCCTGGTCTTTGAAGATACTTTATAGTAGCCCCTGCCCAGCATACAGCTTGTGCCCAGATTTGTCCTGGGTATTGTGTAGGGCACAAAGAAATGTGGAGTGTTTTCTGTCCCCAAGGAGTTGACAAACAGACATGTCCTCTGAGAGAGCAGCACATAATGTTGTGTACACTATTAGGAAGCCATGTAATGTCAGGCCTGAGAATGCTGACCTGGGCCTGAGCTGGGCCTCTATGGGGTTGGGGTTAGCCTACACCAGCAAATGTGGGGAGGAAAGATGGGGTTAAGGTTTCCCAGGATGGAGAGAAGATCTTTTTGCATAGAATGGAAAGAAGTTTGGAGGTTACATGGCTTTGAATCCATCCATGCCACAAATGTTTTCTGGAAATCTATTATATATCAGATACCTACTAGGCAGTCTACATACCTTACCTAATTTCATCCACACTACAGCCATGGAGGTAGATATTCCCCCTACCTCACAGATAAGCAAGTATGAGTATAGAGATGAAGTATAGAAGTTAAGTGATTCACTGAAGCCCAGTCTGGCTCCAAATCCCATGCTTTTCCTATACAGAGAGGCTTCTGGGGGTGGGTGAGATTTGGGTATGTATGAGGGCGAATGCGGAGATAAGCTTTAGGAGGCATTAGAGGTGGTAGGAACTGCCTGAGTAAAGTCAGGGAGGCTGGGCCAAGTTGAGTGTGCATGGCAGTCAGCGAGGTGAAAGGTTGAACTGATGTAGAACTGCCTGGTCGGGACCCCAATACCTTCATCAAGGGCCTGGTTTGGCCCACTTGAGGGCCCAGCTCTCTGATCCACCTATCTCCCTCAAAAACCTAACCTCTTCTCCAGTCGGTCCCCTCTGCAGGCTTTCTGCTACTGCCAGGATCTCCTCTGGTTGCCCACATTTGCGGTTATTGATCCATCAACCTGAATGTTACCCCTTATCCTCTCCCTCTATCCAAATCCTGTCTGTTCCTTTGTGGCCCACAAGAAATTTCAGCTCCTCCAGGAAATCCGCTCTGACCTTTAATATAATCTCTCCTCTGAATTCCAGTTGTTCTGGTTCTTAGCCTAGGGTACCTGTGCCCTTCAAAAGTCTGTCTCATCTCCCCAGTTTATAAACTCCCCATGTTCTGGCAGGAGCCACAACTCTGACCCACTCCCTTCTTGCCCCAAAGCCTCATGAGCAGTGATAGACCATTGTTAAAGGATTTGCTGCAGGCTGGGCAAGAGGCCAAGCACTTCGCACAAATTTCCTTGTTTCATCCTCAGTAAGCCTTGGATCCTGACTAGCCCTGAGTGTAGAGATCACTTGAACTAGGTTGCTACTCCCAGGAACCCACAATACAGGAGTGAATGCAAGATACTGTGGTCCTGGAGAGGTGGCTGGCTCTTTGCAGATGCCTTATAGCACAGTCCCTTTTATTTTTCTGCTTTTTCCTTTATATGCTGGTGTGATGTGTGTGTTCCCCCAAAACCCATCTCTATATTTAATCAATTTCTATTTAGACGGTGAGTCAGTGTGGCTACAGTTTGAGAAAGTACCTACCTCTTGGGGTCAAAATAAGCCCATTTGGGGTGATGATGAGGGAGGGTATTGGGGGGCTCCTTCAACAACTGCAGCCGCCACAGTTCAGATGTGTAGCCCCAGGGAAGCCCCGAGGCCCCCATCCTCCGAACCAGGCAGGATGAACCGGGCTGGAGGCAGTCAGCAGGACAGGAATGCGGCCTCTGGCCAGCTCCTGACAGGGCATCTCTGGGAGGCCCCCAGCTCCGCCAGGCCGCAGCTCTGCCGGGGAAGCTGGGGATTAGAAGCCTAATTCCGCCGAGAAATCCTGTTTTTCTTAGCCTCACACAGATTGCTCTTTAGGAAAGGCCCCTCATCTAATTAGCCTGAGTCAACAGCTCCATTTATTTGGACACGTGATGTTATGAACTGGGCTGCTGCTGGTGTGTTTTTGTACTGCATATCTGGGCTGCCCCTCCAGGATGGCATCAGGAGGGAGGCTCTCGGGCCACCAGGCTGGGGTGAGAGCCCAGCCCGAGAGGGGCTCCAGCCGGAAGGGTGGCCACAGGTTTGCTAGCCAGGCGGGAACTGCGCACTCTCAGGTTTCATAACAAGAAAGTGACCCACAGAGTGTCCACATATCCAGCTTCCTCTCCTGTTGGTGTTTTTGAACCAAAATAAAGAAGGGATTAGGGGCCCTTTGCCTGAAACTCCTTCCTCTATCCCCAGTCAGAATCAAAAGGAACTTACAAGAGGCTTTTGATGTGACAGGTCCTTTACCACATGCGTAAATACCCAGGACTTTTTGAGGAAAAAAATGAACAACAGTAGTTACTATTTTTAAGCATTAACTATGTGCAATGTGCTAAGCACATTACAGAACAAGTCACCTGAGCATGCATGATGCACACATGTGCACACACATTCACAGAATGCTTCTGTCTTCTCTCACTGTTACCCTTATCCGCCTCTCTCACATTCAGTCTCCTCCTACTCTCTCCCCCTCACCGACCTTTGGTGTTTATCCTTCCAGATTCTTTTTTGTGCACGTGTTTACATATACAGCATATGTTATTTCTAACTGTAAAAACAACCTTTCAAGGAAAGTACCATTATACCCATTTCACAGATGAGAATACTGAAGTGAAGAGAGGCTAAGCAACCTGCCCAAGGTCACACAGCTGAAGGAGGGAGCAGGGCTGTGTTTCAGATCTAGGTCTGTATGACGCCGGAGTTGGACAGGAAGATCATTCTCCTCCGGCACTGCCCTGACCCCCAGCAGGGCAGACCTTGGTCTCAGTGAATTGTAGAAAGCTTCTCACCTGGTATCCACGTTGCCACCCCTTCTCCGTGCTGTTATTATTTTTGCCAAATGGGTCAGTCAGGTGGTCATTCAACACATCATGCTGCCTGGAAGTCACCCTGAGCAAATGGTGCAGGCACTCTGCTTTGCTGCCTCCTTCCTGTCCCCTGATCTGGAATTGCTGCCAACCTAACTCTCTTACCCCAACCATTTTCCACTTTGTGCACACAGAGTCCAAAGGAAATAAGTACCAGCGAGGGTGGCCTTGCCTTCCTCTGCCCAGAATGTCGTTGATCAACTCACGCGTCCCTAGACCACAGAGCATTTGGAGCCGAGTGTTCACCCCTGTGTGGCCAAGTAGAACATTGTGTGAACAGCAGCAATTCAGGGGTTCAGGGCACTCACCACATGTGGGGAGTCTGGGAAAGCAGCTGGTTGGTACCCTCTTGCCTGGAAGATAAACCGAGTGGAAGGAACAAGTTCCTCGATGTTTTTCTCTTTATAATGGGGGGTTCTTGTCCAGGAATTGCTGTATGTTTAAGATACTGAAACCACAGCTCACAGTTGATGCAGACTTGCAGAGGCAGGAATCAAAGAGATACTACTTGGCAGATTGAAAAAACGGAATTCCTTCCTGTAAATTGCTAGATTCACTTGCTGATTCTAGTAAGTGATTCTTAGCATCCCTTGAATTTTTCTATATAGACAATCGTATCATGTACAAGTAGAATAGTTTTATTTCTTATCAAATAGAAAAAAACAAAACCAAATTCTAGTGCTGGGCCTGGAAGTTTCTTTATAAAGGTAAGGAGTCTTTTTTTTCTATTGAACTTTCAAACTTTTCTGACCCTGTACTTTGTGCTCTGTAGTTTATCAGGGACACTGGGGCCAGGAGTATAGCATGACTAAAGTTACTGGGACAAAGCTGGAGGCAGGTCAGCCCTCCACAGGGGAGTCCCAAGGGTCTGCAGGCAGCCACCACCACCAAGAACTTCTAAGGCCAAGAAAGGGAAGCCTCAAAACCAAACATCCCTGCATGGTCCCAGGCAAATGTGTTCCTCATCAAGGCAGATACAAACAAAGTTTATTAAAAAGCCTTCTAAAGGACATTCCAAATCACCAGCAGGCCTCTGTGAGGCCACTGTCCATTCTCCTGCGGACTCATTCCAGCCTCGTTGGGGCTTTTCAAACACCGAGTCACCAATGTGTCCAGAAAGGAAAATAAACAGGGGGCTCCAGTGGGCGGCCCTGTGGCTCAGAATGACTTGGCTCTCAGTGCAGGCTTGCACTTTCTGACACCACAGCCAGTGGGGTTGATAGGCGTGACCTGGGAATCGAATACAAACAGGGCAGCGAGGCTTCTTGGACTGTGTGGTGAGCGCCCCCCTACTCCCAACCCCATGTCTTAATAGCAGCCCACCAGGCAGAGGAAGGGCCCCTGTGGTTGCCAACGTGGTGGCTTGGTACAGTGGAGTGGGCTCTGGACAAGGAAAGTCATGAACCTTTTGCATTCTGGGAGAAAAGGAGACTTCTGCCTCTAAGTAACTGGAAGTTCCCTCATCTGGGAAATTAGTGATTTTCCCAGTAGATGGGAGGGGGTTATTCTCTTTAAGGTAGGCACTAGAGGTCTCAGAGCCGGTCCACGTGTTTCCCAAAGCATGTTGGAGTACTCCATGGAACCCCAGGGTCCTGTGAAGGGAACATAGTTTAACATCCCCTTCCTAGCATTTAAGCTAAGACTCTATGATTTTAAAATAATTTGAATACACAAGTGAACCAATAAGCAAATTGTGAGTCACAGTATATTGTAGTACAAGGGACAGGGGAGTCAGACAGGCCTGACTTGCTACCACCTACTTGTGTCACTGTGGGCAACTTTATTGCTTAAACTCCCAGAACCTCATGAAGAGGGCATCATAGTAGCTGCCTCATGACATTGATGTAAGCATCTGTGCTAGAGTCTAAACCAGCGATTTTCACCCTTTTTCATTTTATGGCATCTATATATTAATTACTAAAATTCTGTGGCACAACAAAAAATGTATTTTTTGCCAATTTGACAAAAATGAGTATAGTTTTGATTCACTTATATTGGATGGCTATTGTCATGTTGGCTGTTATTTTTTTATTTGACAGTCTAAGGGAAAAGAGGTCAGTGTCCCTCACTAAATAGTTAGGTATTGCATGTTTAAAAAATTCTTGTGGCACACCGGTTAAAAATTACTGGTCTAAACCATCAGGAAAGAGTCTGATACATAGGTGGTAATTAATAAGTGGTAGCTATTGTTATTTTATTTGTTGGGCATATCCTATGGCCCTAGTACTGTTCAACATTTCGGAGAGATAGGGACTACCCAGGGAGAAAAGGAGAGGAGGAGAAAGAGAGAGAGAGCCATGAGAGGTAGGAGGAACTTTGCTGCTAATAAAAATTACACTTGTAATGATTTATTAAGAGCTCTCTGTGAGTGGCTACTATATATGGAGATTGTAGTAAGTCCTGCCTGCGACAATCCCACACTGCAGGTTACTGTGTTCCTTTCCTAACAGGGACAGGAAGAAATTGAAGCTCAGAAAGTGATGGCCCAAATCCCAAGACCTGTGCTGTAGATTGAATATTTGTGCCCCTCACCCCCCCCCAATTTATATGTTGCAAACAATGCACAGTGTGATGGTATTCGGAGGTGGGGTCTTTGGGAAGTATTAGGTCATGAGGGCAGAGGCTTTATGGATGGAGTTAGTGCCCTTACAAAAGAGGACTAAGAGGGCTCCCTCACACCTTCCGCCATGTGAGGACACAGCGAGAAGGTACAAGCTATGAATGAGGAAGTGGGTTCTCACTAGGCACCAAATCAGTTAGTGTCTTGATTTTGGATTTACCAGTTTCCAGAATTGTGAGAAATAAATGATTGCTGTTGTTAAGCTTCCCAGTGTATGGTATTTTGCTATAGCAGCCTGAGTTGACTAATCCTATAAGAGAAGGAGCTGGGACTCAGTCCATCTGATACCAAAATCTGGACTGTTGGCCCCCAAGGGCCACAGATCCTCAGTTGTGAAGTGAAGAGAGCCCTCCTCCTAAGTCAAAGACGGTCATGGTCTTGAAACCCAGGAGCCCAATCAGAGCCGCCAATTGCGATGCTTGGAAAACCCTTCCTGTCGTGGTGTTGTGTGTAAGGCCAGGGAATGATTTCACTAGTTTTGGCAATCCCAGCTTTCCTTGTTCTAAATTAGGGATTCTCAACCCTGGTTGTACATGAACATCACCTGGGGAACTTTGGAAAATTCACAACACATAGGTTACCCAGACCAATTACAGGGTCTCTGGGTGGGGCTGGGCATCAGCCTGTTAAGCTCGCTATGATTCCAAAGAGCATCCAGGCCTGAGATCCCGTCCCAAGGGAAACTGCTGGTTTTGGAGCTCTCTTTCCCTTCCGCTGAGGGGGCCATGGGTAGGGACTGGGACCTGAGGAGGCTTTGAGGCAGAGATGGGGCACGGGTAGGGAGGCAGTAAAAGGTCAGACATCAAAGGCTGAGAAAGAATATGTGGATGTGCACACTAAGGTTCAGACAGGTTAAGTAAGTGGATTCAGAGTCTACACAAGGCAAGTGGCAGAGCTGGAAATTACACCATTGCAGTGGTGGCAAAATGACTGGAATCTCTTGTTACTGGGGAGACCCCAAGGGTAGCTCAGTTGTAGAGATCCCCAAGACCTAGTTTTACATCCTACTTTCTTCTCAGTCCACCCTTTGTGCCCAAGCAGCACCATCCACACCCAGGGTTTCCGTCTCACCTGACTCCCAAATTTCTATACTGCAGCAACTTACCTGACGCCTCCCTTGGGCGATTCCACGGCACCTAGGGTTTTACATGCCCAAGACGAAACTTATAAGCACTGTCATCCCCAGGCTAGTCCTCTGCAGGGTCCCCAGTCTGGTGAATGGCACAAGGATCATGCTCAATTCTTCCCTCCCTCACCGCCCACGTGCATCTGCAGCGCTCTCAATCTAACCTTCTAGGTACCTGTCCCTCCTGGCCGTTCCTCTCCGTCTCCGTTACCTCTCCTTTCGCAAACTCACTGTCATCTTTGGTAATTTATTCTTTTTATTTTTTATAATTTATTCTTGCCTACATGATTATTTGATTTATGTCTGCCTCTCCCACTAGTTTATACCCCTATTTAAGGGCAGGGACTGGCTTCTTTTTTAGATGATTTTTGCATTCTCAGCATCTAGCACCTTACTTGTTCTTTAATAAACATTTGCTGATTCCTAAGTGAGTGAATAAATTCATTTACAAGTTTTTAGGCCTGGCCTGTGGTGGCATAGTGGATAGAGTGTCAACTTGGAATGCCGAGGTTGCTGGTTTGAAACCCTAGGCATGCCGGGTCAAGGCACATACAACAAGCAATCAATGGACAACTAAAGTGAAGCAACTATGAGTTGATACTTCTTGCTCTCCTCACCCCCACTCTCCTCTCTCTGTAAAATCAACCAATAAATAATTTTATCTTATTTATTTTTTATTTATTTTTATTTTTTGCGACAGAGACACAGAAAGGGACAAATAGACAGGAAGGGAGGGAGATGAGAAGCATCAAGTCCTCGTTGTGGCACCTTAGTTGTTCATTGATTGCTTTCCCATATGTGCCTTGACTGGGGGGCTACAGCAGAATGAGTGACGCCTTGCTCAAGCCAGCGACCCTGGACTCAAGCCAGTGACCTTGGGCTTTAAGCTAGTGACCGTTGGGCTCAAGCCAGTGACCATGGGGTCATGTCTGTGATCCCACACTCAAGCCAGCGACCCCATGCTCAAGCTGATGAGCCCGCACTCAAGCCAGATGAGCCCATGCTCAAGTCAGTGATCTTGGGGCTTCGAACCTGAGTCCTCTGCCTCCTAATCCAATGCTCTGTCCACTGCATCACTGCCTAGTCAGGCTAAATAAAATCTTTAAGAAAAAAATTTTTAGTTCTTTCTGGGAGCTGTCAATATAATGGCTGCTCCATTAGAACTTGCTGCTTTTCCAGCAGAAGTCAGGGATAATGTGCTCAGATGACTCTGCATTCCATGGAGTTTGGGGACAAAGAGGTTTCGTCTATGGAAGCTGAACAGAGGGTCTGAGGGGACCTCGTGTTCCGAGACGAGATGCAGCCACACAGCAGAGCAGGCAAACACACGTGTCCATCCTTGGGCAGCTCTTGCCTGCTTACTCCACAGACATTATCTTTACTTGAAGAATTGATTATGAAATCAATCTCTCACTATTTCTCCAATAATGTAGCTAATAAAAAGAAAAGCTATTTTGATGGTGTCTGGTTTTCAGCTAAAAGGAGGTCAAAACAGCAATTTTATCAGCTGCCCTTTGAAAGTGCTTCCTTGGCCACAGCAGTTCACAGGGGGAAATTCGATGATTCCAACCCCATTCTTAATATTGGCTCCTGTCTGAGGTGACAGATTGTGTTACCTCTGGACCAGGACACTGGTGGGTAAACAGCAAGATCAAGTCAAGGTCACATCATGCTGGCTCTGTCATTAGAATATGGCCCAGCCCCCACTCCCAGCACACACACGAACGTGCTATCTGTTCCAGTGAAATGCCAGTCAGAATGGCAGGTCTCTGGAATTCTTGCAGAGTGGGCCATAGGAGGAAGCCCTGGGATCTTGGTACAAGCTCCTCTTTCAAACCTCTCTTAAGATTCTTCTGCAAGGAAACTATCCCAGCCTCATGGTGGCAACTCTGACTGTTGTTTCTGCTCCAAATAGAAAGGCCCCTGAGGGAAGAGACTATGGTTTTTCCACTTTCAACCGTCAAAGTCTGGGCCTTTATGGGTTCTTGGGAGCTCTTTGTGTGTCGGGACAGGTATGACCATGAAGCTGTTAGAAATTTAGTACTGAAACCAGAGAAACTAAGTTGAAGCAAGTAATTTAGAGTCACTAGACTTCAATTTTCTCAACTATAAGATGAAGGCCATAATAGCAGCTGTGTTATTTGCAGAAGGTTTTGTGAGGAGGATTCGATCAGGTAATGCATATAAGCACAATAAATTCAGTTTGTGGAATGAATGAGGGTGGGGGTGCCATTCCTTCTGCGTCAAGGGGTCAGAGGAAAGGCCAGCACACACTACAACCCATTGGAAGTGGGGGTCTCAGGCCTTCTACGTTTGCCACTCCTCTGGATTAGGTTTCCAAAATTAGAAAATAATGACCACTGTCATTTACTGCCAAGGCCCAGATTTAGAACCGAATATTTTACAGAGTAAATGTCACCAGAAGACATAAAACAGATTGCAGTGTTCCTGGCCAGCAGCTTCTGCATTTGCACATCTATCATATATACAAGTAGCTAATTTTACTTTTTCTTTTACTAACCATTTCTTTTTTTAAAAATTTTAAAAGACTTTATTCATTTTAGAGAAAGGAGAGAGAGAGAAGCAGAGAGGAGCAGGAAGCATCAACTCCCATATGTGCCTTGACCAGGCAGGCCCAGGGTTTCGAACCAGTGACCTCAGCATTCCAGGTCGATGCTTTATCCACTGTGCCACCACATGTCAGGCCTTTTACTAACCATTTCATTTTTAAAATTTATTTATTTTAGGGAGAAAGGAAAGGATTGAGAGAGACAGAGAAACATCGATGTGTTCCTGTATGTGTCCTGACTGGGGATCGAACCTGCAACCTTTGTACATGGGGACAACACTCTAACCAACTGAGGTATCCGGCCAGGGTTTAGTAACCTTTTAAATTTAAGTATAGTCTTAATCCATCAAAGAAACACAAGAAACTCATCAATTGTTCTTGGGCACCAAACAGTAAGTAAGAGCACAGTGCCTCACTGTTGTAGGTTAAAACTCTAACCACTAAGCTGTGATGTGCTCACAATTCCTAGGGAGGCTGGGAAGTGCTCTAAAGAGGTTTTTGTGCACCTGACCTGTGGTGGTGCAGTGGATAGAGCATCGACCTGGAACACTACTAAGGTGTTGTTTCGAAACTCGGGGCTTGCCTGGTCAAGACACATACAATAAGCAAGCAATGAACAACTAAAGTGAAGCAACTATGAGTTGATACTTCTAGCCCCCCTACCCCCTTCTCTGTAAAAATCAATCAATAAAATATTACAAAGAAAAAAAATGGTTTTGTGCATAGCCACGCTCTCCTGTCACTGGTGTGAACACAGCTGGGGGAGACCCCATCTGACAGAGAAGCCCAGGGTGTGGCCTGGCTTAGAAGAGCTCCGCAAATTCCTGGCTGCTTCTTAGGCTGCCATCTTGTGGCGGTTGCTCTGAGGTGAGTCAGCCTGTGGGTAACTGGCTTCCTAAACTTTTCCAAAGACGGGCTCCCCTTTCCCTTATGATTTACATAGCCCTTGCATATATTTGCATATGGGGCTCTGGGGTTCTGAACTCTAGCTGTAAGAGAAGGGAAATGAACAAGATGAACTCAGACTGGGATCTTCTCCAAGTGGGGCATCCAGGCCAGCACTAGGCGACAAGGGTCCAGGTGATATGTCCAGGACGGTGTGGTGTCAGGGCAATAAATATAAGAGCTACTATTTGTGGAGCATTCACTACATGCCAGAGGTGGCTTAGCTCTTCACATATATTATTTCATTTAATACTAATAATAACCCTCCCCATTTTACAGATGAAGAAACTCGAGTACTGAGATGTTAAGGCACTTGCAAAAATCATAGCGTTAGTGTGGCAGAGCTGGGACTCGAAATAAGGCCTTTCTGACCCCAAAACTTGTGGTCTAACCCTCCCACTCCATGCAGTTGTGGGTCGGCCATAGAGCCATAAAGACCCGAGATTTTGTTCTGGTTTAGCCACTTGGGTTATGTGAGCTGGACTTAGTCATGTAACCTCTCCCACCACTGTTTCCCCTCTGCAAATGAAGCTTACTCACAAGGTGATTTCAAGGATTAAGTGAGATAGTTGCTATAGTTACACAATGCCTGGCACAGGTGAAAGTAATGTGGGTTTCTCCCTCCCCACTTCAGGAGGGGAGAAATATAAGGGACTACCATATTTCCCCCTGATTAAGATGATCCATTATGTTAATAAGCCACACCTTAATTTTGGGGCCTGAAATTTGAAAAAAAAATTACATAAAGTTATTGAACTCAAATTTTATTCATCATAAAATTCATATAACTTTTTTTTTTTTTTTTCATTTTTTCATTTTTCTGAAGCTGGAAACGGGGAGAGACAGTCAGACAGACTCCCACATGCGCCTGACCGGGATCCACCCGGCACGCCCGCCAGGGGCGATGCTCTGCCCACCAGGGGGCGATGCTCTGCCCATCCTGGGCGTCGCCATATTGCGACCAGAGCCACTCTAGCGCCTGAGGCAGAGGCCACAGAGCCATGCCCAGCGCCCGGGCCATCTCTGCTCCAATGGAGCCTTGGCTGTGGGAGGGGAAGAGAGAGACAGAGAGGAAAGCACGGTGGAGGGGTGGAGAAGCAAATGGGCGCTTCTCCTGTGTGCCCTGGCCGGGAATCGAACCCGGGTCCTCCGCACGCTAGGCCGACGCTCTACCGCTGAGCCAACCGGCCAGGGCTCATACAACTTTTCATCACTGTCAAAACACCCATCCATTAGCTTGTCCTCATTCATCTGTGTCTGACGACGAATCACTGTCTTCAACAATGAGCGCAAAAACAAGCACAAAAAAGTGAGAAATGCAAGTAAAAAAACTACCACCACTGTATAAGACGCACTTGGTTTTTAGATCCCAAATTTTTCAGAAAAATGCATCTTATACATGGGGAAATACAGTACTTCCCTACTGTTTTAGCCTCTTCTCCCTTCCTGGACTCCACAGAACCCTTTGCACCAACACCAAAAGGTCTTTGATTCCTGGCAGTTTGATCCATGTCTCAGTTTAATCATCTTGGCTGCATGCAAAGAGTCCTCGACCAGAGATTTGGAGACCTTACTTCTAGTCCAGTCCTGGGTCTGAGACTTGGGCAGCTTACATCTCCAAAAAGAGGAGTTGTCAGCATGCAGGACCAATGTGCATATATAGTCTGTGTGTAGCCACGTCCTGGTCCTGCACTCACTGTAGGCATGACTAATTGCAGTGTTTCTGTCAGAGATCCTGGATATGGCTGCAGAGCCCTCCCCACACATGGAGGGAATTGCTGTTAACTGATTAGAGTTGAAAGGACAATTAAAATATCTTGCAGCATCCAGGCCAGGTAGCTCAGTTGATCAGAGTGTCATCCCAATATGCCAAGGTTGTGGGTTTGATCTCTCCTCAGGGCACGTACAAGACTTAACCAATGAATGCATAAGTAAGTGGAACAACAAATCAATGTTTCTCTCTCTCTTTTTCTCTCCCTTCTTCTCTCTCTAAAACAAACAAACAAAACAAAACACAAAAAACCTCTGGTATATTCCTGGAACAGTTAGTTGTCTGCTAAGGGTCCTTCCAGCTCTGACTCTACCTCCTGAGTCTGTAATGCTCTGAAGAGCAGTGCAAAGAGCATGGGTCTGAAAGGAGAGGAGTGGATTCTAACTCTAGCCACATCGCCTAGCAGCTGTGCAACGTTGGGCAAGTTATTTACACCTCTGAGCCCTGTTTTCTAATTTGTAAAAAAGGAGTTCTAACATACGCTCTGGCTGTTGTCATTCTTCTTTTTTTAAAAAAATTTTAATTGATTTTTCTTCGGTAAAGAGTACGGAAGAGAGAGGGAGAGAGAGACAGAAACATAGACCTGTTTCTGTATGAGCCCTGACCAGGGGTCGAACTGGCAACCTCTGAGCTTTGAGACAATGCTCTAACCAACCGAGCTGTCTGACCAGGGCTGTTGTCATTTTTTTTGACACCAAAACCACTGTAGCCTCCCCGACAGCACTGAACTCCCTGTGCCTAGAACAGGGTCTGGTCTAGAGCAGACTTTCCATAAATTTTGTTGAATTGAAGCACAGTCAAATATAAAACCTGTAGAAATGAAAGGAACTGCAACCCAGTGAAATACATCTCTAGAGAAGTGGTTCTGTCTTTACGGAGCATAAGGCTGATCAGGGATCCCTTCAACATGCAGACTCCTGGACCCGACCTATGGGGAGCTGATCCAGGATGTCTGGGGTGGGACCCGGGGGCACATAGGTTCAACAAACTTTCCTGGGAATTCTGTTGCAGATGGTTTGGCATTCACTCCAGAATTGGGAGGCTCACAGTGGCAGTTAAAATAAACAGAGAAGCCTCGGTTTGCTGCCAGTTCTTCAGGAGTTGAGTTTTCACTTTGGAGTTGCTGGAGCCATTGCATCTGTGAGGGAGTCACCTGGAAGAATGGCTTCTTCCTCCCCATATTGGCTGCCTCCACGAAAGGCTTGAGCCTTAGCTGACTGATGCTCTTAGGTGCCTGTGTTCTGGCCTGTGAGGCCCACATGGAAAGCAGCTAGGTCACAGCTATTTCCCCTTTTATCTCCATTAAAATGGCAGTGTTGGGGGATCTAGGTTGCCGATGCTGCTCATCAGTAATTACCTTGTGTGGAACATGTGCAGCTCTCCCCAACTCCACCCACAGCCTCAGACCAGGGTCCTACAGGAAGGGCAACCAGGAGGCAGGTTTCCTGGGGCCTAGCTAGGATGCTCTGGTGGTGGTGGGTGTGTGTATGAGAAAGAGAGAGAGGGAGGGAGGGAAGGAGACAGATTTCTTATGTTGGCTGTCTACAGGGTTCCCAAAACAACTGAGTGGAAAGTGAGAAACAGCTAAATATTTGGCATTTTTCCCCCCTGCATGTTGCTAAACATAGAGGTCTTCTCAAACACCCATGTATTAGATGGAAATTGAAATCTTCATCCTTATGTTTCAGAGTGTGATAATGCACCTTGCAAGCAGATGATGGATTAATAAGTATTTTTGAATATTTTACTTCAAAGTCATATTTGTCATTTATACCATCATCATCCAGGATGAATTAATAAATTATTAAGAGATAGTTGGATTTTTTAGCTCTTTTTAAAATTCAAAATAAATCCAATTAAAACATTATAATTCTTTCCTTTTCTTCCCATGGCCTTTTTTCTCACAGTTTACAAGCTCTATTAACTTCATGGGCTTCTTATAAGGATTAAACAAGTTAACATGTGAAATGTGCTTACAATAGTGCCTGGTAAATTCTTATAAAATGATGCCCATTTTTCTTTATTACTACTACTACAAATACAATCCTGTGAACATTAATCCAACCAGAGCAGCCCTCAATTATCCCAAACCAATAAGGAGTGATCTGTACTATAGACATCAAATTCTCAACCAGCTGAACCCTTATACTATAAGAAAGGAGATCTTGGCCCTGGCCGGTTGGCTCAGCGGTAGAGCGTCAGCCTGGCGTGCGGGGGACCTGGGTTCGATTCCCAGCCAGGGCACATAAGGAGAAGCGCCCATTTGCTTCTCCACCCCCATCCCCCTCCTTCTTCTCTGTCTCTCTCTTCCCCTCCCGCAGCCAAGGCTCCATTGGAGCAAAGATGGCCCGGGCGCTGGGGATGGCTCCTTGGCCTCTGCCCCAGGTGCTAGAGTGGCTCTGGTCGCAACAGAGCGACGCCCCGGAGGGGCAGAGCATCGTCCCCTGGTGGGCAGAGCGTTGCCCCTGGTGGGCGTGCCGGGTGGATCCCTGTCGGGCGCAAGTGGGAGTCTGACTGTCTCTCCCCGTTTCCAGCTTCAGAAAAATACAAAAAAAAAAAAAAAAAAAAAAAAAAAGAAAGGAGATCTTTGTACCTTTAGCTCCCTGGGACATGGAGGCCACACTGGACTCACTTGCCTTTATAAATAAAGCTCTATGGGTGTTGCCTAACTTTTCTCTGGGCTCTTGGACTCAGCATTCAGAACACCAGCTGCTGGTGATTGTCAGGCCACTATATGGCTCACAGCAAGTACGTCTTCTTTTTTTTTTTTTTTTAATTTTTTTTGTTCTTTTTTTTAATTTTTTTTAATTTATTCATTTTAGAGAGGAGAAGGAGAGACAGAGGGAGAGAGAGAGAGAGGAGAGACAGAGAGAGAGAAGGGGGGAGGAGCTGGAAGCATCAACTCCCATATGTGGCTTGACCAGGCAAGCCCAGGGTTTCGAACCGGCGACCTCAGCATTTCCAGGTCGACGCTTTATCCACTGCGCCACCACAGGTCAGACACATCTTCTTTTTAAAAAAGTACTTCTTGAGTTCTTTTTCTCTTTGTGTGTGTGTGTGTATGTGTTTTCTTTTTAATGGTGCCCCCTTCCCATTAAGATATTCAACTGTCTTTGCTTCAGGGATTCTTTTCTACTCTCCCTCTCTCCCTTCCGACTTGCTGTACCAAACATTTCAGGCCGTAGGGACAAGCAAGGTAGATAATGCTGTAAACTTGGTGAACAATTAGAGTAAGTATATCCAATACCAGAGGACTGTTTTTGCTTAATCCTAGGTTGTTAGTGATATTCTGGAAAGTTATGATTGTCATGCAGCTATCTTCAGGGAAGGAAGTGTTGCCTGGACCTCACACTCCAGCGGGACACGGAACACCCTCGGAGTCCAGTGTAAGGGCCAGTTGTGCTCAGCCGTTTCTGATTCAGCACCCAGCCCAGTCTGAGACTCTAGCCTCCTGGCTTGGGCTCCCTGCTGCCCTAACTTGCTCAGCCTGTCTCAGAAATGAAACCAGATGGCTAGGGTGGGTAGTGAGGGAGACCCACAAGAAGACTCCATGGAAAACTGAGCTCCTGATCCCACCCACTGCCCTAAACTGCTTCTGAATTGGTTCATCCATGAACAACCCCCCAAATTCCTTTTATCTCCCAATCACCAAGAATCTGATCCTTTATTTAGTCCTAAAACTTGGAAACTAATCTTTTATTTATCTCTACTGTAATCCTACTTCAGGCTGTGTATGCAATACACCACTCGGGAACAAACCTCTAGGATTTCAGAAGGACCCTTGGTCAGGGAGGCGCAAGGGCTTAGGAGGAAAAGCAAAACCAGGGCCAGGATGTTTTGGTTCCATGTGCGACTTGGAGGAAGAACGTGGCTTATTTGGGCTTGTGTGTTGGAGAATGAGCCACAGGCAAGCTTCCTAATCACCAAACCACAGTGGAGGGTGGGAAAACAGGCTGGCATGATGTCAGGCCTAAGAAAGGCAAACTGGTTGAAACAATTTCCCAAGCTTCCTTGAAGGCTGCTGGCTCGGCCCTCAAGCCAGGGCCAAGAATCACTGATATGCTGCTTGGAGTTGCTGAGTGGTCCCAGACAGCTGTCTGTCAGCCTGATTTTGCCCTCTCCCAGTGGATCTGAGGCTAAACTGAATGACCAATTTGGCAGGGGGTGCCAGCCTATATGCCAGTCCCCACCCATCCACCCTTAGCAGGCCGACTCTCATCGGGGCCCTGAGAGGACTGCTTTGGCCCCAGAGGTTTCCAGACAACCATCTCTGCTCTCTTCCATTTATTTTTGTATTCAACAAATATTTCCTGAGTGACTACCAGAGTCAGGCCCAGGGCTAGGGGCGGGGCTTTGGCTGGAGCGGCTGGGGTTGGGACTGGCCATGCAATGGTGAACAGGGCACTGTCCTTGTCCTTATAAAGCTAATGGACACTGGAAGAAAAACAATCAGATGCTGAATAGTCATTTAACTAAAATGATGGCAGGAGGCAGAACGGCCACACTGGGGGTTTGGGGATCAGAGACTTAGTAAGTTGAACAGGAGTTTGTAAGGTGCAGAGTTGGGGCATGGGGGTCAAGAAGTATCACAAACTCCTCCACTCTCTTTGACTTTTTGGCTTCTTTATGCCTCGCTCCAAACCTTAGCTCCTGACTTGGGGCACTTAAGCATGCATTCGAAACACCATTTCTGGAACCTGCCTCTGGACCCCAGCCCCTGGCATCACCCCCAGTACCAGCCAGCTGGCCTGTCCCTTCCCAAGCCCCTTTCTGGGGAGGTAGCTGCTCAGGTTTGGTCCCTCTTCCTCCAGCTTGCTCTGTGTTCTCACACATCATTGATTCACACACAATATCAGCTCAATTCTAGGGGGTTTTCCCAGCGCCTGCTGGCCCCACACAGGAGGCAGCCCACTTTGTTCACACATTCTCTCCCTCAAAAGTTTCTTTCTTTACTTCACCAGTGTCCCCTCAGCCAGGGCCAGGCCCTGATCTGGGTCCTGGCTGAGTGCTAAAGAGGAGCCTGGAAAAGGGCTATGTCGTTGGGGTACAGGGAAGGCTTCTTGGGAGAGCCTACACTTGGGAAATCAGGCTGAGGAAGAGTTTGTCGGGTGACAGCCTCCCCCCTACCGCATTTTCTACCTTTCTTGCTCTTTCCCATGCATTTTCACCTTCTACGCTAACTTGTCATGGAGCTTTTTTTTTGGGGGGGGGGATTCAGCCTCAAGAGAAAGAGCTGTAGAGGGCACTTGAAGATCTAACCTGACATCTGCCTATCTAACAGATGGGGACACTGAGGTACCAAGAGGGATTGATTCATTTGTGGATGTTGAACCATCTTTGCATCCCTGAAATAAGTCCCACTTGATCATGGTGTATGGTCCTTCTATTGTATTGTTGAATTTGGTTTGATGATATGTTGTTGAGGATTTTTGCATCCTCAACAAATACAGGCCTGTAACTTTCTCTTCTTGGGGCATCCTTGTCTGGTTTTGGTATCGGGGGTAATGCTGACCTCATAAATGGGTTTGGAAGTGTTCTCTCCTCATCCATTTTTTTGGAAGAGATTGAGAAGGATTTGTGTTAATTCTTCTTTAAATATTTGGTAGATTCATCAGTGAAGCCATCTGGTTTTGGGCTTTTGTTTGTTGGGAGGTGTTTGCTTACTAATTCAATCTCCCTACTAGTAATTGGTCTGTTCAGATTTTCTGTTTCTTCATGATTCAGTAATGGTAGATTGTATGTTTCTAGGAATTTAACCTTTTCTTCTAAGTTGTCCAGCTATTTTGGCTTGTGGTTGTTCATATTAGTCTCTTATGATCCTTTGTATTTCTGTGATATTAGTTGTAACGTCTCCACTTTCATTTCTGATTGTATTATTTGAGTCCTCTCTCTTTTTTTCTTGGTGAGTCTAGTTAAGGGTGTATCAATTTTGTTTATCTTTTTTTTTAAACATCTGTTTCATGGATTTTTAAATATATTTTAAGTCTCTGTTTCACTAATTTCTGTTCTGATCTTTATTTCCTTTCTTTTACTAACTTCAGGTTTAGTTTGTCCTTTTTCTAGTTCATTGAGGTTGTTTACTTGAGATTTCTTTTGTTCCTTTTTTGTAAAAAAAAAAGATTTTATTTATTGATTTTAGAGAGAAAGGAGAGAGAGAGAGAAAGAGAAAAGGGAAGGGGGAGGAGCATGAAGCATCAACTTATAGTAATTGCTTCTGCTCTGTGCCTTGACCGGGAAAGCCCAGGGTTTTGAACCGGGGCCTCAGCATTCCAGGTTGATGCTTTATCCATTATGCTTCTACATGTTAGGCTTTTGTTTCTTAATGTAGGCATTTATCACTGTGGACTTGCCTCTTAGAACTGCTTTGTTTTCTTACTGTTGAATTTTAGTAGTTATTTGTATACTTTTGCAAATATTTTTTCCCAGTCTGAAGCTTGTCTTGTTATTTTCTTGGCATATATTTTAATCTTATTTTTGTTTTGTTTTTATCACCTTAAGACATTATTATGTTTTAGTCAGCCATTATTCACTTAGATTCATAACCAACATATATACTACTCTGTTCTTATTCTTTTATTCCCCCCCTCCCCCGCCCTGCTTCTCAGAATTTTCACTTTGGGATCACTATCCTTCACCTTGAAGTACATCATTTAAGATTTTCTTTAGAGAGAGTCTACTGGTGGTAGAGTCATTCAGTCTTTCATTTAAAATTGCCTTTAGTTTACTATCATGGTGGAAATTTGTACAGAATAGAATTGGCATTATAAATCATACAGGATGGCCTGACCAGGTGGTGGCGCAGTGGATAGAGCGTCGGACTGGGATGCGGAAGGACCCAGGTTCGAGACCCCGAGGTCGCCAGCTTGAGTGCGGGCTCATCTGGCTTGAGCAAAGAGCTCACCAGCTTGGACCCAAGGTCGCTGGCTCCAGCAGGGGGTTACTCAGTCTGCTGAAGGCCCGCGGTCAAGGCACATGTGAGAAAGCAATCAATGAACAACTAAGAAGTCGCAACGCGCAATGAGAAACTGATGATTGATGCTTCTCATCTCTCTCCATTCCTGTCTGTCCCTGTCTATCTCTGCCTCTGTAAACAACTAAAAAAATAAATTAAAAAAAAAATAATAAATCATACAGGATGAATGATTTAAAAACTGATTTTGGGGCAATGATTTTTAATCTGAAAAATAATCAATCCCTACTTCAAACTATATACAAAAATAAAACCCCCAGTATTAAATATCTACATTGGAAAAAACCCCAAATCTTTAAAACTATCAGAAGAGAATGTAGGAAAGATTTAAAAATATTATTTATTGATTTTAGAGAGAAAGGAAGGAAGGGAGAGAGAGAGAGAGAGAAACAGAAACATTGACCTGTTCCTGTATGTGCTCTGACTGGGAATTTAACTTGCAACCTTTAAGTTCTCACCAACGGACAGACAGGGGTAGAGTGTAGGAAATATCTTTATGGTCTTTCTTGGGAATGATTTTTTAAACTGACACAAACAGTACAAATTATAAAAATTGTAAAATTTCACTTTATGAGAATTATACAGGTCTCTGAAAGTAAACAAGTTAAATACAAGTGACATATCAGAAGAAAATATAGCATATAAAACAAAGCATTAGTATCTTCAATATATAAATAATTTCAAATGGATAAAGAAAAGTCAAGTAAGGCTAGCAAAATGGATCAAGGATATAAACTGACAATAAACAGAAATAAATGTGTCAGTAAACATATTTGTACAGTTGTATAATCAGTTGTATAAAAATTTTTTAATTTCTTTATTTTAGATATGATTTCATCTTCCTCATGAGCCCCTAGCTCACTGGTATGGGGGATTTAGGTTGGAGGACGGGGAGCAGGGGGACTATAAACTTTCCAGATAAGCAAATCTCAGACGTTTTTGGTGCTAATTCTCCTTCAGATAGCATAGGCACCTTTCTGTAAATGTTACGTGTTTGATTCTTTCTTCCTCCCTTGCTTCTTCTCAAGATGGATCATTTTTTTTTTTTAAAGAGTGTACTTTATTTATTAATTTTTTTTTACAGAGACAGAGAGTCAGAGAGAGGGATAGACAAGGACAGGAACAGAGAGATGAGAAGTATCAATCATTAGTTTTTCGTTGAGCGTTGCAACACCTTAGTTGTTCACTGATTGCTTTCTCATATATGCCTTGACCGCTGGCCTTCAGCAGACCGAGTAACCCCAGCAGACCGAGTAACCCCTTGCTGAGCCAGCAACCTTGGGCTCAAGCCAGTGAGCTTTTTACTCAAACCAGATGAGCCCGCGCTCAAGCTGGCAACCTAGGGGTCTCGAACCAGGGTCTTCCGCATCCCAGTCCGACGCTCTATCCACTGCGCCACCGCCTGGTCAGGCAAGATGGATCATTTTTTTTTTTTTGGATTAAATTTTATTTATTTAATTTTTTTAATGGGGTGACATCAGTAAATCAGGATACATATATTCAAAGATAACATGTCCAGGTTATCTTGTCGTTCAATTATGTTGCATACTCATCACCCAAAGTCAGATTGTCCTCTGTCACCTTCTATCTAGTTCTCTTTGTGCCCCTCCCCCTCCCCCCTTCCCTCTCCCTCTCCCCCTCCCCCCGTAACCACCACACTCTTATTAATGTCTCTTGGTCTCACTTTTATGTCCCACCTACGTATGGAATAAGGCAGTTCCTGGTTTTTTCTGATTTACTTATTTCATTCCGTATAATGTTATCAAGATCCCACCATTTTACTATAAATTATCTGATGTCATAATTTCTTATGGCTGAGTAGTATTCCATAGTGTATATGTGCCACATCTTTTTTTTTGTATTTTTCTGAAGCTGGAAACGGGGAGAGACAGTCAGACAGACTCCCACATGCGCCCGACCGGGATCCACCCAGCATGCCCATCAGGGGGCGATGCTCTGCCCCTCCGGGGCGTTGCTCTGCTGCGACCAGAGCCCACTCCAGCGCCTGGGGCAGAGGCCAAGGAGCCATCCCCAGCGCCGAGGCCATCTTTGCTCCAATGGAGCCTCGCTGCGGGAGGGGAAGAGAGAGACAGAGAGGAAGGAGAGGGGGAGGGGTGGAGAAGCAGATGGACGCTTCTCCTGTGTGCACTGGCCAGGAATCGAACCTGGGACCTCTGCACGCCAGGCCGACGCTCTACCACTGAGCCAACTGGCCAGGGCCTGTGCCACATCTTCTTTATCCAGTCATCTATTGACAGGCTTTTTGGTTGTTTCCATGTCCTGGCCACTGTGAACAATGCTGCAATGAACATGGGGCTGCATGTGTTTTTACGTATCAATGTTTCTGGGTTTTTGGGGTTTATACCCAGTAGAGGGATTGCTGGGTCATAAGGTAGTTCTATTTTCAGTTTTTTGAGGAACCACCATACTTCCATAATGGTTGTACTACTTTACATTCCCACCAATAGTGGATGAGGGTTCCTTTTTCTCCACAACCTCTCCAACATTTGCTATTACCTGTCTTGTTAATAATAACTAATCTAACAGGTGTGAGGTGGTATCTCATTGCAGTTTTGATTTGCATTTCTCTAATAACTAAAGAAGATGAGCATCTTTTCATATATCTGTTGGCCATTTGTATTTCTTCCTGGGAGAAGTGTCTGTTCATATAAGATGGATAATTTTTCTTGGCCTTCTCAACTAATGCTAAGGATTTTTACTCAAAGGAACTGAAAGTCATGATAAATGTGAGTCAAGAATGCTTAAATTCTCTGGTCTGTCTCTCTTTCCTTTTCCATATTCTATGCCCGATAAGAGTGGTCTTTTTCTCTTTCCATTCTTGCCCAGTTAGAACTTCTCAGTCCTCTCTGACAATGATTTATATTAAAACTTTATGTTCAGACTTCCAAAATTGGTTGTTGATATTTCAAGTTTGCCTAAGAAATTAAGATGTAATTTTTCTTCCTGGAGAAATTTGATTCTTGCGATACTTGCCTAGTAATGAATGAAAAAGAGTCAGCTCTGAAATTCCAGGCTGAAAGCGAACTTCTTTAATCTAGGTTGTACCTGTCCTCCACCCCTGGAAAGGTTAAAGCCACTACATTTGATGGTGATAAGTAAGACAGTAAGATTTACAATGTATGAAAATATATCTGAAACTACTTTAAAAACACCATTCCGTAACACAAGAATAATTGCATTCTCTTAGCAGTAATTAAAAAATTGCAACTTTAGTGGTTTTTAAAAATTTTTAATTTTTAAATTTTCTTCTTTAATCTTTTAATGTCGATTTATTCACACCAGATTTATTGATTTTAGTGAGAGAGGGGAAGGGGAACAAAGAGAGAGAGAGAGAGAGAGAGAGAGAGTCAGGAACAATGAGCTGTGAGAGAGAGAGAGAGAGAGTCAGGAACAATGAGCTGTTCTTGTGTGTGCCCGACCGGCTATTGAAATGGCAACTTTTATGCACGTCCGATGCTCTTCACAGAGTTGACCGGCCAGGACGGGTGAATTTTTTTTTTATTTTTAGAAAGAGGAGACAGAAATAGAAAAGAGAAAGAGCAGGGAGAAAGTAGTTGCTTTCCATATGTGCCTTGACAGGTAAAGTCCGGGGTTTCAAACCGGCAACCTCAGTGTTCCAGGTTGACACTTTATTCACTGCGCCCCCACAGGTCAGGCTGAAAATCGCAATTTTGAAAAATAAGATACCTGTGGTGGTTGCTTTGCTTAGTGCAGGGGTCTCAAACTCGCGGCCCGCCCACCAATTTTGGCTTAGTGGATAGAACATCATCCGGTACACCTAGCTCACTGTTCAATCCCCACTCACGGCACATACAGGAATATATTGATGTTTTTGTCTTTCTCTTTCTCCTCCTTCTTCTCTAACATCAATAAGTAATTAAGGAAAGAAAGCAAATGGCTGCAACCACCTTACCGAACAATTTGCAATATCTAATAAAACTGTAAATGTACATATCATGCTACCCATTGGTACAACCTCTAGGTTTATTTTGTTGAAGAGCTCTTCCTCAGTTGCCTAAAATGACAAGTGTGAGGATGTTTATTATAGTATTGTTTGTAACACTAAAAACTGTAAACACAAACATATATTAATAAATTAGTAAAATATGGTATATTTACATAACAAAACTGAAATCTTTAGGAAGAATGAACCATATATATTTAGAAGTGATGATTTCAAAAATAATGTTGAAGAGAAAGTAAATTAAAGAATATGATGCCAGTTATATAAAATTAATCATCAACAAAACAACATAAATATTGATTATTTATATCTATACATAGTATATGTAGTATTTATGTATTGACTAAGAATGATACCCACTAAATTATGATATGAGAATCCTCTGGCAATAATGTGGAGGGGACAAGTGGTGATCAAAGGATGTGATTACATTATCTGCAAAATTTTTTTTTTTTTATGTGAAACTAATATCATGAAAATAATACTGAGAAATAACATGAAAATTCTGGGTGGTGGACCCATGAGCGTGAAAAAATGCTCAATAATAAATCACATCAAATGTTCATGTTGTGAAGCTGAATGCATTCTATTTAGTGAGTAGCTGTTCTTCTTATCACTCTGATGGAGAATCAAGGAAAAGCCTAGACTACCAAGATTAAGAATACCCATTTGGTTGTTGAAATGCAGAATATGGCATTGTGCAAACTGCGCAAACCAATGTCATAGTTTTCTCCTTTCATTAAATATTGTTTCACTAATTTTATATTCTAATTTTAGAAATATTCCCAAACATCGAAGGCATTATACCTCTGTGCCATTCATTCATTTACTTATTCAGTATGCATTTATCTTGATTGACCAGATCCAGGGAAAGGTGTTAGATAAGCAAGAAGAAAGGGAAAAAGAAAATTGGTGATCAGACTTTATTCAAATATTCAAGACTTATATAAAGAATATTATATAAAGAATATTATTATTACTTCACTGCTAGTCATAATTAAAGACCAGAATAAGTAAGAGATAAACATCAAGATAAAAAGAACCAATTAAAAAAAAAAGGAACCAATATAGTGAAGATGTGGTGGACAGTGTGATACATCACCTAGATTCTTCTTTAATGAGAGTTGTTCCCATAACTGCCAGGAGTGCTATGGACAGGAAGTGTTCAGCTGTCATCCCCTTTAGAGATTGTCTCAGCTGAAGAAACCTGCCTTGACCAGGACCATGGCCCCTCCTGATCTCTCACACTCAAGGACTGATGAATGAAGGATGGACTATTTCAGCCTAACCTGGGACAGCTTTGACCAGCCATTATAATCCCAGGGCTCCCAGTGAAGTTAGCTGAGGCTTCCACTGGACCTGTAGCACCTTAATTTCTCCCTCTGACCACTGCTGTTTACTTTGCTTCTCTTTCAGAAGGCTCTTTAAAAAAAGAATTTATTTATTGATTTCAGAGAGACAGAGAGAAGGCGGGATAGAAGCAAGAAGCATCAACTGGTAGTAGGTGCTTCTGGCATGTGCCTTGACCCAGTAAGCCCAGGGCTTTGAACCAGCAACCCCAGCATTTCAGGTTGACGCTTTATCCACTGGGCTATCACAGGTCAAGCACAAGGCTTTTCTTAATAAATATTGTGCACGTGCCCTGGTGGGATAGCTTGGTTGGTTCGAGTGTCCTCTGGATACCCAAAGGTTGGGGTTTCCATCCTTGGTCGGGCACATACAGGAAATGGACCAATGTTATTTTCTCTCTCTCTCCCTTCTTCTTGCTCTAAAATGAATTAAAAATAATACACTGCTCACAAAAATTAAGGGATCAGGAAACATGTAGATACTCTAGTACTTTCAGCCTTTAGTATAGTGCATTTTCACCAATGAAATAAAAGTTGGTTTTGCATCTCATTTGCATAATCAAACAACTTTCTTTGACTTGTCGTTTGCTTTTCTGATGTTCTTGTTTAATAAAAAAAATCAAATGCTTTTTTTATCGCTTCATATTCATTTTGGAATATCCCCTAATTTTTGTGAGCAATATAAAAAATATATTGTGCATGCCAAAAATATTGCTGATCAGAAGCTTCTCAGAGAACATTAGGGAAATAGGAAATATACAGGTAAATTCATAACTACAAAAAGAAGAGAAAATAACCTGGAAGGGAGAGATGTATGGGGGAGATGATGGGTAAAAAAGATACATTTGTAAAAACATTGAGATGAGTTTGAGGCAACAGTAGGGATGAAATAAGAATGAAGTTGGCTGAAGGTGACAGAGGAAGAAAACATACTTCATGCAACACAGGCAAGGAATCTAAAAATCCAGGGTTGGCCTGACCAGGCAGTGGTACAGTGGATAGAGCATAGGCCTGGGATGGTGAGGACCCAGGTTCGAAACCCCAAGGTCACTGGCCTGAGTGCAGTGTTGCTGGCTTGAGCATGGGATCATAGACATAATCCCAAGGTTGCTGGCTCGAGTCCAAGGTCGCTGGCTTGAGCAAGGGGCCACTTACTCTGCTGTAGCCCTCATGTCAAGGCACATAAGAGAAAGCAATCAATTAACAACTAAGGTGCTGCAACCAAGAATTGATGCTTCTCATCTCTTCTTTCCTGTCTGTCCCTCTCGCTCTCTCTCACTACAAACAAACAAACAAAAACAAAAAACCCCCATGGTTTGCTATATGTGGCCTACGCTTTCCTAAAGGTCCTTACCAGAGTTTGCTTTTTAAAAATATTTTTTTGGCCCTGGCCGGTTGGCTCAGCGGTAGAGCGTCGGCTTGGCGTGCGGGGGACCCGGGTTCAATTCCCGGCCAGGGCACATAGGAGAAGCACCCATTTGCTTCTCCACCCCCCTCCTTCCTCTCTGTCTCTCTCTTCCCCTCCCGCAGCCAAGGCTCCATTGGAGCAAAGATGGCCCGGGCGCTGGGGATGGCTCCTTGGCCTCTGCCCCAGGCGCTAGAGTGGCTCTGGTCGCGGCAGAGCGACGCCCATGGAGGGGCAGAGCATCGCCCCCTGGTGGGTTGAGCGTCGCCCCTGGTGGGCTTGCCGGGTGGATCCCCGTCGGGCGCATGCGGGAGTCTGTCTGACTGTCTCTCCCCGTTTCCAGCTTCAGAAAAATACAAAAAAAAAATTTTTTTTATTTTAAATGTCCTTGCCTACTACGGATCAAGGCATTTTACTTAAAAACAAAATCTAACTGAGGAGCCACTGCTCCACTTCACCTGCAGGTCTTGTAAAGTACCAAAAGCTATAGAATCGATATTAATATTTTAAGAGGCTTAAAGAACATTTTATTAATTTGGGTTAAGGTGTGCAGAGAAATTTTGTAAATAATCTCTGAACTGTGTGATTGGCATAAAACTAGGATGGCCCTTGGCATTGTATTATAAATGCAAAGGGAAGGAAAACATGGATTCCCTCACATTCTACCACACCTGTGGGGAAAGGGGTGAATGGCTGGCCAGGTGCAGGAAGAGGAAAGCCAAAATAAACCTTTTCTTATAGTAATGAGCCATTTGCGGGCATTTGTCCCCACGGAAACTACCTCTCCCATATGAATGCATATAGTTAATGTGTGTGACTCTGGACAAAGAGATGGCGGATAAACATTAGAAAATATAGGAATATCTCTTAATATGTAAAGAGACATCTTTCTATCATTGTGTTGACTTGTAAATTTTGTTTTCTCCAAAATGATGTATAGCTTGCAAATTGAACATAGTCCTATCATGTTAAAGGGCATTTGACTATAACCAATAGTGGTAAAGGGCACCTAATTGCAATTTTTGCTTCTATACTTCCCGCTTGCAAAACTATAAAAACTAAGTAAAATAAAGGGCCAGTGCGCTCTCCCTCAGATTTCTGTTGGAGTTGCCGCCGCTTGGCCAAGCTAGACAATAAAGCTTTGGTGTGTAATCGACGGATTTTGTTTGTGTCTTCAAGTTTTGAGTCCCTCTGGATTAGGCTTAACATTTTGAGGGCTCGTCCGGGATTGAGGGACTGCGTCGGTCTGCACACCGGAGCTTTCTTGTTCAACCCCGGATAAGTAAAACAAGGTCGCGACCGTTTGATTGCCACGCGAGCCCTGGCTGACAAGCCAGGAAGGGGCCGGTGGCCATCTCCCCTCAGACGGGAGGTTAGGAGATTTGGGGGGCATCCCACTTTTAGGGAACCCCGTTTGAGTTTAGATATTCCGAGCTCAAGGGAAGAGTGACGCCTGTTTGTCTATCTGTTTTTGCTGTTTGTCTATCTGTTTTTGCTGTTTGTCTATCTGTTTTTGTCACTGCATTCGTCTTGGTCCTATTCTCCCCACAGCCAGACATGGGTAGCAGAAGCAGCAAAGGTCCGCACTCCCCCCTTGAATGTATGATTTCTCATTTTAAATTGGCTTATGTTCCACAGGAGAATGTATATGGGGAGAAATTCTCCAAGGGCCACCTTCGCACAATGTGCGAACATGAATGGCCCACATTTGGGGTAAGCTGGCCCACCGAAGGGTCGTTCGACTCAGTCCTGGCCCGGAGGGTATGGTCAGTAATAACAGGTAGGCCCGGGCATCTGGACCAATTCCCCTACATTGACGTTTGGGTCGCTGTCTGTGAGCAACCCCCTCCGTGGATGCAGAAATGCTCCCTGAAGGGAAGTAGTAGGCTGTTAGTAACTAGAGTGGCCAGGCCCCAAGAAGGACCCAGGCCAGCAGTCCTGCCTAGTGCACCAGAAGATGAGTTCCTTTTGCAGCCCCCTCCATATTGGGAGCCTCCACCACAGGAAGAAACCCCAAATCCCTCAGGTGAGCCAGAGAGGGAATCTCCAGCTGAGGAGAACAGGGAGCCTCATCCCTGCACACACTAGGCAGGCCACCCCTTACCAAGGGGAGGACAGGGACAGTGAGGTAAGCCCTGCCGGGAGGCAAGAGTCCATCCTCCTGCCCCTCAGAGAGGTCCCCGGGGGTGCTTTCGTGTATGTGCCTTTCACCACTTCTGACCTGTACAACTGAAAGCACCAAAACCCTTTTTTGACGAGAAACCCCAAGCATTAACTGCCCTTCTTGAGTCTATTTTTCACACACATAGACCAACATGGGATGATTGCCAGCAGTTGTTGCGGGTCCTGCTCACAACGGAGCAGCGGGAGCATATCCGTGCTGAAGCGAGACGCGCTTTCCTGGCGGGCCAGGAAGCCCCAGATACCCCCACGGGCGGGCAGCCCTAGAAGTGGTACTCCCCACTGAGAGACCTAACTGGGACCCCAACGACGGAGGCGGTAGGGATGCACTCATAACTTACCGCCAGTATCCCCTGGTCGGGATGCGGGCAGCAGCTCGCAAACCTACAAACTTGACCAAAGTAAGTGAAGTAACACAGGGACCACAGGAATCCCCTGCCGCATTCTTAGAGCGGCTACTAGAGGCATACCGCACCTGGACTCCCATCAATCCCGATGTGGAACCCAATAGGCGTGCAGTTAACCTAGCATTTGTTACCCAGTCGGCCCCAGACATAAAAAAAAAGTTACAGAAATTAGACGGATTTGATGGGGAAACTAGGGAAAAATTAGTAAGCATAGCCACTCGGGTGTATAACAATAGGGACACTGAAGCAATAAAAGCGGCGAAAGAGACTAGCCGGTCCCTAGTAATGGCCCTACAAGAACAAGGGATTGTAACAAAGCGGGGCAGCGGAAAGCAGCGTAGCCACGGGAAAACGCATAGCCGCCGAGAGCCCCTAGGAAAGGATCAATGTGCCTACTGCCGCAAATGCGGCCACTTCAAGCGGGACTATCCCAAGTTGAAAAGAAAAGGAACGGGCAGCCAGGGACAAAAACCCAAAGCCCTTCAGTTTGAGGAAGAGGACTGACGGGGCCGGGGCTCAATTCCGCTAAACCCCTTGAGGCCATGGCCACAGTCCAAGTAGGGGGAAAACCCGTATCCTTCCTTGTGGACACGGGGGTGGAACACTCTGTCCTGAAAGAACCCCTGGGGCCCCTCTCCAAGAACACAATCTCCGTGCAAGGGGCGACAGAGAAAGCCGACAGATATCCCCGGGTCACGGCCCGGACGGTGGACCTGGGACGAGGGTTAGTCACTCATTCGCTCATAGTAATGCCCAACTGCCCCTACCCCCTGATGGGACGAGACCCACTGCGGAAAGTGAGTGCCTCCATCACGTTCCAAGGGGGTACAGGTGCCATCGCTTTCAACAAACCAGAGACAATTACATTCACCCTGCTGCTGGTGGAGGAGCACCACCTGAATGAAGCGGTTACAGGGCCCCGGGCGGATGGACAGTGGAGGACTCAATTCCCCAAAGTGTGGGCGGAAGATAACCCACTTGGGCTAGCGAGCCACCACCCACCTGACATTGTGGCTCTAAAAGCCCAGGCGGTACTGGTGCAAGTACGCCAATACCCGATTAGGCCCAAGGCCAGGCAGGGGATAGCCGTCCATATCTGCCGACTGAAAGAGGTGGGGATTTTTAAATTAAATTTAATTAATTAATTTATTTTTGTATTTTTCTGAAGTTGGAAACCGGGAAGCAGTAGACAGACTCCTACATGCACCCGACCGGGATCCACCCGGCATGCCCACCAGGGGGCGATGCTCCACTCATCTGGGCCATTGCTCTGTTGCATCCAGAGCCATTCTAGCACCTGAGGCAGAGGCCATAGAGCCATCCTCAGCGCCCGGGCCAACTTTGCTCCAATGGAGCCTTGGCTGCGGGAGGGGAAGAGAGAGACAGAGAGGAAGGAGAGGGGGAGGGGTGGAGAAGCAGATGGGAGCTTCTTCTGTGTGCCCTGGCCGGGAATCAAACCTGGGACTCCTGCATGCCAGGCTGATGCTCTACCACTGAGCCAACCGGCCAGGGCCAAGAGGTGGGGATTTTAACTGAATGCCAAGCCCCCTGGAACACTCCGCTGCTGCCAGTACATAAAGGGGACACAAACAACTACAGGCCGGTCCAGGATCTTAGAGAAGTAAACGCCCGGTCAGAAACCATCCACCCAGTGGTGCCAAACCCGTACACCCTCCTGGGACAGTTGTCACCCGATTTAGCGTGGTTCTCGGTCCTAGATTTAAAGGATGCTTTCTTCACCATAGCCCTGGCTCCGCAGAGCCAGGCCCTGTTCGCCTTTGAGTGGGCAGATCCTGACATGGGTGACTCCGGTCAATTAACATGGACCCGACTGCCTCAAGGGTTCAAGAATTCTCGGACCTTGTTTGGAGAGGCACTGGAGAGAGACTTGGTCCCGGTCCAGGGGGCACACCCTAAAGAAGTTATCCTCCAGCATGTGGATGACCTGCTGATAGCACCAAGCCTAGGGGGATGCACGGTGGCTGCAGAGGGGCTACTGCAGGCCCTACAGGGCCTGGGATATAGGGTCTCTTGGAAAAAAAGCCCAGATTTGCCAGAAAAGTGTCCAATATCTAGGATATGTAATCAGCCAAGGGACGCAGGCGTTAGCTGAGTCAAGGACTCAAGTCATCCAGGTCCCTATGAGCAAGCGACAGCTTCGGGAATTCCTGGGCACAGTGGGGTTACTGCAGAATCTGGATTCTTGGTTTTGCCCACATAGTGAAACCCCTGTATGAAGCCACGGAAGGGAATGGGCCTCTCCGGTGGACTCCCGGAGTGTGCCCAGGCTTTCAAGGATCTGAAAACGGCTCTGGTTAGCCCTCCCTGCTTTGTCGCTGCCTGACTTAGAAAAGTCTTTCGATCTCTATGTGACTGAAAAAGGAGGGTCCGCTGTTGGCATGTTTACCCAAAAAGCTAGGACCCTGGAAGCGTCCCGTAGCCTACCTCTCAAAAATGCTCAACCCTGTAGCAAGAGGCTGGCCAACCTGTTGTGGCATCTAGCGGCGGCGGCAGCCCTGGCGCGAGAGGTGGACAAGTTAACCTTAGGTCAGAGCCTCACAATCATCACTTCCACTCGCTGGCACCAATTCTCACCCAGGCGTCAGGGAAATGGCTCTTGAATTCCCGTCTCATTCATTATTGGGGTTTGCTCCTAGAAATGCCCCGGATCACCTTCGAGATTGTAGGAGGACTGAATCCGGCTACGTTGCTGCCAGAAGGAACAGGGAACCGACCAGAACATGACTGCATAGAGGTACTGATGGGGCACAGGGAACCAGAGAGGACCTTAAGAATGAGGCTATCCCTAGGGGAAAGGACATTTATATGGATGGCAGCAGCTTTGTCCGGGAGGGTCGTCGACTGGCAGGAGCGGCTGTAGTCTCAGGACATGGGACAATCCTCTGGAGTTCAGCCCTACCCCAGGGTACCTCACCCCAGAAGGCAGAATTAATTGCCCTGACCAAGGCCTTAGAACTATCACGAGGCGAGGTAGCCAACATCTACATGGACAGCCGATATGCCTTCGCCATAGCCCATGTCCATGGACAAATCTCCCAGAACAGAGGGCTTCTCACCTTAGCAGGAAAAGAAATCAAGAATAAAGAGGAAATCCTCAGCCTGTTAGAAGCCCTCTAGTTCCCGAAGCGAGTGGCAATCATCCATTGCCCGGGACATCAAAAAGGGGACTCCCCTCAAGCTCGCGGAAACAGGTATGCAGATGCCGCTGCCAGGGAGGTCGCCGCTCGAATTCTCCCCCTCGCCGTAGAACCCACCATCCAGGGAAAGCCAGCTTCCTCCAAAGAAGAACAAAAGACATACCAACGAGAGGGTTGGACTTTCTAAAGTGGATGGTGCAAGAACTCCCAAGGTAAGGTAGCCCTACCACAACCCCTAGGTGAAAAGCTTCTTGAGGAAATCTGCGGAGCAATGCACTTAAGTGAAAAAAAAAAAGCTGCAAACCCTGGTGTCACCCTGGTTCCAGAATCCACATGTACGCAGACTGGCCGAACAAGTTACTCGCTGATGTCAGGCCTGCCTACAGGTCAGTGCTGGCAGAGGCCCTGGGACGTCTGGAACCAGGTATCAGGGAACCACCCCTGGGGGAACACTGGGAAGTGGACTTTACTGAGATGAAGCCCGGCAAATACGGGTACTGCTACCTACTAGTGCTTGTAGACACTTTTACAGGATGGTCAGAAGCCTACCCAACTCGGAGAGAGACTGCGTCCACAGTAGCAAAGGCACTGCTACAGGAAATAATCCCCAGATTTGGCCTTCCCTTTTTCCTGGGGTCCGACAATGGCCTGGCCTTCACAGCCGAAATATCAAAAGTCCTTGCTAAGGTGTTAGGAATAGATTGGAAATTACACTATGCATATAGGCCTCAAAGTTCAGGACAGGTAGAAAGGTGTAATAGGACCATAAAGGAAATGGTCACAAAAATTCATCTGGAGACTGGCTTAGGTTGGGTGGAAGCGCTTCCCTACACCCTCCTGAGGGCTCGGTGCACCCCGGGGACACATGGGTTTTCTCCTTACCAAATCCTCTTTGGCAGGGACCCCCCAATTGTCTCTCATATAGGCCTAGAGCTAACTCCAGCACTCACTAAATTACAACTTATTTCTCACTTGAGGGCCTTAGAAGAAGCCCTACAGGAAATCCATGACAAGGTGAGGCGAGCCCGCCCCCTAGGGGCCGCCTTCCCGAGCCCATGTAATCCTGGGGATTTTGTCCTCATCCGCAGGTATACAGCTTCAAGCCTTGAGCCTCGGTGGAAGGGCCCATTCCTGGTGGTCCTCAGTACCCCCACGGCTGTAAAGGTTGTTGGCCATGCAGCGTGGATTCATCGAGCTCACATCAAGCCAGTTCCTGATCAAGCTGACACAGCTAGATGGAGGGCTCAACCGGACTCCAAAAATCCACTCAAGGGCTCTTCAGGTACTCATTGACCAGGACATCGCCGCCCTTGAGAGCTCAATCCGAGTTCTCGAGAAATCCTTGGGCTCCCTGGCAGAAGTTGCACTGCAGAACCGAAGGGGACTCGACCTGCTGTTCCTGCACCAAGGAGGACTGTGTGCAGCTCTCCAGGCGCAACGCTGTTTCTTCGCCAACCATTCCGGAGTCATCACCAATCTCTGGACCTCCTCAGAGACCCCTGGAGAAACGCCGTTTGGACAGAGAAGCACATGGACTTTGGGTCCCTGGGTTTACTTGGTCCTCATGGGCCACTACATTGCTCTCCTCCCTTGCAGGTCCCATTCTGGTGCTCCTTGCTGTGCTCCTGATCAGCCCCTGTGTTCTACGCACGGTGGCCACCCTGGACAAACGCCAGCTAGGGGCCGCCAACCTCCTGGTCCTTCGACCTACGTTTCACCTACCTACCAGCCTCTCCCCTCGGTAGATACCGCGTCTTATCCTCCCATTCAGAGGGGAGAATGAGGAGCCACTGCGCCACCTCACCCGTACGTGTTGTAAAGTACCAAAAGCTACAGAATTGATATTAATATTTTAAGAGGCTTAAAGAACATTTTATTAATGTGGGTTAAGGTGTGCAGAGAAATTTTGTGAATAATCTCTGTACTGTATGATTGGCATAAAACCAGGATGGCCCTTGGCATTGTATTATAAATGCAAAGGGAAGGAAAACATGGGTTCCCTCACATTCTACCACACCTGTGGGGAAAGGGGTGAATGGCTGGCCAGGTGCAGGAAGAGGAAAGCCAAAATAAACCTTTTCTTATAGTAATGAGCCATTTGCGGGCATTATGTCCCCACGGAAACTACCTCTCCCATATGAATGCATATAGTTAATGTGTGTGACTCTGGACAAAGAGATGGCGGATAAACATTAGAAAATATAGGAATATCTCTTAATATGTAAAGAGACATCTTTCTATCATTGTGTTGACTTGTAAATTTTGTTTTCTCCAAAATGATGTATGGCTTGCAAATTGAACATAGTCCTATCATGTTAAAGGGCATATGACTATAACCAATAGTGGTAAAGGGCACCTAATTGCAATTTTTGCTTCTATACTTCCCGCTTGCAAAACTATAAAAACTAAGTAAAATAAAAGGCCGGCGCGCTCTCCCTCAGATTTCTGTTGGAGTTGCCGCTGCTTGGCCAAGCTAAGCAATAAAGCTTTGGTGTGTAATTGACAGATTTTGTTCGTGTCTTAAATGTTTCGAGTCCCTCCGGACTAGGTTTAACATAACAAAACCAACAAAAACCGTAGCTACCTTTGTCTGTAAATGACGATGCTCGGGCCCTGAGCAGTTGCAAGAGTTTAGTGAGTCTTGGCAGCTCATCAGCGCCAGAGCAAGGTGGGGAGGGATTGTGAGACAGTTCATTCCTAAAAACAGGCGCCTCTCCCCGCCTTGCGCCCAGGACTGGGAGGGGGCTGGGAAGGGGCGTGGTGACCTGGACTCGGAGAGGGAGGTAGCGGTTGGAGTGGTGAGCTGGGGAAGGGCTCCAGAAAGTGGACGTCCAGGTTGAAGTAGGGACCAGGCGAACGTCTCTCGGGACTAGGGGTGGGGGCCTGAGGCCAGGGCTCTCTGATGGGGCTGTGAGGGTAGGGGCCAACTGCTCTTCTGGCAGACTGGGAGAACCCGATGACTGGGCCGGCTGCACGGTCCATCCAAGGAGTCGGAAAGTCGGGGTCCGCATCCTCACCATGCGACTCTTCTTGGGCGGCAATCTCTGGGGCACGTGCGCAGAATACCTGCTGGACGGCCACGTCTTCCCCGGGAGCGTCCAGGAGAGCGTCGGGCTCTAGGACGACAGGCGAGTGGGCCGGCCCTCCCGAACTTTCGTCGCCGGAGCCCAAGAGGGCCTCGGGGACCAGCATGAGGGTGTGCCCTCCGAGAGACACTTGCAGGACGGACGTTGACTCGGGCTCCAGCACCAGGTCGACGTCGTCCACGGGCAGCTGCAGGGCACAGCCGGGAGCCAGGACCACAACGGAGTTGAGAGCGTGCGCGGCCCGGGGTCCCGCGGGGTCTTGTGGGCTGGGCGCCGTCCCGGACTCAGGGCTCTTCGGTTCGGCAGTGCTTGGCGGGGCCGGGTCCTTCGGGCTGCTCTCCCCACCAGGGCGCAGGGTAGGTGCTGGGGCTCAGTCGGCTGCCTATCACTTTGGCAGAGGGCGAGTGTCACTCAGTGACAGATCTCGATGGTAGCTGAGAGGTGCGCAGAACCGCGTGTCGCAGGGGGAGTCCTCGGAGCTCGGGTGGGGCCTCCTGGGAGGCCCGCAGAGCGTCCCAGATTCTGAGAGAGCCTTGCGGCGCTCATGGCTTGGCCTGGAGCTTTGAAATTTTCCACTCCTTATTTCCACTCCTTACACCCACCAGTGTGCACCGGCTGATTAACAGCGTGGGGTGTCAGGTAACCTGCGTCTCACTGTTAGCCCCGCCTCCCGCTAAAGAGCGCAGCAGGTTTGTTATAATACAAGGGCAGGGTAGGTTTTCTAGAGAGTGTAGGGGAGTACTCCTTGGGTTCCCTTTGGGGCCCCCTGGACTTTATTGTTTAGAGGAAAAAATAGCCAACACACAATTTCAAAAACTGCTTGCTTACTTTTAGAAGTAGTCTATGCCTAAAGTCTTCTATGATTTTCCTGGAGACTACGAAAAGCCTTTACCCCATCTCTGACCACTCCTTCTGCAAATAGTTCTTGAAATTCTCATTCAGGAGAGATATTAGAAGTGTATCTTCTTAGGAAATAAAGAAGCTCTTAAAAATATTCAAGTGAAACTGCAGTATTTTTTGTTTTGTTTTTGAGGTCAGGCTGTGGTAATCAATATCCGGAGCAAAAATTTATCATAGGGTTAACATTTTGTGTTCAAACTTGCTATCTAACTTGTATTACACTGATTACACAATTAGTTTATTAGTTCTCATTAGTGAAGTGCAGAGAAAAGAAGGAAATTTTACTAAATTTAAATATTTGTTATGTGTTGGATTTGGGAATTAAATGTTACTGACATATTTAACTTTAAAATAGAGATCTTTGACGTTTTACCTATATGCTAAGGGCAAAACATTCAGATGTGGAATTGCTTGGTGGTAGTGTGTGGTACCCTGACAATAATAGATAAGGACAAACTGATTTCTTAAGTATTCATCTTAATTTATATTTCTGTATCTGTGGTTAGGTGTTTCTTTTGCACTACATCCTTGACAACACTTAGTATGGCTAGATTTCTAAACACTTTTCAATTTGATAGTGTAAAATGGTATCTCGTCATGTATTAACATTTTATTCCTCAGATTACTCATGAGGGTTTTGTGTATATATTGGCCATTTATGTAACCTCTGTGTAATATATATTTGTATTGTAGTTGTCTTTTCTTTCTGTATATAAAAAATATTCTCTTTGATTTTGGTGGGCTTAAAATAATATGTGTAAATGGTTATTTTTAAATTTATCAATCCTGAAAGTTATGCTTCCTGAATGAAGGTACTATATTACCGTGTTTCCCCGAAAATAAGACAGTGTCTTATATTAATTTTTGCTTCTAAAATGTGCTAGGTCTTATTTTTAGGGGAGGCCTTATATTTCTAAGCTTGAAAAAAATTGTACTAGGTCTTATTTTTGGGGAAACAGGGTATGTTCCAGAACTATGTATAGTATATTCCTGGAAATATGCTCCTTTTACATGTCAGTGCTGAAAGTCTTGCCACCTCTATCTACCATAGGATCCTGAAGACTAACCTTTTCATGCCTCTTACTCTTGTTCACAGTAGGAATCTGTTCATCCCTCGTATCTCAGATTTAAATCTTCAGATACTCAGTACATGTCTTTTTCTCACTATATACTATCATCATCTCCTATACCTTTTCATTCTGCTCTCTGGGGCTCAGAGTTAATCATAAAACTCAAAAATCTTCAACTTCCCTTTAACTTTGTACTAAAGCTGACACCTGCTTCTTCTGAGTACACCATTTTCTCTGGAGGCTTCTCAAGTGTAGGCTGTTTTCTCTCCCACAGCCCTAGTACTAATTAATGGCTAGAGATGCGATGTATGTTTTCCTTGGTCCTCATTGATGCGTCCCAACCGTTTCTCCATTTTCCCTGAATTTCATGTCATCAGAGTATATAGCTACCCTCTGATCTGTCTTGGTGCAGTCCTCTAACCTCTTCCAAAATTCAGGGCTCCTCTTCCTCACTCCTTAAATGTTTTTTACTCTTGGCTACCTGTCACTCTCTACTATATTGATGCCATCCTAATTCTTGGTGATTTAAAAATACACGTAGGTATTTTGAACACTTAGGTGGTTCTTCCAAAACACTCAATGGTATAGCTCCATTCTGTACCACTCCCATGCAATCCAAACTCCCATATCTTACTTTCTAGCCAACATTTCCACGTGGATATGAAACACTCACTTCAAACAACACACATCCAAAATTGAATGTATTTTATTTTATTTTTCTACGTGTATTCCTCTCAAGGCCTTTCCAATCTCAGAAAAATAACAGTTCCTTTTTGTGTTCAGGCCCCAAACCCTTAACTTATCCTTTGAGTTATTTTTTACTCTCTTACACCTTCCACAACAAGAAATCCTATTTTCTCTATCTTCAAAGTATATCCAACTACATGTGGGTTCATATCACTCCTCCTGCTACTACTTTAAATTAAGGCAGCATTATTTCTTGTGTGAATTATTGCACTCCATGAAGGCAGTGATTTTTAGCTGTTTTGTTCTTGCCTGTATTCCTGGAGTTTGGGAAAGTGCCATGTACAGAGTAGGCACTGAATTCAATATTTGTTAAATGAATGAACAAATGATCTTTTTCTATCATCACATCTAGAGAATTATTATTCATTATCTTTGTGAATAATGCTACTTCTTCCCTATTCTCTAAGTGTTCTCCCTCTCCATCTCCAATAGTCATGTAGTAGAACTGCTTTCTCTCTGATGATGTCTCTTAGTTTTCTTTTCATATTTTATATGTTTTTACCCCTATTACCTTCGTGCATGCTATCTCTAGTTCAGTAGTTCCCATTTCAGTTCTGTCTAAACTGTTTTTGAACCCATTCATTGCATTTCATTTTTATTATTTTTATTATTCAGTGAGAAGAGGGAAAACAGAGAGACAGACTCCTGCATGCACCCTGGCCGGGATCCACCCGGTAAACCCACTAGGGGGCGATGCTTTGCCCATCTGGGATATTGCTTCATTGCTCAGCAACCCAGCATTTCTTAGTGCCTGAGGCAGTGCCTGGGGTGAACTTGCTCCAATTGAGCTATGGCTACAAGAAGAGAAGAGAGATAGAGAGAGAGAGAAGTAAGAGGTATGGGGTGGAGAAGCATGTAGGTGCTTCTCCTGTGTGCCCTGATGGGGAATTGAACCTGGGACATCCACATGAAGGGCTGATGCTGTACCACTGAGCCAACTGGCCAGAGCCTCATTGCACTCCTTATTTCCATGTTTCCATATTTAATCCTCAGAAGTGTTCTTTAGTTAGTTCTTTTATATTTAAAAATAATTAGAAAATTTTTTCAATTGCAATTGACATACAATATTATATTAGTTCAGGTGTACAATATAGTGATTAGACATTATATACCTTACGATCACCCTGATAAGTCTGATACTTACCTGGCACAATCCATAGTTATTACAATATTATTGACTATATTCCCTATGCTGTATTTTATTTAAAAATTTTTTTTAGATTTTATTTATTCATTTTAGAGAGAGGAGACACAGAGAGAGAGGGAGAAGGGGGGAGTAGCAGAAAGCATCAACTCCCATATGTACCTTGACTAGGCAAACTCGGGGTTTTGAACTGGCAACCTTGGCATTCCAGATCGACCCACTATACCACCACAGGTCAGGCTATTTAACATTTAAAAATTTTTTTATTTATTTATTGACAGAGACAGAGAGTCAGGGAGAAGGACAGATAGGGACAGACAGACAGGAAGGGAGAGAGTTGAGAAGCATCAATTCTTCGTTGTGGCACCTTAGTTCATTGATTGCATTCTCATATGTGCCTTGACTGGGGGGCTACAGCAGAACGAGTGACCCTTTGCTCAAGCCAGCAACCTTGGGCTCAAGCCAGCAACCTTGGGCTTCAAGACATGACCATGGGGTCATGTCTATGATCCCACGCTAAAGCCAGTGACCTCACGCTCAAGCTGGATGGCTGACGCTTAAGCTGGCAACCTTGGGGTTTCAAACCTGCGTCCTCCACATCTCAGGCTGACGCTCTTTCCACTGGGCCACTGCCTGGTCAGGCAAAAAAAAAAAATTATTGATTGATTTCAGAGAGAGAGAGAGAAAGATCGATTTGTTGTTCAACTTATTTATTCATTCATTGGTTGATTCTTGTATGTGCTCTGACTGTGGATCAAACCTGCAATCTTGTATTTGGAACAATGTTCTAACCAACTGAGCTCTCCAGCCAGGGTTTAGTTCCCTTTTAAAGTTCCCATATCTTTTGATTATATATGTATATGTTATATATATATTTAGCTATACTTACGCTGCCTTCTTTTATGTCCTCAATCAAATTAGATTTATTTTATAAATATATCTGATAATTCATCAATCACTATTATTTGAGGCATTAATTCTCTTTCTTCTTGTTTTGGATGTCTCCCATTTATTCTCACTTATTTTGGTTTGTTTCCTTATGTATTTTTGATTTTGGATAATGAATTTATTTTTATTTTTATTTATTCATTTTAGAGAGGAGGGAGGGAGAAGGAGAGAGAGAGAGAGAGAGAGAGAGAGAGAGAGAGAGAGAAAGGTGGGAGGAGCAGAAATCATCAACTCCCATATATGCCTTGACCAGACAAGTGCAGGGTTTTGAACCGGCAACCTCAGTGTTCCCAGGTCGATGCTTTATCCACTGCACCACCAGAAGTCAGGCAACATTAATTGTTTGCTTTTTTAAGTATTTTTTTATTTATTTATTCATTTTTAGAGAGGAGAGAGAGAGACAGAGAGGGATAGAGAAGAGAGAGAAGGAGCAGGAAGCATGAACTCCCATATGTGCCTTGACCAGGCAAGCCCAGGGTTTCGAACCAGCAACCTCAGCATTTCCAGGTCGACGCTTTATCCACTGCGCCACCACAGGTCAGATGAATTTATAATCACTGGAAATATTATCACTGAGAAGATACTTAACCTTGGGGAGAAAGTGTATTCTCCTTCGAAAAAATTTGTTTTACTTTTGCCAGTTCACCATGAACCAGGAAATATATATATATATTTTACAGAAACACAGAGAGAGTCAGAGAGAGAGAGATAGGGACAGACAGAAATGGAGAGAGATGAGAAGCATCAATTATCAGTTTTTTTGTTGCAACACCTTATTTGTTCATTGATTGCTTTTCATATGTGCCTTAACCGTGAGCCTTCAGCAGACCGAGTAACCCCTTGCTCGAGCCAGCAACCTTGGGTCCAAGCTGGTGAGCTTTTTGCTCAAGCCAGATGAGCCTGCGCTCAAGCTGGCGACCTCGGGGTCTCAAACCTGGGTTTTCTGCATCCCAGTTCGACGCTCTATCCACTGTGCCACCTACTGGTCAGGCCAGAAAATATTTTAAGTTTAACTCTCAGCTCTCCTCACCAACCCCCAACAGACTGTGTTTCATATATTTAAGTCCTTTTTCTTTTGTATGATGAGTTTTTTTCTTTTGCTTGTTAGATTACCTATTGGAGGCATCATGTTTTGGAAGCCCCGGATATTTTTCAGAGTTATATGACCACTATTTTATTTTTACTCTTTCATAAATTGACCATTAAAACCAAACCTCTAGGTCACCACAGAATGTTAGGAACTCCTATGTATCCTCTTGCTTCAGTACCCACTTTCCTCTGGACTTGTGACATGTCATCATTTTTTGGCATTGGAGGATCTCTCTTATGTTCGTAAGCTGAGATACACCTGTAAAAATGTTAAAATAATTTTTATCTATTAGTTTCAAGAATGTTGTTCTTGGTGATTTTCTGGACTGTTTTGCACATAATGCTGAAAATGGATGTCCTCAGTTATTTCTAGTGTAGATTATAAGCCTTTTGCAGTAGAACACAGCTTTACAAAGAGGGCTATCTTTCCTCTTCAGAATAATCAAATAATTTGGTAGAACTTGGGACTGATTAATTGATTTGTTATGGCAGGAAGGAGGCAGGATGGTTGGATTGTGGTTGGAATTGTAGATAAGATGGTAGTACAGGGGGATCCCTTCTATTGGAAACAGAGATAGAAAATATTAAATCATGTTAAATGTAGACCTCTACTTTTAAAGGAAAGACACACACCTCCAGGGACCAGACATAGAGTAGAAAATCCAGTCTCTGAATGGACAGATGTACCATATTTCCCTAAGATGCACCCTTTTTTGAAAAATTTGGGGTCCACAAACTGGGTGCGTCTTATATAGTGGTTGTAGATTTTTTTACTTGCATTTCCCGCTTTTTCACACTAGTTTTTGTTCTCATTGTTATATTAATAGTTTTTTTACTTGCATTTTCCACTTTTTCGCGCTTTTTGTCTTTGTGCTCATTGTTCTGCACTTGTTGCCGGTATATTACGGTAAGTTACGTTTTGCCATGTTCTGCCCAGAAATGGCTCAGAAAAGATTTTCATACAGTGCTGAATTCATGTTAAAAGTGATCCAGTTTGCAAAAGTGAATAGAAATTGTGCTGCTGAACGTAAGTTTAGTCCTCCTCCAACTGAGAAATCAATCCGAGACTGGCTACAGGAAGAAGAAACCCTACTAAATGCCACGGCAGAAGAAGGCCATGAGAGGCAAGTCAGCAAAACGGCCTGATTTAGAGAGGGAATTGAAGATACGGATTGAAGAGCAAAGGGCAATTGGAATTCCTGTGTCCACAAAGATGCTTCAGCATAAGGCAAGAAGAACTGCTGATGAAAAAGACGTTACTGATTTCAAAGGAGGACACAATTGGTAATTCAGGTTCATGAAACAGAATGAACTAAGCATGTGTCCACGCACCAGACTTGCCCAAAAGATGCCTGAAAGCTATGAGCTTGAATTTCATCATTTTGTCATTCAATGTAGGAAGACACACCAGTTTGAGTTGGGACAGACTGAAAATTTGGACAAAGTCCTCCTTTAATTTGATGTCCCACGTAATAGAACTGTTGATAAGAAGGGGGTGGGTGAAAATTGTAACTGTGAAGACAAGTGGACATGAAGAGAACCATTATACAGTTGTTCTATTTTGTTGTGCCAACGGAACCAAGCTGCCTCCTATGCTGATTTTCAAACACAAAACAATGCCAAAAGAAAAGAAGACATTCCTTGAGGAGTGATTGTCCACATTCATGACAAGGGTTGGTGGATCAGGATGGGATGAAGATCTGGTTTGAGAAAGTTTGGAGAAGGAGACCAGGTAGACTCTTACACAAACCTGCCCTATTGGTGCTTGGTCAGTTCAGGGCACACAGAAAACACAAAGATTGCTGCAGAGCAAAAAACAAAACTTGCCATCATACCTGGAGGCTTGATATCCCAGCTCCAAGCACTTGATGTCAGCATTAACAAACCCATCAAAGCTGCCATGAGAGACGAATGGAACCAATGGATGAAGTCTTCTGAGGACAATTTGACAGCAGCAGAAAGAGTGAAGAAACCAACTATAAGAGAAGTTTGTACTTGGGTGAAAATATACTGGGATAATATCAAGATTGAGATGGGATAGTTGGCAAGTCATTTAAGAAGTGTGGCATTTCAAATGCCATAGAGGGAACTGAGGATGAGGCAATATATGAAGACAGTGATTTGTCATCAGACACAGATGAGGACAAGCTAATGAATGGGAGTTCTGACAGTGATGAGGAGTTATATGAATTTTATGATGAATAAAACCTGAGTTCAATAACTTTATATAATACAATTTTTTTTTTCAAATTAAAGTGTGTCTTATACATGGGGAAATTCAGTGTGTTTGAGATACTGAAACTAATGGGATTTCTGCTTCTTTGAGAGGGGTCATTCTTCGTACTGCCAATCATGAGTATTTTATGGCAGTGCCTGTGGTTGATCAAGGAAAGACAGATAGAAACTGAATGGCCACTGTGTGATTGCTTGGGGATTAGATCTATGACTTTCCACAGGACAAGTTACAAGAGTCCCTGGTTCTGAATTGTGGTCTACTAGGAAGTGGAAACTGTAAAAATTATGTGTGGAATAGAGAAGATGAATTCCCACTCAGAATGTGCTCACTTATGAAAATTGCTCAGCACATGAGGCAATCCAGTGTGATTCAAAACAAATAATTGATTTTACTTGTGAGAAGATTGAACTAATTGAGCTATTAATGTTTAACAAATTTCAGACCCTGGCCCGTTGGCTCAGTTGTAGAGCGTCAGCCTGGTGTGTGGAAGTCTAGGACACAGGAGAAGTGACCATCTGCTTCTCCACCCGTTCCCCTTCCCCTTTTCTCTCTCACTCTGTCATTCCCTCCTGCAGTCCTGCAGCCATGGCTCGATTGGTTCAAGTGCATTAGCTGGGGCACTGAGGATGGCTCTGTGGAGCCTCTACCTCAGGTGCTAAAATTATAGCTCAGTTCCGAGCATAGCCTGAGATGAACAGAGCATTGTTGCTATGTGGATCCTGGTTGGGGTGTATGTGGGAGTCTGTCACTGTATCTCCCCTCCTCTCACTTGGAAAAAGAAGAAAAAACAATTAAAACATAAAGGATGTAATACCATTTGTGAAACAAAAATAGGAATTTATAATACTAACTGGAGAAGTTTGAAGCAAGATAAGGAAGTAAAAAGTCTTGAAAAGAAGAAAATATAACCTTTGAAATGAAAACTTTCTTATAGGAATATAAAGAGAATACTGGCAACAGTTAATGAAATGATTAGTTAATTGAGTTGAAGAACAAAGAAAGCTGGGATTAAGGCATACACACATAGTACTAAGATGTTAAGTCATGTGAGATTGACCACTACCTTTGTATATGACTGTATCTGATTGGATTTCCGAAGATGGGGATGTGTGGGCTATTCCAAGATAGAAAGCCTAAGATTTTTTGGATTTCAATCAAGAGATAATTCCCCATATTGATAATAAATCAAATTCCACCCAGTTGAATAAAAATAGCATTTACCCCAGAGACATTACAATAAAACTGTAGGACATCAAAAGGAAAGAACATTTAAAAATATGCTAAAATGAACAGCTGAGTCAAATATAGAAAAAATAAATTGATTGGCAATCTCCACACTCCAGGAGGATGCTCCAACCGAGGTCGAGCTATCTGGCCAGGGCTTAATTTCTTTTTTATTTTCAGAGAGACAGAGAGAGGGGAAGGGGGAGGGAAGCATTCATTTGTTGTTCCACTTAGTCGTGCACTCATTGTCTGCTTCCTGTGTGCCCTGACTGGGGCTCGAACCCGCGACCTTGTTGTTTCAGGATGATGCTCTTAATTGACTGAGCCAACCGGCCAGGGCTCACTGTGTTTTCATTTTGCATTTCTGATTGCCTATCAAGGTGGGTCATTTTTTCATATACTTATTAGCCATTCTTATGTCTTATTCTTTGAAATGTTTCTATCTTCGGTCTGATTTTTTACTTAAAAAATTGGTTTTAAAAATTGATTTTAGAGAGAAGAAGGGGAAGAGAGAGAAAAACATCGATTTGTTGTTTCACTCATTTGTGCACTCATTAGTTGATTCTTTTTTTTTTAAAGATTTTATTTATTGATTTTACAGAGGGGGGGGTCGCAAGAAGTATCAACTCACTGCTGTTTTACTTTATTTGTTGATTGACTGCTTGTTGTATGTGCCTTGACCTGGCAAGCCCAGGGTTTCAAACCCATGATCTCAGCATTCTAGGTCAACACTTTACCCACAGGTCAGGCCACTGGTTGATTCTTTTATGTGCCCTGATCGGGGATTGAACTCACAGCTTTGGTGTATCGAGAAGACGGTCCAACTAACTGAGCTACCTGGCCAGAACCAAAATTGGGTTTTGACTTTTCCTTCAGTTTGTGTAGCACTGTTACCTTCTTCAAAGACCAACTCAGCACCTTCTCAAAAAGGCTGCTGCTGACCTTTTTATTTGAAATGTTTTTCTCCACTTACTATTTCATCACTCTTTTTAAAAAAATATTTAGTTTATTATCTTTTTTTTTTTTTTTTTACAGGGACAGAGAGAGAGTCAGAGAGAGGGATAGACAGGGACAGACAGGAACGAAGAGAGATGAGAAGCATCAATCATCAGTTTTTCGTTGCGACACCTTAGTTGTTCATTGATTGCTTCCTTATATGTGCCTTGACTGTGGGCCTTCAGCAGACCGTGTAACACCTTGCTGGAGCCAGCGACCTTGGGTCCAAGCTGGTGAGCTTTTTTGCTCAAGCCAGATGAGCTTATGCTCAAGCTGGCGACCTCGGTGTCTCGAACCTGGGTCTTTCCACATCCCAGTTCGACGCTCTATCCACTGCGCCACCACCTGGTCAGGCTCATCACTCTTTTTATGGCCTTCATAATATTACCACAAATTTTAAAGAAATAAAATAATGCTTTAAAATTGGGTTTCAGGCCCTGGTGGGTTGGCCTGAAACCCAATTTTGGTGGTAGAGCATCGGCCTGGCATGTGGAAGCCGTGGGTTTGATTCCAGTCAGCACACAGGAGAGGTGACCATCTGTTTCTCCACTCCACTCCCTCCCTCTTCTCTTTTTCTCTCTCTTCTTCTCCTGTAGCCATGGCCCTGGGCACTGAGGATGGCACCATGGCCTCGCCTCAGCTGCTAAAATAGCTCAGTTGCTGAGCAACAGAGCAGTGGCTCCAGATGGGCAGACCATCACCTGGTTTGGGGCTTGCTAGGTGGGTCCTGGTCAGGGCACATGTGTGAGTCTATCTCTCTGCCTCCCTACCTCTTTTTCTTTCTTTTTTTTCTGTGACAGAAATAGAGACAGAGAGGGGCAGATAGGGACAGACAAGAAGGGAGAGAGATGAGAAGCATCAATTCTTCATTGGGGAACCTTAGTTGTTGATTGATTGCTTTCTCATATGTGCCTTCACTGGGGAGTTATAGCAGACCAGGTGACCCCTTGCTCAAGCCAGCGACCTTGGGCTCAAGCTGGTGAGCCTTGTTCAAACCAGATGAGCCCGCGCTCAAGCCGGCGATCTCGGGGTTTCAAACCTGGGTCCTCTGTGTCCCAGTCCGATACTCTATCTACTGTGCCACCGCCTGGTCAGGCCCCACCTTTTAATAAAAAAAAATTGGGTTTCAGACATACTCTATACCAGTCACTTATCAAATATATGTGTAGTAAATGTCTCTATCATAGTTTTGAAGACTTTAGTACTTGGTTCACTGTAATTCTCACACATTCTCCACCTGGCATTATATGTGGTGATTGTAGTTTTCATGGATCAGCCCTGCTCCAAATCTTGGCCTCTTAGTTCTCTTTCCCCTCAACAGTTTTGTCCTGCCTCCTACCTCATTGAGTCATACTCTGGACCTTGTCATTACTCCAAGTTGTAACGCCTCCATAATCACAATTTCAAACATTTTATTCTCAGAGCACCACTTCCTAATTTTTTAGCTTAGGCCTCTAAATATTCAAACTCTATCATATCTTCCATTCCTCTGGACAGAACCATGGATCCTACCACCTTTTCCCTGAAACTGATACCATCAGGATCTTACTTTTCACCTTACCTGGAACTTAAATTTCATGAACAGTCATTATAATCATTCCCATATTTATATCTTCAGCTCTTTTTTTCTGTCTCCTACCAAACTGATTAATATACCTGCTACACTGTGTCTGCACTTATGCAGCGGAACTTTTAACCCCATTGACTGGTAACCTCAAGTGAGTTCCAAATGCTGCCCAGTGATCTTACTATGATGTTCTGTTTTGTTAATTCTCTCATTGTTCTAGGTGAACACTTCTCTGTATGCGAATCTCTAATACCTCACTCCTTACATTCTTTCCTAGATGGTCACCTTGCTTCTTTTTCACTGAGACAATAGAAGCAGTCATGAAATATTTCCTAAAATTCCTCTAATTACGTCTCACCAAGCTCTACTGGTAAGTGTATATTCTGCCTTCTCTCCTGTTCCCATGAATGAAATGTCTGTCCCTAGCAAAGGTCACTTCCTTCATTTGTGCAATTGATCTTATTTCATTTTCCCCCCTCAAGAACATCACTCTAGCAATTATCCCATCTCAGTCTAGCATCCTCACATTTTAGTTACCTCTACTGAATCAATATCTTCAATGTATAATTGGTCCTGGGAAGAGGTGAGTGTTGCTTTCACCTACGCTGCCACCATCTTGTTTCCTTCTTCAATGTTAATTGAGAGATGAACTCTTCTGTCTTAAAACAAACAAAAACTTTCTTGACATTGACTTTATCCTTTAGTTTCTACATTAATTTTCTCCTTTGCTATACACCGAAACTCTTGAGTTAATCAACTATGCTTGCATTCTCTAATTTCTGTCCTCCCACTCTCTCCTAAACCCATTCCGATCAGACTTTCGTCCATTCCAGTTGTCTATAAATGCTCTCATGACGGTCACCAGTGACTACTTTCCCCACACACATTGTGAAATCTAGCGGTTCTTTTTCTTCTCTTGAGTCATGAGCAATCTTTGGCATAGTTAATCACTCTCTCCTTTAAACACTTTCCCCCCTGGCATCTAAATCTCACACTTTTCCTGTCTGTCTCTGGCTTCTCCTTCTCAATTTCATAAGCTGTTTGCATCTTATTCTGAAGGCTGGGACACCCTAGGACCCCATTCTTGGCCTTATTTTCTTTTTTCTACCAACTGTCACTATCTTCCTTTAAGTACCATGTACCAGTTATTGGTTCTCTAATATGAGTCTCCCTCCTGTTCTTTTGCCATAAACATCCAGCTGCACTGTTCTCCTGAATATCTAAGTTGAACTACATGTAATTTTTGTATTTGTTTGGCTAGAATGGTTGAATATTACTGATTTTATATATGTCAATCTATTAATAGGTAGTCCAAACTTAAGGTCCAAACTTGATATCCTCATATTTCCCCACTCCTGATCCTTTTGAAATGTTTCTCATCATAGTAATTGGCAATTCCTTTCTGTTGCTCAAGCCAGACACACTAAAAATTATCCTTATGTGTCTTTCTTTCACACACCACATCCATTCTACCTGGATATCCTGGACCATAGCATGTTTTATCATCCTTCTGCTACTACCCTGCTGCCACCTTTATCTTTTTAGTGAATTTTCTGTAGAAGTCTCTACATGGTCTCTTTGCATCTCTGCTATGTCTTTTTTTTTTCTCCAGGCAGTCTCTACACAATAGCTAGGATGATTCTGTTAAACCAGTGGTCTCCAATCCCCGGGCCGTGGACTGGTACTGGTCCGTGGGCCATTTGGTACTGGTCCGCAGAGAAAGAATAAACAACTTACATTATTTCCATTTTATTTATATTTAAGTCTGAACGATGTTTTATTTTTAAAAAATGACCAGATTCCCTCTGTTGCATCCATCTAAGACTCACTCTTGACGCTTGTTTCGGTCACGTGATACGTTTATCCATCCCACCCTAAAGGCCGGTCCGTGAAAATATTTTCTGACATTAAACTGGTCTGTGGCCCAAAAAAGGTTGGGGACCACTGTGTTAAACCATAAGACAGATCATGTCACTCCTCTACTCAAACACCTCCAATTTCACTCAGGGTCAAAGTCAGTGTTTTTATATAGGCCTACAGGTTCTATATCAGTGGTTCTCAACCTTTCTAATGCCGTGACCCCGCAATACAGTTCCTCATGTTGCGGTGACCCCAAACCAAAAAATAATTTTGGTGGCTACTTCATAACTGTAATTTTGCTACAGTTATGATTCGGAATGTAAATACCTGATATGCATTATGTATTTTCCGATGGCTTTAGGCGACCCCATCGGGGTCGCGACTCACAGGTTGAGAACCACTGTTCTATATGATCGGGACTCCTCACCCCCATTATGTCAGACTGACTCTCTGCCTTGCTCCTTCTGTTAAGCTCTCTGGTCTCTATGATAATCCTAGAAGTTGACAGACATTACTACAGATTTTGTAATTGCTCTTCTGCTCATCTAACCACATGGTTCCTCACTCCTTTCAGACTTCTGTAAAAGGCTCACCTCTGAGGCTTCTCCTGAGTACCTCATCTAGATGGCAATCTCTGAACCTCTGTCTCTCTCTTAAACACTTATCAGTACTTAACTTACTATTCATTCTCTTTATTTATCTTGTTTATCCTCTGGATTCTTTTCACCAGAGTATCAGCTCCTGGAGATAGTGACTTTAACTGTTTTGCTCTTTGCTATATCTCTGATTTTGAAACACTCTCAGATGTATCGAGGACACTCAAATATATCAAATAGCCTGACCAGGTGGTGACGCAGCGGATAGAGCGTCGAACTGGGATGCAGAAGAACCCAGGTTCAAGACCCCGAGGTCGCCAGTTTGAGCGCGGGCTCATCTGGTTTGAGCAAAAAGCTCACCAGCTTGGACTCAAGGTCGCTGGCTCAAGCAAGGGGTTACTCGGTCTGCTGAAGGCCTGCAGTCAAGGCAAAAATGAGAAAGCAATCAATGAACAACTAAGGTGTCGCAACGCGCAACAAAAAACTAATGATTGATGCTTCTCATCTCTCTGTTCCTGTCTGTCTGTCCCTATCTCTCTCTCTCTCTGACTCTCTCTCCATCTCTGTAAAAATAAATAAATAAATAAAATTATAAAAAAAAGAAATATTCAAATAAATGAATAATTTTTTATCACTCTTGAGCATTTTCATTCTTTATGAACCCCTTCAAATATTGCTCTCCATTTCATTTTGTTTCCTCCCTCTGGAACTCCACTAGTCGTGTATTAGAATTTACCTTCCTCTGAAAACTCTTATTCTACTTTCATTATTTTTATGTCTGTGCCTTTCTATGATAAATTATATCTATTTTCTCTAATACTTCATTTGTTTCCAATCTGCTTAAATGCATAAATTCCATTACTTTTTAAATGTTTATAGCACAACTCCTGATGTTCATTTAAACCAATTTTTAAAAAAGCAGTATGTTATTTTTTGATAGTTTTTTGTTCCTTAGCTTAATTTGTTTCCTTTTTTATTTTTTTGAAAAATTTGTGTATATCTTTAAAATATTATGAGTATAGTGAATAGTTTAATTGTTTGAGGGACTGATTTTGTTATTTCTTCTTTCAGATCTCTCATTTATGTTGACTTGTTTCCTAAGTCTCTGCTTTGGATTGTGAGATTATGCCCATTGGAACTTTATTTTTGAAAGGGCTTTGAGTCCTATGAATAAGGGGCATTCTCTCAGAGAGGACTTTGGTTGCTGTGAGAAGTCCCAATGTAGAAGCATTATCAAGCAGAGAACCCTTTAAACTAAATTCTTGGTATCTCTCTCTCTCTTTTGTCTCTCCTGATTTTTGGCTTTCCTTTGTCTCTTCTTTCTTTTCCTTCACTTTTCCTTCTTTTCTTTCTCCTTCCTCTTTTACTTCTTTCTTTTTTTCATAAAGACAGTGTGAGTTGCAGAGCAAAGTCACATGAAGGCCACTGTTGGTTTGCACCTCTAAGAGGCTTATCTGGTGGAGTGACTTGACCCTGTGAATCATCTGAGTGCCAAACACAAACTTCTCTGCTCTCACTGTGAAATTTTCAAAGCCTTCATTTCCCCCTCCATTCAGAGACAAGGTAGTCACAGATAAAAATCCCTACTATTTCTCTGTGAAGATTGGGTGCTTTCAGTTTACCTACTGATGAAGTTATATTTAAGGATCTGAGATCTATTTAAGGGTTCTCTAATGTAGTTTCCCATTCTGCACTTTTCATTTTGCCTCCTGATCCCCATATTTAGTTAATAAAACCAAAGCTTTAAGCCACCATAGAATTATCAGTTTAGTCTCTTAGTATTTGCCTTATTTGTCAGATAGTTGGTGATTTTAAAGGATGTTTAAGAAATGTATATCACACCTTTATGTTTTTGTTCATGAGTATTTTTGTCCATTCCAGTCCAAAATGGATGTCTTCATTTATTTCTTTATGTGTAGAGTATGATCGTTTGGAAAAGGGAAAGTCACTATTCTCAGAAGTAAAATCATTATCCTAGGCTGGAACTTGAGGCTGGTTAACTGCTGATTCTTGATTCTGTGCCATGGGAGGGCACGTGGTATAGTGTGTGTGTGTGTGTGTGTGTGTGTGTATGTGAGTGAATTCTGGTTAAGATGGTAGTCAGTGTGGGGAGAGAGTATTCTCTCCTACAGACAGTTAATAGTGGTGGGAAAAATATTAAACACAGACATCAGTTCTCAAAATAAACAACTTTATAGGGTCCAGCAATGGAGAAGGAGTCCAAACTTTTAGTGCATAGGTGACACTAGTGTTCACTCAAGGAACTGAATCTAAAAACCTGTGGTGGCAGCTAGGATTTCAGCTTCTTACAGAGGGATGAAATTCTGTCCCTTGCCTGGCAGTCATTGACCAAGTCCAGTCCATTTTGGGTTGGCTGCTGTAGAGGTTCTGCTTTGGCATCCAGGCCTGGTTGTTGCAGAGGTTGTGGATCTGGTTATTGTTTGTTTGTATGTTTAATCTCTCAACCCACTCTCCCACCTCTCTTTGATCATTCTCTTGCTTGCTAGAGGGATCAATTTAGGAAAGAGTAGAGATCCAAAGATTCACGCTTAAGGTTGTTCCTTTGTTACCATGCGCAATTGTATGAGAGAGTGGCTGTGCAGAAGCATTGAAGCCTGTGGATAGAATGCAACAGAACAGCATCATGATGTGTGTGACAAAAATAATTAACAATCCCTTTAAGTTATTTCAGAACCAAAAACTCCAGTTGGCCAACACAGGCCAAAAGAACAAATTTCATACACCATAAGAATCAGCTTTAGAAAATCAAGTAGCTTTTTCTTTCTTTCTTTCTTTCTTTCTTTCTTTCTTTCTTTCTTTCTTTCTTTCTTTCTTTCTTTCTTTCTTTCTTTCTTTTTTTTTTTTTTTTTTTGTATTTTTCTGAAGTGAGAAGCAGGGAGGCAGACAGACTCTGACAGGTGCCTGACTGGGATCACCTGGCATGCTCACCAGGGGGCGATGCTCTGCTCATTTGGGCCATTGCTCCGATGCGACTGGAGTCATTTTAGTGCCCGGGGCAGAGACCACAGAGCCATCCTCAGTGCCTGGGCCAACTTTGCTCCAATGGAGCCTTGTCTGCAGGAGGGGAAGAGAGAGACAGAGAGGAAGGAAAGGGGGGAGGGTGGAGAAGCAGATGGGTGCTTCTCCTGTGTGCCCTGGCCAGGGACTGAACCCGAGACTTTCACATGCTGGGCCAACGCTCTACCACTGAGCCAACCGGCCAGGGCCAAGTAGCTTTTTCTTTAAGGCAGTGGTTCTCAAACTTTTTGAAGTTGGGGTACATTTAAAATCCTACAAATAATTGTAGGCACACTATATATAAATTTCTGAGAAATATGTTATAATAAGTCAAATATTAAAGAAAAAAAGTCCAAGCTTGCTTTTATGGTAATTAAACGAAATAAATGACGAAATTAAATTTATTCTGACATTAAAAAACATTTTTGTTACATTTTTTGTTATGCTTTTTAGAATTCATAAAAAAGGGGTTAAAAAATAAAAAAAATGACAAAAAAGTTATCTTTATATATATCTAGATACATTCTTAGTAAGATTTAGTAACTTTGGCAGGTCCCAGTGCAAATGTGTTAAGTTTTTTCATTCTTGTGTTTATGAGAAACATGAGCCTGATGTGTCCTAGTGATTTCTTCAATGTTTGGGCATATATTTGAAAGGTAAACTCTCATTTCCTCATCAATACATTGAAGAATTCCTCTCTTTTTACTCTTAATTGTGTTGAGGGTAGAAAATCCTAATTCACATAAATAGGATGTTGAAAATTGTAGTAGCCTGACCTGTGGTGGTGCAGTGGGTAAAAGCGTTGACCTGGAATGCTGAGGTCGCTGGTTCAAAACCCCAGGCTTGCCTGGTCAAGGCACATATGGGAGTTGATGCTTTCTGTTCCTCCCCCCTTCTCTCTCTGTCTCTGTCTCTGTCTCTGTCTCTCTCTCTGTTTCCTCTCTCTAAAAACTTAATAAATAAAAAATCTAAAAGAAAGTAAAAAAAAAAAGAAAATTGTAGTAAAATGTTCAAAGCTTTTTTAGATATTGCCACATATTCTTCTTTTATAGAAATCCAGAAGGCTTCAAGAGACAATTCCTTATGTTTAATCATCAATCCACAATCAGTGGATATAGCTGCCAGTTCTTCTTCTTCTGTTAATGTTAAATCAAAATCACTTGAAGCTTCCATGAATGGGTTTCTAATCCAATCGTATTGTTCAGTGTTAAGTGATGGAAAATGCTATAAATTAAATTCTGCCCGTCAGCCTTCAAGTCCTATTTTATTTATACTTAACTTTTGCTCACTTTCAGAATTGGATTCTTCAATATCATGCTTCTTTTTGAGAAATCTATCCATTTTATTTGGGTGTATTTATCTAAAAATAATATAATGATGTGTTAATAATAAATATAGTAATGATGTGTTAACAAAAAGAGTGGTATTTCCGTAATGAAATGGTATAATAGAGTAACTATATTTATTTTTATATCTGGGCACATGCTGTGAACCAGCACAGCTAGTAATTCCAGGTCCTGAGTGGCAATGGTGTGGAATTAAGAAAATATGCAGAATTAAGAAAATACGGGGTCAGGAGAGCCCTGTAATTGCTTCTGGCAAGAATAAAGCACACCCAAAAACTGCACCTTGCTTTATTTATAGGGCAAAGTGGACCATTAGCAAATCAATGAGATCTTTGATCATGTTTCCAAGGCAACCCAAGAATTTTACCAAGTGCAGAAAACCTCCACCATACATATCATCTTAACTTTACACCAAACAAAGGATAGAAGAAACTTGCCTCCAGTCTTTCTGGGGAACAGGGGGGGTAGTGTAAACAATCCAGCACCACAGCTTAACAGCCTTTTGCAACCTAGTCAGGCAAGTGAGGTGGGGGGTTGGGCAGACTGTCAGCTTATAACCAATTCTCCACACCTTTGTCCCCCCAAAATCAAAACTGCAAAAACCCAACAGGCACATATTTTTCTGGAATACCATAGGGCACACCTGGAAATCTTCTAGGGTGCACCAGTGTGCCCTGGCACACACTTTGAGAACCACTGCTTCAAGGTGATGTAGTCTATCCCACTGTGTTTATTTATTGATCCAAGTATAGCAAAAATTACCAATGGTACAAATACAAACTCTAGAGTAATGTGATTGTCTATCACTACTTGTGTCAATAAATTGAGACTTATCTGTATTCTATCTAGGATAGAGGTGGTATCATTAATGATTTTTGCCAGAGTTAGTAATAACTTTCGTAGGATTTTCTATTTGTATAATTCTCACCAATGGGAGCACTACTCTAATTATTTGCATGAACTGTGAGTAATTCTCCCAAGTAGAATGCCTGAATAATCTAGAGTGGCCTCATTTTGGAGCTTACATCTGAGTTATAATTTCCAACCATGGTGATTTATAGAATTAGGGTCTCAGTGTACAAACAAGTCTCAGAATACACTCTTTCTAAAGTGTATGATGTATTAGCTTGAGACAAACAGGATAAGGCATCCTGGTCTCAAGGAAGTAGTATCTAATAGGGTCACATGGAGATCTAAGAAAAAAGTTGTTCACATCCCAGTGTTGGAACCAAGGCTTTACATTAGCCTATGTTATGTATTTGTATCTCTTATAGTTAGCAAGTATTTGGCCCATCACCCTACCAAAGTTGTTGAATTTAAATTTAGAATTACTTAGGGTCTGATTAATAGATTATAATCATTGGTTCTTTTTCTGGAGACAAGGGCAACAAGACAGAAAGTAGATAGGAGCCTTGGCTCCATGTCTTGGGCAGAATCTGTAGACTATCTGAGGTTATCTGGTTGTTCTGAAAGTCTTAGGCCATCTGTCTGCTTCTTTTTTAAAACTTATTTATTTTAGAGAGAGAAGAAGGGAGAGAGAGAGAGAGAACCTTTGATTTGTTGTTCCATTTATTTATGCATTCATTGGTTGATTAAAAAAAATTTTTTTTTTAAATTCAGAGACAGAGAGAGAGTCAGAGAGAGGGATAGATAGGGACAGACAGTCAGCAGACCGAGCAACCCCTTGCTTGAGCCAGCGACCTTGGGTCCAAGCTGGTGAGCTTTTCTCTTTGCTCAAGCCAGATGAGCCTGCGCTCAAGCTGGCAACCTCAGGGTCTCGAACCTGGGTCCTTGGCATCCCAGGCCGATGCTCTGTCCACTGCACCACTGCCTGGTCAGGCCATTGGTTGATTCTTGTATGTGCCCTGACCAGGGAATTGAACCCACAACGCTGGTGTATCGGAACAATGCCCTAACCAACTGAGCAACTGGCCAGGGCCTGTATATAAGGTCTTTAACTACTCATCAGCTTGGACCCAAGGTTGATGGCTTGAGCAAGGGGTTACTCCGTCTCCTGAAGGCCCAAGGTCAAGGCACATATGAGAAAGCAATCAATGAACAACTAAGACCCGCAACAAAAAACTGATGATTGATGCTTCTCATCTCTCTCCGTTTCTGTCTGTCTGTCCCTATCTATCCCTCTCTCTGACTCTCTGACTCTGTAAAAAAAAAAAAAAAAAAAAAAGGTCTTTATGTTGTGGATAGTAAATGGCAAAAAGCCATTGTAGATTCAAGGCTTAGCAAAAGGTTAAGTTCTCCTCCCTCCATCTCCGTATTTGGCTATGATGCTGAGTATTTGCACCCACTCTACCTGCTTCCTTGGGTTGCTGGAAGCAATATATATGCCCTCCTCTGACTCTTTGTTTGTTTCAGATGTTGGTAGATTTCACTAATTATCCTGTTTTTGCCTTGGGAGAGTTCCTGTCTTAGCCTTGCATGTGCAACTTTGTATCAAGGTCCTTGATTTGCATATGGCTATATAATAGAGCAAACTGGGGCTATGGGGCACTGGGATACTGCCAGGCATGTTGAAGAGTCCTCCCGGTCCCATCATTTTTAAAAATTTTTTTTAAATTTTATTTTCTTACAGAGACAGAGAGAGAGGCAGAGTGAGGGATAGACAGGGACAGACAGACAGGAACGGAGAGATGAGAAGCATCAATCATTAGTTTTTCGTTGTGCACTGCGACACCGTAGTTGTTCATTGATTGCTTTCTTATATGTACCTCTACCGTGGGCTTTCAGCAGACCGAATAACCCCTTCCTCGAGCCAGCGACCTTGGGTCCAAGCTGGCGAGCTTTTTGCTCAAGCCAGATGAGCCCGCGCTCAAGCTGGCGACGTCAAGGTCTCGAACCTGGGACTTCCGCATCCCAGTCTGATGCTCTATCCACTGCGCCACCGCCTTGTCAGGCTTTTTTTTTTTTGATAAGTGTGTTTCCTTAATTCCGTACTGTTATTAGGAGCCCGGCTGGTCCGCGACACTTTATTAGTTTGAGCTCTTCCCTTTGCTTCAAGGGGTATTGGGGAAGTTTTGGTCACAGTTAGGTAGAATGTATCTGAACTTTAATAGGTTCTGCTCATAGTAATTTTCCTATATCAGTGGAATTTCTAGCCCATAGAGGGTCAGGTATGGTGTCAACATCTTTATCTGGGGTATGGTTCAAATATAATGGAACATGCAAGGGTATATTCAGAATGGACATAATTGGTTATGAATAGAAGAGTTCTCTGAAACCTCAAGAAATAGTCCCTCTGGTGTGCTTTTAATATAACAATTATATGTGTAACATAAATCTCTCCCTATTCAATTTTTAGGTGTCTTATCATAGGGCATGAGGGAATGTTTCCATTCAAGGATTACAGTTAAAGGCTGGAAGCAATCTGTGAGTTATGTGAAATATTGACCACCTGTATGATACATTTTCCTCCAAGGAAGAGGCTGAGTAGAGGTGGCCAGATTTAATATTGAAACAGTAGTATCTATATCAATTTTATGGAAATATTTCAGGTATGGTTTTTAGAAGACTGTCCAACTTTTCCAGCTTGTTTTTGTTTTCAAATTTTTATTTATTCATTTTAGCAAGAGAAGAAGAGAGTGAGTGAGTGAGAGTCAGGAACATAGATCTGTTCCTGTTTGTGCCCTGGTTGGGGATCAAACTCACAATCTTTGTACTTCAAGATGATGCTCTAACCAACTGAGCTATCTGGCCAGGGCTCAGGCTTGTTTTTGGACTCTTAGGTTTATGGTGGTAAGAGAGATTCTATAGGTCCTTTTCTGGGTTAGTCCAATCTGCTTTGTCATCCAATAGTTAGCATCTGCAGTTCTGACCAATATGTATATAAGCCATATAAGTCAAGTCATTCTGGGTCTTATCCAAATGAATTTTTTTAAAGTAAGAGGCAGGGTGATAGTCATATGCCCTGAGATCCACCTGGCAGTCCTCATCTGGGGCCGATACTTGAATCAACCAAGCTATCCTCGGTGTCTGGGGCCAATGCTAGAACCAATTGAGCCACTGACTGTGCGAGGGGAAGAGAGAAAGAGGAGGAGACAAGGGGAAGAGAAGCAGATGGTCGCTTCTCATGCATGCCTTGACTGGTGAATGAACCCAGGACATCCACATGCAGGAATGATGCTCTATCCACTGAGCCAAACAGCCAGGGCCTCTAAATAAATTCTAATAAATTCTTGTCTTTACTAATAGTTCTTAATTCAGCTCAGGACCTGAATTCAGCTCAGCAGCCTGAGCATGGGTGATGGATCTTTAGAGGCAACTGTGATTTTAGGTTCTTGAGAGAGTTGTTAAGAAGAGGTAGGAGGACTGGACAGGGGGAATTGGAGAGCGGAGTCAATGGAAGTGCAGAAAGAGAGGATGGCAGGATAAGGGGAAGAGGGAGATCTGGAATAGGGAGACAACTGGAGGGCAAGGAGGGAGGACTTACTAAAGAAATAAGTCTAGTTTGTTGCTGTTTGTCAAATTATTCATTAGTTTTGGCCAATGAATTTTTCAATAAAGCAACTTTCAAGTCAGAATTTTGTTTGGAGGCCTCTTTATTCCTAATCAAAAATGCTGCCCATTGAACCTGAGAAATCTTATTCCCTTTCTTTTCAAAGGCACCTCTCTGATGAACAGTTTTGTTCAAATCAAATCATCTTTGGTAAAGTTTTGTCAGTTTGAGAGATAGGCACAAGAATTAGGATTGTAAAAAGACTACATATAAGAAGCAGATGTTTTTCCTGGAAGAGGAGGGGATTTAGTCTTAGATTACCCGATAAGAGCTGACGAAGGTGGGTAAAATGTGACGCTTGTGCACCTCATGTCTTAGGTCCCCTTGTGACGCTTGGCTGCCTCTGAATGCGCACCTGACTGTCGGCACCCCTAACAAGAGGACAACCAGAGTGAACCCTGTTTCTGGATCAAATCCAAGCTCTGGTTTTATTGATGGGCCACAGCCTAATTTCTCCAAATGAGTGCCAGTCTGGTGAGAACTGCAAACTCACGGGACTGTTAGGTTGTCTCAAACAACAGGCTTATAGAGACCCATGACTGTGTTATATACCCTGTGGTTCTCCTTCTTGTGACAAATAATACAATCAACACAATGCAAAATGGAAACATGACAGAGAGTGAAAGGAGATGAAAGCAATGGCTTGGCCTGACCAGGTGGTGGTGCACTGGATGGAGCATCGGCCTGGGACACTGAGGACCCAGGTTCAAAATCAAGAGGTTGCTGGCTTGAGTGCTGGCTCACCAGCTTGAATGTGGGGTTGCTGGCTTGAGAGTGGAATTATAGACATGACCTCATGGTGGCTGGCTTGAAGGTCAAGGTCACTGGCTTGAACAAGGGGTCACGGGTTTGGCCGTAGTTCCCTGGTCAAAAAGCACATATGAGAAAGCAATCAGTGAACAACTAAGGTGACACAACTATGAGTTGACGCCTCACATCTCTCTCCCTTCCTCTCTGTCCCAGTCTCTCCTCTGCCCCTTGCAAAAAAAAAAAAAAAAAAAAAAAAAAAGCAATAGCTTGATTCCACCAAGGATGCCAAATAAATGGAACCAGTAACAAAACCTGGTACCAAACTGAGAATAAATAGCCAAGGAACTAGTGCAATGAGAGTTCAAACCTGGTGTTGGCTTTCCATGTTGGTACAGGCTCCGTAAGTGGAGAGTAACAAGGCATAAGGTGCCTCGATGGGTACTGCACCTGGTTGAATGCTGAGGTCCATGGCAACGAGCAGTGCAGACTATATCTCACTGGGACCTCTAGAAAAACTGAAAATAAACATAGACCACTTAAATGAGAACAAGCAGAGGCTATTTATTTATTTATTTATGTTTAGTGGTGGGGGGGTGGAGGAGGAGAGGAAGACCAAGGGAGAGAGACAGGAAGGGAGAGAGATAAGCATCAACTCACAGTTGTTCATTGATTGCTTCTCATATGTGTCTTGATGGGGTGGGAGGGGGTGCTCAAGCTGAGCCAGTGACCTTTTGCTCAAGCCAGCAACCTTGGGCTCAAGCCAGAGACCTTGGACTTCAAGCCAGTGACCTTTGGGCTCAAGCCAGTGACCATGAGTCCCATGACCATGAGTCATTGATATGATCCCACACTCAGGCCAACAATTCTGCACTCAAGGTGGTGAGCCCCCGCTCAAGGCGGTGACCTCTGGGTTTCAATCGTGGGACCTCAGCGTTTCAGGTTGATGCTCTCTCCACTGCGCCACCACCAGTCAGGCAAGCAAAGTCTATTTATTCAGAGCTTGTTATAGCAAGGGTGTCAGCCCAATGACTTGCATTTGACACATACTTATAGGTAGGCAAGGGGGTAGGAAAGCTTCATAGTGGAGAAAGGGAGGGCTTCAGGTATGTTTGATTGGAGGTTGTTGGCAGGGGGAAGCTGGAGGCAGGCTAACTAGAAGCAGGACACCTTGTTTAATCGATTTGGTTTGTGTGCTTCGCGTCTTAGGCATAGCATATTTGACTTTTTCAAGTTGGTCCTGGGTTGGAAGTGGGGGTGAAAATGAGAAAAACTGATCAAGTTCTGACCTTTTGGTGCCAGTTACTAAAGAGGTTATGGTTTTTTTTGGGGGGAGGCTGGTTGCTTACAAAGGTGGGTCAGAATTCTGTTCTCATGTGTGGTCTTACCATTGTTTTGTATATTCAGTCTCATATCCCATTATTCCCCTGGCTGCCATGGAGTCCAGCTCTCTAATGGCATCTCCTGCCACCGCTGCGTAACTCTGCCCCACTGAGCTTCTCAGTGATGCTGGCGCCTTTGCAGTGAATTCCTTATTGCTCTGTTACACAATGAAGAATGGTACTCCATTCTTCATAGCTTCATCCAGACTTAGGTAGTATATCCACTGTATCATACCCACTGCTCTGGACCTTTTGATCCTTTATTCTGCTGTCTACTTTGGCAGTTATGGTATTACTGCTTCATATAGGATATTGTTTTCTCCAAGTTTCCAAGAGTCTCAAATCTGAAGTAAGCACGGCCTTCTTACAGGGTCCTTGCCAGGGTGTTCAATCCTGTATCATGAGAGAATACTTCTAAATTGATGAACTCTCCCTCCTCCAGGCTGACATCCAGCACTCTCAGTCCTACACGTGGCTTTTGCAAGTATAGGTTGAGTTCTGTGGCTCTGTGTGTGTGTGTGTGTGTGTGTATGTGTGGTTTCCTTTCTTATTTACAGGTCTAGCATTTCCTTGGCTGGATTTTATTGTGCTTAATTTTAGTTATTGGCCTGGTAGCAAAGAGAGGAGATGAGGTTAATTCTTGAGGTTGGTGCATGTTGTCTTGCCAGGCATCATCTTAAAGCAGGGAGAATTGTCAACTTTTTAATTTATTATTATTATTATTATTTTTGCTCATTTTTTTTTCTTTTTTTAAAAAAATTTTATTTATTTTTTACAGAGACAGAGAGTGAGTCAGAGAGAGGGATAGACAGGGACAGACAGACAGGAACGGAGAGAGATGAGAAGCATCAATCATTAGTTTTTTCATTGCACGTTGCAACACCTTAGTTGTTCATTGATTGCCCTCTCATGAACCTTGGGTTCAAGCTAGTGGGCTTTTTGCTCAAAGCAGATGAGCCTGAGCTCAAGCTGGAGACCTCGGGGTCTTGAACCTGGGTCCTCTGCATCCCAGTCTGATGCTCTATCCACTGCGCCACCTGGTCAGGCGAGAATTGTCAACTTTTTACAGAGAGGAGTGGACCACTTTTGTGGGCCAGAAGGCTTGAGAAAGATCTGGGGATTTAAGTGATTTATGTGTATCTACCTGATTGTCTCCATTCAATTTCTCAGGGCCTAATCAGGCTGTGACTTTACCATTGCAGATTTGCTTAGATTTAGAATTCAATCTTTTATGTTCTCCACTCTCTCTACAGTAAATCCTCAGCCAGAACCTGTTTTGTTTGGTTTTGTTTTTAACCTTCTATAGCTTCCGGAGATAAAAGACTACATGTATACTGCCAAGGAGACTGTCTTGATCTCATATTTTGGTTTTATTGGTAATTCATTACCCTCAGCCTTTTATTCTTTTTCTCAAATGCATTGATTGTTTCAGCAGCAGCCATTCAAATCCATGCTACTTATAAACATTAGTTTTTTTTTGGTTTTTTTTTACAAAGACAGAGAGAGAGAGTCAGAGAGGGAAAGATAGGGATAGATAGACAGGAATGGAGAGAGACGAGAAGCATCAATCAGTTTTTCATTGCAACAGCTTAGCTGTTCATTGATTGCTTTCTCATATGTGCCTTGACTGTGGGCCTTCAGCAGACCGAGTAACCCCTTACTTGAGCCAGCAACCTTGGGTCCAAGCTGGTGAGCTTTGTTCAAACCAGATGAGCCTGTGCTCAAGCTGGTGACCTCGGACCTGGGTCCTCCGTGTCCTAGTCCAATGCTCTATCCGTGCACCACCACCTGGTCAGGCATAAACATAAGTTCTTATAATTACTGTTACCAGATTTCTCAATTGCCTGGGATATTGCCAGTGTCTGTGTAGTCCAGGGGTCAGGAACCTTTTTGGCTGAGAGAGCCATGAACGACACATATTTTAAAATGTAATTCCATGAGAGCCATACAACGACCCGTGTAAGTTATGCATTATCCAATAAAAATTTGGTGTTGTCCCAGAGGACAGCTGTGATTGGCTCCAGCCACCCGCAACCATGAACATGAGCAGTAGGAAATGAATGGATTGTAATACATGAGAGTGTTTTATATTTTTAACATTATTTTTTTAATTAAAGATTTGTCTGCGAGCCAGATGCAGCCATCAAAAGAGCCACATCTGGCTTGCGAGCCATAGGTTCTTGACCCCTGGTGTAGTCCCTTCTACTAGCATCCCAATATGTTCACCACTGATTAAAATCTTATCTTCTTGGCTGTAGCATGCCATGGGCTACTCATGCTCCAAGGACACTAGTCATATGCTTCCTCTGACTCCTGACACCAGCTATCCTACATTGGTTTGGGAAGACTCTAAGATGGAGATTTGCATGCAGGAATTTGGGGGAACAAAGAAAATACAGCTGCACAGATGGAGGAGTTGAACTTTATTGGGATACAGTTGCAACAAAGGCCTCAGTCAACCAACCGAGGGCTCTAGTACTGGGATGGTCCCTTAGTGTTGTTTTTTTTTATCAAATACTAAATTTTTTTTTTTCTTTTCAGAGAGAGGGATATACAGGGACAGACAGACAGGAACAGAGAGAGATGAGAAGCATCAATTATTAGTTTTTCATTGCGCGTTGCAACACCTTAGTTGTTCATTGATTGCTTTCTCATATGTGCCTTGACTGCGGGCCTTCAGCAGACTGAGGAACCCCTTGCTGGAGCCAGCAACCTTGGGTTCAAACTGGTGGGCTTTTTGCTCAAACCAGATGAGCCCGCGCTCAATCTGGCGACCTCGGGGTCTTGAACCTGGGTCCTCTGCATCCCGGTCCGACGCTCTATCCACTGCGCCACCGCCTGGTCAGGCAAATACTAAATATTGAAGTGAAAATAAAATTCCATTAGTATTTGTACCACTTAAAAATAAGGCGCATCAACCGAAACAGCTGGAAATTTTCTGGACATCTCAAATTAATTTCTTCTTGATGGTTCGGAGTGTAACTCCAGGCTACTTTTGTTAAGCATTTGGCATTTCTTCTTTCAATGCAGTAACCCAACACTGAGACTTTTTTAAATTCAAAAACTAGAATTGTTATTTCATGCTCTTAAGTCTATCGTAGTTCACAAATGGATCTATTTTACTATTCCCATCATTAGGTCCAACAAACACAGGAGGAAATATATATTTTTAATTTATTTTTTTGACATGGTTTCAAGAGTCCCACTCAATATAACACCCTCTACCTACTGCATCGTGCCCCCCATGCGCCATGCAAAGTCTCTTTCCACTCCCGCTTCCCCTCTTCCCCCCCTCCTTTATCTCCTCTTCCCTCTGGGAACTGCTACCCTGTTGTCTGTGTCTGTGTTTTTATGTATATATAATTTGGCTAATCCCTTCACTTGCAGTGTTGTCTTGAGTTAAGTGAACTGAGCCTGTACACTCCTTAATTGGACAGTCACTGAAGTGGACTACTCATGGAGGCTGAGGAAAATTCCTGGAGATCAACTCAGCTGAGTTAGCGCTAATACTCACAGCAGTCCTGATGGGGTGGGGATATGGACATTTCACCCCAGCATTACTACAACACTGCAATTGGAAATTGGGCCATGTGTGAGTGCTTGAGCATAACAGTATAACTGTGACTCCCCACTCTATCCCAAAGCCAAGTGAGACCTGTGATTTTTGAGTGACAAATTATACGAGCTCCATATGGGTTGTTCTGAGTTTTGGATCTTAGGGAACCAGGAAGAAGCAAATAAAAAATTCAAACATAGAGCAGAAAATGAATTCTCATTCAAAATACTTCCACAAAACAAAATTTCTTTGCCCAGCAGAAAATCAATCTAATTAAATGTTGCCAAATAATCGGGAGATATTATGCCTGAGGAAATGGAACTACTGAACTAATTGATACAGAAATTAAAATAGGAATGTTTAGATTCTTCTAGAGATAAATAAGGAGATAACAGTCACAAAACACCAAAAGAAGTTTACAGAATATGACATTGACCAAAAGTTGTGAAATAAGAGTAGATATATAAAAAAAACTCAAGTAATTAGAAATCTTGAGAAGGAAAAATGCAGTACTTGCAATGAACACTGTCTTATAAACAGCATAAACAGAATTTTGAAAATAGAAAATGATAAGTGAATTGGAAGAGAGAAAGTATATTATTGTAAAGGGAACAAAAACGTAATCTAGATATTAAGAGACACAGAGCTAATGGCATTGATTAAGCAGGTCCAACATTTCTCTATTAGAAGTTCCACAGATTAGAGAAGGGTTCAATAATCCAAGAGATACTGACTCATTCTTATTCAAGATTTTAAGAAAAAGTTAATTTTCCAGATTTAGAAAGCTCACTGAGTTACAGAAGGCAAACTAAACACATCAGGTGGAAACTAGAACATCAAAATCAGGAAAAATACTAATGTAAACAGTCTAATCTCCTACAAAGGAATGGCAATACAAATGACAGACAACTTTCATCTGTGAAAATAAATGGTAAGGAAAAAATAGAAAAGCAGCATCTTTAAAGTAGTGAGAGACTAGAGGCATTATTTTTAGAATTCCAAACTCAGTGAGATTATTATACAAGTTTGAAGGTTTAACTGAAATATGTGCAAACATATAAAACTAAGATTTATAAACAGGCCACAGCTGAAAGAATTGAAAAGAGTATAATTTGATAAGAAAAAAATGACAGAATGATGGAGTGGAATGCAAGAACAGAAGGTGAGCAAAGACATTGGCAAAGCATGTTGGTAAGTCTAAATAATTATTGATGTTCAACAGAAAAAACTAGTGTCTTGACATTAGCTTTATCACTAATAATTTATTTCATTATAAAATATGAGATAAACCTGGCAAAATAATGACATTTTGAAATTAGGAGTGGTGCCTATATGATTGCAACAAACAAAAACATAACAAAAAAATGAACCTAGGTGGAATTAGAATTGTATAAAATAATGTAGGATAGCTGAAGTGCAAAGATACTTTATCTTTAGACTATCAGTGCAAATGACCAAATGAATAGATTTAAAAAGAAACTACAAAAAGTCATCTTATAGATAAAAAAAATTTTGTTATGTTGAATTGTACACTTGAAACTTGTATAGTTTGGTGAACTATGTCAACCAAATAAATAAAATTAAAAAAATGGACTAAAAGAATGAACAGGAAAAGGGAATTAAAAAAAAAAGAATGAGCAGGAAAAAATAATTATAATCCTTATTAAAAAAATCCTTAAAGTGACCCAGCAGTTACTGCCTTTCCCCTTCCAAATTCTCTTCTCAGATTCTCAGAAGTGCATGCAATTTTTAGAATTCCTGAAGCATCAAGCTTGGTCTCATTTGCTCTGTTGCCAGGTTTCTGTATGTACCCAAAGACTACGTAGCTACTCTATGTATACACACAAACAATAAGATGCCAACATTTAGAATAATCTGAGCAACTCTTTTTAGTCCAAAACAAAGCAAAAATCCAAAATTGTTAGTGATCAGAAAGACTGAAAACTAACTTCTTCAATAGGATAAGGGTTATCTACTAACCATGTACAGAAAAGGTTATAATTTATGGTAAAATTTAGAAGCATCTGGATTAACACGTTATAAGATAGGGATGACCCTATTACTGTTCAACCTGGACTTGAATTACTATCTAATAAAAAAGACTAAGGAAAACTTAGATGTAAGAGGCTTGTCAAAAAGACACTTTCTCATTATTTGGAGATAATATTGTCTTTATCACAAAATCTTTAGAATTCCTTTTTTTTAGGACAGGAAAATTATATTAAAAATATAAGAAAAGAATGGAAAAGAGTTGTTTTTTTGGGAAAAAATTCCCCACAAACCCAGAAGTATAGTTGAACCATTTGCTCACCTAGTCATTAAAAAAAGAAGAGGGCGCCTGATCATTGTTCCCCATTCTATTTCTTTTGTATCTAACAAACATTTGTCCACATACAACTAGAGCCATCATAAAGAAAAGTTCAGGCCTGACCACCAGAGTGGAAAGACCATCGGAATGGGATGCAGAGGACCTAGGTTCAAGACCCCGAGGTTACCAACTTGAGCGCGGGTTCATCTGGTTTGAGCAAGGTTCACCAGCTTGAAGCCCAAGGTGGCTGGCTCAAGCGAGGGGGCTGTAGCGCCCCCCCCCCCCCCCCCCCCCCCCCCCCCCCCCCCCCCCCCCCCCCGTCAAGCCACATATGAGAAAGCAATCAATGAACAATTAAGGTGCCACAACAAATTGATGCTTTTCACCTCTCCCTTCCTGTCTGTCCCTATCTGTCCCTCTCTCTGACTCTGTCACACACACACACACACACACACACACACAAAAGTTCAAAATGGTGAGAAGGTTGTCATAAACTAGCATGGACTCTAGGGCCAAAACCCATTAAACAAAAGAAATTAAGTAATTACTCTAATTTGGGAGAAAAGAAGTAAAGTGGTTGGTTGCTGGGGAAAGAAAGGATTTTTAGAGAAGAGTGCTGGATTTTTAGAGAAGAGGTTTGAAGCAAAACTAGGGGGAACGGAACTGCTTAAGGGTGACTATGTAGAGAAAACAACCTAAGCAGCAATCTGGATGTCTAAAAGTACATTGTATTTAAAATTTTTTAAAATTAAATTTATTGAGGTGACATTGGTGACCCTATTGGTTAAATTATATGTTTCAAGTGTGTAAGTCTATAATACAATGTCTGTATATTGCACTGTTTACTTAACACCCAAAATGAAGTATCCGTATTTGAATCAGCATTTCTTTGCTGCTTTGTGATCTACTTTCCAAATGTTTTAGTCCACCATCGATAGAAAATTATGCAAAGCAGCCTACATCAAAAGAGCATTTGTCTTCTATCTATCCTTGGTGATTCTTGCAGGTTTGTACAATGTATATACAGCCGCTATCAGAATACCTTGTCATGGTCCTCAGCCAGGTTGGGAAGGATTGTGAGAGTTCATTCCTGGAACAGGCGTCTCCGGGCCTTGCGCGCAGGACCGGGAGGAGGCTGGGGGCGAGCGTGTGGACCTGGACTCGGAGAGGGAGGTAGCGGTTGGAGTGGTGAGCTGGGGAAGGGCTCCAGAAAGTGGACGTCCAGGTTGAAGTAGGGACCAGGCGAACGTCTCTCGGGACTAGGGGTGGGGGCCTGAGGCCAGGGCTCTCTGATGGGGCTGTGAGGGTAGGGGCCAACTGCTCTTCTGGCAGACTGGGAGAACCCGATGACTGGGCCGGCTGCACGGTCCATCCAAGGAGTCGGAAAGTCGGGGTCCGCATCCTCACCATGCGACTCTTCTTGGGCGGCAATCTCTGGGACACGTGCGCAGAATACCTGCTGGACGGCCACGTCTTCCCCGGGAGCGTCCAGGAGAGCGTTGGGCTCTAGGACGACAGGCGAGTGGGCCGGCCCTCCCGAACGGTCGTCGCCGGAGCCCAAGAGGGCCTCGGGGACCAGCATGAGGGTGTGCCCTCCGAGAGACACTTGCAGGACGGACGTTGGCTCGGGCTCCAGCACCAGGTCGACGTCGTCCAGGGGCAGCTGCAGGGCACAGCCGGGAGCCAGGACCACAACCGAGGTGAGCGCGTGCGCGGCCGGGGGTCCCGCGGGGTCTTGTGGGCTGGGCGCCGTCTCGGACTCGGGGCCCTCGGGTTCTTCGGTTAGGCGGCGCTTGGCGGGGCTGGGTCCTTCGGGCTGCTCTCCCCACCAGGGCTCAGGGTAGGTGCAGGGGCTGAGGAGCTGGCTGCCCATAACGTAGATGGCGCTGCGTGCGGCGCTCCCGGGGCCTGGCAGAGGGCGAGTGTCACTCAGTGACAAGTCTCGAGGACAGGTGAAGCGGGCCCCAGCGGGTGGGACGCAGGACCTCGGAGCTCAAGGGTCGCCACTCCGGAGGTCCTCAGTTCAGCATGTAGGATAACCGCACCTAACCTTCAAATCTTGAGTTTTTTTTGCTGACCGGTGTACGCACGGGATGGCCGATAGTGCTGCAAACGACGCCCCTGGAACCAAAGCCGCACAATTTCATGCTAAGCTCCGCCCCCTCCGAGGCTCCGCCCTATAGATATCGCGGTATCTTTACCTCCCAATAGCCGAGGCTGTGGTTGGTAGGTAGGTCACTTCAGGAGGCCCCTGGGTGGAAGTCTTGACCCTCTAGGCTTGACTTCCAGCTCTCGGTCTTCTTTGAGTTGACCTCAGATATGGAGGACCTTATAATCGAAAAGCCGATTAAGGTTCAAGTCCAACCAGTAGAATGCTGTTGCAGGACACCGAGTTCTAAGACCCTTTTCCCTTGAGGCTCCGCCTCGTAGTGACCACATTCTTCTCTTGATTCAATAGTGGGGTGAATTTTTGGGTGACATCATTATTTCTCAGTTTGCTTAAATTGTAAATCACTGTCAGATCCTTCTGGCCGTGAGGAACGGCAGTAATGTTAGAATTGAGTATGTTAATAGGCAACTGTGATGAATTTATGATTATATTGTATATATATTATTGTAGTAGTACAGTAATTATTATACTACCATAAACTCAAGAGTTTGACCTAAACTACAGCTGCTACGTGTTACCTATTTTAAGCCCAATTTACAGATGAAAATGCCATGTCGAAGTATTTTTTTCAGGAGCCTGCAACTAGCAGAGCTGGGTCTGACATGTCAAGTTTCACTTAAGATGATGCAGAATCAGGCCCTGGCCGGTTGGCTCAGCGGTAGAGCGTCGGCCTGGCGTGCCGGGGACCGGGGTTCGATTCCCGGCTAGGGCACATAGGAGAAGCGCCCATTTGCTTCTCCACCTCCTTCCTCTCTGTCTCTCTCTTCCCCTCCCGCAGCCACGGCTCCATTGGAGCAAAGATGACCCGGGCGCTGGGGATGGCTCCTTGGCCTCTGCTCCAGGCGCTAGAGTGGCTCTGGTCGCGACAGACCCTCCGGAGGGGCAGAGCATCGCCCCCTGGTGGCCAGAGCTTTGCCCCCCTGGTGGGTGTGCCGGGTGGATCCCGGTCGGGCGCATGCGGGAGTCTGTCTGACTGTCTCTCCTGGTTTCCAGCTTCAGAAGAAAAAAAAAAACACAAGATGATGCAGGATCAGGTCTTTTGATCTGAATGTCAGTTTAAAGATGCCTCTGGTTCTGGCCACAAAAGGGAGGATGTGGCTCAAGTCTTTATCTAGTGTTAATAAGAGTAAGCACCCAACACTGATTTGGGAATATGTAATACTTCCATATGGTTCCAGAGGACAATGAAATATTTCCTTCTACCCCTGTCTCTTAACTACGTGACTGCTCATTTTTTCCCTTTTTACAAAATAGCATACAATAGACTCACATTTTTAGGGCTGCATACTATTCCTTTGTTTGGAATTATATTTATTTATTTTTTTATTTTTTTATTTATTCATTTTTAGATAGGAGAGAGAGGGAGACAGAGAGAGAGAGAGAGGAGAGAGGAGAGAGAGACGGGGGAGGAGCTGGAAGCATCAACTCCCATATGTGCCTTGACCAGGCAAGCCCAGGGTTTCGAACCGGCAACCTCAGCATTTCCAGGTTGACGCTTTATCCACTGCGCCACCACAGGTCAGGCTGGAATTATATTTAAATCAGGCCCCTCTTGATTGATGTTAAGACTAGTGGTCTGTGACTTGGCAGCATTGGTGTTCCCTAGGAAATTTGCAGAAAACATGGATTGTTTGCCCCATCCAAGAACCTTTGACTCCTGGAGCATGTGGCGTAGGAATTGTCTGTAAAATTGTTTTACACTAAAGTTTAAGGTCACTGAACTTGTTTTTATTTAGTAGTTGAGAGGTTCAGGTTACATGGATGGTTTATGCTCTTGGTCAGGGCTCTGCTTGTTGGTGATGGAATCAGAAGGGAACTCAGACTTCCTGGTGTTTACCAACCAGCACCAGGGGCCGCATCTCCTCTTACAGCTAGATTTCCGGTCTTCCTGGCTGTGTGGCAGGAAATTCCCCTGAGGTAGTGCGACCTGGGGTGGGGCACTGGCTGGGTGAACCTACATGGGTCCTGAGGAAGTGTTGCTGGGGTCCAGCCAGGAGCCTGAGCTCCCCGCTGGCAGTGGTGGGATTTATCTAGTTTGCAGCGGTTCAGCAGAACAGATACCTAATTTTTTGATGAGTTCGGCGAACTGGTTGTTCAAATGGCACTTATAATCAGGGTTCTCTGTAAGGTGGGCGGCTGCCCAGGCATGTAGAAATGTAGAAATCACAAATTTACATTCCTTACTTGTTTTTAACATTCATCTGTGCAACAGCATATTTATTTTATTTATTTTTATTTATTTATTTTTTTCATTTTTCTGAAGCTGGAAACAGGGAGAGACAGTCAGACAGACTCCCGCATGCGCCCGACCGGGATCCACCCGGCACGCCCACCAGGGGCGAAGCTCTGCCCACCAGGGGGCGATGCTCTGCCCATCCTGGGCGTCGCCATGTTGCGACCAGAGCCACTCTAGCGCCTGAGGCAGAGGCCACAGAGCCATCCCAGCGCTCGGGCCATCTTTGCTCCAATGGAGCCTTGGCTGCGAAAGGGGAAGGGAGAGACAGAGAGGAAAGCGTGGCGGAGGGGTGAAGAAGCAAATGAGCGCCTCTCCTGTGTGCCCTGGCCGGGAATCGAACCCGGGTCCTCCGCACGCTAGGCCGACGCTCTACCGCAGAGCCAACTGGCCAGGGCTGTGCAACAGCATATTTTAAGTGCCTGTAGTAATGTTCATTATGTCCAGAGGTGAAAAAAATTGCAAGTGAGGATGCCAGTCAAGAAGCAATATGGGAATATCTTAAATAACGGTTTTATTGCTTTTTGTCAGGTATAATTTACTTTTTTATTAATATTTTATTTTTTATTTAAACAATTAAATTTAACAGGGTTACATTGGTCAATCAGAGTACATGGATTTAGAGAAAACATCTCCACATCGTTTGGACAGTAGATTATGTTGTATACCCATCACCCAAAGTCAAATCATCTTCTGTTACCCTATATTTTGTTTCTCTTTAAGCCCCTCCCCTTCTCCCCATCCTTCTCCTTCTTCACCCCTCCCTTCCCCCTGGTAACTACTGCACCCCTATGTCCATGAGTCGCAACTTTGTGCCTCACCTATGTAGGTAATCATACAGTTCTTAGCTTTCTCTGATTTACTTATTTCACTCAGTATAATTTATCAAGGTCCATCCATATTGTCGTAAATGATACTATGTCATCATTTCTTATACTGAGTAGTATTCCATTGTATATACATATATATCATATCTTCTTTATCCAATCCTCTATTGAAGGGCATTTTGGCTGTTTCTATGTCTTGGCCACCGTGAACAATGCTGCGATGAACATGGGGATGCATGTGTCTTTACATACCCATGTTTTCAAGTTTTGGGGGTATATACCCAGTAGAGGGATTGCTGAGTCATATGGTAGCTCTATGAAGTTTTTGAGGAACCACATACTTTCTTCCACAATGGTTGCACTAATTTACATTTCCACTAACAGTGAATGAGTGTTCCTTTTTCTCCACAGCCTCTCCAGCACTTGTTATTTACCTGTTTTGTTGATAATAGCTAATCTAACAGGTGTGAGGTGGTATCTCATTGTAGTTTTGATTTGCATTTCTCTAATAGCTAATGAAGGTAAGCATCTTTTCATATATCTGTTGGCCATTTGTATTTCTTCTTGGGAGTAGTGTCTGTTCATATCCTCTTCCCATTTTTTTTATTGGATTGTTTGTTGCTGAGGTTTGTGAGTTCTTTATATATTTTGGATATTAGTTCCTTATCTGAGCTGTTGTTTGAAAATATCATCTCCCATTTAGTTGGCTGTTTGTTTTGTTGTCAGTTTCTTTTGCTGTGCAGAAGCTTCTTAGTCTGATGTAGTCCCATTCACTATCTTTGCCTTTACTTCCCTTGCCTTTGGAGTCAAATTCATAAAATGTTCTTTATGGCCAAGGTCCATGAGTTTAGTACCTATGTTTTCTTCTATGTAATTTATTGTTTCAGATCTTACATTTAGTTCTTTGATCCATTTTGAATTAATTTTTGTTCAAGGAGATAAACTGTAGTCAACTTTCATTCTTTTGCATGTGGCTTTCCCAGCACCATTTATTGAAGAGGCTTTCTTTTCTCCATTGTGTGTTTTTGGCTCCTTTATCAAAAATGATTTGACTATATATATGTGGTTTTATTTCTGGACTCTCTATTCTGTTCTATTGGTCTGTGTGTCCATCTTTCTGCCAGTACCATGCTGTTTTGATTGTCGTGGCCCTGTAGTATAGTTTGAAGTCAGGTATTGTAATGCCTCCAGCTTCGTTTTTTTTCCCCTTAGGATTACTTTGGTTATTTGAGGTTTTCTTTGTTCCATAAAAACCTGATAATTTTTTGTTCCATTTAAAAAAAAAATGACATTGGAATTTTGATGTGAATCATTAATATTATAAAGCTCTTTTTTATAACATTACCTTTCGGTATACTGTATTTTTTGTGTGTGTGTGTGGCAGAGACAGAGAGAGACAGAGAGAAGGGCAGAAAGGGACAGTCAGGAAGGGAGAGAGATAAGAAGCATCAATTCTTCATTGCAACTCCTTAGTTGCTCATTGATTGCTTTCTCATATGTGCCTTGATGGGGTGGAGGCTACAGCAGAGCGAGTGACCCCTTGCTCAAGCCAGTGACCTTGAGCTCAAACCAGCGACCTTGGATTCAAGCCAGTAACCTTTGGGCTCAAACCAGCGACCATGGGGTCATTTCTATGATTCCATGCTCAAGCCAGTGACCCCGTGCTCAAGCTGGATAGCCCACGCTCGAGTTGGATGAGCCTGTGTTCAAGCCGCACTCAAGCCAGTGACTTCAGGGTTTCGAACCCATGTCCTCTGTGTCCCAGTCTGACGTTCTATCCACTGAGCCACCACCTGATCAGGCCTTTTTTTTATTACTTAAAACAATCATTAGGGCAGAGAACCGGTTGTTAAGTTATTTGAATCCCACTGCTGCCCCTTGGGCAAATGTGGATGCCTCTGTAACCTACACCCAGGCTCTCAGGTGATGGGAACAGCTGCTGAGCTCCTGGTGTCTTGGCAGAGGGTGGTGGCAGTGGGAAGGGCTTGGAGGAAACAGATGCTTTGGTCCTGGAGAATTCTATCTGTGATCTGTGAACATTCCACATTGGAGGACTACAGATGGCAACATTCAGGAGAGGGAGGTGGATGAACCATAGTGGAAGGGACAAATAAGCTCAAAGCAGCCCAGGACTCAAGGAGGAACTCTGGGTTCCTGGCCAGTAACGGGGCTCTGAACCACGGTAACTCCTGTCTTTGGCTGGTACCACCTTGTATCTGTACTTTCACCTGTGAAATTTGCCTTTTTACTAGATATTTCCTCATTGTTCCGTGCCCTGTGAATCCTCCCTGTGAACTCCGCTTTCAAGGGATGTGGTCCCTCCCCAGGACAGAAGCAGTTAGCCAGGGTCCTGAGAAGATGCATCAGATTTTATCTTATAGTTAGAACAACTCTTTAATTGGGAGATCATGGACAAGACATTTCACGTTCTCTAAGCCTCAGTTTCCTTACATTAAAATGGAGAGAATGCTGTTCACCATGCTGGCAGTTGTGAGATAATGTATGCAAAATATTTTTGCAACATACTAAGTACTTAGTAAATTGTACCTATTTACTGTTTATTATGTTTATAATGTCTCTCCCAATTGATCGTGCGAGCCCTGTAAACCCAGCATCTTAAAGAGTGCCTGTCCTGTAATAGGTGTTTAATGAATGGTACAAAAAATATCATTATCACCATTATCATCATCCTAAAAGGGGATCTAATCTGTTACAAAGTACTCTTCTAGATATTTTCATGATGTAATATCTATGACTCAAATGGCTTGGTGGGCACCTGAGCAGATATCTTTCACTCTGTCTGATTTTACTTTCGTCCAAGATGCCCAAAGACTGACAGGGCAGATTATTAGACCCAAATGTATATTTCTTGAATCATTTGAGAGTAAGTTGTATATATTAGGCCTATTTACCCTCTATTATATTAGTGTGTATTTTCTAACAATAACATTCTCTTACATGTTTTTAATACAGCTATTAAATTTAGAAAAATTTATAATTGATGCCATACTTTAATCTGCCTTTCATTTACCAATTTTACCAATGTCCTTTATAATGTATCTCTATATCTACCTCTATATCTATCTATCTCTATCGTCTATATCTACGGTATCTATATCATCTATATCTGTCTATATATCTGTCTATCTATCTACCTACCTACCTACCTACCTACCTATCTGTCTCTATATCTACTTATTTATTTATTTATTTATTTTCCTGTAAGATGCAAGTCAGGATCATGAACAGCTTTCAGGTGTCATCTCTTTTCAGTCACCTTTTATCCAAAACAGTTCCTTAGGTAGTTATGTCAGAGTTTTCTTCAATTTGGGGTTCTCTGATGTTTCTTTAGGATAAAATTAAAGTTATGCGTTTTGGCTTGAATATCACTAAGTGATCTGTGTCTTTTTCTGTTCATTTGTCACTCACAGGTAGTGTTAATTTTTATTTTTTTCAATTTAATGATTATTAGTGAGTTTATGGAGTTGGTCAACCATCACTGCAATCTAGTTTTAGAATATTTTTATCACCTCAAGAAGTTTCTTCATGCTTGTTTGCATTTAGTCCCTGTTCAAACCCCAGACCAAGATAACTGCTCAGTGCCTATAACTAGATATTTCATGTAAATAAATCATAGAATATGTAGTTCTTTGCATCTGTTTTTTTTTTTCAGTTAGTATACTATTTTGGGGTTTATTCCTGTTGTAGCAGTTTTTTTTCATATTGTATCTGTGTTGTAGAATGTCATATCAGTTTCATTAGTTTAACTTGAATGGTATCTATCATATGGATATACTATCTTTTGTTTAGCCATTCACCAGTTGTTGGATATTTGGATTATTTACAATTTTTGGCTATTGTGAATAATGCTGCTATGAACATTCATATACATGTCATTGTGTGGACGTGTGTCTTCATGTCTCTTACGTAGATTCCAAGGAGTGGAATTGTTGGGTCAAATGGCAAGTTTATGCTTCACTTTTGAAAAGCCCCCAAATGGTTCTCTAGAAATGGCTGTACCATTTTACATCCCTACCATCAATATTGAGGGTGTGTCCCTCACATTCTCACCAACACTTGGTATTGCGTGTCTTTTTTGATTATAGCCATTCTAGTGTGTATGTTCTGCTACATCATTGTGTTTTAGCTTGCATCTTTGTTTTTATTTTATTTTATTTTTAATGGGGCGACATCAATAAATCAGTATACATATATTCAAAGATAACATGTCCAGGTTATCTTGTCGTTCAATTATGTTGCATACCCATCACCCAAGTCAGATTGTCCTCTGTCACCTTCTATCTAGTTCTCTTTGTGCCCCTCCCCCTCCCCCTTTCCCTCTCCCTCTCCCCCCTCCCCCCATAACCACCACACTCTTATCAATGTCTCTTAGTCTCACTTTTATGTCCTACCTACGTGTATGGATTAATGCAGTTCCTGTTTTTTTCTGATTTACTTATTTCACTTCGTATAATGTTATCAAGATCCCACCATTTTGCTATAAATGATCCGATGTCATCATTTCTTATGGCTGAGTAGTATTCCATAGTGTATATGTTCCACATCTTCTTTATCCAGTCATCTATTGACGGGCTTTTTGGTTCTTTCCATGTCCTGGCCACTGTGAACAATGCTTCAATAAACATGGGGCTACATGTGTCTTTATGTATCAATGTTTCTGAGTTTTTGGGGTATATACCCAGTAGAGGGATTGCTGGGTCATAAGGTAGTTCTATTTTAGTTTTTTTTTGTTTTGTTTTGTTTTTAAACTTTAAAAAAATTTTTTTTTTAATTTATTATTTTTTTTATAGAGACAGAGAGTGAGTCAGAGAGAGGGATAGACAGGGACAGACAGACAGGAATGGAGAGAGATGAGAAGCATCAATCATTAGTTTTTCATTGCGCGTTGCAACACCTTAGTTGTTCATTGATTGCTTTCTTTTTTTTTTGTTTTTTTGTTTTTTTGTTTTTTTTTTTTTTCATTTTTCTGAAGCTGGAAACAGGGAGAGACAGTCAGACAGACTCCCGCATGCGCCCGACCGGGATCCACCCGGCATGCCCACCAGGGGCGACGCTCTGCCCACCAGGGGGCGATGCTCTGCCCATCCTGGGCGTCGCCATGTTGCGACCAGAGCCACTCCAGCGCCTGAGGCAGAGGCCACAGAGCCATCCCCAGCACCCGGGCCATCTTTGCTCCAATGGAGCCTTGGCTGCGGGAGGGGAAGAGAGAGACAGAGAGGAAAGCGCGGCGGAGGGGTGGAGAAGCAAATGGGCGCTTCTCCTGTGTGCCCTGGCCGGGAATCGAACCCGGGTCCTCCGCATGCTAGGCCGACGCTCTACCGCTGAGCCAACCGGCCAGGGCCGATTGCTTTCTTATATGTGCCTTGACCGCGGGTCTTCAGCAGACCGAGTAACCCCTTGCTGGAGCCAGCGACCTTGGGCTCAAGCTGGTGGAATTTTTGCTCAAACCAGATGAGCCCGTGCTCAAGCTGGTAACCTCAGGGTCTCGAACCTGGGTCCTCTGCATCCCAGTCCGACGCTCTATCCACTGCGCCACCGCCTGGTCAGGCCTATTTTCAATTTTTTGAGGAACCACCATCCTTTCTTCCATAATGGTTGTACTACTTTACATTCCCACCAACAGTGTATGAGGGTTCCTTTTTCTCCACAGCCTCTCCAACATTTGCTATTACCTGTCTTGTTGATAATAGCTAATCTAACAGGTGTGAGGTGGTATCTCATTGCAGTTTTGATTTGCATTTCTCTAATAACTAAAGAAGATGAGCATTTTTTCATATAGCTGTTGGCCATTTGTATTTCTTCCTGGGAGAAGTGTCTGTTCATGTCCTCGTCTCATTTTTTTATTGGATTGTTTGTTTGTTTGTTGTTGAGTTTTATGAGTTCTTTGTATATTTTGGATATTAGGCCCTTATCTGAGCTGTTGTTTGAAAATATCATTTCCCATTTAGTTGGCTGTCTGTTTATTTTGTTATCAGTTTCTCTTGCTGAGCAAAAACTTCTTAGTCTGATGTAGTCCCATTCATTAATTTTTGCCTTCACTTCTCTTGCCTTTGGAGTCAAATTCATAAAATGCTCTTTAAAACCCAGGTCCATGAGTTGAGTACCTATGTCTTCTTCTATGTACTTTATTGTTTCAGGTCTTATGTTTAGATCTTTGATCCATTTTGAGTTAATTTTAGTACAGGGGGACAAACTGTAGTCCAGTTTCATTCTTCTGCATGTGGCTTTCCAGTTTTCCCAGCACCATTTATTGAAGAGGCTTTCTTTTCTCCATTGTGTGTTGTTGGCCCCTTTATCAAAAATTATTTGACTATATATATGTGGTTTTATTTCTGGACTTTCTATTCTGTTCCATTGGTCTGAGTGTCTATTTTTCTGCCAATACCATGCTGTTTTGATTGTCGTGGCCCTGTAATAGAGTTTGAAGTCAGGTATTGTAATGCCCCCAGCTTCATTCTTTTTCTTTAGGATTGCTTTGGTTATTCGGGGTTTTTTATAGTTCTATATAAATTTGATGATTTTTTGCTCCATTTCTTAAAAAAATGTCATTGGAATTTTGATGGGAATTGCATTAAATTTATATATTGCTTTGGGTAATATGGCCATCTTGATTATATTTATTCTTCCTAACCAAGAACAAGGAATATTCTTCCATCTCATTATATCTTTTTCGATTTCCCTTAACAATGGTTTATAGTTTTCATTATATAACTCCTTTACTTTCTTTGTTATGTTTATTCCTAAGTATTTTATTTTTTTTGTTGCAATCGTGAAGGGGATTATTCTTTTGAGTTCGTTCTCAGTTGTTTCATTGTTGGCATATAGAAAGGCTATTGACTTCTGTATGTTAATTTTGTATCCTGCGACCTTACTGTATTGGCTTATTGTTTCTAGTAGTCTTTTTGTGGATTCTTTGGGGTTTTCGATGTATAGGATCATATCATCTGCAAAAAGTGATACCTTTACTTCTTCTTTTCCGATATGGATGCCTTTTATTTCTTTGTCTTGTCTGATTGCTGTGGCGAGAACCTCTAGTACCACATTAAATAAGAGTGGAGAGAGTGGACAACCCTGTCTTGTTCCTGATTTAAGGGGGAAAGCCTTCAGTTTAGTGCCATTTAATATGATGTTAGCTGATGGTTTATCATATATGGCCTTTATCATGTTGAGATATTTTCCTTCTATACCCATTTTGTTGAGAGTCTTAAACATAAAATTGTGTTGTATTTTATCAAAAGCCTTTTCTGCGTCTATTGATAAGATCATGTGGTTTTTGTTCTTTGTTTTGTTGATATGGTGTATTACGTTAACCGTTTTACGTATGTTGAACCATCCTTGAGATTCTGGGATGAATCCCACTTGATCATGATGTATTATTTTTTTAATATGTTGTTGTATTTGATTTGCTAGTATTTTGTTTAGTATTTTAGCATCTGTATTCATTAGAGATATTGGTCTGTAGTTTTCTTTTTTTGTGCCATCCTTGCCAGGTTTTGGTATGAGGGTTATGTTGGCCTCATAAAATGTGTTTGGAAGTATTGCTTCTTCTTCAATTTTTTGGAAGACTTTCAGTAGAATAGGAACCAAGTCTTCTTTGAATGTTTGATAAAATTCGCTGGTATAGCCGTCAGGGCCTGGACTTTTATTTTTGGGGAGGTTTTTAATGGTTTTTTCTATTTCTTCTCTACTAATAGGTCTGTTTAGGCTTTCTGCTTCTTCTTGACTCAGTCTAGGAAGGTTGTATTGTTCTAGGAATTTATCCATTTCTTCTAGGTTGTTGAATTTAGTGGCATAAAGTTTTTCATAGTATTCTACAATAATTCTTTGTATATCTACGGTGTCCGTGGTGATTTCTCCTCTTTCATTTTGGATTTTGTTTATATGAGTTCTTTCTCTTTTTTCCTTGGTAAGTCTTGCCAAGGGTTTGTCAATTTTGTTGATCTTTTCAAAGAACCAGCTCCTTGTTCTATTAATTTTTTTCTATAGTTTTTCTGTTCTCTATTTCATTTATTTCTGCTCTGATTTTTATTATCTCCTTTCTTCAGCTGGTTTTGGGTTAGCTTGCATCTTTGTAATGACTGATGATGTTGAACATCTATCTTACAAACTTATTAGCTAAGTGTGTATTTTCTGTGGTTAAATATCATAATTTTTGTCCATTTAAAAATTTGCTCATTTGCCTTATTATTGAGTTGTAAGAGTTTTTCAATATATTCTGGATATAGGTTCTTTATCAGATATATAATTTGCACAAATTTTCTCCCAACGTATGGATTGTTGTTTTCCTTGTTTTATTGACATATGACTGACATATAGCATTGTATTAGTTTTAGGTGTATTTAAAAATATTTTTGTTGATGACTTAAAATTAAATTTATATGGGTGACATTGGTTGATAATAACATTATATAAATTTCATGTGGCCATCTTTGTAATAGGATATCTGTATACTCTATTGTGTGCTCACTACCTGAAGTCTGCTCTGCTTCCATCACCATGTATTTGACCCCCTTCATCCTCTTTGTCCTTCTCTCTCCTTGCTGTATTGGTGACTTTTGAAGTACATATGTTTTAAATTTTTATGAAGTTCAGAATATTAGTTTTTAAAAACAGATTGTACTTTTGGTGTTGTATTTTAGAACTCTTTGTTTAACGGAGGTCACGGAGATTTTCTCCTGTTTTCTGGGAAATTAATAGGTTTAGCTTTTATATCTAGGTCTGTAATTCATTTTGAGTTAATTTTTATCTATGGTGTGCAGTAATAGTTTATGTTTATTTTTTGACTGTGTATATTTGATTGTTAAAAAGACATTTTAACATTGATTTGTCTTGGCACTTTTGTCAAAAATAAGTTAACCAAAATGTAAATTTGTTTTGGACTCATAATTTATAAAACAGATCAACAGAACTTATTGACAGTTCTTGTGCCAATACCACACTGTCTTGATTACTGTATCTTTTGAGTGAGATTTGAAGTTAACTAGTGTAAGTTCTTCATCTTTGTTCTTTTAAAAAATTGTTATGGAAATTATAGGTCTTTGGATTGCCATATGACTTTTAGGACCAATTTGTCAAAATTTCTAAAAAATATCTTATGCTGAATGTATAAATCAATTTGGGAAGAATTGCTATCTTGATAATATTGAATCTTTCAGTCATGAACATGAGTTTAATCATGAATCATAAATGTTTCTTGATTTATTTAAATCTTTACTTTATCTCATCAATATTTTGTTGTCAGTGTATAAGCCTTACACTTATTTTGTTAAATTTACTCCTAAGTATTTTATTCTTTTTGGTGGCATTGTGAATGGAATTGTTTTCTAATGTCATTTCCAAATTTTTTATTGCTAGTGTATAAAAATATAGTTGAATTTTCTATATTGATCTTGTGACCTGCAACCCTGCTAAACTTACTAGTTTTGAAAAGTTTTTGGTGGTTTCCTTGGGATTTTCTACATATAAGACACAGTGGTCCCTCCTCTATTGAGGGGGTTAGGTTTCAGAAAGCCCCTCAATTGGCTAAAGTCCACAAAGTAGTGACCTAATATTTATTTTATTATTTATATATATTTTAAGGCTTTATAAATCTTTCCCACACTGTTATTAACCTTTCCCACACTCTTATAAACACCTTTATGCTCTTACTTTCTAAATAATTAAGATAATAAATATATACAAATACCTATATACTGAATATATACCACTATATAGCGAACAATCTGCAATACAAAATTAGATATATGTATACAATTTTAAAATCCACGATACAGTGAGACCGCGAAAAGTGAACTGCGATATGGCGAGGGACGACTGTACAGTACGTGCTAGGGTTTAAGAACGAAGATAGTTGTACTTTTAACTTTACAATGTGGATGCCTTTAGTTTTTTTCCTTTCTTATTGCACTAGCTAGAACTTCTAGTAAATATTGAATGGAAGTTGCAATAGTGAAATTTTTGCCTTGATTCTTTTCTTTTCCTCCCTCCCTCCTTCCCTCCCTCCCTTCCCCTCTCTCTCTTTCTCTCTCTCTCTCTTTCTTTTTCTTTTTCTTTTGATTTTTCTGAAGTTGGAAACGGGCAGGCAGTCAGACAGACTTCTGCATGCACCCAACCAGGATCCACCCGGCATGCCCACCAGGGGTTGATGCTCTGCCCATCCGGGGCATTGCTCTGCTGCATCCAGAGCCATTCTAGCGCCTGAGGCAGAGGCCACAGAGCCATCCCCAGCGCCAGGGCCAACCTTGTTCCAATGGAGCCCTGGCTGCGGGAGGGGAAGAGAGAGACAGAGAGGAAGGAGAGGGGGAGGGATGGAGAAGCAGATGGGCGCTTCTCCTGTGTGCCCTGTCCAGGAATCGAACCCGGGACTTATGCACGCCAGGCCGATGCTCTACCACTGAGCCAACCGACCAGGGCTACTCTTTCTTTCTTTCTCTCTCTCTCTCTCTCTTTCTCTTTCCCTCTCTCCTTCTCTCCCTCCCTCCCTCCCTCCCTTCCTTCCTTTTTTTTCTTCCTCCCCTCCTCTCCCCTCCTCTCCGGATTAAGTATGAGGTAAGCAATGAATTTTTCTTAAATGCCCTATCAGGTTGAAAAAGCTGCCTTATAGTCTCAGGTTATTGAGTTTACATAATGAATGAATGCTGGGTTTCGCCAAGTGCTTTCTTTGGTATTCTTGAGTATATCACATGGTTTACATGTTTTTATTTTATTAATATGTTTTATTATAGTATATTAATTAGTTTTTGCATATTAAAGTAACTTGTATTCTTTGGATAAATAGCACTGGCTCATGATGTAGAAATCATTCTTATTTGTTGTTTAATTTGGTTTTCTAATATTTTAAGGATTTTTATATCTCTGTTCATGAGAAATTTATATGTATCTTTCTGTTTCTTTTTTTTTGTAGTCTTCTTATGGTGTCTTTATCTGGCTTTGATATTAGGATAACACTACTAGCTTCATAAAATGATTTTAAATTGTTAATTTAATTTTTGAAAACCATATTGTAGGCCTATTCAGAAATTGTATTTCTTTTTAAGTCAGTTTTGGTTATTTGTATCTTTCTAGGAATTTGTCCATTTTATCTGAGTCATCACTTGTTGAAATAAAAATGTTTATGATATTTTCTTATAATCCTTTAAATTTTGTTTTTACCCAATTCAAAATATTTTCCAATTTCCTTGTGGTTTCTTCTTTGACCCATGAGTTATTTAGCAGTATATTGCTTAATTTATAAACATTCGGAAAATTTCCAGAATTCTTTCTGTTGTTGACTTATAAACTCTGTTGCCTTTAGAGAACATACTTTATATGATTTCAGTCTTTTCAAAATTTAGTGAAACTTATTTTATGGCCTCAAATATGGTTTGTCTTGTGTATTTTAAAAGAATGCATATTTAGCAGTCGTTGGATAGAGTATTTCATATATGTCAGATTGAGTTAGTTAATGGTGGTATTCAAGTGTTCTTTATTTTTGATGATTTTCTGTCTGTTCTGCAAATTACTGAAAGTAAAGTATTAAGACCTCCAGTTGTAATTGTCTAATTGCCTTTTCTCTCTTTAATTCTGTCAGGTTTTTTTTAAAATATATTTTAAGGATTTGTTGTTATTTATACATTTATAATTGTTATATAGTCCTATTTTATCAATATTTTTATCATCATGAAATAAGTCTTTTCTTATAATAATAACTCCCATCTTAAAGTCTACTTTTCTCTAATAATAATATAGCTATTCCAGCTTTCTTATGGTTACTTTGAATATTGAGGTGTCTCTTACAGACAATACACAGTTGGATCTTGCTTTTTAAATCCATTCTAACAATTTCTACCTTTGATTAGACCATTTGTATTTATGATAATTATTGATATGGTTGCATTTACACTTGCCACTTTGATATTTGTTTTCTAAATACCCTGTCTTTTTGGTTCTTCTGTTGCTCTTTCAAAAGAAAAAGGGATATTTCTTTTGTGAAATATTTTTGTGTGTATCTTTTATAATTGTTTATTGTCTAAATATGGCTTATTTTCTTCTCAAAACATTGCTTGGACATTACATTTATTGAATTTCTGTTCAAAAGAGGTTCTAAGGCAATTCTTTTTTTTTTAATGAGAGAGAGAGAGAGGGATAGACAGGGACAAACAGACAGGAAGGGAGAGAGATGAGAAGCATGAATTCTTCGTTGGGGCACCTTAGTTGTTCATTGATCGCTTTCCCATATGTGCCTCAACTGGGGGGCTCCAACTGAGCCAGTGACCCCTTGCTTAAGTCAGCAATCTTTGGGCTTAAGCCAGCGACCATGAGGGTCATGTCTTTGATCCCATGTTCAAGCCAGCGACTCTATGCTTGAGCTCATGACCCTGGACTCAAGCTGGTGAGCCTACGCTCAAGCTGGATGAGTCCGTGCTCAAGCCTTTTGAACTTGGGTCCTCAGCATCCCAGGTTGATGCTCTATCCACTGTGTCATCACCTGGTCAGGTGGCAATTTTTATAATTCATAAAAAAATAATATGAATATGCTTTCATATTGCCTACTAGTGAAAAACAGTGAAAGTCTACTAGAGAGCTGTTTGATACTTATTTTTACCTTTCAAACATTTTCTCTTAATTAAAAAATATGTCATTTACATAGAAACAAATGCAAAGGAAGGCACAGTTATAGTGTATATAAGCATAGTTCAACATATGCAGAATTAAAAAGAAAAATGTTTCACATCCATATTAGTTATACTGAAAACCATTAAGAAAAGTTCTTCACTGTCAACACTGCTCAACACTTGAGGATATGAAAAGAAAAACATAATAATTCACTTAATGCAAAACAGATATTTATATATACTTGAATATAAAAAGAGTTTAAAAAATGCTAATAAATACCTAAAGTATACTGTCTGAAGCCCTCTACTTCTAAACCTCCACTCTTCAGCAGCTCCAACCAATGGCTCTCAAACTCGACCTTGCACCAAACTCGACCTTGTTGGGCTGGGGTGTGGCTCCTTAAAACGCTGGTTGCCTGGCCTCAACTACCAAAGTTCCCAATTAGTCATTTTTAATTTCTCTGTTGATTTTTAAAAATTCAATCTCTGTAGAGCAGCGGTTCTCAACCTGTGGGTCGCGACCCCGGCGGGGGTCGAACGACCAAAACACAGGGGTCACCAAAAGCCATTGGAAATACATATATTTATTGTATATATATTTTAAGTCCTTATGATGGGGTATTGGGAAAAGTTTTTTAATTAGCAATAATCACACCTCAGATGAACCTCATTGTCTGCCAATGCACAAAGTTCTTTGTTGATTTTTTAACAATATTACTTTGAGCTGTTTTCTTTGTAGTTGGGGTCTAAGGATCACAATATTCATTTTATTACAATCTACTTAAGATTAATACTAATTTAATTTCAATACTATATAGAAGCTTTGCTCCACTATAACTCCATTCCCTCTTCTTTGTTCTGCACTCTCATCTATATTATATTTATGTTACAAATCCATAATTATTGCATTATACAGACATGCTTTTTAAGAATGTTAAGAGAATCCCTCACAACCACCCACCCCTCTCCCTCTGGTAACCACCATATAAACTCAACAGCAAACAAACAAACAAAAAATGGGCAGAGGACCTGAACAGACACCTCTCCAAAGAAGGCATACAAACGGCTAACAGATATATTAAAAGATTCTCATCTTCACTAGTTATTAGAGAAATGCAAATCAAAACTACAATGAGATACCACCTCACACCTGTTAGACTGACTAGCATCAACAAAACAGGTAATAACAAGTGTTGGAGAGGCTGTGGAGAAAAAGGAACCCTCATTCACTGCTGGTGGGAATGTACTCTGGTAGAGCCACTATGGAAAACAGTATGGTAGTTTCTCAAAAAATTAAGAATAGAATCACCAAATGAAGTATACAGTTGACACTTGAACAATGCAGGGGTTAAGGGTGTTGATTACCTGGAAGTCATAAATCTGCTGGCCCTCCACCTAGGCAGATGGAAAATGCAGTTTAGTTTGAACAATGCAGGCCCAGTTCAAACCCATATTGTTCAAGTGTCAACTGTAATTCACATATTATAAAGTCCACTCTTTTAGAGTGTACAATTCAGTGGCTTTTAATATATTCACAAAGTTGTGCATTAATCACCACTATCTAATTCCAGAACATTTTATCCCCTTGCAAAAAACCCCCATACCTGTAAGCAGTCACTCCACATTCTTTACTCTCTGAGCCCCTGGAAATCACTAATCTGCTTTCTGTCTCTATGGATTTGCCTATTCTGGAAATTCATATAAATTGCATCATACAATATGTACTCTTTTGTGATGGGTTTCTTTCTTTCTTTTCTTTTTCTATTTTATTTTTCTGAAGCTGGAAACGGGGAGAGACAGTCAGACAGACTCCCGTATGCGCCCGACTGGGATCCACCCGGCACGCCCACCAGGGGCGCCATGTGCAACCAGAGCCACTGTAGCTCCCGGGGCAGAGGCCAAGGAGCCATCCCCAGCGCCCGGGTCATCCCCGCTCCAATGGAGCCCCGGCTGGGCGCGGGAGGGGAAGAGAGAGACAGAGAGGAAGGAGGGGTGGGGGTGGAGAAGCAAATGGGCGCCTCCCCATGCGCCCTGGCCGGGAATCGAACCCGGGTCCCCCGCACACCAGGCCGACGCTCTACCGCTGAGCCAACCGGCCAGGGCCTGTGATGGGCTTCTTTCACTGAATATTATGTTTTCAGCATTCATCCATGTTGTAGCATTTATCAGTATTTCATTTTTTATGGCTGAATAATATTTTATTATATGACATACCACATTTTGTTTACCATTCATCATTTTGATGCACATTTGGATTTTTCTGCTTTTCGCCAGCAGTACTAGTGCTACTATGAACATTTGTATGTAAGTTTCTGGGTGAAAATATGTTTTTAGTTCTCTTGGGTGGAATGGAGTAGAATTACTTAATTATATGGTAACTCTATATTTCACTTTTTGAAGCTTTGTTAAACTGTTTTTCAAAGTGGCTGTACCATTTTACATTTCTAACAGCAATGTATGAGAGTTCCAGTTACTCCGCCTTCTCACCAACATTTGTCTGTCTTTTGATTCTAATCATGCTAATAGGTATGAAATGGAATCTCATTATAGTTTTGACTTGCATTTCCTTAATGACTAATGATGTTGAACATCTTCTCATATGCTTGTTGGTCATTTGTATATCTTCTTTAGAGAAGTGTCTATCCAAATCCTTTGCCCTGTTTTTAATGGGTTGTCTTTTTTTATTGTTGAATTATAAGTGTTCTTTTTATATTCTTGAGGAAAGGCTCAGATATATGATTAACAAATATTTTCTCTTATTCTCTGGGTTCTTTTAAAATTCATGTGGTTATTTGAAGCACAAAATTTAATTTTGATGAAGTTCAATTTCCCTATTTTAATTTTGTTTGTAGTTTTTGGTGTCATATCTAAATTGAATAAACATTTAAATAGTGTCTGATTGGTGGTGGTATAGTGGATAGAGCACCAACAAGGAATAATGAGGTTGCCAGCTTGAGCAGGGACTCATCAGCTTGAGTACAGGATCGTTGACATGCACAGGATCATTGACACGATTCCAAGATTGCTGGCTTGAGTTCAAAAGTTGCTGGTTTGAAGCCCAGGTTTCTGGCTTGAGTCCAAGGTCACCAGCATGAGCAAGGGGTTGCTGACTCCACTTGAGTCCAAGGTTCAATCCCTGGTCAAGGCAAGTATGAGAATCAATCAATGCACACTAAAGTGAAGCAACTACAAGTTGATGCTTCTCTCTCTCTCTCCCTCTTTCTATCTCTCTCCATCCTTCCCTCAAAAAAAACCATTTAAATAGTAGAGAACATTTTATGAATTTGACCCCAAAGGCAAAGGAAGTAAAGGCAAAGATAAATGAATGGGACTATTCAAACTAAGAAGCTTCTGCACAGCAAACTGGCAACAGAGCAGACAGCCAAATAAATGGGAGATGATATTTGCAAACAACAGCTCAGATAAGGGGTTAATATCCAAAATACAGTGGTGCCTCGACACATGAGCACTTTATTTATTTTACTTTATTATTATTATTTTTTTATTTTTCCGAAGCTGGAAACGGGGAGGCAGTCAGACAGAGTCCCGCATGCGCCCAACCGGGATCCACCCGGCATGCCCACCAGGGGGCGATGTTCTGCCCCTCTGGGGCATCACTCTGTTGCATCCAGAGCCATTCTAGCGCCTGATCAGGCAGAGGCCACAGAGCCATCCCCAGCACCTGGGCCATCTTTGCTCCAATGGAGCCCTGGCTGCAGGAGGGGAAGAGAGAGACAGAGAGGAAGGAGAGGGGGAGGGGTGGAGAAGCAGATGGGCGCTTCTCCTGTGTGCCCTGGCCGGGAATTGAACCCGGGACTCCTGCACACCAGGCCGATGCTCTACCACTGAGCCAACTGGCCAGGATCCACACTAGCACTTTAAATCACGAGCAATTTGAGAAATGAGCAGTCCCTTTTGGGATTTTTTGCTTTAAGTCATGAGCGGATATTTGAATCACGAGCTTCCACCACCCTCCACTATATGGCCTGCCAAATGTTCCAAAAGGGAGGAAGAAACAAACTTCCACGGAAAGGTTTTTGTTGAAACGGCCTCTAAATGAAAGCGAAGAAAGTGTGGCGAAAAAGCCAAAAGTCAGTGAAGAAAATGATGATTAAGCAAAGTAAAAAAAATAGCAATTAAGTTTAGCAATAAAGTTACATATCATATGTAGTGTGTAAGTTAAAATTTGCAATTAAATGTAGTATAAAGTGTATAGAGTAAGTTATGTTAAGCAATAGCGCACGAAATGAAAAGCTCCTCCGTCAGTCTCCTCCCCCTCCGACAGCATCTTTGCCTGACCTTGAAGGTAAATACACTTCATAAACCAGTTTATTTCTTTACATTCTCTCTTATTATGTATGTGTATATGTGTGTGTATTTGTTATTTATAAAGTACATTTTCTTATTTAAAAGCATATAAAACACAAAATTCATGTGGTTTTTGGGGGCCAGAATGGATAAATTACATTTCTATTAATTTAAATGGGGAAATTTGACACACAAGCAAACTGAATCACGAGCTTGGCCATGAAATGAATTAAACTCATGTGTCAAGGTACCACTGTATATAAAGAACTCACAAAACTCAGTAACAAACAAGCAAACAATCTAATAAATAAATGGGAAGAGAACATGAACAGACACTTCTCCCAAGAAGAAATACAGATGGCCAACAGATATATGAAAATATGCTCATCTTCACTAGCTATTAGAGAAATGCAAATCAAAACTACAATGAGATATACCACCTCACACCTGTTAGCTTAGCTATTATCAACAAGACAGGTAATAACAAGTGTTGGAGAGGCTGTGGAGAAAAAGGAACCCTCATTCACTGTTGGTGGGGATGTAAATTAGTAAATAGTTTTTTTAAAGTTTAAAAATTATTAATGATACTTTATTTATTCAAGCTCTTTATTTAAAAAGTTTGAGTATTTCTTCTGTTCATTTTTGACATATAACATTGTATAAATTTAAGGTGTACAACATGCTACTTTGACACATTTATATATTCTAATATGGTTGCTGTTTTAAGGATTTATCCCATTACAAAAGTACTATATTATTGTCTATTGAATAGTTTCTTAACTACTCTTCCTTACTGCCTACTCTGCATATGTCTTTTCCATTCTAACCAAAATGAACATTCTAAAAAAGAAAATTTACCAGTTCCTTCCTCTTTTAAATCCTGAGATGGCTTTCAGTGGACTCCTAATGCTTCCAGAAAAAGTCCAAATAGTGTTTCGTGGCTAGAAGGTTCTCAGTGATGTGGACTTGTCTGTCATTTGTACTGGTGCCTGCTTCTAGCCTGTATTGGATCAATGACTTTTTTTTTTTTTTTTTACAGAGTCAGAGAGTGAGTCAGAGAGAGGGATAGACAGTGACAGACAGACAGGAACAGAGAGAGATGAGAAGCATCAATCATTAGTTTTTCATTGCGCGTTGTAACACCTTAGTTGTTCATTGATTGCTTTCTCATATGTGCCTTGACCGTGTGCCTTCAGCAGACCGAGTAACCCCTTGCCAGCGACCTTGGGTTCAAGTTGGTGGGATTTTGCTCAATCCAGATGAGCCCGCGTTCAAGCCAGCTACCTCGGGGTCTCGAACCTGGGTCCTCTGTATTGCAGTCCGACGCTCTATCCTCTGCGCCACCGCCTGGTCAGGCGGATCAATGATTCTTGTTCATTTTCTTTCTTTCTCTTTTCCTTTCACATCAGGGCCTATGAATCTTTACACACGAAAGAGAGTAATATTGTGGAGAGATGAAATTACATAGGACTCTGAGAACATGAAAAAATGTCTTCAGAATGGGCTTTGTGTAATAGAAATAATATTCGGTCCTGGAAATCCCAAGTGTGTGCTAATAAGGAATGCGTTTATTTCAAAGGCTAAAGCTGCTTTAGATGGTGATCCGAATGACTTCTTATCAACCTGAATGCCTTTTCCTGTGCAGTGTGCAGTTACGCTCAGGGAGAACACTTCTGAACTCCCTGGGAGAGCTGAAGGCATCTCTGGTTTCAGTATAATTCAATTTAAGCAACGCTGTCATAGCATCTGCAGCCTGAAGCTGTTTCCCACCCAGATATCACAGTTCAGGGTAGACATGGAGGAGGCAGGGAGTGGGATTATACATCCTGAGTCCTTCTTGGGAGGTGGGGGAGTGAGAGGTGGGAATTAAGAGCATATACTTTGTGCCTGGTAAAGTGCTAGCTGTTTTCCATATATTACAGCATTTAATCCTCACAGCACTGTAGTGAGGTAGGTATCATGCCCATTCATACTCAGTTGGCTACCCAGCTTCAGCTCTCTTTGACTGCCCGTTGCCTTATCTGAGAGCAGAAGAACATTAAAAATGCTCCACACTCCTGTAGCCCGAGGTGATCCCTTTAACGTGGACTTGCAGATGTGGGCCCAGCAAGTTGGCCAGGTTGGGGTCCTCTCCTGGAGCTGACTTCCAGGGCTTCTCTCTATTGTCCTGGAAGGTTTTTCTTTCCAGCCCTTGGTACCCATGTCTGCTTTGTGATGCTGGCCTGCCTTGTGACCCAGTGTCTGTTATCTTTTTCTGGCTTCCCTGGAACTCCAGGGAGGGTCTGTTGTGGGGCCACCCTCATGGAGATTTCTGGCAGGGCTGTAGGAGTGTCTCCACCGCCATTTCCTCAGCAAATCCTTGGTCTTGGTGAGTCTGCTGTGTGGGAGGTGCTGGGTCAGTGCTGGGTGTGGGGGTGAAGACAAAAAACATCGTTCTTGGCCTCATGGAGCTTACGTTCTTATGTGGAGACCATTAACCAAGCATACAAACATAAGTAATGTCATTACACAGTTTGATAGGAACTAGGAATGGAACAATTGGGGGGCTATGCTTTAGATTTAGTGGCTGGGGACAGATCTTCCAGCTGAAGCGAGAAAGAGGAAAAGGGTAGGCTGGAGTCCCTTGGTTAAGAGTGGCACAAAGGTTCTGAAGACGGAAGGAGGTAGGTGTGTTCGGAGAACTGAGAAAAGGCTTGTGTGGGGCACGGAGAGAGCTCAGGATGAGTGGGCAGGTGGGTAGGGGTCAGATCATGAGCAGCCTGTTAGCAAAGGCAGGGATTCTTTTTTTTTTTTTCTTTTTCTTTTTTTCATTTTTCTGAAGCTGGAAACAGGGAGAGACAGTCAGACAGACTCCCGCATGCGCCCGACCGGGATCCACCCGGCACGCCCACCAGGGGCCACGCTCTGCCCACCAGGGGGCGATGCTCTGCCCATCCTGGGCATCGCCATGTTGCGACCAGAGCCACTCTAGTGCCTGAGGCAGAGGCCACAGAGCCATCCCCAGCGCCCGGGCCATCTTTGCTCCAATGGAGCCTTGGCTGCGGGAGGGGAAGAGAGAGACAGAGAGGAAAGCGCCGTGGAGGGGTGGAGAAGCAAATGGGCGCTTCTCCTGTGTGCCCTGGCCGGGAATCGAACCCGGGTCCTCTGCACGCTAGGCCGACGCTCTACCGCTGAGCCAACCGGCCAGGGCCAAGGCAGGGATTCTTTTGTTTTCAAGATGTGTGGGAAGCTGCCGAAGGTTTTCAAGCACAGAGGAGTGTGTGATCAGAGTTGTCTTAAGAGATCTGTTTGGCCCTGTATAGAGGCTGCATTGGAAGAAGCAGCCCAGTGGTTCAAAGGAGAGAAAAGAGTGACTGGGACTAGGTGATGGAGAGAGGGGGAGAGTCCGAGATATAATCAGGAGGAGGATTGTTCAGAAGGTGCTAATGGGTTGGATGAAAATAGGCAGAAATGAAGGAGGAAGAGCAGTTCTGATTAGGTGGGTGGGGGGCAGGCCTTCCTGTCCAGAGTGCCCTGCGTCCTGGCTTCCCTCACTCTCTTTATCCCGTCTCTCCCTCCACAAGTGCAGCTGTATGGATTCCTCTCTCCTTCCCACTCTCCACGGGCAGCCAACTCCACAGCCCCAGCTTTGGGGATTTCAGGTCCCCCAGCTAATGATGCTGGCTTGGCCAAAGCACGGCAACCTCCTATTCTACGTAGCTTGGCTGAGACACGGTTTGCTTTTTCTGTTAAAGGAAATTTGCCCCATGAAACTAGGGAGAACAGAAGAGAAATTACTTTACCAACAGCAGCAAAAACACAAAAAAATGAAAAACGACAAAACTTTTGCAAAAGAAAATTTCAGAATGCAGATTTTTTTTTTTTTTTAGAGAGGAGAAAGAGAGAGAGAGAGAGAGAGAGAGAGAGAGAGAAAGGGGAGGAGGAGCAGGAATCATCAACTCACAGTAGTTGCTTCTTTACAGGGCAACCCTAGGGTTTTGGACCAGTTCTCTCAGCATTCCAGGTTGACAATACTTCGCCACCACAGGTCAGAATGCAGATTCTTTTATGCAGTGAGAATTCAACAAACATCCACTGAGTCCCCACACCTGGGCTGGTTGGTGGAATCGGGTGAATTCCCAGAGGTGCTGCTAGCCCTCTGGGAGCCCCAGGCTGCTGGGAGGGATTATGGAGAATGATAGCTTCGTGGTCAGGCTTTTATAGGTGTGGAATGGAGGGAACCCAGATGAGGTGGGTTCTCCTATGTGACACAGAGCCAGGCCCTGGCACATCAATCCTACAGTAGATTTACTGGTCAGTCTGATGTGAAAAGGCCAAAATCTCAGGTAATAGAAGCCTAATTTGAGCTTTGCCCAACCAGTCAGTGCCAGCTCTGTCCTTACCCATTTGGTTATTCTGGGCGGGCAGGACTCCCTCATGTGGTGAGCAGAGATGGACCCATCTATTGTTGGGGGATGGAGGGAGGTTGGGTGGCCTCCCTAAGCAATTTGAATCCTTAGGCTGGACTTTCCTTGTCAGAATCATTGCAGAAGCTTATTCTGAGCAGAGGTAGGAGTAGTAGTGCCCTAGCCTGTCCACTTAGCCTGAGGGACTTGACCTGAGTCCACAGAGCCCTGGGGTGAGTGCAGGCCCAGAGGATTGCCATGAGCTCTGGCACAAGCTCCCAAGTGAGATGGGTCAGTAACTGGGCGGCAGGTGGAAGGTTTGTTTACTTGGGGCCCTGGGGCGCGGGCAGACAGGAACCTCTGCTGGGGTGTTAGAACCACCATCCGCTATTATGGCAACCACGGTGGACATCTTGTTCCAGTTTCCAGGAAGATCTGCACTTCCCATAGTTTGCAGTATTTTCAGAGAAAAGTGTATTAAATTTGAACCCTAGATCTGCTAGTTGGGTGTGCAGCCTCCTTTAAGTTCCTTCCTCTTTCTGAGCCCCTGTTTTACTCCCATGAAGTGAGGGGATGGATCTAGAATCAGTCAGTGAGTCGTATTTCATTCTGTAGCGCTCACTTCAGTGCCCACCTTCCCTTTCTGGCCTTTTCCCTCATCTCCCTTTCCCATCTGCCCTTACATCCCTGCTCCCTGTAAGGGACCCCACAACCCAAGCTTCTCCCTGGTTCTACCCCAAGAAACAGCTTGGTCTTCTGACACAGCATCTGCAGGACAAACACACTCTTCCTTCTGGTCCTCCTCATGTCTCCTTGCACAGTGTTGATGTGTATGTGGAGAGACTTCTTTTTCTAGGGGTGGGGTGCTCCTCCATCCTCTTTGACGAGGGATGAGGTGGCCTAGAGGGTTTGATTTCTCTGTGCTTTTCTTTACTTTCTTCTTTAGTTTCCTTTCTGGTTTGATAGTGTCTAGACTGTGGGATCTGAAGCTGGTCCAGACTTGCATTCTGATCCCTGCTCTGTTTCTTCACGTCTTTATGATCTCTTCAGAACAATTTGTTGAAAGGATTTTCTTTTTCTATTCGGTTACCTTGGCATTTTGTCCAAAATCAATTGGCTGTGTATACGTGCATCTATCTCTGGACTTTCTTTCTTTCTTTTTTATTCAGTGAGAGGAGGGGAGGCAGAGACAGACTCCTGCATGTGCCCCAACCAGGATCCACCCAGCAAGCCCACTAGAGGGTGATGCTCTGCCCATCTGGGGCATTGTTCCATTGCTCCGCAGCTGACCTCCTCTTAGCGCCTGAGATGGAAGCCATGGAGCCATCTTCAGCGGCTGGGGCCAATTTGCTCCAATTGAGCCATGGCTGCAGGAGAGGAAGAGAGAGAGAGAGAGAGAGAGAGAGAGAGAGAGAGAGAGAGAGAGCAGCGAGAGTGGGGTGGAAAAGCAGATGGGCACTTCTCCTGTGTGCCCTGATTGGGAATCGAACCTGGGACATCCACACACTGGGCCAACACTCTACCACTGAGCCAGTTGGCCAGGGCCTATCTCTGGACCTTTTTATTGTGTTCCATTGATCTATGTCTGTATGGCAATGCCTTGATTACTGTGGTTTCCTAGTAAGTCTTGAAGTCAGAGAGTGTAAGTCCTTCAACTTTGTTCATTTTTTTCAGTTATTTGGCTATTCTAGGTTATTCGGCATGTTTATATAAATTTTAGACTCAGCTTGGAAAATTATTATTTTTTAATCCTGCTGGGATTTTAATTGGGATTTTGTTGACAATTTGGGGACAATTGCTATCTTTACAATATTGAGACCACGAACATGGGATATCTCTTCATTTATTTAGGTCTTATCTTTTATTTTTTGTTGTAAAGATTGTCAGTAAGTTTTTGGTTTTGCTAACTATAAACACTTTCTATTTTTATATGGGGATCTGGGAAGATTAAAAAACTATGCTGTCACTGTGCTGTCATCATCTCCAAATTTATTTTACTACTTTGTTCAAATTTCTTAAAAACAGTTTATTAATTTTCATTACAGATATAGGCATTTGTGGCTGTAAATTTTCCTCTAAGCACTACATTAGCTGTATCTGACAAATTCTGCTGCATAGCGTTTCTGTTATCATTCAGGTCAAAATTAGTCCATTTTCTTTTGGGACTTCTTTGGTCCACTTGTTATTTCAAAATACATTCCTAAATTTTCAAACATATAAGTATTTTTTAGGGTTTATTGTTATTACTGATATGAACTTATTTGCATATAATTGGAGAACATACTGTTATGATTTCAATACTTTCCAATTTGTTAAGACTTATAGTATTTCATGGTTCAGTATATGTTAATTTTGTCATCGTTTTGTGTGTACTTGAAAAAATTTTTCTTCTCTAAATGTTGGGTGCAGTGTTCTATAATTGTCCATTAGTTAAATGTTGTTAAAATATTTTTATCCTTATCGGTTTTTTATCTGCTGTTTTAAACATCTACTGATTCACTGGGGAACAAAATTTTTGTTGCATCCACAAAAACATTTGTTCTTACCTAATTCGAGTGTACTGATCTCAAATCTGACATTAGTTTTTCTCTGTAAGCTACAATTTTTTTTGCAATTCAAGATTTTAGGTTTTCAGCTTATTGTAAAATTTTCAACATTTAGTTTAACATAATGAAATAGAATGTCTTCTTGGGCATCATTTTTTTTAAAATTTATTTATTAAATTTAATGCAGTGACATTGATAAATCAGGGTACATATGTTGAGAGAAAACATCTCCAGATTATTTTGACATTTGATTGTGCTGTATACCCCTCCCCCAAAGTCAAATTGTCTTCTGTCACCTTCTATCTGGTTTTCTTTGTGCCCCTCCCCTCCCCCAACCCCTCTCTCCTTCCTCGCCCCGTCCCCCCCCTCTCCCCACCCCCCTACCCCTGTTGCCATCACATTCTTGTTCATGTCTCTGAGTCTCATTTTTATGTTTGGGCATCATTTTTGTGAAAATATAATAATTTATATAATGCAGTAAATACACTAATACACTAAAAGATATGATTGCATCAGAATTTGTCTACAATTTCAAAATAGATCATTAAAACACTTATTTTAATCATAAAATTTGCGCAAAACTTATTTAAATTCTATTCAGGCAAAAATTTGCGTTTGTAGCTCTTGCGTTTGTGTACTTGTTGAGGACAATCTTGTTTGATGCTTCAGCAGTAGTCTGCTCATCACTAACAGCTCCAAGATTTTCGGGAAACTTATCAAACTGACTGACTGTTCAGGAAGTGATTCTTAATGCTCATGTTATATCCAATGTCGCAGAAAGCCAACAGCATCCTTTGAACCAGAAGTTCATAGTTTTCTGCTTTTTTGTTGCCAAGGAAGTTCTTTGTAACTGCCACAAAAGACTGCCATGCTGCTTTCTCCTCCTCATTCATCTTCCTGGCAATTCTTTGTCACATATGAGGGTTCGAATTTGAGGTCCATCGAATACACCTGCTTTTATCTTCTCGAAAGACAAGGCAGGAAAAGCAGAAATAATATGTTGAAAGCATTCACTTTCTCTATTCAAAGCCTGAACAAACTGCTTCATTAAGCCACGTTTGAAGTGATGTGGGGGAAAAATGATCCTGTCTCAATTAACTACAGGTTCATTCACAATATTTTGCATCCCTACTTCCAGAGCTTCACGTTTCAGCCACTCCTTCTGTGTCCAGTGTTTCTCCCGAGCTCGGCTGTCCCACAAAAACAAGAAAGCAAGGATACTTCGTGAAACCTCTCTGTTGTACTAACAGGAAATTTACCATTTTAAGATCCACACAAATGATCCAGTTATGCTCCTCATACTTCAGAAAGTCGAGGACAATTTTTATGTCATTATTGTCTTCTCGCAGATGAGTTGAATAACCAATTGGAACCGCTGTATAAACATTACCATTGTGTAGGAGAACATATTTCAGACTCCATTTAGAGCTGTTAAGAAATAGCTGCCATTCTGTTGGACTGTAAGTGGTAACACCTAGCTGGCTGAGAAGACTACTGATATCATGACAGTAAACAAAGTGTTTGTCTTCGGAAAAAAAGTCCACAAAAATTTGTTCACGCTTCCTGAAATGGGATACTTTAGCTGACCAGTGAAATACATTCTTTTCTTGAAGCCTGGAGGCTAATATCTCAGCTTTCTTTGATAGTCCCAAATCTCTTACTAAGTCATTCAATTCGGGTTGGCTAAACTGCTGAGGGGTTAAATGACTGCTTGGCATCAGAAGAAGACCCTTCAGATTCTACACCCATTTCCTCATGCATTTATCAAAATACACGTGATCACTATGTTCACTTTCTTCGTCCTTAGAGGAAATAAAACTATTGAAAACTGGAACTGGGAGTGTCTCAGAGTGTGGTATAGGTCATATTGCTGAAGGAATATTAGGATATGTGATCATATGCTGTTTTTTCTTGCAGATGCCCTTTGTATGGATCAGACAGAAATAACAGTCACTGCTGTGGTCCTTAGGTTCACGCCAAACCATGGGAATACCAAAAGGCATTCTTTTGCGTTTTCCTTTTGTCCAGTCACAAAGCATTTCCTCACAATTATGACACACAATATGAGGAGCCAATTCTTGTCTTGATCGCCAAGGGGAACTTGAAAATAGTTGTGACAATATATGCATGTGTCACAAATGATGAAATATTGCACACACTTCCTTTGACATTGAAGTGTGTAACAGCCACATATATAACAGAAGGTGTCAGGACTATTACATTTACGCCTACTCGAAGAAGCCATGATTCAATCTTAAAACAAAATAAGAGGGTGTTTTTTATCAGATAATAATTTTTTAAATTTAAAAACAACTACAATTATGTAAAAGTGATGTTCATAAAACATTAATTGCCTTGTGGTTATGTTCAATCCAAGAGTCGTTGCTCTAACTCCAATTTAAAAACCAATGCATGCCATTAATTGTAACAAAAAGAAATTAAAATTGCATAAAAACTAGAGCATGCACCAAAAAACAGATTTCAGATTTGGAATCAGTGATGCATAAATATATAGAAAAAGTTCTAAAACATCATGCAACAGAAAATGAAAAAAAATTGTTCCCCAGCGAAAGCTCTCATTTTGAGACTTTATCTCTTTTCCTTAATAGATTTGCCCTTAATTGCTTTACATGTTTGGGGGGCATATTAATATCTGCATATACATTCAAAATTGTTTTATCTTCCTGGTGAACTTCACTTTTTGTCACCATGAACTGGCTGTTTCGTTTTCTAGTAATGTTTTCTGCTTTAAAGTTTTCACTGACTACTAATAGTATAGCCCCATTGCTTGCTAAGATTAATGATTACATGGTATAGCTTTTTCTATCCTTTTACTCATGACCCTTCTGTCTTTTTTATTTTTTTAATTTTTTTATTTTTTTAATAATTTTATTTTTTTAATGGGGCGACTTCAATAAATCAGGATACATATATTCAAAGATAACAAGTCCAGGTTATCTTGTCATTCAATTATGTTGCATACCCATCACCCAAAGTCAGATTGTCCTCTGTCACCTTCTATCTAGTTTTCTTTGTGCCCCTCCCCCTCCCCTTTCCCTCTCCCTCTCCCCCCTCCCCCCGTAACCACCACGCTCTTATCAATGTCTCTTAGTCTCGCTTTTATATCCCACCTACGTATGGAATAATGCAGTTCCTGGTTTTTTCTGATTTACTTATTTCACTTCGTATAATGTTATCAAGATCCCACCATTTTGCTGTAAATGATCCAATGTCATAATTTCTTATGGCTGAGTAGTATTCCATAGTGTATATGTGCCACATCTTCTTTATCCAGTCATCTATTGACGGGCTTTTTGGTTGTTTCCATGTCCTGGCCACTGTGAACAATGCTGCAATGAACATGGGGCTGCATGTGTCTTTACGTATCAATGTTTCTGAGTTTTTGGGGTATATACCCAGTAGAGAGATTGCTGGGTCATAAGGTAGTTCTATTTTCAGTTTTTTGAGGAACCACCATACTTTCTTCCATAATGGTTGTACTACTTTACATTCCCACCAACAGTGTATGAGTGACCCTTCTGTCTTAGTCTGTTTGAGCTACTGTAACAAAATACCATAGATATGCTGGCTTATAAACAACATAAAGACGTTCTTCACAGTTCTGGAAGGCTGGGAAACCCAAGATCATGGCACTGGCTCATTATGTGTTTGGTGAGGGCCTCCTTCCTTATATAATAGATGGCTGTCTTGTAACTGTAACTTCACATGGTGAGGGATTTCTGTGGGATCTCTTTTATGAGGACAGTAATCATTTCCCAAAGGCCCTGCCCCCTAGTATCATTACCTTTTAACAGATGAATTTTTGGGGAAACACCCCCAAAATAGCACCCCTCTATATACTTATTTTAAAAAAAGAATCATTTATTGATTGATTTTAGAGAGAGAGGAAGGGAGAGAGAGACAGATACAGAGAGAGAGAGAAATATCTATTTGTTCCACTTATTCATGCATTCATTGGTTGATTCTTGTATGTGTACAGAATGAGGATTGAACCTGCAACTTTGGCATATTGGGATGACACTCTAACCAACTAAAATACCTGGCCAGGGCCTTAAATACTTATGTTTAATATATTCTCTTTTTAAATAGATATGCTTAGATTAAAACTTTCTTCTTTTTTGTGTGAGAGAGAGAGAGAGAAAAAAAGAGAAAGGAAGGGAGAGAGATGAGAAGCATCAACTCATAGTATGTAGCACCTTAGTTGTTCACTGATTGCTTCTCATGAGTGCCATGACTAGGGAGCCCCATCTGAGCCAATGACCTGTTGCTTAAGTCAGTAATCTTGTGCTTCAAGCCAGCGTCCACTGGGCTCAAGCCAGTGACCGTGGGATCATGGTGATGATCCCATGCTCAAGCTGGTGACCTTGGGGTTTAGAACCTCGGACCTCTGCATCCCAGGTTGACGCACTATCCACGGCACCACCACCACCAGTCAGGCTAAAAAAATTTCTGATAATCTTTTGTTGAAGTTTTTTAATTGGAGCATTTAGTCTATTTACATTCAGTGTATTTAAATCTACCATTTTACTGTATGCTTTCTGTATGTCCCACATGTGGTTTCTCTTTTCTTCCTTTCTTTTTATTGTCTTCTTCTTTTGGATTTGTTTAATTATCCCATTTTACTTGTTAGTTTGGAAATTACATTCTCTTTTACTGCCCTTTTAATGGTTATTCTTTTTTTTGTTTTTTTTTTTTGTGTTTTTTTTCCCGAAGTTGGAAACGGGGAGGCAGTCAGACAGACTCCCGCATGTGCCCGACTGGGATCCACCCGGCACACCCACCAGGGGGCAATGCTCTGCCCATCTGGGGCACTGCTTCGTTGCAACCAGAGCCATTCCAGCTCCTGAGGCAGAGGCCATAGAGCCATCCTCAGCACCCGGGCCAACTTTGCTCCAATGGAGCCTTGGCTGCGGGAGGGGAAGAGAGAGACAGAGAGGAAGGAGAGGGGAAGGGGTGGAGAAGCAGATGGGTGCTTCTCCTGTGTGCCCTGGCTGGTAATCGAACCTGGGACTCCTGCATGCCAGGCCGACGCTCTACCACTGAGCCAACTGACCAGGGCCTAATGGTTATTCTATAGATTGCAATGTATAACGTGCATTTCTCTGGTCCCTAAGGCTTGCTGTGGCTAAGTTCTTAACACTCTGTGCTTGCTGTGTATGTGTTTTGTATCTTTCCTTTCTTTCTCTCTCTCTCTCTCCTTTTCCTCCCTCCCTCCCTCCCTCCCTCCCTCCCTCCCTCCCTCCCTCCCTCCCTTCCTTCCTTCCTTCTTCTTTTGTGAGAGAGACAGAGACAGAGAGAGGGACAGATAGGGACAGACAGTCAAGAGGGAGAGAAATAAGAAGCATCAATTCTTCTTTGCAGCTCCTTAGTTGTCCATTGATTGCTTTCTCATATGTGCCTTGACTGCGGGCTACAGCAGAGCGAGTGACCCTTTGCTCAAGCCAGCGACCTTGGGCTCAAGACAGTGACCATTGGGCTCAAGCCAGTGACCATGGGGTCATGTCTATGATCCCACACTCAAGCCAGTGACCCCATGCTCAATCTGGTGAGCCTGCACTCAAGCCAGATGAGCCCACGCTCAAGCTGGTGACCTCAGGGTTTCGAACCTGGGTCCTCTGCATCCCAGTCCAATAGTCTATCCACTGTGCCACTGCCTGGTCATGCTGTACCTTTTCTTCTTCATGTTAATCTGATGGGCAATGCCCCAATCATTTTGCCCTCTACAACGCTACTTACCTAAGAGACTATGTTTGTGCCAGATTTTATTGAAGGATTTATTCAGTAGAGGAGAATTACATCTTGAGGAAGCAGACAGCTCAAAGGGAGAATTTTAGGTATCTTTATTCTTGAAAGTCCCTTAAATATATATATTTTGACCTCAGGAGAATATTTTCTAGTTGCCTGGACAGTATTGTTTTTGTCTCATCCCAAGCCCAGCCACCAGGCTCAGAGAGCCTCAGCTTCATTATCAGACATGCCCATCTTGAGTAGTCATAAACAAATGGTGAAAATAACAATTACTGAGTGCTTACTATGTGCAAATCAATCAGTCAGTCAGATATTTATTGGTTTCATACTTTATGCTTGGTATAGTCTAAGCACTAGAGAGGTAGCTTTCCCTCAGCGTTGGGCTCAGTGCACCCAGGTGTTCTCTAACTTAATCCTCACAGCAGCTACATGGGATGGGCACGATATGATCCCTTTGGTGCTGAGGAGACCGAGGAAATGAGGCTTAGGGAGGTTAGGTCACTTACCAACACAGTTTCTCTTCCTAAAAGATATTTGCCATCTTTTTTCCCACTATATATTGAAATCAAATGAGATAGTGTATATAAGCCAAATAGTTTGTAAAATCAAAGTTGCTCATTGAAAATTGTAACAACATGTAAGTTGAAACAACAACCACAAAAGCAACAAAAAACATGAAGCCTGCTAACGCCTGATCCTAAAAGATGTTGGCTTTAACCAATTGTTTTTAGAACAAGGCAGAGGGTAAACAAACAAATGGATACCTTGGTAGGGGAGTAAAAGTGCTTCATGGATGCATGAGCTTTAAACCTTCTTTGGGGTGGGAGTGTGAAGAGGAAGAGGACCCAGCTCCCGGTCTGGAGGACTGCACGGCCGGCCCAGCACAGGCCTCACCTGGTCATGGAGCACTTGCAGGATGTTTGGCACTGAAAAAAGTTTTACTTGCATACTCTCATTTGATCCTTAGAACAACCTCATGGAACAGGTTGTTTTTCTTTTCAGATTAAGAATCCTAGGCCCAGCAGTACTAATCGCTTGTTTGCTTTCCTCCCCCATAGGCCCTGTGAAGATGGTCTGGTTTTTCCAAATAGTCGCTTCTGTGTTTATGGTCAGTGTGGAGGCTGGAGCTGGGCTGGTTTGAGGAGCTATCCTGTCCTCTGCCACATGAACGGGTGTAGAGGCAGAGGGCCTCTTTGCTCTGACCCCAGCACCTCAGGACTGGGCATGTCAGTGGACAATCAGCCTTTTGTAGTTGCTTGGGGCCAGAACAAACCAGTCGTTTAGAGTGCATTCTTGAGCTCTCCAATGCAAGCAGAGCCGTTTATTACCTAGCGGACCTGGTTCATTTCTGGAATCACCCTATTGTCACAGTAGCTTTGGACTGGGATATGAATATCCTTGCACAGAACAGGCTGTGTCACGTGTCTGCTCGCGCGGCCTCCTGGACTTCCTTCTCTCGTAGCCCCGGCGCTCCCGTGCTGCCATCATCAGACCAACCTTTTTTTTTTTTTTTTAAATCTGAGATGTCTAGTTTCATAATGTATAGGGTACACTTCAGAGCAGATGTTAAACACATTCTCCCTCCAATTCCAGAGATTGTATCAAGTATTATATAAATGGAAATATTTTTTCCATTTAATCAAAATGTAACAGTTGAAAGATCAAAATACATTGTGTCTGTTCCTGTAGGCTTTAATATTTAAGTCTACTTATAGATTACTTAACTGTGGGTGTTTATTTTACATATCTATTTCTCATCTATAGATGATTTCATGTATTAAAAGTACATCAGGGCCCTAGCTGGGTAGCTCAGTTGGTTAAAGTGTTGGTTCCGAAATGCCAAGGTTATGGGTTTGATCCCTAGTCAGGGCACATACAAGAAGCAACCTATGAATGCATAAATAACAACAGACCAATGTTTCTTTCTCACCCTCCCTCTCCCTCTCTCCCTCTCTCTCTCTCTCTCTCTCTCTTTCTGTCTCAAAAAGTTACATCAGTAATGGAGGCCAACAATTACAGTCACATTACATACACAATTTGGGGTGACATAGGTGTATTGCCATTTAGAAATTTACTTATTAGATAAGCCAGATCTTTCAGAATTAATTATTCAGATTTCAATAATTTTTATATTTCCATATATACTATCCAAACAAACAGCTTTACCAGATTTCTGTACGTTTTGCCTCTACTGTTGAATCCCAGCTCCTGTTATCTGCTCACTGTTGCTGAGTTTTTAGTGTTCTAATCCATCACATAACACCATGCATAGAATTGAAGTCTGGGTCGAGTGGGGTGTTGATGTGCGGGAGAAGCAGAGGAAGGTGGTAGTAGAGCCTGCATCTAGGAGAGAAGGTAGGGAAATGCTGCATGTGTTGTGAAATACTGTGGTGTCACTTAGCTGCACGTGGGGTGAATAGAACAAGCTGGGAGCCCTGTGCCCCATTGCGGAGGCCTTGATTGCCAGGTTGGGAGTTGGTAGCTTAGTTCAGGAGTCAGAGACTCAACGATAGTTTTAAAACAAGCATAAGGATAAAAACAGTAGGTTTTACCAACACCTAGTGAATTACTGAATTATTTTCCAGAAGCTAAGGTTTGGCTCTTATGAATGTTCTGTAGCTGCCAAAGCTTTGTTGCCATGTGAGTTAATAATTGTTTCTTTCTGAAGTGAGAAGCCGGGAGGCAGGGAGACAGACTCCCGCATGTGCCTGATCGGGATCCACCTGGCAAGCCCACTAGGGGGCGATGCTCTGCTCATCTGGGGTGTTGCTCTGTTGCAACTGGAGCCATTCCAGCACCTGAGGTGGAGGTGATGGAGCCATCCTCAGCACCTGGGCCAATTTGCTCCAATGGAGCCTTGGCTGTGGGATGGGAAGAGAGAAATAGAGAGAAAGTAGAGGGGGAAGGGTGGGGAAGCAAATGGGCACTTCTCCTGTGTGTCCTGGCTGGGAATCGAACCTGGGACTTCCACACGCTGGGCCAACGCTCTACCGCTGAGCTAGCTGGCCAGGGCTACATCAGACTAACCTTTATGTCTTCCTTCATGCTGTGGACTCCTTGAGGGCAAAGACCAAATCGTAGTCATCCTGGTAAGGGGCCTGGAAGTGGGCAGGTAAATGTTTCCTCCGTGGGCTGAATGCTGGTTGAGCCATAATCCTGTGTCCTGAAGACCCTTTACGTTCCCAGTCTGGTCTCACCTTTCTAGACAGCCTTCCTTCACCACTCTAGCCCCTCTTATCCTAGAGTCACTGTCTGGCCCCGTCTCTCTAAGTCCAGGCTTTTCATAGTTTTTGCTGCTGTAGCTTGTGTGTGGCTGGCAAGCAAGGCCTTTCTGGCTCCAGTTCAGCCTTGGGGCCCTTTCCAGTCTAACTCCCTTGATCTTGAAACTCCAGTTTTCTAAAGCCAGACTCATCATGGCCCTCTTCATCTTTTCACCAGCCAGCTAGTGGACTTGCCCCTCTGGGACCAATGTCTACCCTGGTCAGCTCGGCTGGGCTTGGGCTGGTGGAGTCATGGCCGACACCCTGGCAGCCCAGACAGCAGCCAGTCTGTGCCGGCAGAGTTCTGCAGAAGGGAGCTGGGAGGGCAGACTCAGTAGTCTGCATCTCTAACCCGCTGACTGCACCGCGCATGGACTCGGGGCTGTTCACCTGACTGTCCTCCCTCTGCAGCCTGAGCTCCGTGGAAGTGAGGCCCACATCTCATTTACATCTGACCTTCGATGCTTGCTTAGTACATGGCCTGCCCCACAGGGACAGCCAGTGGCCTGAGAACCACGGCAGCGACGTTGATGTTGTCTTCCTTACGCCTGGATGGGCTGCCTCCCGTGGACATATTTGCTGTGTCCTCATCGTCACGCCACCTGCAGCCAGGTCATGGGAAGTTTTCCAGGAGAACTTGCACTGGAAGTCTTCATTTCTTTCAGGAGGGCCTGCAAGACGACCTGAAGCGGGCGGCCCCCTTGGGGCTGAGGGTTTGTTGTAATTCCCTGCCAGGGGCTTTGGATGGAGTGGGATCGTAGGGTGTAGTAAATGGGTCAGAACCTGGTTCTGGGTCACTGGAGTACATCTCTTGTAGAGCCTCAGTTTCCTCACTTAAGATTCTCTATCCTGAGAACATGGAGTTGCATTAAGTCCTATATGGCTCTGTCCCAAAGTGGAATGGGGGGTGTACTGGCCTATCCTCTCTGGGCTCAGACGTCAATGCATCAGGCTGGGGAAAGGGGGAGTTTCCTCCTCAGTTAATGGAGGGCCCATTTCTGGTCCTGCTGTCAAACTGTGTATGTCCTCAAGGTGGGCATGGTCTACTATGAGAGTCCTGCTTGGAAGATGCAAGAGTGGCTGGACCCAGGGCAGATTTGTGGGTGCTCTGTGTGCACCCGCTGTGAGACCAGCTCCTACTGGGGTCTCACAGACTCCGGGAGCTGCGGGTGAAATCTAGAACCAAAAGGGGAGCCTAGAGGCATTAATCAGACCAATGTACAAAAATATTTATCATCAACATGCATCTATTGAGCACCTCCTGTATATAGCAGGTGGTGGTGGTGGTGTAGCTACAAAAGCTGTGCACTGTATCAGGTAGTTGGCAGGAGAAGGAGGCGCAGAAAGAGTCAAAGTTGGGGTGGGGGTGTGAATGGAAGGGGGTGTAAGCATGTTGGCATTCCTTGGAAGCTGATTTCCATGGGGACGTGGGAGGGGCCAAAAGCCAGAATATGCAAGGTCAGGAGGGTGCTTGCTGTGACCCATGGATCAGGTGAGGGAGCTGGACGAGGCTGGAAGCAGTGGAGGAAGGAAGATGAGAGGGAGGCAAGGAATCTGAGAATAGGAAACTGGTCATGGTCGCTTGAGCAGAGAGGAGCAAGGTGAGGACAAGCAGAAAGAAAACTCCCACATGTTGTGTCTGGGTGTTGGGAGAGGGGCAGATCTTACAGGACCAGGTGGGCTGACCGGCCCTCATGTGAGAGGGCGGACAGGAGGTGCTGAGAGTGCTTGCCCGGAGGCCAGTGGGTATCTGGTCCACATAGCTGCTGCCCACAGGGCCCGAGTGAACGAAAACAGAGCCCCCGAGGATGGGGGGCAGGGTGGCAGAGGGGGGCTGTGTGGGCTTCCGTCCGGCCTTACCATGCCACTCTTAGCTGTGTGTTCTTAGGAACAATCCCTAGCCTTCCTGAGATGCTAATTACAGCTGTTGTGGTCCAGTTTAGCAGAAGGGGACAGATAGAAAGGAGCTACAGAAGAATGGGTAAGAAATTATGGTATAAATACGATGGAGTATTATTCAGCCTTCGGGAAGAAGGAGACCTCACTAGATGCAATAACATGGATGAACTTAAGTGAAATAAGCCAGTCACAGAGAGAAAAATATTGTGTGATCTCACTATTTTGTGGAATCTAAAAAAGTCAAATTCATAGAAGTAGAACAGTGGCTACCAGGGCAGGGAGGGAGTGCACATGGGAAGGCACTGGTCAAGGGGTACAAAGTGATAGTTGTGCAGGATGAGGAAGTCCAGAGACCTGAGGGGTAGCGTGATGACTGTGGTTAGTGACACTGTACTGCACCCTGGAGACTTGCGAACAGAGCGGATTGCAGGCGCTCTCCCCGCGCGCACTCACACACACAGGTTACCATGTGAGGAGGTGATATGTTAGCTTGATTACAGTAATTATTTCACTGTAAACATGTCTATCAGATAATCATGTTGTATACCTTAAATGTGGACAGTTATTACTTAAAAAGAAAAAAAAAAAAAGGAAGGAGCCACAGCCAGACGGAGACCATTATTGAGCAGTCCCGTTTGACGGGCTGGAGGCCTGAGGCCTGTGAAAGGCCTTTCTGATCCAGCTGGCCCACCGGCTCTGCTTGGCCCCTGCTGTGGACCTTCATGTCATGTGGTTGGCAGTGCCTGGTGGCCTTGTGGTGGCTGCTCCCACCCTCTATCATTTGTTGACATACGAATGCCCTGGTAAGGAAAATATTTTCATTCTTTTATAACAGCATTCTTGGGCCTGCTTAATCATATCTTTTGTCTTTGAAAATAAGCTCCTATGTGGTTTTCTATCTTCTTACCGCTCTTCTGAGGCCATTCTAGGACTGAGCTTCAGTGTTTGGTACTTAAAGCCTTTCCATTGTGTCACTGCTCTCTGGCTTCTAGAGGGACTAACCGTGGGCAGGGGTTGAGTCCCTCCAAGTATCTCACAATAAACTTGACACTTTATGTCTAGGACTCTCCGGTTGAACTCACTTCTCTGGGAGAAAGATGTTACCTCACTGTATAGAAGAAACTGATGATCAGAGAGGTTAAGTGTATCCTGCCCAATGTCACACAGCCTTAAGTGGAAAATAAAACCAGGGCTTGAAATAAGATTCAAACCAATCTGACTTCCAAGTCAGAGATTATTCTGTTAATAAATCTGCTCTGCTGCCACCCTGGTCCAGTCTCTGGCACCAGCCTGCTGTGCTGACTTAGTGCATGTTTTTGGGTTTCTGTGTTGTTATCACGTCCTCTGGGTGTGACAGTCCATCGTGAAAATAAGGGAATGAAGCTAATAGTGATTGTTGATTGACTATATGAGCCATGAGTTAGTACTTTGGGAAGATGTTTATTGAGGGTCTCCTAGTGCCTACTGAAGCCATAGTCTCCCCAACCAAACTGAGCATTATGCCTCCCTCTTCCAGTATCTTTACTGACTTGGCACACACAGGAGCTCAACAAAGATGTGCTGGGTATTAGACCTCCACCCCATATGCTGGAGCCAAGTTGAGACTGAAGGGAAAATCCACAGAAGTGTTTTCTGGAAGCCCAAAGATTGTGTGGCTGGAGTGGAGATTCTTCCCAGCGAGGAAGAGGAGGCACACGTCCTGAATGAAGCTGGCTGTGTGCTTGTTGCACAGGGTTCTGCCTCTTCCTCCCCACAGTCTTCTGAGGGGGGCGCTGCTGCTGCCCCATTTTACAGATGAGGAAGCAGAGTTGAGGTTACAAGAGCAGCAAGCCATCAGGTCTGGGGCCTTGATGTCTGCCCTCTGCCAGAATCTGGTTTTTACCCCTCCTGTGGCCCCCCATCTGCTCTCTGTCAGTGCCTGAGAAATTGTGGGGGTGGCTCTCTCTGAGGCACTCAGGGGACCCAGTTTCTGGTCCATGACTACATACATGAAAGGAGGGAGGAGGTGAAATCACAGGCTCACAGGATGAAAGAGAAGCAAGTTGGGGGGCTGCTGAAGCCCCCTAGATCCCTTGAATACCTTCTGCCCAGTTCTCAGTTGATTCTACCCAGTCTCCAGTGGGCTTGGGATCGGAGAGCATCACGATTTTCAGAGCTGTGTGGAGGAATCCAGGCCTGGAAGCCCACCCCAGAGCAGCCCGTCCTCACTGTGTGGCCCTCCCCTGTCTGGCCTTGGTCTCCCCAGCTGTGAAATGCAGCTCTGCCTTGCCAGCCGCACACCGGGTGCCTAGGTTGATTTCACTGAGTGCCAGCTTCTCGAGTGTCTCACCGGCTGCCCTGCATCCTGACAGCCCTGCTGGGACCCCAGGCCTGGCCTTTCTTCCCATTCCCCATCAAACTCTCCGGTCTGAAGACAGGGAAGGACAGTAGAGGGTTACCGTGTCTTGCTGCTGCCTGCCCAGCTAGAGCCCTCTCTGTGTGGCTCCTTGAATCTGTGGGGGGCTGAAGAAGTGTTTTGTGGAGGAAGGGAAGGGGCTGTTTTTGCTGCATAGAGTTCCTCTCAGCTCCCCTTTCTCTCTGATCAACAGAGCCTCCAGATCCTGCCCTCTGCTTGGAGTCCCCCCGACCCCTCCAGGTCCTTAGGGTTTCCCATGGCTAAGCACCAGCACTGCCACTTTCCAAGCTGGGGAGAGAGTTGATGGAAAGTGTGGGACCTCTTGACTATCTTCAGCCCTGCCCCTTATTTTCAAGGTCCTTTGTTTGTGAAGCAAGGCCTGAGGCCTTGACTGGCGAGATTAGCAAGGGAGGTGGTGGCTCCCTCCTGCTCCCTGCGGTGAAGGCCCAGCACGCTTTTCTCTTGGTCAGTCTGGGAAGCTGTGCGATAGCCTGTAATTACTGACTCTGAAATCCCCACGTGGAGAGCCTGGACAGGGCCTGTTACGGAGGCAGCCTGAGCTGGCCTTGAGATGGGAGTCTATATTTGGATCCAGGTCCTGCCTTGGAATTAGCTGTGTGTCCTGTGGCAGGTGATTTGGCCCCTCTGGCCCCAGCTGCCTCCTCTGTAAAATGGGATAACACTATTTACTTTTCAGGGGAGCTAAACTTTAAGATGAGATGGAATTGGCTAGGCAGGGAAGATGTTCTGATTTGGGGGCCCTCCTGGGCTCTGTGACATTTCCTCATAGGCCCAGGCCTCTAGCTGGTGCCCTGGGTCCGGTTCACACAGTAACCCTGCCCTCACGAGTCCTCACTGTTCACTCCTTGGTTCAAGTCTGCAAGACTGCGGAGTTTATACCCAGAACCCTGGTGTTGCTGATGACTGTCACTCAGAGGCAGTGCAGCAGACCTCCCCGCGTCTCCAGGCTGCACATTCTGTCCTGGCCTTCTCCTGACCTGGCTCAGCAGATGTCCCTGGTGCTGCAGAGGAAGAACGAGTCATCCTCCACTCACCCAGGGGCTTTTTAAATACTTGTCTGTCTGACATCGGATGCCTGGCTTTGATTGCTGTCCTATATACCCAGGTTCATTCAGAGATCAAACCTCTTCATTTAAGCCAAAATGGAGAGATTTTAGATGACAGACTCATTAGTTGAAAGTATGTGTCTTCTTCACGGCCGTCTTAGGCAGGGAGTTTTAGAGGCTGAGATGTCTCTCCCAGGGTCAGGATGCCCACACCTTTGTTCATATGCTTGTTTCTTCTTTTTTTTTTTTTGTATTTTTTTTTTTTTTTGTATTTTTCTGAAGCTGGAAACGGGGAGAGACAGTCAGACAGACTCCCGCATGTGCCCGACCGGGATCCACCCGGCAAGCCCACCAGTGGCGATGCTCTGCCCCTCCAGGGCATCGCTCTGCCGTGACCAGAGCCACTCTAGCGCCTGGGGCAGAGGCCAAGGAGCCATCCCCAGCGCCCGGGCCATCTTTGCTCCAATGGAGCCTTGGCTGTGGGAGGGGAAGAGAGAGACAGAGAGGAAGGAGAGGGGGAGGGGTGGAGAAGCAAATGGGCGCTTCTCCTGTGTGCCCTGGCTGGGAATCGAACCCTGGTCCCCCGCACGCCAGGCTGACGCTCTACCGCTGAGCCAACCGGCCAGGGCCGCTTGTTTCTTCTTGCCTGGTACAGCCTGTGGCCAGACGACCTCTTCCAGGAGGTGTTCTAGGATCCTGCCTACTCTTGCATGTGTGGCCTGTCGGCTATTCTATAAAAGTACCAATCTGATTGTTTACTGTCTGCCTTCCTGAAGCCTTTGTTAGTCCTTATGTCTTAGTGGATAAGCTTGGTATTTGAAGCCAGGCCTGGTTTCGAATTTTGTCTTGACCACTCACTAGCCTTGAAAGTGGTAAAACAGAGTGACCCTATAATTTATCATCGCAACTGGAACACTTCCAAGAGTGACCTGAGCAGGGACAACAGGTATAAGCACCCTGTCATGGGCAGGGGGAATCTGTCTGCTATCATACACACAAAGGGGCAGCAGCATTCCAAGGTAGATTCTGTGAGAGGCAGGAGCCGCTCTGATCTGGTCTAGCCCATGGTCACTTCCCAAGTCCCCGGGCTGGTCACTAGGGCTCTGAGCTGAGTGGAGCTGGGCCCCAGCCCTCTTCTCTTTCACGCAGTGGGATCTGGACGTCCCCGCCTGGGCAGCAAGGGAGAAGGTGGAGTTGCTGGCCTGAGCTGGCCCCACTTGGGGACCCACTTAGGGACCCAGCATGTGAGGTGATCTCCAGATACACTCCCCATGTGCTGCTTTCTGCTGAGCGGGGAGGAGGTAGGAAGGGGCAGGAGGACAGACCTGAGTTGACAGGTGTGCTAGTGGGGGCTAGTGAAGAGGGACCCTGAGGCTGCAGAAGAGCCTTGGAAGCCTGGCAAAGCCCAGAGGCTGCTGTCCCTGCAGTGGCCACTTCAGATAAGAAGAGCCTGTGATCTTTTCTGTTTCCTGAGATCAGCCGAAAGCCAGGCTGGCATGTCCCTGACTGGGGCGGGGGGGGGGGGGGGTCCAAAGCTGTCCTGCTCCCTTGGTTTCCTGCCCTACGGAGTGATATTCCCAAGGCTGGGGGCAGGCAGGGGCTGGGCCTCAGTCTGCATTTCAACCTGCCCAGTATCTGGGGGCTGGGCCCAAGGCCCAGAGCTTACAGTGACCCCTGTGTCCAAAGGCAAGGCAGACTGAGCCTGTTCTGGAGGAGTTATCAATAGTAGAATCTGCCATCCAAGGTTGTGGGGACCAGAAGTGGGGGAAGGGGCTACAGGACCAACCGACTTCTCTCAAGTCTGGTCACTGTGAAAACCTTTGACCTGGGGCCAGGAGGTGGGGAGGCCCAGCCCTCTTCCAGGCAGCCCTGCCTGCTTTCTCCTTGTCACGGGGCATTTCAGACCTGAAGAGCCACCTCAGAGGACTCGTGGAGATGAGGACACACAAAGAAATAAACCTGGGAGGATGAAGGTTTACTTGTTCCTGCTCCCCTGCAAGGGAGGCCCTTTGTCCTGCTTTGGCCGTCCTCCGGCATGCCTTGTGTGTTCCCACCTCCAACTCTTAGCCCTGACTGTACCCCCCTTCTTAAATGCCGTCCCCTTTCCTCTCTGCCCTTGAAGGACCAGCTCCAGGCCTGTCTTTCTGGAACGCCTTTATGCCTTTTCTAGCCCACCAGACCTTTTTTCAATCAGAGTTCCTCCTAGAATGTGTACTCAAGGGACACAGCATTCTGGTCAATGGTCTCTGCAACTCATCCACCATTTCACATGACGGTCCAGCCTCTTCCACCAGGCAGGAACCTATAACACCAAGGTTATTTTCCCCTCACCAGCCCACAGTGTTGAGCAGGGGCCAGACCAGCACTGGGTGTAGACATGAAGGAAGCCCCAAGATCAGAGGGACTGTAGGCAGAGCTGTGGTCTGGGGTTATCCTCAAACAGGGGCCTGGAGGTACCAGATTGTTTTTTATTCTGCTTGGCATTTGTCGTTCAACCAGTTGGCTTGTGGGGTAGATAGCAAACACAGCCCCATCCTTATCTGGTGTGCCGAGGAATGAGCCCCCCCCTTTCCCAGTGCTCCAGAGGGGTGATTTGGCCTCCTGGCTCTGTGCTTGCATTGTCCTCAATGTGGTGACAGTGGCATCAAGCTGGCCAGCTGCTCTGCCCTCGAGATAGTGGTTAGATCACAGGGACAAAGAGCAGCCTTGGGGAGTGATGCTCTGGTTTTTAGATTTCAGGGTTTCTTGGTACAATTCAAGGAAATTAGATTACCCCATATAGGACAAATCTATGCATATTCTCATGATTCTTATGTTTTTTTTTTCTGGCATTTATCAGCTGCCTTTTATTCATTGCCTTGATTTCTTTCCAAAAGACAACTACATTCATTCCAAAATTCTAAGTTGGGTCCAAAATGTCAAAGGATTAGGCTTTGCCATGTGCCAAGCCATCTGCCTGCATCTTTGATCATTCAACAGGCTATCCTTATGATGTCCAGCAGGGGTACAGGCAGCATGCGGAGGACCTCCTGAGCCCCTCCTGTCAGAGTGTGTGTGAAACGTGTTCCCTGGAGGAGTGCTCTGTGGAGGAGCTGCTCTTAGCAGGGCCGCCAGAAGCATTTTCTAGATTGTCCTTTGGGGCCACCTAGAGCTCTAACACCCTCTCCTCTCATGAGAATGGTCCCTTCGCCTCAGGTGTCTAAATGTGCCAGGCAAGCCCGGAATCCTGAGGCCTCCCCTACAGTAGTGGGTGGTGGTGATGATGGACATGCCCATTTGAAAGGGTAGGTTCAGGGTGGTGGTTTTGTTCTGTTGACCTCTGCTGCTGGTCGTTTGGAATCCTAGAGTATTCTTTCAACACTCACACACCCCAGACTACTTAGAGGATCATTGTGGGCTGCTTCAGGAATAAAAGGAGAGCACATTCTAGAGGACACATGCCACTCTTGATATCGAAGTGCCTCTAGTGGAAGTTTACCTTGGTTAGATTTCAGTTGCAGAGTTGAAGACATTTCACTCTGAAATGTTGTTAAGAAGCTTAAAAAAAATCCTCCTATGGTATGTTTTTAATTTAAGATTGAAAAAATATTTCTATTGTGCCATATATAAAGTAACCTAAAACCTAATAAAAGCTCTGACTTAGGGCCGGACAGAATGGTTTGAATTAAACTCAGGTAGAGGCAAGGACACTGTATCTGTCAGCTGGGGCCGCTGGCTCTCGGGCCAGAAGGCAGGTTCAGATGGGGAGACTGGACCTTCTGCTGAATTTTGGTATTCTTGGCCACTGGCCCATAGGGCTCTGATGCTATTGTCATCTGCCCTCAGCCCAGGAAGGGCCTAACTATTGTTCTTCATGTCATTTTGGTTTCTTTGAAATTTTCTCATTGGGGCTTAGTGTATTTGATTTGTTGGTTTTTTTTTTTCTTTTCTGGAGGTACCTGCTGGCCTTTGCCAGCACTGCTCTTTGAGAAGCAGCTGTGGCTTGGCCCTCTGCCCATATAGTAACTGTGTGTTTTTCTGAGCTGATGTTAGACTTCCTTGCCTCGGTGTCCAGAGTTCCATTCAGTCTGGAAAGCAGCACAAGCTAAGTGAATGCATGCTGAATTAATAACTGAATGAACCAGTGGTTAAGAAACATGTTTGTTGGCCCTGGCCGGTTGGCTTAGTGGTAGAGCGTCAGCCTGGCGTGCAGGAGTCCCAGGTTCGATTCCCAGCCAGGGCACACAGGAGAAGCACCCATCTGCTTCTCCACCCCTCCCCCTCTCCTTCCTCTCTGTCTCTCTCTTCCCCTCCCGCAGCCAAGGCTCCATTGGAGCAAAGTTGGCCCGGGCGCTGAGGATGGCTCCATGGCCTCTGCCCCAGGCGCTAGAGTGGCTCTGGTTGCAATAGAGGGACGCCCCAGATGGGCAGAGCATCGCCCCCTGGTGGGCGTGCCAGGTGGATCCCGGTCGGGCGCATGCAGGAGTCTATCTGACTGCCTCCCCATTTCCAACTTCAGAAAAATACACACACAAAAAAAGAAACATGTTTGTTTTTGTTTTTTGGTTATGAACAATTTTGTATGAAACATTTTTATATCTCTATATATTATACATATACAGGAGGTGCTTGAGTAACTTGGTTTCATTTAAAGTCGTTCTAACGTTGATGAGATGCTGTGGGAACTTAACTCGGGCTTATGTTGATTGGCCCATGGTAAAATTGGTTTTGTTATATATACACTGTTTCACTGCAGTTTCAATAACCTATCTAGGACCTTAAGTAAAGACTTAATGTTAATATATCTATGTGCGTTTGTGCATATATATGTATATATACATACACATACATATATGTGATATATACATATGATATATATATATCTGTCATATTCCTTATGCCCCCACTTTTTTCTCACATCACACATTCCACTTGCTCTGTTTGTGCTATATAATCCAATCCGAACCACCGTCTCCAGCCCAAACCCCTGGGGCCAGCTCACTGCCGATTGGATAAGAAGATCATTTGACTTCAGAGGATCCAAATCATAACTAGATTAGACCAATCAGGTTTTCTCTTGAGATTTAAAATAAGACACCAATAAAGGTGTGGGTGCTTAAGCTGGTAGGACACTAGACTCAAGAGCTGAGGCTAGATTCTGGTTGGCCGTGATGTGGCCACGTGTAAGCAGGTGAGTGAGCAGAAAAAGTTGAAAGTGAGAGAGAGAGAGAGAGAGAGAGAGAAACTGATTGACCGACTCTCATGGCCTAGTAATTTGGCACATGTGACTTTAGTTCCTGTGACACCTTTCTACATTTTCTACCCTCAGATGCCATGAAATATCCCTGTATCCTTCCAAAAAACAAAACAGTTTTCCTTTTTGTGCCACTTCTTGACTGTGAAGACTTTTTCTTTCTGCTGTGTAGCTTCCCGGTAGGCTAGGCGATGCTGGGAGTTCTGACCTTATGGGGCCAGAAATGGTTCAGTGTAAGCCACGGGAGGGGGAAATTGGGGGTGATTTGAATTGTAAAACCCCATCTTCCCCCAACATCTGCCCAAACCGGAGACCATTAAGCTACAACAGATCTTTCTACAGATTTCAAAAAGGCAAGAAATGGTTCTCTTGACCAGAGCCTATGTTATATTCTCGTCCCCTATAGAAACGAGTCCTACCCAGGACTCTAGCAGATGGCCTCCCTACCACCTTGAGCCATGACCTTCCTGGGTGCAGCTGGGCTCTGTGAGACATCATGGACACAGCAGCCCGGTCAGGAAGGCATTATTCTTTCATTACATAGAAGAGTAAACTGACTTCAGAAGCAGGAAACTAGGGAGTAATGGAGGAAGAATCTGTGTGGAGACTTGCTCATGTTTGTATGTGGGAGTGCTGGGGTAGAAGGACCTGAAGCAGGGGCTTGAACTCAGGCAGTCTGTGCCCTTAACCCCTACATTGCACCACCTCTCAGGAGCACGGACATTTCTTAGTTGGGCTGAATGCAACATGCTCTTCTTCCACTCTCCACAGAACTGGCCCAGGATGAGTTTTCTGCAATCCCTGCGCAGAGTTTGTCATTTCTGTTGGGTGCAGGGCTTGACAGTGCTGTGGGCATGTGGGTGTGTAGGTGATAGGGGGCGGGAGCAGGGGTCACTTAGTACCCTATGACGGTAGGAATTTAGTGGGGTAGTGAGAGATCCCAAGGTAGACAGTCTCATTGCTTCTTTTGTATCCTCCTCTATAAGACATAGCCAGGACCTTCATGGCCTTGAATCTAGAGACCATCTCTCTGGGGTTCAGTGGGGAAACCTCTGAGGGCAGGACAGCCCCAGCCCCCACTAGATGGCACTGTTGCAGGTAGTTTCTACTCAGAAGCCCTTCTTAGGGTGTGTGTGTCAGGGTGTGCGTGCACGAATGTCAGAGCTGGTTGGGGAGTGCGTGCGTGCGTGCGTGCGTGCGTGTGTGTGTGTGTGTGTGTTTAGGCATCCCTGGCTTGGGTCTTACAATGCCTCAGCTCATCCTTTGTGCCTTTGCTTCTCTGGAATTGTTCCTAAAGATAGAAATTACTGCTTTTGAGACATCTCCTTTGTGCCCTGGGATGTGAGCAACTGACCCCAGGGAGTTACTGAATGTCTAGGGCAGGTCCAGCTCTCCTCATGGCCCACCCGTCTCTGGGAAGCTGGTGAGTTCTCCTGAAATCCAAGCCCAGAGGTAGTGCAGAGCCTCAGTGGGCCCCACACTCTCAGTGGACAGTATTGGAAGATTTGGATTGGGGACAGCTTTCAGGGGCTTGAATGTTTCTAATGCAAGTAAGTTTTATTTGGCATCTTAACTCTGAGTGTGTGATAGTAGCTACTGGAGTGCTATGTTGAGAAGACTTTTGAGTCTGGGTCTAGCTTAAGAAAGAGTACTGTTGCCAATCAGTGGTGTCCACCTGAGGGTTGGTGCCAGAGTAGCAGCCGTGACATTATTTCTTTTTTGTTTGTTTGTTTTGTATTTTTTTGAAGTATGAAGCGGGGAGGCAGAAAGACAGACTCCCGCATGTGCCCAACCAGGATCCACCCGGCAAGCCCACTAGGGGGCGATGCTCTGCCCATCTGGGACGTTGCTTTGTTTCTGGCAGAGCCATTCTAGCGCCTGAGGTGGAGGCTATAGAGCTATCCTCAGTGCCCAGGCCAATTTTGCTCCAATGGAGCCTTGTGGGTGTGTAGGTGATAGGAGAAGAGAGAGATAGAGGGAAAGGAGAGGAAGAAGGGTGGAGAAGCAGATGGGCACTTCTCCTGTTGCCCTGAATGGGAATTGAACCTGGGACTTCCACATGCTGGGTCGATGCTCTGCCACTGAGCCAACCGGCCAGGGCCGACATTATTTCTTGATGTAAGTGGTCACTTATCTATAAGGATGCACTTGTAAGTCAGAGCATCCTAGGTATTTAGGACTTTAGAAATTATCCTATTCACTCATTTATTTCATAGATGTAGAAACTGAGGCACGTGTAAACAAATGAGTTGCCCATGGACACATGGCTAGTGGCAGTGATTGGAAGGTTGGTTTTTGGTCACCAGCACCAATGTCTTTCTGAACACACCCAGCCTTTCCAGTCGATCCGGTTCTATGTTCAAACAACGTCCCAAATACCAAACTTCTCTTGTCTGGTGTTTTAGGGTCTTTAGACATAGCTACCAAGAGCAAGTTCCAAATTAATGCTCTTCTTTGTGTCTTTGTGTTCCAGTTAGATTCTGACTAGGGCTGATTGTGAGGCTGACTATTGGGAAATAAGTCTTAAGAGAGAAGAAAGAAATTGGGGTTCTGTGTATTTCAAAGAGAACAGAAGGCAGCAAATCAGACAATTAGACATGGCTTTGGCCAAGAGTCGTGATTCCTGTTAAACTCAAATTGGCACACTGAAAGCAAGCAAGAGGGTCTCGGTGAGATGTGTGGAAAGATTGCCTAAGGGTGGGTGGGGTGGCCAGGTCGTTGCCTCAGGGTTGGGTCTGCGTGGGCTTCCTCGCATGCCCATGCTCAAGCGGAACTAGTAGGAACCAGTGGAGCCCTAAGGAGTAGAGTGGACACTTAGGAGTTGGAGCCAGGAGTTGCAGTTCCAGCTCCATCACCAAATTACATATATCACATGCTGTTTCTTTCTTTTTTTAAGTTTTTTTTAAAAATTTTTTGTGACAGAGACAGAGAGAGAGAAAGAGACAGAGAGAGGGACAGATAGGGACACAGGAAGGGAAAGAGATGAGAAGCATCGATTCTTTATTATAGCACCTTAGTTGTTCATTGACTGCTTTCTCATATGTGCCTTGACATGTAGGCTACAGCAGAGCAAGTGACCCCTTGTTCAAGCCAGTGACCTTGGGCTCAAGCCAGCAATCCCGCACACAAGCCAGTGATCCCACACTCAAACTGGTGACCCCATGCTTAAGCTGGTAAGCCTGCACTCAAGCCAGTGACCTCGAGGCTTCAAACCTGGGTCCTCTGCATCCCAGTCGATGCTCTATCCACAGTGCCACTGCCTGGTCAGGCCACATGCTGTTTCTTTGTTTCAATGTTCCCACCTGGCATATAGGCTAAGCTACCCAGTACCTCACAATCTAGTGAAAACCAAAGAACATAATGGCTGTTAGTTTCTGTGGATAAAAGTTGATTTAAAAGCAAGAGCAGAGTCTTCTGAGGCCTCCATGAAGTGAACCATGAGCCCTGCTTTGTGTGTATAAATACAAAAGTAGGAACATGTGTGCATCCTGTAAGTGAGAATAATATTAAATTGTTGGGAATGATTTATTGGGAGTAGCCAGGAGCTGTGCTGGGCATGCCATCTTGTTTAACTCTTGCAATAATCCTGTGAAACAGGCACTATTATTAATCCCATTTTCCAGAAGGAGCTAAGGCCAGAGAGGTCAAATCATGTGTCCAAAAATATACACTTAGTAAGTGGCAGAGTGCTTAACCAACCACCTGCCTGCCCTCAGGAGGTTACCATCCGTAAATTAGTCTGAGGGAGGGCTGGCTTGGGGTGCCCACTTCCAAATATATATGTTGTATGCACGTGTCACAGGTGTATTGGAGTGAATAAGGGATTAAATACCCAGGTAGGATGGGGTTTGTGCACGTGCATTTTAGAAAATGATGCCCAAGGTAGAATCCAGAAAGTGGTGGCCCTTCCATGAAAGCAGCACCATTCCTGCATGGTACCCAAGCTGGAGACCAGACTTCCATCACCCTTGATGGATTGTATTAGAGTTCTCCAGAGAAGCCAATGGGATGGATATGTATATGTAGATATATACATATATTGATATATGTATGGTGTACACACACAGACACACACACACATACACACATTTAAGTGAATTGGTTCATATAATTATTGAGGTTGGCAAGTCCAAATTTTGCATGGGAGGCCGGCAGGCTGAGACCCAGCCAAGACTTTCAACTGATTGGGTGGGGCCCACCCATATTATGGAAAGTAATCTGCTTTACTTAAAGTCCACTGATTTAAATGTTATTCTCACCTAAAATATACCTTCGCAGTGACATCCAGACATCTTTGACCAAATATCCGAGTACTGTAGCCCAGTCAAGTTGACACGTAAATTTACCATCACAGGGACTAACTGGCCTCTCTCCCTTCTGGTCGTGGGAAGGCTTAGAAAACCTCTTCTCTGTGGGGGTGTTCCCCCCACAGACGAGATCGGGCACAGTCAGGGTGGTATGGCCGTAGACAACCCCCACAGACAAAAACACAGCAGGTGAAGCCATCTGACTGACTTCCCCCAGCCCAGGGGAGAGCTGGGCTGTACTCATGGGTTAGGAGAAAGAGCCTCTTCCTGGGGCGTGCACACTGTAGAGTCCTCTGGAGCCTGCAGGTTAGCACACTGTAGAGTTCCTCTTAGAAAATGTAGAGCTTCTCCACGGTTAAACTCTTGTGGGGACTGGCTGGAACCTCTTCAGGAATCTGGCCAAGAGCTGCTGTAGGTAGAAGGGAATGGTCTATGGAGTAGAGTCTAGCTCTAGCCATGGTGCCTGGTTCTAGGGAATGAGGAGCCTCTACAATGTGGCCTGCCCAGCCCAGCATCTTTAATTCTCTGTTTCAGTCATCTGTTCCAGGGAGGAGCCTACTCCTATAAGCTCAACTTTTTCCGCCCCATTGATTTGAGAGAAAAAGAGAGAGAGAGAGAGAGAGAGAGAGAGAGAGAGAGAGAGGCATCACCTCACTATCCTACTTAGTTGTTCATTTAGTTGTGCACTCATTGATTGCTTCTCACATGTGCCCTGACCGGGGGTTGAACCCATGACCTCAGTGCACCAAGAAGATGCTTTATCCTCTGAGCCACCAGGCCAGGACAAGTTCAACTTTGGGGACCTAAAGAGTATAGAAGGGAGGCATCTACTGTAATCTGGAGGTTCAAGGAAGGACGTTTGAGAAGAAGACATAGAGACAGTGGTAATCAGGTGAAGTTGTGCGTGTCTGAGTGTCTGCATCCTTTGAAAAGGCCATGATGCAAGATGGAGCATGGCCCAATCAAGGTCCTGCAACTGGTTCAATGAGGTGGGAGCCTAGAGTTGTAGAGGAGCGAGGAGAAAGGCAGGACAAAGCAGTAGGCTCTTAGGCATGCACGGTACAAGCCAAAGAATTTAGATTTCACCTTATGCACAACAATACTGGCAGGTTTAAGTTTTTAAGCACTCACAGTATGGAGTAGATGGGGCGATGCAGTGGCCATGAGGCACCTGTGGTGGTCGCTAGGTGACTGAGAAGAGGATTGTGGACCCAGAGGTCTCATTGAGGGGCCAGAGCTGGAAATCATGGCTAGAATACATGGGTTGACTAACTGAGCATGTGCAGCATGATAAGGCGTGAGGCATCAAGGGTGATGGAAGCTTGGTCTCTAGCTTGGGTATCAGTGGGGAGATGGTGCTGTTTCATGGCAGGGCCACCACCTTCCTCAAGTGTGTTGGCCTCCCCTTCCCTGGGACACCCATCTTGCTCTCATGAGCCCCTTATGTTAATGGCCCATCTTATAAACCTGAACTTGGCTGGGATTCCTGAGTGCCCTTGTCAGCTCCTTGACCCATAGCCCCAGTGTCTACCTGGGCCTGGGTGCCTGGCCCAGGGCTGAGCTGGTTGGAAGATGGTGCTGGGCAGGTTCACTGGTCGCTCCTCAGCATTACTAGGGCCCTCAGGCTAGATACCAGCTGCCCTTCCGAGGCACTCTGAGCCTCATTCTGCCCCTGGCTCTGGCGCCCCAAGTGCTGTTGCATCTCCTGGGTAGGGTCCAGGATCCCATAGGTTAGACTGTTCTCAGAGGTTTTCTAAATTTCACTTGTAGCTGAAGAGTCTTGGGGTTGGCAGCTACATGTCGGCAGAATCTATGTGCTTGGCCTTTTGCTGGGTTCTGAGGGAGAGGGGACCAGGCTCTGATGAAGGACATATTAGGAGACCAACAGCGGACTGACACCCAATTATCAGAAATTGATTTGGTTTGCAGCTTAGGGAAGGGAGAGGGCAGTGTGGACTAGAGGGTTAAGGATGCTTCAAGTAGGAAGGGCAGCTTGAGTTAAGTCACGTCCAAAGGAAGGGAAGGGGTATCATCCATGATGCGGGAAGAACAAGAGCAAAGGAAGGGCCAGGATTGAGTGATAGGGAAAGGCTGGCTATTGGAAAGAGTGTGTATACGCGTGAGTGTGTAAACTGCACAGATCAGGCATTGTTTCTTTTCTTTTTTTGTATTTTCTCAAAGTGAGAAGGGGAGGGGGGTGGTGAGGAGTCAGACAGATAGACTCCCGCATGCGCCAGACCAGGATCCACCCGGCATGCCAACCAGGGGGCTATGCTTTGTCCATCTAGGGTGTTGCTCTGTAGCAACCAGAGACATTCTAGCGCCTGAGGCGGAGGCTGTGAGCCATCCTCAGCTCCCGGGCCAACTCCACTCCCCTGGAGCCTTGTCTACAGGAGGGGAAGAGAGAGCTAGAGAGAAAGGAGAGGGGTGGGGGTGGAGAAGCAGATGGGCGCTTCTCCTGTGTGCCCTGGCCGGAAATTGAACCCGGGATCTCCAATGCTGGGCTGATGCTCTACCACTGAGCCAACCAGCCAGGGCTGCTTTGTTTCTTTATATATTTTTTTACGTCTATAATGTACAAATTATGGGCTTCTAGAGGGGGTGGACAATTGGGCACGCTTTTCCTTTTGAATCACAGGTGGAGACAGACAGCTCTGCTTCAGCTCCTGTGGTGCCACAGGTGAGAGCGGGATGGAGAGTGTGAAGGGCTCTAAGACCCAGCTGACGGAGCTGCTCCACCCCAGCCCTGTCTCCGTCAGGGCTCCCAAACCGACTACCCCAAGGCCTCTCAGCCCAGGCCTGGCCTCTGGTGTTCCTCTGTCATCATGGCGACCTTCCAGGATCTGGGTATGTCTCTCACAGGGACCTCAGAGAGGGGCCGAAAATATAAGAGGGCCAGCCATGAAGGTCAACACCAAGGAACTGGTTTCCAGCACTGAAGCCACAGGTGGCAGTGTACAGCCTGTATGGCTGTGAACAGCAGTTGTCATCAGGCGAGAGTGGGGCTGACACCTGTGTGAGAGGCTGGCAGCTCACTCAGCCCATAGTAGTGGCAGGTGGGAGGGAAGCAAGGGGGATCCTGGGTCATTTCTGAGATGGGGGAAGCTTTGGTCTGGCCATGACAGGGTGGACGGTCCAGTGGGCTGAGAGGTTGTGGCAGGTCAGGTGGGGCTCATCCTGTGCTATTTCCCTCCTGTTTCCTAAGCAAGGCCCGTCTCCAGCTCCCACCGGTATGATGGCCTGCAGCCTGGGCTTATGCAGCTGCTGGCCCAGGGCTGGCTCGCTGGCTGCAGAGAGAACCTGCCTCAGGAAGGAGGTCGGGAGAAGGGTGCAGCACATCCCAGTTGCCCCAGAGGTAACTTGATTCCTGGGCCTGAGACTTTTTCCATTTGTCAAATTGGTTTCCTCTTCTGGTTTCAGAGTAAAGATAAGCTTGGCCCAGCTGTCAACGGGCCACCAGTCTGCCCTCCTCCCTTAAATGGCTGCTTCTGCCTTCCTTCTGGTCACCAGAGTCCCAAGTCTTACCTGTGTGGCCCCTTTTCCTCACTTTGGCTGGAGTTATCTCCCTAAACACACACCTTAAGTGTGAGCTCCTTAATGCTGCAGCCAGACCTGGCCTTGGCCACGTCTCCTGCCTTGTCACCTCTGAGCCTTTGCTTATCCCATCCCATTTACCCAGAAACTTCTCTCCTTACCTCTGTCTCCTCCTCCAGGAAGCTTTCCCTGGTTTCCCCTCTGTGCTCCCCAAAGCATCAGGATACATGTCTCTCTGATCAGGAGGTATTGGTATTGCCTGTCCCTGCATAGTGAGCTCCCTGAGAGCAGGGGCTTAGGAGGGGTTTTCTGAACCAAACCCTGGTGAATGGGACCAAGGAGAGGTGGGGGAAGCTTCTGATGATTGCTGAGTGGTCTGAAGAGAAGAATGTTCTACATCTCAGCTTTTCTCCTCTCCTAAGACCCCTGGGCAGACCATGCCAATGAGGTGTCAATGGATTCAAAACTCACACCAGAGTGGGAAGGCGGCTAGCAGTACCACTGAGCTTCTGCACAGAGCACTGTGAGCCAGCACTGTTTCCCAATGTTTGACACGTCTTATCTCTAACCTCACAGAGCCCTGCAAGGCAGGCAGTATAAAAAACATCCTTCCAATGAAGAAAGTGAGGTTCACACAGGGGAAGTGACTGGCCCAGAGTCCTGTAGCTCATAACAGTAGGAGTAGGGGTTAAGTTTCATGTTGGTCTCATCTCAAAGTCGGTTTCTTTCCATGACTCCACCCTGGCCCTTTGTAAGTCTGGCCTGTGGGAACAAGCCTGCTCTAGAAAGGTCCATTCCAGCTTGAAGAGCATGTGCTGTTTGTTTCTTACCCAGCGTTCTGTCAGGGTCCCTGGCACGAGCATCTGACAAGTCATGTAAACTCTTACAGGCGTGAGCCCTGACGTCAGGGCCAGCTCCTCCTCTGTTAGTGTTTCCTAATTGGTATTATCTCAGCAGTTGCTTTAGAAATTGACTTTGATGAAAAAATTTAATTACATAATGAATTACTCTCTGAGGAGCAGGCTGTTGTGTCATGGCTCAGCCACGTGTGGGGCAGGGAGCCGGCTGAAGGGGAGTGTTTGGGATGAGTTGACGTGCGTCACCCCACAGCGAGTTTCTGCATTCTTCCCTGCTGACTACAAGATGGATTCTTGGGACTTGAATGGCCTGCAGGGATAACACACGAGTGTATGGGCCACAGGGAAACATCTGCGCCATTTTGCTCCAAATGGACCAGAGAAAGCTGAGTGCATAAGAAGCCTTGTTTTGAAATGTGTTTTCAAAATAAAGGGTTTCATAACAACCACGATTGCAGAAACAACTGCTGATGGGAATAACTTCCTGGAAAGCAGAGGCCTCCGTGAGAGTTGGGATTTAAAATGCCAGGGCAATTTACAAAACAGATCAACCTAATTGAAGCTTAGCCTTCCTCTTTGCACGCACACGTGCACACACACGTAGGTGCCTCCTGTAGGCTACAGATTTTGTTGTTAGCCTCTGATGCTCTGCCTAGGACCACTGAGCCTTTGTTTTGAGGTCTGGGGCAATGTAGGGTGGTGAGGTGGACTCCTGTTCTCCTCCAACCCCAAGTCCCTGGTATAAGCAGAGTAGCTTAGAGGTAGCTCCTTCTATATTGGTTGACTAGAGCTGAACTGTGTGTTCCTGCCCTCTGGCCACATGATTGGACCAGGAATTGAGGCTCAACCAAAGGCGACCTCTGATAGGCTAATAAGTGGCCTGTGGTGTGCTGTGCTTCCGGAAGTTATCCAACAGAGACTCAGTATTTGGTATCATGGCTAGTAGGCCCAATCAGATCCTATCCACTATACAGGGGTACCAGGGAGAAGGGATAAATGCCAGCAGGCAAGAAGAGAAGAGGCAGAAGTCAAGAGATTCTTAGAAGCCCTGGGATAGCAGGAGAATAGGGAGTACTGAGAAGGCAGTTGGTGGCAAGAGGAGGAAAACTGGATCACAGGAATGTCAGAACCCTGGAGGCATAGTGGTTCCTGAAGGTAACTCCTGTTCCTCAGCTGAGCGCCTACCCACATCGTCTTACCATGTACACATTCCCCGGAGATCCTTTGAACCCATTTAGCTTCTTGCTCCTTAATGGAACCTAGCCAGCCAAGGGCCCACCCACATTCCTGCCCATGGAGATGGTTCTGTTGGGCACCACAGAAAAACAAAAAGAGAAGATTCTGCCAAGGGGAATTTCCAGCCTTGGTTGGCATGGATTCCATTCCACCTTTCACCCCGCTTTTGGGTGGGGGAGGGTGCCATTGGGACCCTCTGCTTCTTGGTCTGAAGGAAGTGGGAGGGGTGCTGTGCTGAGGTTGGGGGACCCTTGGCAGCCCCGAGAGACCTGGCTTCCAGACCAGAGGAGTTTCCCACAGGGGTGGAAGGACACGGTTCTGCTTTGGATTTGGAAAGGATCTTGCTGCATTTTTCCAATGTTGGTTCAACGAAACTCAAAACTGTTTTTTAATGCTTTCCCCCCTTCATTTTTAAGTCACTCTGTATGCGCAGAGACAGGCACTACATGTGCTTTTGATTCCTTTATCCTGAAATCATCACCCTTTCTCCCTTGAGAAACCTCATGTCTTAGAAACCTTTGGAGACATTTAAGCCCTTTCACCCCCTCTTAGAACCAGGCTCCTGCAGGCTGCTAGAAGCAAATGGATGCGGAGGGTTTCAATCAAGACGAAAGGCATTCCTCCTCGCCTGGTCCCAGTGCGGTCAAGACCAACCTGAGCAGCAGCCACGTTCCCAGGCCTTGGAGAAACCAGCACCTGGTGTGAAGACGCTGAGGGCTGAGAAGAAGAGCAGTAGGTGTCAAACTGTAAATTATTCTCGAGGATTGACTTGGGAATGGAGTACTTCAGCGCAGTACACTCTTCTCTCCAGCCCCAGGGACTGGAGGCCCATGCCCTGCATGGTGGCCCTACATTCTGCCCTCAACAGAGGCTTGAGGGGGGCCTTGGGGTTCACCCTTCCTGCCTCGTATCTTGAGGACAGCAGCTTCTTTTAGGTAACCCGATCGCAGTGCTGATGTGGCAGGAGTGGTGAGAGATGACAGCGTGGATGACAGGCTCTGCAGTGCAGTGCAGGAAACTCATTCTGGGCCGGTTTCGTGGGCAATGGGAGAAGAGCATGTTGCATTCACCCAGGCCAAGAAATGTCTGTGCTCCTGAGAGGTGGTGCAGTGTAAGGGGTAAGGGCACAGACTGCCTGAGTTCAAGTCCCAGTTCTGCCATTCCAGGTGTGCGACCCTGGGCAAGTACCTTTTGTTTTTGTGCCTCAACATTTCTCTCTATGAGCTCAGGATAACAATGAGCTTGCCACGGTCCTGGTGACCTAAGGCAGGGGTCGCCAAACTATGTGGCCCCCTGTGGCCATTTATCTGGCCCCCGCCACACTTCCAGAAGGGGAACCTCTTTCATTGGTGGTCAGTGAGAGGAGCACAGGATGCGGATGCATAGGGCGCCGCAAAGCGTGGTGTCGCTCACGTACAGTACTACTTCCAGTGACGTCGGATGCAAGCATCACTCCGGAAGTGCATCATATGACGCACATCCGGCCTGCGGCTGCAGCGCCCCACATTGAAATACTGGTCAGTTTGTTGATTTAAATTTACTTGTTCTTTATTTTAAATATTGTATTTGTTCTCATTTTGTTTTTTTACTTTAAAATAAGATATGTGCAGTGTGCATAGGGATTTGTTCACAGTTTTTTTTATAGTCCGGCCCTCCAACAGTCTGAGGGACAGTGAACTGGCCCCCTGTGTAAAAAGTTTGGGGACCCCTGACCTAAGGTGTATAGGTATGTGTTTTTCACGCTGTACCTACCTGGCATCTAGCAAATGCGCTTCAAATGCTTGTTCTTATCAAGAATGTCATGTATGTGAATGAAATGGTATGATGTCTCAGATTTGCTTTAACATAAAATATGGGAGCTGGGAAGTGGGTTGGGATACAGAGGAAGCGGGACTAGCCATGAGTTGAGCTGCTGGGTGATGGGTACATGGGGGTTTATTATTATTTCTACTTTTGTTTTTGAAACTTTTCATACTAACCGTAAGAGAAGTTCTATGCATGTGTGCACATGTATATTTATATATGAGAGAGAATAATTTTTATAACAGAACTTTACTAGATATCATACATGGTATGCAGTACACAAACTGATTTTAAGAGACATGTTGCAAAACTTTTATATTTTAATAACTATTTAAAATTTAATTAATTATAGCAATTGATATGGGCTATAATAGTGTAAAATAGTTTCCTTTTAAGAAAAGTTAAATAGAAAAATAGAGTTGACTTGATGAAAGGAATTAAGAAGGTAACATGAGTGGAAGAAATATGTGGATATGGAAAACATACTGGAGGCAAATTGAATTGCTCAAGTTTTGGAAACATCCTTAACGTTCTGATGAGAGAAGACTCATGTTCATTGCTTGGAGTACATGCTCTGTGAGCTTTATGTGGTCATTTATCTAGAAGGTTCAACATGGGGGTCACAACAGGAAGAGGCAGGAGTGAGACTGGGCTTTGGAGGCGCACAGACTTCGCTTCTATTCCTGACTCTGCCCACAATGGCTGTGTAACATCAGCTAAGTGACTCACCTGCTCTGGGCCTTGGGCCTTGTCAGCAAAACTGGCCTGTTACTATGCAGTCTTACAATGTCCTTCTGAGAATTAAACGAGGCGATGCCTGCAGTGCCCTTGCCATAGTGCCTGGCACGTGACAAGTGCTTAATAAATGGCTACTTGAGAAAGACGTGTCTGAGGCTGGGCATGGTCCTCACAGGTTCAGATCTTCTTGCAGAACAATTTTACTCCCACTTTAGATGCATTTTTAATGTGTTTTTGTTTGTTTTGCTGTTTTTCTATTCTGTGGCTTCTGGGAAATGGACAGGAGTCAGGTGGGGGCAGGCTGAACAGACAGACAAGGGAACATGTCAATTGACACAATCAACACGTCATTAGGCACAGTGTGTTTGTGTGGCTCCTTGGCTTGTTCTAACACTGTTGGAAGTTTTGTAATTCTGTTGTTCGAAACAGCGTTCACCCTGGTCAAGCCAAAATTTGCTGTCTATCATTCACTAGTAACATTTTTTTTATTGAACGTTTACTGTGTGCCAGAGACCATGCTAAGAACTTCTCATTCATTTCTTGACTCAGCTGCCCTCTAAGAGAGGTGTTGCTGTTCCCACATCATAGCTGAGGAAGTTGAGGCTGAACGGATGTGGTGACGGTCCGAGGGTCCCATAGCGGGCAAGTGGCAAGGCCAGGGTGGAATCAGATGTGATTCCAAAACTCATGCTTGGTCACAGGACTCCCTGAGCCCTCTATCCGAGAAATGCTCTGTACTTCTGAAGAGCCACCATGGCTCCTCAGGACCCGCACATCTCTCCTCCCACTCTGTGGCCCTAGTCCTGGTGTGGTGGCATGGGATCCTCACTGGGTCAGCTTGTGGGGACAGCTGCCTGGTGGCTAGGGCTGCCTGTGCACGTGCGCACGCACACACACACACACACACACACACACACACACGGGGAGGTGTGGCTCTCCCCAGTCTGGAGACCCTTCAGACATTTGCACTTAAAAGTGCAAGCTCTGCACATCTTCAGAGGAGATTTAATGACAAGCAGGCTTTGAAGATTTGCAAATTCTCATTTTAGGTCACAGGGACCTTCTGTTTTTGTGTGTGTGTGATGGTGGGTAGGGATGGAAAACACATGTCTTGGTTTCTGCCACTTGTGCCCAGAATCCCAAAGATAATGGTGGTTTGAACTTTACAGTAGTCTGTTAACAGATTTTCAAACAAGTTCCCACTAATCCAGTTCTCTGTAGATACTCATAGGCATCTAGCATTTCCAAGGGAAAAACAGTAGCCCATGGCTTAGAAGTGGTAATGTCTATTAATTGAAGTCGCATAGCTTCTAAGTGGGGCCAGGTCCTGGACAGCAAAAAATATTATTTACACTTCAGTTTTTAAAAAACATGAAAAGATATTGTCACTTCTGGCAGTCACAGTTGGAGATATTGAGAAAATAGGAGGTATGACCACAGGTAGAGGGGTACTTATGTCAGCATTTACATGTCCAAATGCATGTTGCCTTTTTAAAAAAAGACATTTTCCTGAGGGTTCTGTACTTCCTCCAAAGATGCTATCATTGCTCCATGCTTTCAGATGATTTCTCCCCAGGGACCACCTTCAGAACCTACACGTTCATTTCAGTGTCTGTATGGCAGTTCTTAGCTTCTAAGGGCAGATTTGGCTTTTAGAAAATTCACCCCAAAGTCAGTCCGAGCTCAGATCAATGAAGTGTGTGTGTGTGTGTAATTGTATCAGTTATCAATGGCCGTAGTATTGCTGCAAAAGAAGCAACTACAAAACCCTCAAAGATCCACAATGATTATTTAGCTCATGATTCTGGAGGGCTTCAGCTGAACTGGGCTGGGTTTGGCCGATCTTGGCAGGGTTTGTTCATGTTTCTGTGGTTAGCTCGTTCTGGCTGAGTTTGCTCATGTATCCAGGGAGTGGCTGGATGACGGCTGCTCTGTCCTTGATCTTAGCCAAAAGGCCGAGAAGGGGATGGCTGGTCCGGAATGGCCTTATTCTGGAATATCTGGGGGACTCAGTTCTGTTAGACTTGCCTTGCATCCTCCAGCAGGCTAGTTGAGGTGTAGTGTATTCTCATGGTGATGGTAAAGGTATGAAGAGAAAGTAACCTCAGGGTATAAGTCCACTTCAAGTCTGTGCATTGTTTATGCCAACATCCCATTGGCCAAAGCAAGTCATATGGCAAAAGATACAGATACAAAGAGGAGGGAAGAACTGTCATCTGCCCCCCACTCCATCTATCTCAGCGATTAGATTAAATTTCCCATCTCTTACAGTGATTAAATTGGAACATGTTTTTGTTTCAAAGGGAGTTGTGGCCTCAATATCCTCACAATGGTCTTCTGAGTAGTCAGTGAACCGCCCCAGACAAGCATTCCAGTTTTTCGAGAGGAAAATTCCTCATGATCTGTGACAACAGTGGCACCTTTAGAAGGAAGGGTAAGGCCTCTGAGGTAACTGCTGGGGAGGACAGTGATTTTTTTGGATGAAAGGCTAAAAGTTCCATTTTAGGCTTGTTGGATTAAACTGTGCATTGAAAATCTCGCAGCCTCCAAATGATAAGCCAGTCTAATGTATATATTGTTTTCTTATTTCTTTCTGCAGCAGCTAGGTCCTCAATAGTGAAGGCTAAATCTTTCAGTAACTCTCATCGCCTTGGCAGTTTGCAGTGTCCAGATTGTAGCAGCTAAACCGTATTCTTTTCTACTTTGGCTGACCAATGGAACCTTCAAGGAGTAGAATCAAGTAGAATGTATGATTAATTTGTCACCCATCTCCTGCATCCAGCTACATTTGCTGAGCATCCTCGGTGCTCTGTGTCAGGCTCTGAGCATACAGAGATACCCAAGGGGAAGAGGGGCTGGGAATGGGGATAAAAGAAAGAGAGGCCTCATGGACCAGTGATGAGGAAGTCCCATGGAACGGAGAAGCATGTTAATGCACCCAAGATTACACACACACACAAAACAAAGTGCCAGAGAGAGAGAAGAAATAGTCCCTGCTTTCAGGAAGCTCAGAGGGCTGTGTGGGACACACACACACACACACACACACACACACACACTCAACTATTGCACTAGTGAGTGACAAAGGACCTCATAGAAGGCTCAGAATAGGAGTTAGAAGAGGCACACCTATCCCTGCCTGGGAGGGTCTGAGAGGGCTTCTCAGCAGAGGTGACATTTGAACTGAGTCTCTAGGATGACCAGGAACACACAGGCAGAAAAGGAGGCAGCACTCTTGGCATATGCAAGGTGTACTTAGTCGGGCGCAGGACTATGACAGAGAAGCAGAGGGTGTGGGATTTTGTTGACAGGGGATAAAGAGGTGACAAGATTGGAAGAATGGGGGGAGGACAGGTTGGGATGGGACTCTAGTGAGAGATGGTGAGGAATCTCTCAGGGAGAGGCACTGGGGATTGAGGGAGGCAGTCTGATGGCAGAGGAACTGGAAAGGTGGTGACAGAGTTGAGGGTGAGGTCAAGGTCATGGCCTGGCTTTGGATAACTGAGGGAAAGTAGAGAGGCGGGTATGGAGGAGCTTTTATGTACAAAAAGGCAGTGGTGGTCACTTACTTGTGAAGTTTACATGTAATTAGGTTAGTGTACCAGAATGAGTGGGGTTGGAGTCAGGAAGACCTGGGTTTGAGTCCTTTTTCCACCTCTGAGTGCCTTTGGGCATTATATAACATCTGTGAGGCTCAGTTTCCTTTACTGTGAAGTGGAGTTAATACACAGAGGCGTACTGAGTGCTAAATTATATGGTGGGTTGAAAACACCTGGCATAGTACCAGGTCCATTTCACGTGCTTGAGTCAACCTAGATGGGCAGGCAAGAGAGGTAGGGCTGATGTGGGGAGAAAGACTTTCTATTGGAAACAGTGGCCATAGCCATGTGATCTCCCATGAATGCCTTGAGCTGCACCCCTGGCTTATGCTGAGCAGGTGGGCACAGGTGAGGTGGTCCAAAAGCTGACTGGGTAAAGGTGATAGATCAGAGGAGTTTGAAGGCAGGGTGAGTGTGTGTGTGTGTGTTTCCTGTGAAACAAACCATCCGAACAGGTGTAGTCAAGGGTTGCTACAACATTTGATGCTTTCAATAGTCCTCCTTGAAATAGGTTCCTAACTCCATCTTCAAATCCCAGCCTGAAGCCAGGTAGATGCCTGGGGGAGGAATTCGGTCCTACAGATGTATATTGAGATCAGCTAGGCTCAGGAAGTCCTACAGGCAGTGAGCACCTCTCAGCTCAGTTAAGCACACTCATGAATAGTTGCCATTCTTCTTCAGAACCCTAAGCCCTGGGAATAGAAATACTGCTCAACTGGCTTTGTCTTTATGAATGTGGAGGGGACCTGGTGCCTACAGGGGGCCAGAAAGATGGATGGGGCAGGGGGGAGGGTTGTAAGGGCTGGAGATGATCCAAGACAGACAAATGAATAGACAGATGGATAGATGAACATATGCCAGATTCAGAATCTAAGACTTCAGAGCCGTTTAAGGAGGAGCGGTGCAAATGGCAGGTATAGACATCTCCAGACAGAAGTTTCTGTCCTGGTCAGAGTGAAGGCTGTGGGAATTCCTCTAGGCCCGACCACTGCACTGGTCCCACTGCCACTTCCCTCAGGACGCACAGCCTTGACCTGCAGAGAGCCAGCCAGGCTGGGCTCATGGGCTCAAAGCAGCCACTGTTTCAAAGATCAAGGGATGCAGCATTGGCTATGCCCTGAGGAGCCTGAGCAAGTTTATTGTAGGCAAGAGGTGTCCTTCAGTATTTATTCAGATGCTGTCCTGAGCACTTACTGTGTGCCTACTGTGTGCATGTGCTCAGTATTCTGGGCACACCTGAAGAAAGACCCAGTCTCAGTTTTCAGTGAAGGTGGTCTGGCTGGGCATTAACAGCTACTGCATGAATTGGTAGATAGGGACGGATAGGGGACAGAGGACAACACAGGAGGGAGGGTGTACAGACCATTTGCTCATTCATCTAGTCACCCACTCAGCGCGTGTCTGGGAGTGCGCTCTCTCAGCCAACTGGCCGGGGCCCTGCCCCCTGGAGCTCAGTCTGGTTTGGGGGTGGGGAGCATGATCGGTGCTGGAGCCCACAGAAACAGGATGCGGCTTCTGGGGGTGGTGACACTTGAGTCAAACCTTAAAGACAGAGTAGGATTTGAAGTGGTCTGCCAAGAGGGAGGACTTTGGAGGGAGAGCAGTGACAGGTGCAAGGGACAGTGGGCTCCCTCGCTGGGGCCAAGCCCATTCTTGATTGCTGACCTACCGCGTCTCTCCCGAGCATAGGAACAAGAGTGGGAAGAGAGTCGGGGTGGGAGTCCTGAGTCCCGGGGAAACCCCTCAGTCCTAGGCAGACTGACAACAGTCACCAGGGCAGGGGCCCTGGGCTGCTCCTCATCCAGGCTCCAGGGCTTTGCTGAGCGCCGCCTGGGCTTGTAAGTGGCCAGGCAAGATCCAAGGAGAAGGAGGGAAAAGGGCCTCAGCCCCTGGGAGCACGCACTCTGACCAGGTAGTTTTCACAGTGGGGAGTGAGGGAGAAAAGCGTGGGGTTTAAATTCTGGCTCTCCTGCTCACTGTCTCTGGAGCAGTCGGCAAGGCGCTGCTTGCCTCACTGAACCTCAGTTTATCTCTGAAATGGAAATAGTAATAACTGAAAGGATTGTCACGAGAACTGAATGAGGTCGTGCATGTAGAGCGGATAGCCCAGGGTCTATGTCGAGGACACTCACTGCCTAGTGAATAGAACTTTATGTGTTGTCTGAAGGACAGTACCTGCCATGCCGTAGGACAGTGGTCCCCAACCCCCGGGCTGCAGACCGGTACCAGTCCGTGGACCATTTGGTACCGATCCACAGAGAATGAATAAATAACTTACATTATTTCTGTTTTATTTATATTTAAGTCTGAACGACGTTTTATTTTTAAAAAATGACCAGATTCCCTCTGTTACATCCGTCTAAGACTCACTCTTGATGCTCGTCTCGGTCACATGATATATTTATCCGTCCCACCCTAAAGGCTGGTCCGTGAAAATATTTTCTGACATTAAACAGGTCTGTGGCCCAAAAAAGTTTTGGGACCACTGCTGTAGGAGACGGTAAAGGGAGCCCAGACAGTGTTAGAGTTAGAGGCAGGGGGAGGGAGACCCTTAGCCTGGATCTCTTTATTCTCTACTGCAGGCTTTGCTGGGTGGGGTTAGTGGAGGCAGGTCTCTCCGACCTTGTGTCCCACAGGACAGTGGGGAGACGGAGGCTCCCAGTCCCATCCCTCACCTCCACTCTACATAGTGATGGACTCAGGGAGCAATGGGTGTTGGTGTCTCTGTCTGAGGACAGCTGCTTAGGGATCAGTTCCTGACTCCCCACCCATACTCACATCCAAGTTTGCCAGTATCCTGTGGTAGGTGAGCCAAGGCCTTAGGTGCCAGGAGACTACAGTGGGAGTGAGGCCTTTAGGGAATGGGAGAAGGGAAGCTGAAGACTGGGATGAGCCCTGGAGCTGCGATAACAACCCATGTGCTGCCAGTGCATCGCTGTGGGTGTCATGGTGCTCCTCTCATGGTGCTGGGTATATTGCTGCTGATGGCTCACAGCTGTGCCCCTCACTGGACCCTGCAGCAGAAAGCTGCCTGCCTAAGGTTAAGTCTCCTCCCAGGGGGTCAGCCCATGGGCCAGTGCCTGGCTGGTGTGAGGTTAACAAGGCCCAGCCAGCAGGATCAGCGGAGGCCTCAGGTGCTATGTGTACTGTGAGTCAGCTTCTCCCTCTACCCAGTCCGGCCTCACTCACTTTCTACTCAGAAGCTGACTGTTCAGCTCCAGTGAGCCCTTGTGCAAGTCTAGGGCACTGAGACGGGGGTATTTGGGTAAATGCAGTTGAGAACCTTGAACTCCCAGGTTCCCCTGAACCTGTTGGGCAGAAGTGGCCTGCTCCCTATTATTAGAAGACAGTTGTCCTCTTTCCATCCCTACTGCCTGTTTGGAGATTCTGTGAAGGCCTCAAGTCAACTGGGGACCTGACTGGGGATGTGCTGCTCAGGGGGCAGGGTCTGGCTGATTTTGTAAGAGAAGTGGAAGGAGTTGGGAGGGTGCACATGGGATTGTATCAGGGTGTTGTATCAAGGGAGGTGGATTTAAAGCCGATAGATAAGAGTTTATTGATATGGTAGCACATACTGGATTTAACCTGGCAAGAACCCCAGGAGACTGCTAATATGCAGCTGGGATGGCTTTTGGAAACTTGGCAAAAGCGACAGCCCACACAAAGTGAAATAGACATGACAGACGCGTGGAAGGGATCAAGAGGCTCAGAGAACAGAGTGGGTGTACTATGGAAGGTCGGGGAAAGTCGGCTATGTTCCACAGGAGGGCCTGGAGGACAGTCTGTTACCGAAGGCGTAAGGAGTGCACTGAAAGGGGCACTGGCATCGCTGAGAGGCTTGGTGGGCTGATGTTAGTGAGAGGTGCTGTTACAGCACAGGACCCCCTTGCAGCAACAGCGGAGGATAAGATCCCACATGCCAGAGGCTACATGGCAGTGCTGAAGCCTTAGAAGCAAGGTGAGTGTAACTATGGCGACAAACGGCAAAGTCTAAGTGCCGCAAGAGGCTCCCGCCTGCGCAATACTACAGAGGTGGTTAAAGGACCACAGTCACCCTTCCAAAACAGGTGGGCAGCCAGCAGTTCCCTGAGGCAGGATACTGCAACTCTGAAGTAACTTTGTGCAGTAACAATTACCCCAGACCTTCCCCAAAGGTGCTTATGGTCATTTATGCAGGTAACCACACCTAGAGAGAAAACTCAGACTCTACCAAAATCTGGAAACGGAGTTGGAACTGACATTGATACCCAAAGACCCAGAGTGCTATGCTGGCTCCCCTAGAGTGGGGGCATACGAGGTCCATGCAATATGTGGGCCCTGGCCCAGCTCTAGCTCACTGGACCCATGGGCCCACCTGTTGCTCATTTCCTCAGGCCCCAAATGGACAATGAGAACGGATTTGTAGTGAGAAAAACTGCAATTGTAGTGAGAAAAACCAGGTGGAGAGCCCTGACACTGCCCTCCTCCCTGGCCAAGATAGCACCCCAAACAAGAGTATTTCATCCAGGGAGGGTTGGCAGAGCTTCCAGCTTCCCTCAAGACTTACAGGGTGTCTTAGCCTTACTTAGCTCACAGCCTGCACCTCCCACACCTTGTTGTTTTAATGGACAAAAGTGGGCTTCCCCGTACCTAACTGATTGTAAATTGTGACCTGGTAGGCCTATCAAAGTAGCCTGTTCGTCCTGGTCAGACCTGGCTGGGGGACATAACCCTGACTCAGACACATTACAAAGCAGCTGGACACTGTAATCCTAAAGCAGTGGCCACAGATATTCAGCAGAGGCAGCTGGATGATGTAGTACTGAAACGTGTGTACTACATGTATAACTCGGACTTTCGGTGCTTATACAGCAGAGAAACCCAGTTATTGCATCAGTCAGCTTCACCCAGACTTTGCTTCCCTAACAGGGAACAGAAACAACTCTGTTGACTCTGACAAGAGCTTCCTTAATTCTCTTTCCATACACCTCATCCCCAAGAGCTCACCTAGAATTTGTGCTAGATCAGGTTCCCTGTTTGGCGGTGAAACCTTTCACTCAGCCATCAAATTTTGGTCTTGAATTGTCTTTATTTTATTACTAAGATGTAGCTGTATTGCAGTGGCCGGACCAGGTGTGCTCTCCTTGTTGGAGAGGACCCACCCGGTCTCCAGCAGGTGATATGTGAGCATCAATCTGGCAATGGTGTGGCATAGCCACCGTGAAGCAGGAGGAAATCAGTTTGGATTTGGGGCAGACAACAGTATACTTTTATGGACTTGTCCCAGGGTGATGTAATTTCTCTTACTTTAGTTACAATATGGTGCAAAGGGGCCTAGACTTTCTGAACATTTAGAATATTTCCACATCGGTTCACTAAACTGATGACAATACGTTAACTGGATGGATGAACAAGAAATGGCAGGTACATTGGAGGTATTGACTTGATGTGTTCTCCATATGAGTGGAGGTAAGTCCTATGAAGACTTGGGGTCTTCGTGACATTTTTAGGGATTCAGTGGTCCAAGTCATGCTGGAACATCCTGGCCAAAGGATAATTATCATACCTTGCGCCTCCCAGCAAAAGCAGCACAGGGCTTGGTAGGCTTCTGTGGGTTCTGGAGGGGCAGACGCTGCGTTTGGGCGTATTAACCGGATCCGTTATTGGGGACAAGAGTAGTGGGCAGCTTTTGGTGTGAAAGGGCTTTATAGCACGTCCAGGCTGTGGGTCAGGTAGGCTGCCAGTTGGGACAATTGACCTGGTGGATGCTCTGGAGCTAGAGTTGGGCCGCCAATGACAGACAGAGGCTGGCTGATGCAAAATGGCCAGATAATTCTGCCATTTGGTTGTTTAGTGCCTCTTCAGTGGCACCGGGAGCCTGACACAGCCGTGAGCTAGCACACGTGACCAGGTAGGCAGAGCTCAGGCCTGATCCCAGGTTCACTCACCCTCTTGCTCAGACACCCTTGGGAAGTACACCCAGGTATACTACAGTATCCTTTGAAAACATACTCCAAGCAGCCCTCTGTTAGCAGTTTACCATGCCTCTGCTAGGGAGGTACGGCAGAAGAAACCAGGCGGAACTGACACACAATGTGAAGATGTTAAAGGCCTTGTTAAAGGTCATCCTGTGAGTCACTCATTTATCCATTCACTAGTTATTTATCAAGCAACTTCTGGAACCAACACTCTAATGCCAAGGTATCCTGGTAAAGTAGACCCAGTCCCTGCTCTAGAAGAACTCAGTTTGGAATGGGGTAGGAGGAAGGGAAAGTGGAAGTCAACTGGTAATTCCACCACTGCGGAATAAATGTTAGCAGAGGTGAAAGTATAGGATGCTGGGTGAACTTGGGGGTGGGAAGGGGAGGGGAGAGAGGGAGGACGGAGGGAAGAGAGAGAGAGATGGAGCAGACTGGTTGTACTTGATTGACATGGTTCTAAGTGTCCGGCTGGAGTCAGGGAGGGAGATACAGAAAAGGTTGGGAGGACAGGCCTTCAGGTTCCAGACTCCTTCCCTGTCAGTAGTCCCTGCTCCCAGGGCAGCTGTCCCCAGAGCTACCACAGTGGGCAAGGCCCCAGGCCATTTCATTAGGGAGGCTTGTTTTCAGATCCATCCTCTAAGCCCTATTAAGTCTCTTACTTAGTGGGGGAAGCAGCAAATCAAGATGACATTTCAGAAGCAGTGGCCCAGCCTGGTCCTGGAGGAACAGCTAAATCCTCACCCATATTAAATACCTTCTCCTCAACAGCAGCGGCTGGGCCATTTAGGAAAATTAAAAGGAGAAAGATGAACAGAGGGCAGGGATATTAAAAACAAGTGTAATAGTGTTTCCAGTCCTGTGGCAATTAAGAGACCTCACATATGGCCTTCTCGCTTTATCCTTCTCTTGGCTTATTCAGAGGCTTGGTCATTATGAAAGTGGTTTTGCAAAGAGGTACTCGGGTTTCCACCTTCTGTCATTAGGCCAGCCAGGTACCTGGCTGATGGCAGGCCCGTGACTGCATGGCGTGTCTCACAGCACACGTGCTGGAGACTTTGTACTGAAAAAAAAAATCACCCTGTACTAAGATTTCTATAAGGCAGCAGAATTCAGAGTTTGTCTTTACTCAAGTGAAGCCAACACACAGTCCAGGAACTGGCTGACAAAGATCGTAAAGGTCTTCCATTGCTGTCCATCAAACAGTGCTAAACTTAAAGAACACCATTTTTAACCCACTGGATTAACAGAGGTTTGGAAAAGAAGACTTAAAAGCTATGGAGGGCATAGGAAAAGGGAATGTTTGTGCATTGCTGGTGGAAGTATAAAATGATGTCAACTTTTTGGAGAGCACTTAAGTCAAATGCATCAAGATTTTTAACATGTAGTATTAAGAATTAACAAAATATTGCAATAGTTGGTATAATAGTTCTACTTATAGAAATAGGTTCTAAGGAGGCGTTAGAAGAAATGTAGACAAAGAATTAGGCAGGAATGTGTTCATTGTAATGTAATTTCTAGTATTAAAACGAGATACTTAGATACCTAACAATAAGGGATTACTTATGTCAAAAATAGTGCATCCATGAGAAAAAATGATAGTTATTTCAAATAATCTTTATGAAAGATAAGCTTATGTGAAAATTTTAAGTTAAAAAGGGTGCGAATACTTTATATACTATGAGGTCTTTCAACTCTCTGTCTCTCACATACAGCCACACCTTCCCCAAGCATACACACACCCACACCCACACCCACACAGTAGATCTGTCTTAATAGTCCTTCACTTAAGCACTCAGTGGAACTAGTTGGATTAACTGATACTCTGAATTTCTTCTGTGAACAAAGGAGCTGATTGATGTCCAGGGCACTGGAAGATAGTGGTAAATCAGATTCCCAGCTATTTGCTTACCAAGAGTCTATTATTTATTAGTCTCTTAATACTCTGCCAAAGTCTATTTGATGATATATTATTGAGGGTTTCTGCTTCTATATTAAAAGTATGTTTGACCCATTTCTGTGTGTGTATATATGAGCAGATTTGTTGTAAAGTTTAAAGCTAGCCTTGTAAAAGGGGCTGAGAAACTTTTTTTCTACTATGTTATGATTTTATGGCTTGAGAATAATGTTTGCTGAAGGCCCAATACAATTTGCCTTACATACCATCTTAACCTAGACTTCTTTTTTAAGAGACTTTTTTAAGGGTAGATGATTGACTATTTTTTCTATATCTTCTGTGGATATTGGTCTATTAATATCCTTTATTTTTCTTGAGCCAACTTTGTAATTATATTTCACTAGAAAAATATAACATTCTTCTGTTTACTTTTATTTTATAATTATATTATTATATACACTCTCCAATGCTTGCTTGTATTCATTGTCAGAAAATGTGATTTTGAATTCTAGTAATAAAAATACCTATTTTAAATAAGCACACACTGTGTATCAGGCACTGAGCTAAGTGGTTTAAACACATACCTTCATTCACTCCTCACAACAGCCCCGTGGTATGAGAACTATTGTCCCTACTTTGCAGATGAAAAAATAGGGGACAGTAATTGACCAGTATATAATTTATAGGTAATGGAGCTAGGATTCGAGCCTATGTTTGTCAGAGTCTGAGCCTGTGTTCTTATCCATGAGGCTATACTCTTGAAAACAATTTGTACAAGGGGACAACAGACAAATGAAATCACATACCACAGCAGAGCACTGTGCAGTGTCAGGGACCTGTGCTTTTTCAAGCTCAGGGTCTGGATATTTTTGCATGGCCTTCCTTGGCCTGTTTCCTGAGTGGGAGCTGCTGGAGGCCTGTGCTAGCTGCTGCATTACATGGACACTTCAGGATTCCGCCATTGTTAAGGCAAAATGTGGTTATTTCCTAGAGAAATGAAGCTCACTCCTAAAAGCACCAAAATATAATATTTAGCCATCCTGGACGGGAATTTTGGAAAATGCTTTGTACAACTCTTTTTTTTTTAATTTTTATTTTAATGGAGTGACATCAATAAATCAGGGTACATGCATTCAAAGAAAACATTTCCAGGTTATCTTGTCATTTAGTTCTGTTGCATACCCATCACCCGAAGAGAGATCATCCTCCGCCACCCTCCATCCAGTTTCCTCTGTACCCCTCCCCCTCCCCCTCTCCCTCCTTCCCTCCCCCCACCCCCCATAGCCACCACACTCCTGTCCATGCCTCTTAGTCTCGCTTTTATGTCCCACCAATGTATGGAATCCTGCAGTTCCTGTTTTTTTCTGATTCGCTTATTTCACCCCTCACAATGCTACCAAGGCTCCACCATTCCTCTATAAGTGATCCGATGTCACCATTTCTCCTAGCTGAATAATATACCATGGTGTATATGTGCCCCATCTTCTTCATCCAGTCCTCTGTTTTTTTTACAGTGATTAAAAGCCTTTAAGCAAACTCTTGGCCAATACAGCAAGAATCCCTAAAAGAGTAGTGTCCTTAACATGTTCCCCAAGTCCAAGTTGGCCCCATCACCATGCCAAATCCCTGAAAAATGCAACCCCAGTTCAGTCTGTTAGGAGCTGTCACAGGGAGCAGGATTCCAGGAAAGTTCCCCACAGGAAAAGTCCACATGGCACTGGAATTGTTGTCACCATTCTATACTTTGCAGCTCATGTCCAAGTCCCAATGACCGCTGCTTCTAGCTGGTAATGATTCAGATAGACTGGAAAAAGCCATTTGCAGCATGCGTGGATATGGAGCTTCTGTTCTCCTCTGCCTGGAGAGTTGAGACCAGGTTGCTTTTCCCTGGAGCTCTGCGACTGTGGCCTGGTAAAGAGAACCTTGGGATACACTAAGCTGGGTGGCAAAGGTAAATTCATAATACAAGTTGGCAAAAGGAGGAAAGAGAGCTCTAAATTAGGAGTAGGTCCCAGCCTGAAATATGAGTGGGGCATTGAGGTAGGAGGGATAAAGGAAACACTATATATTAAGCAAAGCAGCAGAAAATAGGACTATCAACACCTACAACAGAGATCTTTGAGGGAAGAATAAAAAACCTGACTATTCAGGCAAAACATAGTTAAGTGGCCCTTGTGTGAATGAGATCAGTTTACCTGCTTCTTGGAAGAAATACCCTAGGCTCGTCCACAGTGTCGTAGATGGGGCCGACGGCCCTGGGCACCTTCAGCCTTCAGTGGCAAATCCCAGCTTTCTGGGCAAGGTTAGGTCATAGGTGGCTGGAGCAGGGCTGGAAGAGACTGAACCCTCCCTTAGAGGAGCGAGGGGGAAGCCCACCTTCCAGTGTCCCTGTTTCCTCACAGCAGAGGTGTGTAAGCCTGGCAGGCTTTATCTCAATGACCTTCTTTTCCACTATTGAAGCAGGACCCAGATGGCATCCTATAAGACCCCTTTGGGGTGTTGGAGCCTTTAAGGGTGTATCCTAAAAGCTGGTAATTCCCCTGATCTCTATTGGGCTTTTTCTGCCTCTAGGTATCTTAAAAGCCATTCTCAGAAGATCTCGCTGAGGGGTTTGAGGATCCCCATCCGCCTATATAAATCTTTTCCATATATCTGGAGCTATTTGGAAAAAAGACAGAACAGTGTTATTAGCTAGATCTAATAAAGAAGGTAGTAGTTTGCAGGTGAAAAAGATTTGGTGTCTCCTGTTCATCAGCATTCAAAAGAAATGTAAAAAATTTTTTTTTTTAAGTAAAAAGCATGATATGGTAGACCCGTCGGAGTCATTGGCCTGGTGTGCAGGATTCCCGGGTTCGATTCCTGGCCAGAGCACACAGGAGAAGTGCCCATCTACCTCTCCACTCCTCCCCCTCTCCTCTCTCTTCGTCTCTCTCCTCCCGCCCGCAGCCAAGGCTCCACAGGAGCAAATCCACCCTGGGCACTAAGGATGGCCACATGGCCTCTGCCCCAGTCGCTAGAATGGCTCCGGTTGTAACAGAGCAACATCCCAGATGGGCAGAGCATTCCCCCCGGTAGTCTGTTTGACTGCCTCCCCATCCCCATCCTCAGAAATATACAAAAAATAAATAAATAAAAGAAAAAATACTAAAAAAAAAAAAAAGGGAGGGGGGACGGGGTCATTCCCTTGTGCTAAAGCTCCAGGGAGCATGGAGTGAGCTTGAGTATGTCCTATGAAACATGGAGCTCTATGTTTACATATAAGTCTTTGAAGAAGGAGGAACTGCTGAACTAGTTTATCAGCATTTGTCCCTAAGACAGCAGTCTTTATAGTGGGAACACCATACGTAAATATTTGCTGTCTATAGATTAAGGGGGGAATATGACAAATGCTGAAAAGCCATGATCTTTGTGCCCCTCCCCTCCCCCAACCCCCTCCCTCTCCTCCCCCCACCCTGTAACCCCAACACTGTTGTTCATGTCTCTGAGTCTCATCTTTATGTCCCACCTATGTATGGAAACATATAGTTCTTAGTTTTTTCTGATTTACTTCTTTCACTCAGTATAATGTTATCAAGGCCCATCCATGTTGTTGTAAAAGATCCTATGTCATCATTTCTTAAGGCTGAGTAGTATTCCATAGTATATATATATACCAAAGCTTTTTAAGCCGCTCGTCCTCTGATGGACACTTGGGCTGTTTCCAAATCTTTGCTATTGTGAACAATGCTGCCATAAACATGGGGGTGCATTTCTTCTTTTCAAACAGTGCTATGGTGTTCTTGGGGTATATTCCTAACAGTGGTATAGCTGGGTCAAAAGGCAGTTCGATTTTTAATTTCTTGAGGAATCTCCATACTGTTTTCCACAGTGGCTGCACCAGTCTGCATTCCCACCAGCAGTGCAGGAGGGTTCCCTTTTCTCCACATCCTCGCCAGCACTTATTCTGTGTTGTTTTATTGATGAGCGCCATTCTGACTGGTGTGAGGTGATATCTCATTGTGGTTTTAATTTGCATTTCTCTAATCATTAGTGATGTTGAACATTTTTTCATATGCCTATTGGCCATCTGTGTGTCCTCTTTGGAGAAGTGTCTATTCATTTCTTTTGCCCATTTTTGGATTGGATTGTTTGTCTTCCTGGTATTAAGTTTTACAAGTTCTTTATAAATTTTGGTTATTAACCCCTTGTCAGACGCTATGTCAAATATATTCTCCCATTGTGTAGTTTGTCTTTTTATTCTGTTCTTATTGTCTTTAGCTGTGCAGAAGATTTTTAGTTTGATAAAGTCCCATTTGTTTATCCTGTCTTTTATTTCACTTGCCTGTGGAGACAACTCAGCAAATATATTGCTGCGAGAGATGTCAGAGAGCTTACTGCCTATGTTTTCTTCTAAGATGCTTATGGTTTCATGGCTTACATTCAAGTCTTTTTATCCATTTTGAGTTTATTTTTGTGAGTGGTGTAAGTTGGTGGTCTAGTTTCATTTTTTTGCAGGTAGCTGTCCAGTTTTCCCAACACCATTTGTTGAAGAGGCTGTCTTTACTCCATTGTATTGTCTTACCTCCTTTGTCAAATATCAGTTGTCCATAGAGCTGTGGGTTTATTTCTGAGTTCTCTGTTCTGTTCCATTGATCTATGTGCCTGTTCTTATGCCAATACCATGCTGTTTTGAGTACAATGGCCTTATAATATAACTTGATATCTGGAAGTGTGATACCTCCCGCTTTTTTCTTCCTTTTCAGGATTGCTGAGGCTATTCGTGTTCTTTTTTGGTTCCATATAAATTTTTGGAATATGTGTTCTATGTCTTTGAAGTAAGTCATTGGTATTTTCATTGATATTGCATTGAATTTATAAATTGCTTTGGGTAATATAGACATTTTAATGATGTTTATTCTTCCTAACCATGAGCACAGTATATGCCTCCACTTATTCATATCTTCCCTGATTTCTTTTATCAATGTTTTATAATTTTCCGAGTACAAGTCTTTAGTCTCCCTGGTTAAATTTATTCCTAGGTACTTTATTTTTTTGGTTGCAATGGTAAAGGGGATTGATTCCCTGATTTCTCTTTCTGAGAGTTCATTATTAGTGTATAAAAATGCCTCTGATTTCTGAGTATTGATTTTATATCCTGTCACCGTGCCAAATTCTTTGATCAGGTCTAGTAGTTTTTTGACTGAGACTTTAGGGTTTTCTATATACAATATCATGTCATCTGCAAATAATGATAGTTTTACTTCTTCTTTTCCAATTTGGATGCCTTTTATTTCTTTTTCTTGTCTGATTGCTGTGGCGAGGACTTCCAGAACTATGTTGAATAAGAGTGGTGAAAGGGGGCACCCCTGCCTTGTTCCTTATCTTAAGGGGATTGCTTTTAATTTTTGCTCATTGAATATGATGTTGGCTGTGGGTTTGTCATAGATGGCCTTTATCATGTTGAGGTATGTTCCCTGTATTCCCACTTTGCTGAGAGTTTTGATCATGAATGGGTGCTGGACTTTATCAAATGCTTTTTCTGCATCTATTGAAATTATCACGTGGTTTTTCTCCTTTCTTTTGTTTATGTGATGAATCACATTGATTGATTTGCAAATATTGTACCAGCCTTGCCTCCCAAGAATAAATCCTACTTGATCATGGTGAATGATTTTTTCCATATGTTGCTGGATCCAGTTTGCTAATATTTTATTGAGGATTTTTGCATCTAAGTTCATCAGGGATATTGGGCTATAATTTTCTTTTTTTGTGTTGTCTTTGCCTGGTTTTGGAATCAGAATTATGCTCGCCTCATAAAAGGAGTTTGGAAGTCTTCCTTCCTCTTGAATTTTTTGAAATAGCTTGAGAAGGATAGGAGTTAGTTCTTCTTTGAATATTTGGTAGAATTCACTTGTGAAGCCATCAGGCCCAGGACTTTTCTTTTTTGGGAGTTTTTTGATAGCTGTTTCAATCTCATTTGTTGTAATTGGTCTGTTTAAGTTTTCTGATTCTTCCAGATTGATTTTTGGAAGATTATATGATTCAAGGAATTTGTCCATTTCATCTAGGTTGTCTAGTTTTTTGGCATACAGTTCTTCTTAGTATTTTCTTACAATATTTTGTATTTCTGTTGTGTCAGTTGTTATTTCTCCACTCTCGTTTCTAATTTTATTTATTTGAGTCCTCTCTCTTTTTTTCTTGGTGAGTCTTGTTAAAGGTTCATCGATCTTGTTTACCTTTTCAAAGAACCAGCTCCTGGTTTCATTGATCCTCTGTATTGTTTCTTTGGCCTCTATGTCATTTATTTCTGCTCTGATCTTTATTATTTCCTTCCTTCTACTAGCTCTGGGCTTTACTTGCTGTTCTTTTTCTAGTTCTTTTAGATGCAGGGTTAAGTTGTTTATTTGAGCTTTTTCTAGCTTCTTGAGGTATGCCTGTAATGCTATAAACTTCCCTCTCAGGACTGCTTTTGCTGTGTCCCATAAATTTTGAGTTGATGTATGCTCATTATCGTTTCTTTCTAGGAATTTTTAAATTTCTTCTTTGATCTCAATGTTAACCCATTCATTGTTTAATAACGTGCTATTTAGTTTCAAGTGTTTGAATATTTTTCAATTTTTCTATTGTGGTTGATTTCTAGTTTCATGCCATTGTGATCAGAGAAAGTGCTCGATATGATTTCAATCTTCTTAAATTTGTTGAGCCCGCTTTTGTGCCCTAACATGTGGTCTATTCTAGAGAATGTACCATGAGCACTTGAAAAGAATGTATATTCTGCTCTTTTAGGGTGAAAGGTTCTGAAGATATCTATTAAATCGAGTTGATCTAATATGTCCTTTAAGTCTGCTGTTTCTTTGTTAATTTTCTTTCTTGAGGATCTATCTAATGATGTTAATGGGGTATTGAAATCTCCTACTATTATAGTATTGCTGTTGATCTCGCCCTTTAAGTCTATCAAAGTCTGCTTTATATATTTAGGTGCTCCTATATTAGGTGCGTAGATATTTATAATGGTTATATCTTCCTTTTGTATTGCTCCCTTTATCATTATGTAGTGACCTTCTTTATCTCTAACTATGGTCTTTGTTATAAAGTCCATTTTGTCTGATATAAGTATTGCTACCTGTTGGGCAGATAAAATGTATTATGCTCACTTTGTTAAAGAGGCCATTGCCCAGGTGATATTAATGTGTGTTGAGAATTGTTGTAGCCTGAGGCTTGGTTTTGGGATTAAGCCTGTCCCACCCTTTTTGGTGTGAGGTGGTACAATCCTATCATGCCTCAGAGAAGTGACTTTGTATTAGAGACTTCCCTATTATGTATATTGGATTAAGGGTTTGGACTTCTACACTATAAAATGGAGGCAGAACGGGACTTGGCGCTTGGTTCCTGAGATTATCATTAGAAGAGAGAGCAGAGGAGAGCAGAGAAAGGCCACGTGGAGGAGGCCAGGAGAAGCAGCCAAGATGGTGGAGTGCTGAGTGAGATGCCAGTTTGTGTAGAGTTTGTATTTGGGATAAGGAAGGAGATGGGGAACTGAGGAGAATAAGTCTGGTGAGCTAGAAACCTTTGATTCTAGGAAACTCGGATAAGTCAGTGGCTTTGTGAGCACTGAGTGTGACTGGGTTTTGGAGCCCAGTGTGTATTTTTACTTGCCCGCCGGGTGCAAGGTAGGATTAAAGGCTATGGCCCACCAGTTTTTGGCTCCATGGTTTCTTTACCGACTGTCCGAATCCAATGCGAACCTGCATAGGCCTGGCTGCTCTGATGGTGGCCTTGGCCTTGCCTGCTGGCTTTACACTACCCCAGCTTTTTTTTCATTTCCATTTGTGTGAAATATTTTTTTCCATCCTTTTATCTTCAGTCTGTGTGCATCTTTTGATTTAAGGTGTGTCTCCTGTAGACAGCATATGTATGGGTCCTGTTTTCTTATCCACGCAGCTACCCTATGTCTCTTGATCGGATCATTTAATCCATTAACATTTAAGGTTATTACTGATATGTAATTGTTTATTGCCATTTTTTTCTTTAAAACTGTTTTTCTCTTTTGCTATATTCTTTTTTTCCTTTGATCTGTTTACAACAGGTCCCTTAGCATTTCTTGCAGCCTTGGTTTGGTTGCAGTGAAATCCTTGAGGTTTTTTTTGTCTGTAAAGTTTTTATTTCTCCTTCAATTTTAAATGATAGCCTTGCTGGATAAAGTAGTCTTGGTTGTAGGTTCTTGTTCTGCATTACTTTGAATATTTCTTGCCATTCCCTTCTGGCCTCAAGTGTTTCTGTTGAGAAGTCAGAAGTCATCCTTATGACTTTGTACAACTCTTAGTTCTCTTTCTAAAGTTGAGAATATAATATAATTCCCCCCCCCCCATTTTTAAAGGGAAACTTTTGAGATAATCCTTTCTATACATTGTCCAGTTTCCCCAGTGATAACATTTTGCAAAACTGTAGAATAGTATCACAACCAGGATATTGACACTTGTACAGTCTGTGAAGATTATTCAGATTTCCCCAGTTTTGTTTCTATTCATTTTTTTAAATTTTAAAATTTTATTTAGAAAATTAAAACTTAACACAGTGACATTGATCAATAAGAGTACACAGGTTTCAGGTAAACATTTATATAGCATTTGAACTGTTGATTATGTTGTATACCCATCACCCAAAGTCAAATCATTTTCTGTCACCTTATATTTGTTCCTCATACACTCTTCCCCCTCCCCTCCCCTACAATCCCTTCCCCCCTGGTAACCACTTCACTTTTATCTATGTCCATGAGTCTCAGTTTTATATCCCACCTATGTGTGAAATCATACAGTTCTTAGCTTTTTCTCATTTATTTATTTCACTCAGTATACTGTTCTCAAGGTCTTGTCTATTCATGTCATAAATGTCACTGTGTCATCATTCCTTATGGCTTAGTGGCATTCAACTTTATAGAAATACTACATCTTCTTTATCCAATCCTCTATCGAGGGACACATTGGTTGTTTCCATGTCCCAGTTACTGTGAATAATGATGTGATGAACATGGGGGTGCATGTATCTATACGAACCAATGTTTTTGTGTATTTTGGGTATATACCCAGTAGAGGGATTGCTGGGTCATATGGTAGTTCTATTCTTAATTTTTTGAGGAACCACCATACTTTTTTCCATAATGGTTGTACTAATTTGCATTGAACCCACCAGCAGTGAATGAGGGTTCCTTTTTTCTCCAGTCTCTCCAAACTTGTTATTACCTGTCTTGTTGATAATAGCCAATCTAACAGATGTGAGGTGGTATCTCATTGTAGTTTTGATTTGCATTTCTCAAATAGCGAGTGAAGATGAGCATCTTTTCATATATTTTTATGTCCTCTTGGGAGAAGTGTCTGTTCAGATTCTCTCCCCATTTTTTAATTGGATTGTTTGCTTGTTTGTTGCTGAACTTTGCGAGTTCTTTTTATTTTTATAAATAAATTTTTATTAATTTTAATGGGGTGACATCAATAAATTAGGGTACATATATTCAAAGAAAACATGTCCAGGTTATCTTGTCATTCAATTATGTTGCATACCCATCACCCAAAGTCAGATTGTCCTCTGTCACCTTCTATCTAGTTTTCTTTGTGCCCCTCCCCCTCCCCTCCCCCTCTCCCTCCTTCCCTCCCCCCTTACCCCGTAACTACCACACTCTTGTCCATGTCTCTTAGTCTCGTTTTTATGTCCCACCGTGAATTCTTTTTATATTTTTTATATTAACCCCTTATCAGAGCTGTTGTTTGCAAATATCATCTCCCATTTAGTTGGCTGCCTATTTGTTTTGTTGTCAGTTTCTTTTATTGTGCAGAAGCTTTTTAGCCTTTACTTCTTTTGCCTTTGGGGTCAAATTCATAAATTGTTCTCTCCAGCCAAGGTCCATGAGCTTAGTACCTATGTTTTCCTCTATGTAATTTATTGTTTCGGATCTTCTATTTAGGTTTTTGATCCATTTTGAATTAATTTTTGTGAAGGGGGACAAACTGTAGTCAAGGTTCATTCTTTTGCATGTGGCTTTCCAATTTTCCCAGCACCATTTATTGAAGAGGTTTTCTTTTCTCTATTGTGTGTTGTTGTTTTTTTTTGTATTTTTTGAAGCTGGAAATGGGGAGAGACAATCAGACAGACTCCTGCATGTGCCCGACCGGGATCCACCCGGCACGCCCACCAGGGGCGAAGCTCTGCCCACCAGGGGGCGATGCTCTGCCCCTCCGGGGCGTCGCTCTGCCACGACTAGAGCCACTCTAGCACCTGGGGCAGAGGCCAAGGACCCATCCCCAGCGCCCGGGCCATCTTTGCTCCAATGGAGCCTTGGCTGCGGGAGGGGAAGAGAGAGACAGAGAGGAAGGAGGGGGATGGGGGTGGAGAAGCAAATGGGCATTTCTCCTATGTACCCTGGCCGGGAATTGAACCCAGGTCCCCCGCATGCCAGGCCGACGCTCTACCGCTGAGCCAACTGGCCAGGGCTATTGTGTGTTTTTGATTCCTTTATCAAAGATGATTTGATTTGTCCACAGATATCTGGCTTTATTTCTGGGCCCTTGATTCTGTTCTATAGGTCTGTATGTCTGTTTTTCTGCCAATACCATGCTGTTTTGATTATCATGGCTCTATAGTGTAATTTGAGGTCAGGTAGTGTGATACCTTCAGGGTCATTCTTTTTCCTCAGGATTGCTTTGGCTCTTCAGGGTTTTTTTACGGTTTCATACAAACCTGGTAATTTTTTGTTCTATTTCTTTAAAAATGACATTGGGATTTTGATGGGGATTGCATTAAATTTGTATATTTCTTTGGGTAACATGGCCCTTTTAACGATGTTGATTGTTTCAATCAATGCACGTGGAATATATTTCCATTTCATTGTGTCTTTTTCAGTTTCTTTCAATAATGTTTTGTAGTTTCACATCCGTTGTTAAGTTTATTCGTAAGTATTTTATTTTTTGTTGTTGCAATTGTAAAAGGCATTGCTTTTTCGAGTTCATTTTCTGATGTTTCATCGTTGGCATATAGGAAAGCAGTAGTCTTTTGTATATTGACTTTGTATCCTGTGACTTTATTGTGTTGGTTTCTTGTTTCTAAGTTTTTTGGTGGAATCTTTGGGGTTTTCTTCTTTTTTATTTTTCTTTTTTTCTTTTTTTGAGGGAGAGAGAGAGAGAGAGAGGGAGATAGGGACAGACAGACAGGAAGGGAGAGAGATGAGAAGCATCAATACCTTAGTTGTTCATGGATTGCTTTCTCATATATGCCTTGACTGGGGATTACAGCAAAGTTAATGACCCCTTGCTCAAGCCTGTGATGTTAGGCTCAAGCCAGCGACCTTGGGCTTCATGCCAGTGACCTTTGGGCTTAAGCCAGTGACCATGGAGTCATGTCTATGATCCCATGCTCAAGCCAGTGACCCTGTGCTCAAGCTGGTGAGCGAGCCCGTGCTCAAGCCGAATGAGCCCACGCTCAAGCCAGCAATCTTGGGTTTCGAACCTGGGTCCTCTGCTTCCCAGGCTAATGATTTATCCACTGCACCACTGCCTAGTCAGGCGTCTTTGGGGTTTTTTATATACAGAATGATGTCATCTGTGATATCTTTACTTCTTCTTTACCTATATGGATGCTTTTTATTTCCTTCTCTTGCCTGATCGCTCTGGCTAGAACTTCTAGAACTATGTTGAATAAGAGTGGAGATTATGGGCAACCTTGTTTTGTTCCTGAGTTTAGAGGAAAAGCCTTCATTTTTTCACCATTTAGTATGATATTAGCTGATGGTTTGTCATATATGGCCTTTACTATGTTGAGGTATTTCCATTCTGATTTTGTTGAGTATTTTAAACATAAAGTGATGTTGTATCTTATCGAATGCCGTTTCTGCATCTATTAATAGGATCATATGATTTTTATTCTTTGTTTTGTTGATGTGGTGTATTATGTTGATTGATTTCCTCATGTTTAACCATCCTCGTGCTACTGGAATGAATCCCACTTGATTATGGTGTATTATTTTTTTGATGTGTTGTTGTATTCGATTTGCCTTTATTATTATTATTATTTTAGCATTTTTTCATCTGTATTCATTAGAAATATTGGTTCATAGTGTACTTTTTTTGTGTTGTCCTTGCCAGGTTTTGGTATGAGGGTTATGTTGGCCTCATAAAATGTGTTAGGGACTATTGCTTCTTCTTCTATTTTTTGGCAGACTTTGAGAAGGATAGGTACAAAATCTTCTTTAAATGTTTGATAGAATTCATTAGTAGCCATCTGGACCTAGGCTTTTGTTTTTGGGGAGGTTTTTGATAGTTCTTTCTATTTCCTCCCTGCTTATGGGTCTATTTAGGTTTTTCTCTTCTTTGTGACTCAATCTAGGAAGAGTATATAGTTCTAGGAATTTATCCATTTCTTATAGGTTGTTGAATTTGATGGCATATCTTTTATAGTATTCTACTAGGATCCTTTGTATATGTATGATGTCTGTGGTAATTTGTTTTCTTTCATTTCAGATTTTGTTTGTATGAGTCCTTCCTCTTTTTTCCTGAGTCAGTCCAGAGAGTGGTTTGTCCTCTCCTCTTCATGCATTTTATCATGCACCCTCATTTCACCCTATCTCACCTTTAGCCCATTGATGCAAGCCCACCTGGGGTTCCTTTGCTGTGTTATAGTTGTTCGATTTGTTGAAATTTCAAAGGGAGAGATCAGGTGTTTCTCTCATGCCACCATTACTCTGATGTCATCCTATTTGTATTCATTTGTATGTTTTTAGTTCTGTACAATTTTTTCAGCTGAGTAAGTTCATGTTTACCTTTGAACAGCTCCAACATCATAAAGATCCCTCATGTTGTCCTCTTAATAACCAGACTCACCTTTTCTTTAACTCCTGTGTTCTTAATTTGCACCAATATACATCATAATCAGATTATGTATTAAACTGGTTAATTAAATTATATATTAATCTGGTTATCAGAAGGCTGAAGTAGTAATTAGCAGGCACAGTACCACCATACACAACAATACAGTGTTTGCACACAAACACACATATATATTCATGCGTGCATCTATAGGAAGCATCACAGAAAAGGCCTCATACTATTAAGTCCTAATAGCAGTCATGTAAAAGAAGAGTGCACGTGTCAGATAACTTTGGAAAACTTTATGTACTATGTCTCCCTTCCTGGTGATCCACAAAACACATAGCCCTACAGTGAAAAAACTTACTGATTCTTGAAGCATTTCAAAATTTACATGACTAAAAATCCTTTGGTTATGAAACTCTTATTTCATCTCTAAAAAGTTTCCCACCAAGCAGTCTTGGGAAAGGTGGAATAAGGGGTAAAGGACATGGACATGATTAGGAACTGAAAGACATGGGTCTGACTCACATTTGGTGTTATGTGCCCCAGGCAAGTTACATAAGGACCTAACCTTTGACCATGGATGTAAGCAAGAGGTGATGGCAACTTTCAGAGGTTTCTCAGAAGTAAAATGAAGTTATGCAAACAGTGTATTAGCAAATGAACTTGACTTGAAGGAACCGCTGAGCTAAAGCCAGCCCTCAAACAGTGTTTTAGTAAAACATTTGCAGAATACACATTATTTTCAAGTACAAATAAGAAATTTGTAAAATTTGCATATCCTGAGGCCTTAAATAAGTCTGAAAAAATTTAAAGGATTGATTGTTTTTTGACCACAGTGTAATTAAGCTATAAATCAATGCAAAAGGATAACTATATTTGGAAATTAAATAATGCTATCCTAAACAAAATAAAATTCACAGTGAAAATTAAACAAAAGATCTGTTAAAAAATTTTATTAGAGTGACAGTGGTTAACATAATTATACAGGTCTCCTGTGTCCAATTCTACAATACATCTATGTACACTGTATTGTATGTTCACACCCCAAGTCAGGTCTTCATTCATTATCATCTATCACCCCTATATCCTCCTCTACCTCCCCCCTCCCCCTGGCAATCTCCTCACTGTTGTCCATGTCATGATTTTTTTTTTTTTTGGTCCTTTCTTGGTCCCTCACATAACCTTTCCACCACCACCCAACAGCTGTCAGCCTGCTCTTTATCTATGAGTATGTTTCTATTTTGCTTGTTCATTTTGTTCATTAGATTCCACATATGAGTGAAATCATATGGTACTTGTCTTTCTCTGACTGGCTTATTTCGTCTGTGGCCATACCACTATGAATGCACCCAATCTCATCTTATCTCAGACAGGCTTACTTCATTTAGCATAATGAACTCCAGGTCCATCCCTGCTGTCACAAAAGGTAAGATTTTCTTATTTTTTTTTTATGGCTGTGTAGCATTCCATTGTATAAATATATCACAGCTTTTTTATCCATTCATCTACTGATTGGCACTTGGGCTATTTCCAGATCTTCGCTATTGTAAGTAACATTGCAACAAATAGAGGTGCATATATTCTTTTGAATTAATGTTTCAGGATTCTCAGGCTACATTAACAGAAGTGGGATCGCTGGGCCATTTTTAATTATTTGAGATAACTCCATACTGCTTTCCACAAAGGCTGCACCAATCTGCATTCCCACCAACTATGCATAAGGGATATCTTTTCTCCATACCCTCGCTGGCACTTGTTGTTTGTTGTTTTATTGTTGAAAGCCATTCTGACAGGTGTGAGGTGATATCTCATGTAGTTTTAATTTGCATTTCTCTGATGATTAGTGATGTTGAGCATCTTTTCATGTGTTTATTGGCCATCTGTATGTCCTCTTTAGAAAAGTATCTATTCATATCCTTTGCCCATTTTTTTTTTCATTTTTCTGAAGCTGGAAACAGGGAGAGACAGTCAGACAGACTCCCGCATGTGCCCGACCGGGATCCACCCGGCATGCCCACCAGGGGGCGATGCTCTGCCCACCAGGGGGCAATGCTCTGCCCATCCTGGGCGTCGCCATGTTGCGACCAGAGCCACTCTAGCGCCTGAGGCAGAGTCCACAGAGCCATCCCCAGCGCCCGGGCCATCTTTGCTCCAATGGAGCCTCAGCTGCGGGAGGGGAAGAGAGAGACAGAGAGGAAGGAGAGGGGGAGGGGTGCAGAAGCAAATGGGCGCTTCTCCTATGTGCCCTGGCCGGGAATCGAACCCGGGTCCTCCGCACGCTAGGCCGATGCTCTACCGCTGAGCCAACCGGCCAGGGCCCTTTGCCCATTTTTTAATTGATTAGTTTGTTTTTGTGTTATTGAGCTTTAAAAGTTCTTTATGATTTTTGGATATTAATCCCTTATTAGATGTATCAGCAGATATCTTTTCCCATTCAGTGGGTTGTCTTTTCATGTTGTTGTTGATTTCCTTAGCTAAGCAAAAACTTTTTAGTTTGATATAGACCCATTTGTTTGTCTTATTTCTCATTTCCCTTGCCTGAGGCGATATATCAGAAAAAATATTGCTTTGGGATATGTCTGAGATTTTACTGCCTATGTTTTCTTCTAAGATTTTTATAGTTTTGTGTCTAATATTTAAGTCTTTATTTCATTTTGAGTTTATTCTTGTATATGGTGTTAGAAGGTGGTCTAGTTTCATTTTTTTTGCATGTATCTGTCCAATTTTCCCAGCAGCATTTATTGAACAGACTTTCTTTACCCCACTGTATGTTCTTGCCTCCTTTGTCAAATATTAATTATGTATTAAACTGCTTAATTACATTATGTATTGATCTGATTGTCAGAAGACTATAAAGGCTTGGGCTTATTTCTGGGCTTTCTATTCTGTCTCATTGATCTGTATGTCTATTTTTATACCAGTACCATGCTGTTTTGATTACTATGGCCTTGAAGTATAGTTTGATATCCGGTAGCACAATTCCTTCAACTTTGTTCTTTCTCAAGACTCAATATTGCTGTTGCCATTCAGGGTCTTTTGTGGTTCCATATAAATTTTTGGAATATTTGCTCTAGTTCTGTGAAATACACTATTGGTATCTTGATAGTAATTGTGTTGAATCTATAGATTGCTTTGAGTATTATAGACTTTTTTTGTTTGTTTGTTTGCAAGAGCAAGAGGAGGGGAAGAAAGAAGGAGAGGGACACACCGACAGAAAGGGAGAGAGATGAGAAGCATCAACTCATAGTTGAGGCACTTTAGTTGTTCATTGATTGCTTTCTCATATATACCTTAACCAGGGGGCTCCAGCTGAGTCAGTGACCCCTTGCTCAAACCAGCGACTTTTGGGGCCATGTCTATGATCCCACACTCAAGCTGGCAACCTCAGGGTTTCAAGCCTGGGTCCTCACATCCCAGGCCAACACCCTATCTACCGTGCCACCACCTGGTCAGGTGGAATAGTATGGACATTTTAATGATTTTTATTCTTTCTATCCGTGAACATAGTATATGCTTCCATTTATATGTATCTTTTTCAATTTCTGCTTCAGTGTCTTATAATTTTCTGAGTATAGGTCTTTTACATCCCTGGTTAAGTTTATTCCAAGGTATTTTATTATTTTTGAAGCAATTGTGAATGGTATTGTTTCCTTGGTTTCCCTTTCTGATGGATCATTAATGGTGCATAAAAATGCAACTTATTTCTGGATATTTATTTTGTATCTTGCTATTTTACTGAATTCATTTATCAGTTCTAGCGGTTTTTTGGTGGCATCTTTAGTGTCTTCTATATACAGTATTATACCATCTGCAAATAATGCAGTTTATTTTCTTCTTTTTCGATTTGGATGCCTTTTATTTTTTCTTCTTGTCTGATTGCTGTGGCTAGGACTCCTAGTATTATATTGAGTAAGAGTGGTGATAGTGGACATCTCTGTTTTATTTCTGATCTTAAGGGAAACACTTGTAGTTTTTGCCCATTAAGCATTATGTTGGCTCTGGATTTGTCATATATGGACTTTTTACATTGAGGTATGTTTCCTCTATTGCCACTTTACTGAGAGTTTTTTACATAAATGGGTGCTGGATTTTATCAAATGCTTTTTCTGCATCTATTGATATGATCATGTGATTTTTTTTATCCTTCATTTTGTAAATGTGGTGTATGTACCATGTTAATTGATGTGCAGATGTTGTACCAACCTTGCGGTCCCAGAATAAATCCTACTTGATCATGGTATATGGCCTTCTTAATGTATTGCTGGATCTGGTTTGCTAATATTTTGTTGAGGATTTTAGCATCTGTGTTCCTCAGGGATATTGGCCTATAACATCCTTTGTAGTATCTTTATCTGGTTTTGGAATTAGGATGATGCTGGCCTCATAAAATGTTTCCCACTTCTTGAATTTTTTGGAATAGATTGAAAAGGATAGGTGTTAATTCTTCTTTGAATGTTTGGTAAAATTCACCTCTGTAGCTCTTCAGTCTGGGACTTTTGTTTGTTGGGAGTTTTTTGATTACTGCTTCAATTTCACTGACTATTATCTGTCTATTCAGATTCTCTGATTTTTATTGATTTAGTTTAGGAAGATTGTATGTTCCTAGGAATTTATCCATACAGATTGACCAATTTGTTGGTATGTAGTTGTTCATAATTTTTTTTACAATGTTTTGTATTTTTTTGGTGTCTATTGTTACTTCTCTTATTTCATATTTGACTTTATTTATTTGGGTCGTCTCTACTTTTTTCTTGATAAGTCTGGTTAAAAGTTTATCGGTCTTATTTATCTTTTCAAAGAACCAGCTCTTAGTGTCATTGATCTTTTACATTTCTTTTTAGTTTCTATTTTCTTTCTTTCTTCTCCAATCTTTATTATTTCCTTCCTTCTACTCACTTTGGGCATTGTTTGTTGTTCTTTTTCAAGTTTCTTTAAGTGTAAGTTTAAATTGTTCATTTGTGATTTTTCTTATTTCTTGAGGTAGGCCTGTAATGCTACAAATTTCCCTCTTGGGACTACTTTTGCTGTGTCTCATAGATGTTGTATTCTCATTTTCATTTATTTCAAGGAATCTTTTGATCTCATTGTTAATCCATTCATTGCTCAGTAACCTGTTATTTAGCCTCCATGTCTTTGTGTGCTTTTTAATTTTTTTTGTGTGTATGATTTCTAGTTTCACACTATTATTGTTAGAGAAGATGCATGATATGATTTCAGTCTTCTTAAATGTATTGAGACTTGTTTTGTGTCCTTACATGTGGTCCACCCTAGAAAATGTTTCATGTGCACTTGAAAACAATGTATGTTCTGCTGCTTTGGGGTAAAGTGCTCTGAAGATAGCAATTAAATCCAGATGATGTAATGTGTCGTTTAAGGCCATCGTTTCCTTTTTGATTTTGTATCTGGAAGATCTATCCATTGGTGTCAATGGGGTGTTAAAATCCTCTACTATGACTGTAGTGCTGTCAGTCTCTTCCATTATGTCCTTCAAGATAAGCTTTACATATTTAGGTACTCCTACACTAGGTGCATAACTGTTTACTAGGGTTATATCCTGATTTTGGATTGCTTCCTTTATCATTATATATTGTCCTTTTTTATCTCTTACTATAGCCTTTGTTTTAAGCTCTGTTTTGTCAGACATAAGTATTATAACCACAGACTTTTTAAAATTTCCATTTGCATGAAATATCTTTTTTTATCCCTTTTCTTTTAGTCTGTGTGTATCTTTTGTTCTGAGGTGGGTCTCTTGTAGACAGTATATATATGTGTGTGTGTGTGTGTGTGTGTGTGTGTGTGTGTATGCGTCTTGCTTTCTTATCCATTCAGCTACCCTACGTCTTTTGATTGGAGTATATTTAAGCCATTTACATTTAAAGAGATTATTGATAGGTATGCATTTATTGCTATTTTGTTCTTTTAACTATGTTTCTCTGTTTTTATTTTTCTCCTCCTCCTTGTTTTCCTCCCTGTACCCTCCTCCTTCACTTCCTCTTCCTTCTCTTCCTCTTCCTTCTTCTTATAGCAGTAAACATAATATCTTTAACTGAATGATAACAATACTGTGGGAGACAGTTAACATATATTTATAGAGAAATGTATATCCTTAGGAGCATATAAAGAATGAAGTTAATGAACTTAGTATCTATCTCAAGAAATTAGGAAAATGTCATTAATAACAATAAAATAAATCCAAGAAAATAGAAGGAAAAACTTGTAGTAAAGATTAGAGTAGAAATTAATGAAAGAGAAACTGAACATAAAATAGAAGGGATTGGCAAAGCCAAATTTGGTTTATTGAAAAGGACTAACAACATTGATAATGCCCTTGTTTTTAAGGAGATATATATAAGTAAGGTGACCAGTCGTTCCTCCTTTAGGGAGGACAGTCCTTCTTTTGTAAGTTCCGTCCTCCCTTGAAAAGTGTCCTCCTACATGTCCTCCTTTTTGATATTGGAAGACTAATCTGTAAATGTCCGTATTCGATCGATGCAGAGTCGATCCATTATGTGCGATGTGATGTATTTGTATCTAAATGAGAAATTCTAATAGCCTTATAATTATTTAAGAAATTGAATCCAAAAGTAAGTAATATTTCCACAGAGATAATATCACAATCATCTACCAAAAATTTAAGCAAGAAATTACATTAATCTCACACAAGCTCTTTCAGACTATAGAAAAAATGGATTCTCCAACTCATTTTGATGAGGCTAGCATAACCTTGATAGTAAAACCTGACACAGCATGAAAAAGGAAAATAACAGGCTGATTCCACTAATAATTATAAACTAAAAATTATAAAACAGTATTAGCAAAGTAAGCCCAGTAATATATAGCAAGCATAAAACATTTTGATGGAGTTGGGCTTATTTTTAAAAATGCAAGGTTAGTTTTAAATTTGAGAGCCGGTCAGTGTAATTCACTAAATTAACAGAAAGGAGGAAGACCATATGATCATCTCAATAAATACAGAAAAAGCATTTGATAAAATTCCTTTTGATTTAAAAAACTATCAGCAAACTAAGAGGCATCTACACAAACTCTATAATCAACACCATACATAATGATGAAATATTGAATTCTTTCATCCCCTTTCCCCAAAGTTCAGTAACAAAACAAGGATGTCCACTCTCCCTACTTCTAGTCAACCTTACCCTGGAAATCCTAGCCAGAGCAATATGGTAAGAAAATAAATAGACTGTATGAAAAGGAATAAACAAAACTCAGTATTTAAAGAGGACAGGATTGTAAATATAGAATACCAAAAAAAATCTGTAGATTAAATTTTAGACTTATAATAAGAGAGTTTAGCTGGCCACAAAGATAATGTACAAAATCAATCATATTTTTATATACTGATAACAGATGAAATTAAAATAAAAAAGATACCACTTTAAGTGTATCAAGAAACATCAGATACCCAGAAATAAATCTAACAAAACATGTGCAAAACCTCTATGGAGAAAACTATAAGATATTATTAAAAGAAAACAAGTTCTAAATAGATGAGACATACAGTGTTCATAGATTGGGAGACTCTATATTGTAAAGGTATCAGTTCTCAAAGTGATCTATAGATTCAATGAAATTTTAATGAAAGTTCCAACTGTTTTGTTTTTGTGGTTATAAAATTTATATGGAAATGTCAAGGGACAATAACAACAAGGACAATCTTGAAGGAAAAGACAAGTATGTAGTGTTTCTTCGAGACTTGTTACAGAGCTACAGATATTAAGACAATGTGGTACTGATAGGAGGATAGACATGTAGTGATGGAATGTATTTGAGACCTTACATAGGTGGGCATTGATTTATGAGAAAAGTGGCACTACAGAGCAGTGGACAAAAGTCTCTTCATAATACATGGTATTGGGAAAATTTGGTATCTATGAAAAAAAAAAGAAACTTGATTTTTATCTCACATCAATTCCTTTTCTCAAAATATACCCCAAAGAAATGTATAGCTGTGTGTGAAACCTTTGTAATTTCTTAAGCAATAAGGGTGCTAGGAGAATCTTTTATTCTAATATTTGGTCTTTGACCCCAATTCCTGATACAGAGCTCCTAAATCCCTTGGTATTTCTTGGGTGACAGGTGCACCTTTTGTTCTAATGAGGTGACTCATGGTGGGCTCCTGGAGGGGGACCGGTCGCCAGATAGACCAAACCATGTTTAGAATCTTAGAACTTCCAGCGCCAACGATCTCCCTCATCCTCTGAGGAAGGGAGAGGGGCTGGAGATCGATTAATAAGCAGTCATGCCCATGTGAGGAAGCCTCCATAAAAATCCCTGAACTACAGGTTTGGAGAGCTCCCAGGTTGGGGAACACATCCACGTGCCAGGAGGGTTGCGCACTATAGCGCTGGGGACAGAAGCTGCTGCACGGATCCTTCTGGACCTCGCCCTGTGTACCTCTTCATCTGGCTGTTCATCTCTATCCTTCATCCTTGACCACATTCTTTACTATGGTTAACATAAGTGTTTCCCTGAGTTCTTTGGGCTGTTATAGCAAATTATTTATTTATTTATTTTTTTCATTTTTCTGAAGCTGGAAACAGGGAGAGACAGTCAGACAGACTCCCGCATGCGCCCGACCGGGATCCACCCGGCACGCCCACCAGGGGCGACGCTCTGTCCACCAGGAGGCGATGCTCTGCCCATCCTGGGCGTAGCCATGTTGCGACCAGAGCCACTCTAGCGCCTGAGGCAGAGGCCACAGAGCCATCCCCAGCGCCCGGGCCATCGTTGCTCCAATGGAGCCTTGGCTGCGGGAGGGGAAGAGAGAGACAGAGAGGAAAGCGCGGCGGAGGGGTGGAGAAGCAAATGGGCGCTTCTCCTGTGTACCCTGGCCAGGAATCGAACCCGGGTCCTCCGCACGCTAGGCTGACGCTCTACTGCTGAGCCAACTGGCCAGGGCTATAGCAAATTATTAAACCTGAGAAGGTTTAATTTGCAGCAAGTTGAACAGAAGCGTGAGTAATCTGGGGACCCACTACTTGCAATTGGCATTTGAAGTGCAGGCAGTCATGTGGGACTGAGCCCTTAACCTGTGGGATCTGACGCTAACTCCAGGCAGATAGTATTAGGATTGAATTGAATCGTAAGATCCTCAGCTGGCGTTGGAGAATTGGTTGATGTGGGAAAAACACCTATATGTTGGGTAAGCATAAATATTCTACTAGTATGTAGTATCTTTTCGCTGTGATTTAGGATAGATATAAGAATGCTTATTAACAGCTGTATAAGAAAATTATGGAATATTCATATACCAGAATAGTATACAACAATGAAAATGACTTAAGTTACATATAACAACCAGAATCAATTAAAAACCTATAAGGTTATCTTTAGAAGTTATATGTACTGTGTGACTATATATATTAATACTGCTAGGGTGAAAAAAAAGGAAGGGCTACAATTGGGAAGTGGTCTGTGGTGGCTTCTGGAGTCCAGGCAATGTTACATTTTTTGTTTGAATGAGAAGCACATAGATATTCACTTTCTAGTAATTTGTTAAGTCATACATTGACACTGAGCATTTTTGAACGTAAGTTATATTTAACAATAAACATGTTTTAAAAGTCCTAGTAGTTTAGAAATACCTATTTGGTTGCCTGGAGTGTAGGAAGTGGGAGGCCAGAGGTGGAGCCAGTTTGCAGAAATTTGATCCTCACAACATCCCTGTAAGCTGGGCATTGGCATGCCTATTTTACAGGTCAATTAACCAAGACTCAGAGATGTTAAGTCACTTGTCTGAGTTCACACAGCTAGTTTGTAGCTGAACCAGAATTCAACTCTAGATCTAGGTCTGGGCCTTCTCTGTTAAATAGCAGGCCCAGACTGAAGCCTGTTTACAAGTTGGGTAAGCATAAATATTCTACTCCCCTGAAGCCTGTTTACAAGTACTCTCCTATTTGTCAGTAGCACACTGACGATTACCAGGAATGTTATGACTGCAGTTGACTCCACCTCTGTGAATAGCCAGTGGGCTGACAGTGCTACGTTTCTTGTCTGCAGCTTCTGGGCTCTGTGGAGCTCTGCTCGCTCTTTCCTCCCCTGCCTGTGCAAGTCCCCCCCCCCCCCCATCTATGGCAGGGAGCAACGTGCCTCCTATCTCATTTCTCCTACTCCACAGGCTCCAGGAGAGGAAGGATATGGAGGCATCTTCCAGTCCCCATGGAGCCCCTAACTTCCAGAGCCTCTTGTTAGGAGAGCCAACCCAGCCCTGTGTTTACAAACAGCTTCACGGCAGGTCGAGCCGCCGGCTGGTGAGGCCTGCCTGGTTTGGATTATATTTGTACTTGCAACAACAGCCGCCCGCCCGGCCAAGCCCTCCACACAAACCGCTGCCCCTTGGCCCTTCTGTTTGTTTTGCTTTGCACCGACCTGAAATGGATACCTTCACGGGTCCCTGCAGCGGGACAGACAGCAGTTGGGACCTGTGGGGACAATGGCCATGCCCACCTGTAGGTCAGGGGTCAGGCTCAGCAGTCCAGCCCTGTCAGTGCTTCAAAAGCTGAGGCCTCAGCCCTGTTGGGCACCGCCTACGGATCAGTGGCGGCTGGCCCACAGGTGCGCCTGGCTATTCAAGTCCCTGTGACCAGGATGGGGCGGGGGTGCTAGGCTGTGTGTGGTGGCTTACGTGGGATTACAGCCCAGTCACAGGTGTCCTCTCAATGCCAAGGAAGGGAGACTGGGGCCTCACAAACATAAATCGGGGTTGGGGAGCAGGCCGGGGCACCTGGGTCTCCCCAGAAAAAACATCTGTTCACAGGCTGTACCTGGGTGGCAGTTCATGGGACCACTTGCCAATTCTTGGTCATATTTTTAAGAAGAAGTTCTGAAATTATAAATTTGAAAAAATATATTTTTTAGTCTAATGAGTCAATACTTACCAAGTGGTTGTTTTACAGAGAGTGGAAGGAGAGGACTGGGAGAATTCTGTGTGTGTGTTTGAGTCTGTGTATATTGGGAAGGGCTGGTGCTGAAATCAAATATAGAAGGCCAGTGAAGAGATACCTTATTCATGTGTTCACATAAGAAACACCCACTGCCTCCCTACTACATGCCAGGATGACTAGGGTACAGAGATCCTGCCATTCATTCATTCATTCATTCATTCTGTCAGTGGACCGAACATTTCCTGAGTGACTGTTTTAAGTCCCAGATTTGGGCTGGGCACTGGTAATACAAGAAGAGACAATTCTAGCCCTCAAGTTCTCTCGGTCCTGTGGTGGAGACAGAGAAATAAATAGATAATTTCAAGTGGCTGTAAGACAGATTTCTCAACACTAGCAGAGTGTCTGGAAAGGGGTTCCACAGAGTAGACCAAAACAGAAGCAGGTCTTACAGGATGAAGAGCTTTCTGGGGGTTTAGAGGAGAAGTGAGCTGGAGGCAGAGCTGGTCAGACTGGCGCATTTGGGGGAGCTGCTGGCTGTGGTTAAGATGGGGAGGGGGATGGGAGAGATTCTGCAGTGGGAGGGGGGCTAGGAACCTGGGTCTAGAGCTGACGCCTCCAGGGTAAGTAGCTGTGCTTAAGAGTTTGGAGTTTATCTGGAGGAGGGTTGGGCTTTAAGCATAGAAGTGACCTGACTAAATTTGTATGTGGAAGGTTTACTTGGGCAGAAGTGTGAGAATGGGCTGCAAGGGCCTGACTGCAAAGGGACTGAGTATTGTCGGGAAGCTGAAGTTCCCTGGGAATGACCTGTTTTTAGACCCCTGGGTGAAGAAGTGGGATGGCAACAGGATGGTCAGAAATCTCTGAGGGGCAGACTTCCCAGGTCCAGATGAAGGCCTGGGGGGGAGGGGGAAGGCAGGCCTGAGTGAGCATAAAAGTGTGTCTGCAGCTAAGAAAGTCTATCAAGGAGTGGGTGACCTTGGACCCTTGAGATAACCTCAACTGAGCCTGCTTCCCAGCCTCCAGGCAGAACAGCAGGTCATGCCTTTGGGGGCCTTTGGAACCTTGAGAAGCCCCACACCACAAGAGGACCAGCCTATTCAGTCTGCCAGTTGTTTCATTCAGCAGGCATTAATTGAACACCTACTATGCATCAGGCCCTTTATTAGACGTTGGGTGCAGAGATAAGAAAGATGAAGTTTTCTGCTCTTATGGACTGGAAATGTAGGAGGATATAGAGATAATTAAAGGAATTATAATGCTCCCTACCTTAATTCTCTCCAGATTTTTTATTTGTCAGTTCTCCTAACTAAATAAAGCACTTTAGAATTTTTTAAAAAAGGAGTGTTAATGCTAATACTAAAGTTTGTTAAGTGCTTACTATGTGCCAGGCATGGTTCCAAATACTTTATAAAGATTAACTTTAATCCTTATAATAATTCTTTTGGATAAGTACTATTATAGTATGTGCATTTTACAGATGACGTAAGTAAGGCCCAGAGTATCTTTCCCATATTCACACAGCTTGTAGATGGCAAGAGCTAAGCTTTGTACTCAAATCTGTAGTACCCAGAGTCTATGGTCTTTTTTTAAAAAAAAATATTTTATTTATTTATTTTAGAGAGGAGGGAGAAAGAGAGAGAGAGAGAGACAGAGAGAGAGAAGGGAGAAGCAGGAAGCATCAACTCCCATATGTGCCTTGACCAGGCAAGCCCAGGGTTTTGAACCGCAACCTCAGTGTCCCAGGTCGATGCTTTATCCACTGCGCCACCACAGGTTAGGCTAGAGTCTGTGGTTTTAATGGCTGTGCAGCACTACCATTTCCTTGCAAACCACTCTTGCTTCAACCTCCCCAGGTTTCCCCAACAGCTTCAGACTGATGCACAAATTCCTTAGTCCGCCCCCCCAGACCTCCGTGATCCAGCTGAGCCTGGAATTTCAGCCTCACTCTGCTCCTCCTCTGGAGCCTTTTGTCTCTCTGCTCATGGCTCCCCATTGCCCTGCCTGCATCCCTGATCTTCTCTCGGAGGGAGTGAGAGGCAGTGGGTTCATCTTTCCAAGCCCAGCTCAAATATCCTGTTCCCCGTGGAGTCCCTCATGCGTTCTCTGAGCAGAGTTAAGTGATCCCTTCCCTGAGTGCCAGGGAGGTTGGTTCATCCACCAATTATAGCCCATTCTTACAGACATCATATAGACTGGCTGTGTCTTCCTCTGTAAACTGCCAGCTTCTTGAAGGTAAGACAGAGTCTGACTCATCTCTCTAACCTTCATGGGTTTCAGCAAAGTGCCAGGCAGCACATAGTACTGAATACTGAATAATTGCTGAATTAAATAATCAATATCTCTTCCCTGGGTACCTGCTATACTCAGAGGAATGACCACCCTATCCTCATGGACTTATATGCAATATTAATGTCTTATTCTGCTAAGAGCTGTGGTGGCCTGTGGTCTTCCTGGGCAAAGTATGCCATTTTATAGATAAGACAATTAAGGCACATTGGACTGGGATGCAGAGGACCCAGGTTCAAAACCCTGAGGTCACTGGCTTGAGTGCAGGCTCATCCAGCTTGAGCATGGGCTCATCAGCTTGAGTGAGGGGTCACTGGCTTGAGAATGGGATTACAGACATGACCTCATGGTCCCTGGTTTGAGCCCAAAAGATCGCTGGCTTGAGCCCAAAGTCACTGGCTTGAGCAAGGAGTCACATCCTCTGCTGTACCCCCCCCATCCCCAACCCCCCCCCTCCAGTCAAGGCACATATGAGAAAGCAATCACTGAATAACTAAAGAGCTGCAATGAAGAATTGATGCTTCTCATCTCTCTCCCTTCCTGTCTGTTTGTCCCTGTCTGTCCCTCTCTCTGACACTCTTTGTCTCTATCCAAAAAAAAAAAAAAAAAGACAATTAAGGCACAAAAACCTTACCTAACTTTTCCCATGTTCACACGGCTTATCTCCTTTACTTTGGAAGCCTCTCCTGCTCTGAGGTGGCGAGAAGTTATCTGGCATATAGTAGATGCTCAAAAAAATTGAAGTTGAGAAGAAAAATGAATCTATTCTCTTTGAGAAAACACTTTAATGTTAGACAGCTCACTTGGGCAGAGGTCTGGAGGATAGGTGGGTGGGACGTAACTGCAAAGAGATTGGGAAATGCTAGCTTTTTTGAACACTAGATGACAGACAAGCGGAGTTTTTCCTGGACAGAAGATAGGATAAGGCTTTGGGAAGACTGAAGAGGTCAGGGAGAATTTCTTGAGCGAGTCCTTGGTTGAGCTCTGATGTTAGAGGAGAGGCAGGGTGGATGCTCGGAGCTCTTCTGGCTTTCGGGCTGAGCCACCTGCCTATATTCTCTGTCGTCCGTAACTGGGTTAGCAGACATTTCATTCCCATATCTCTATGTCACACCCATAACCCTTGGACCTTTACAATGTCGGAGGGCTAGCAGGGGCCAAATACTATCAGGCCTTGTAGGTCAAAGGTAGGGCTTTGTAGTGAGGTGGAAACACTGGAGGGGTTTTGAGGAGAGAAGAGTGATTTAGCAGGATTTATGTGTTGCGTGGACTTACACTGTAGAGGTCAAGGGTGGAAGGAGGATGACCTGGTGGGGACGATTGTAACAATCCAGGGGGGAGTGCTATGTGACTTGAGTCAGTGTGGTAGTGACAGAGTTGGTAGCAAAGAGGCTCAAGTCTGGCTACATAGAGCCAGTAGAATTGAATGATTCTGATTTTTGGCCTGAGCAAGTAAAAGAATGGAGAGATCCTTAACTAAGATGAAAAGGCTATAGAAATAGCAAGTTTGGGATTACTTTGTCATGTCAAGTTTGAGGTGCCAATCATCTTATCAAATCTCCCTAACTTCCTGCCAGACATGATTATCCCTATTTCGCCAACAAAGAACTCAGAATTCTAGGAGGAGGAAGGAGGAAGTGCTTTCTGAGGGCACATTGCTAGGGAAGGGTGGGGGTAGGATGCTGTAGGCCTGCTTCACATCAAAGCCCCCGCAACAGCCACCATGCTTGTTCTCTTCAGTGGGAAGCTGACTTTCCTATCATTTGTCCTAAATTTCCCTCTCTCAAGCTTATTCTCCCACTCCAGAGCCCCCACAATATGGAAAGCCCCCTTTAATGATACTGCTGCCAGCCCCACCCTCTTTAACGACTTTATCCACTTGTTGATCAGTAACTGAGTGTGAGACCAAGGGCCAGTGTTGTTTCCACTACTTTCCGTGCCTCTGGTTGTCTAGCTTTTTCTAACTCATTATTGTCTTGGATTTCTTGTCCTTAGTTCCTGGTTCTAGCTCAGGATCCCACCCTAATTCTAACGTTGTACCTGGGGGAAGTTCTGTTTCCATGACAATAGTCTGTTTTGCACACAGTGTTCAGGAATGCCCAGGAGCAAATGAAAGGCATAGGAGTATAAGGTCTCCTAGAGAGTATCCTAAAGAGTGGCCATGTCCTCTTGGAGTTACATCTGATGCAGAGCTGGGGCAGGAAGTGCACCAGGTGATCCCAGGTAATCTTCCCATATCAGAAAGAAAGAAGGCATCAAAGATGAATGGGGTTGTATTAGAAGTATAAATCAATATTTTAAATTGTTATCAGAAATGAAAAAACAATTTTTGTATGCTCTATGATTAATGGATAGGATACTGTCACAATAAATCTCACAGTTTTGAAAAGGTCAGCTGAATTGCAGAGAACTGACCCATGCAAGTGAACCAAGAGGTTCAATTATACATAGTTCCCCTGGTCAACCCCCTGCATCCAACTCTGTAACTGCATTTTCATGGCAGTAAGATCATTTCTCAGCTTTGCCTTGCTTGCAGTTGTTGATGAATAATATTAAACCTTGGAAAAAATATTCTAAATATAACATCTCTCAGAGCCACCTGTGGACACTTTAGTGAACAAAGACTTTATTCACCTTAATGAATTTTTTTTCACCTTAATGAAGTTTTTGCCCTTAGTCATGGCACAGTTGATATTTTCCTCTATGAAAAATGTCAATAGTGCGCCCTTCGATAGCTCAGCTGGTAGAGCGGAGGACTGTATGTAGGCTACGTCTGTGAAAAACATCAATCTCAAGTTTGAAAACCTCGACCAGCATCTTCTGCTTATTAAGCCACCGCACATCTGTGTGGTAAAACAAGTTCTCCAAACAACTTTTTATTTTATTATCAAGTGGCCCTAAGAGACAAATATTGAAACTGCTAAGTTTTCTATACTAAATTTTGATTAAAATCTTACCACTTAGAACTCAAGAGAAGATCTTTTAAAAGTATGCTCCATGTGTGATGCAGGTTCCAGGAACATACATGTATGCAGTGGTCCATGGGGCCACTGTTTTCTGCCATTATGCCCCTCAGAGACTTGGCTCATTGGCTCAGGAGTCTGAGCTTCTTATTTCCAGTTGATACTGATCTTTTCAGACCTACACATTTTGTTGAAAATATCTTCCCCTGTTATTTTGCCATCAACCACTTTAGGAAGTGACCCATCTTCACAGACACTCATTTGTTATCGTGAGCAAAGACTGCAAAGGACTTGAATCATTAATATCTGTGTTTTTGTAACCACAGTCTCCCCTAAGTCATCCAAGTCTGTCTTTTTTTTTTTTTCCTTAATTTTTTTTTAGAAGCTGGAAATGAGGAGAGATAGTCAGACAGACTCCCGCATGCACCCAACCAGGATCCACCCGGCACGCATGCCCACCAGGGGCGACGCTCTGCCCACCAGGGGGCGATGCTCTGCCCCTCCGGGGCGTTGCTCTGCCATGACCAGAGCCACTCTAGCGCCTGGGGCAGAGGCCAAGGAGCCATCCCCAGCGCCCGGGCCATCTTTGCTCCAATGGAACCTTGGCTGCAGGAGGGGAAGAGAGAGACAGAGAGGAAGGAGGGGGTGGGGGTGGAGAAGCAAATGGGCGCTTCTCCTATGTGCCCTGGCCGGGAATCGAACCCAGGTCCCCCGCACACAAGGCCAACGCTCTACCACTGAGCCAACTGGCCAGGGCAAGTCTGTCTTTTTAAACCCACTAAAACACATTGGTAGACTGTGTGGCTCTGTAAGGACACCTTTTCCCAAATTAGTTGCCTCTTTGTGATGCAGTAGAGAGAGGTGTGGCCTATCTCCAAGGAAACATGTCACCAACTTTGCTCCTAGGACTCAAGCTACAATTTCTGGGACATTTCTGAAACAAAGGAAATAAATCTTTTTTTTTGGTAAAGAAATATTTAGGATAGTCTAATTTGCTTTTTTTGGCTGTGTTTTTCATTATATTGCTCTTTGTCAGATTTTCTCTATTTTATGTTTTCATATTCTTTTGTGAAATTCTCTTTTCTTTGAAATTGCATGCCTGCCTTTTCCACTGACACTGTGGTAGAGACGGCCTGATCCTATTATTTTGTGTGCTCGTCTGTAAATCCACTAACGTTAAACTTCACTAAAAACCTACCTTAGCTTACTGTTCTGTATTTTAGAGAGTTGCTCATTACCAGTTAAGTAGATGTGGTTGGGGAGGATCCCTGGCCCTGCTAGTCGTCATGGTCATGTGGTAGGCCTAAAGGTCAGGAGGACATCTATTGTGACTCTGTGACTCATTGCTACTCTGAATTTGCCGCAATCGCTTCATAGTTTCATTAGTTAACAAGCTTATGCTTCAGAGCTCCTTTTTTTTTTTTCCTCTGTATTTTTCTGAGGTGAGAAACAAGGAGGCAGAGAGACAGACTCCTGCATGCGCCCGACCGGGATCCACCTGGCATGCCCACCAGGGGGCAATGCTCTGCCCATCTGAGGCATTGCCCATGCTATTCTAGCGCCTGAGGTGGAGGCCATGGAGCCATCCTCAGTGCCCAGGCCAACTTTGCTCCAATGGAGCCTTGGCTGTAGGAGGGGAAGAGAGAGACAGAGAGGAAGGAGAGGGGGAGGGTGGAGAAGCAGATGGGCGCTTCTCCTGTGTGCCCTGGCGGGGAATCGAACCCGGGACTTCCACATGGTGGGCTGATGCTCTACCACTGAGCCAACTGGCCAGGGTGCAGAGCTACTATTTTTAAACACTGGTTCATGTTCTAAATTGAAAACAAAAAATTTAAATTGTTATACTTCAAAAAAAAATTTAAATAACCCAAATTCCCAAACTTCTGGTTTCTTGGTGCTTGGAGAAAACTTGCTGTGGCAGGAAGTGGAATGGTGCCCGGTGATGTTTGTAAACAGAATATGTGATCAAGAGGAACAATAGCAGGCCGCTGAACGAGTTTGGGAGGTCCGTGGGTTTGTCTTTTCTTTCCATAGTCAAAGTGAAAATAAAACTGGTTTCTAAGTTGGCAAACTCCTTTTTTTGGAACTTTTCAAAGAATAGCTGAGAAAACACACGTCCTGCCCAGCTCTAGCCGGTGGCTGAGACATTGGCCAAATTTGTTTTTGCTGCAATAGTGCACTCAGTCAGTTTCATGCTAACTAGAAGGCATCAGCTTTACTCATAACAAGACAGCTGCATCTCACTGCACACACAGCTTTTCTGTTACGTAGCCTTTGCAAAAATGACACAGATCAACAGGGATCAGGGGGCTTTGGCTTATTTTGCTGGTTCATATGTCACATAAATCCTTTTTATTTTTGAATTTGCTAAAAACACACTTTAAAAATATAAAAAATAATTCATGTTCACTGTTAAAACTTAAACATTTTTTCTCTCCCTACACTTACTACTCTCTCTCCCACACCACCCTACTCCTTAGAATAAACTTACTATTTATTTTTCCTGATCTTTCTATTTCTTTTTTTAATGGCACACAGAAACATCTACAAGTATATCATTTTGACTTAAAAATAAATATAGGTTCATATTGTTTTGCAATCTGCTTTTTTTACTCAGCTTTATGTCTTGGCACCTTTTCCTATTGCCTGACTTATATCAATGTACCATAATATAACCATTTCTTGACCCATTTACACTTGTTTCCAAATCTTTACTACTACAAAAAAAGATTCCCCTGAAGATCTTTGGGTGTATGTCCTTGTGTACTTATTTTTTTATTTTATTTTTTTTTTGCATTTTTCTAAAGCTGGAAACAGGGAGAGACAGTCAGACAGACTCCCGCATGCGCCCGACCGGGATCCACCCGGCACGCCCACCAGGGGGCGATGCTCTGCCCACCAGGGGGCGATGCTCTGCCCATCCTGGGCGTCGCCATGTTGCGACCCTCCTGGGCGTCGCCATGTTGCGACCAGAGCCACTCTAGCGCCTGGGGCAGAGGCCACAGAGCCATCCCCAGCGCCCGGGCCGTCTTTGCTCCAATGGAGCCTTGGCTGCGGGAGGGGAAGAGAGAGACAGAGAGGAAGGCGCGGCGGAGGGGTGGAGAAGCAAATGGGCGCTTCTCCTATGTGCCCTGGCCGGGAATCGAACCCAGGTCCTCCGCACGCTAGGCCGACGCTCTACCGCTGAGCCAACCGGCCAGGGCCCTTGTGTACTTTTGTGAGTAGTTCTGTGGGGTAGAGTCTAAAAAATAAATAGGTGGTCCAGGGGGCAGATTTAAAAACTGAAAGAACTGCAAGATTGTCTTCTAAAATAGTTGTATCTATTTATATTTCTGACTGTCTTCTAAAGTTGTATCTATTTATATTTCTACCAACAAGGAATGAGAATATCATTCTTCCCAAACCCTTGCCATCTGTGGTTATTATCATTATTTGAAATCTTCCCAGTTTAATAAGAGAAAAATGAATGACAGTTTACTATATTATTTTAATTTGCAATTATTTGTTCATTCAGAAGGCTGAGCCTATTTTCATATGTTTATGTCCCCCACAAGGCATTTGACAATATCTGGAGGCATGTTTGATTATTACAACCTGAGGGGGGAGGCGTACTATTGAAATTTATCTAGTATGTAGAAAGAATTACTGGTCTTAAATGTTAATAGTGCTGAAGTTTGAAATTATGGTTAATTAGCCATTTGTATTTTGAATTGACTGTTGATTATCTTTTTTTTGTTGGGAACTCTTTTTTAATTGAATTTACTGGGGTAACATTGGTTAGTACTATTAGGTAATTTTCAAGTGTACAACACTATAACTCGAGATCTGTATAGTCTATTACCTACTTACAACCCAAAGTCTAGTTTCCTTCCTTTACTATATTTGACCCACTTTGCCCTCCCCCACCACTTCCCTGTGGTAAGGACCATTCTGTTGTTTGTGTCTATGAGTTTGTTTTGTTGGTTTGTTACTTTTTTGTTTTATATTCTACATATGAGTGAAATCATATTTTTTGTCCTTTTCTGTTTGACTTATTTTATGTAGCATAATATTCTCAAGATTGATCCATGTTGTCACAAATGGCCATATTTTATCTTTATTATGGCTTATTAGTATTCTATTGAATATATATACCACATCTTTATTCAGTCATCTTTGGATGGATACTTCGGTTGTTTGTATGTCTTAGCTATTGTGAGTAAGGCTGCAAAAAACATGAATGCATGTATGTTTACAAATAAGTGTGTTCATAGTTTTTGGGTAAATATACTGGGAACTCTATATTTTGAAGATTCTTTTTTTAAATAAATTTTTATTAATTTTAATGGGGTGACATCAATAAATCAGGGTACATATGTTCAAAGAAAACATGTCTAGGTTATCTTGTCATTCAATTATGTTGCATACCCATCACCCAAAGTCAGATTGTCCTCTGTCACCTTCTATCTAATTTTCTTTCTGCCCCTCCCCCTCCCCCTCCCCCTTCTCCTTCCCTCTCCTCCCCTCCCCCCCCCAACCACCACACTCTTGTCCATGTCTCTTAGTCTCGTTTTTATGTCCCACCTATGTATGGAATCATACAGTTCTTGGTTTTTTTTATGATTTACTTATTTCACTCTGTATAATGTTATCAAGATCCAACCATTTTGTTGTAAATGATCCGATGTCATCATTTCTTATGGTTGAGTAGTATTCCATAGTGTATATGTGCCACATCTTCTTTATCCAGTCTTCTATTGAAGGGCTTTTTGGTTGTTTCCATGTCTTGGCCACTGTGAACAATGCTGCAATGAACATGGGGCTGCATGTGTCTTTACGTATCAATGTTTCTGAGTTTTTGGGGTATATACCCAGTAGAGGGATTGCTGGGTCATAAGGTAGTTCTATTTTCAGTTTTTTGAGGAACCACCATAATTTCTTCCATAATGGTTATACTACTTTACATTCCCACCAACAGTGAATGAGGGTTCCTTTTTCTCCACAGCCTCTCCAACATTTGCTATTACCTGTCTTGTTGATAATAGCTAATCTAACAGGTGTGAGGTGGTATCTCACTGTAGTTTTGATTTGCATTTCTCTAATAACTAATGAAGATGAGTATCTTTTCATATATCTGTTGGCCATTTGTGTTTCTTCCTGCGAGAAGTGTCTATGAGTTCATGTCCTCTTCCCATTTTTTTATTGGGTTGTTTGTTTGTTTGTTGTTGAGTTTTATGAGTTCTTTGTATATTTTGGATATTAGGCCCTTATCTGAGCTGTTGTTTGAAAATATCATTTCCCATTTAGTTGGCTGTTTATTTTGTTGTCAGTTTCTCTTGCTGAGCAAAAACTTCTTAATCTGATGTAGTCCCATTCATTTATCTTTGCCTTCACTTCTCTTGCTTTGCAGTCAAATTCATAAAATGCTCTTTAAAACCAAGGTCCATGAATTTAGTACCTATGTCTTCTTCTATGTATTTTATTGTTTCAAGTCTTATATTTAGGTCTTTGATCCATTTTGAATTAATTTTAGTACAAGGGGACAAACTCTAGTCGAGTTTCATTCTTTTGCATGTAGCTCTCTAGTTTTCCCAGCACCATTTGTTGAAGAGGCTTTCTTTTCTCCATTGTGTTTTGTTGGCCCCTTTATCAAAAATTATTTGACCATATATATGTGGTTTTATTTCTGGACTTTCTATTCTGTTCCATTGGTCTGAGTGTCTATTTTTCTGCCAATACCATGCTGTTTTGATTGTTGTGGCCCTATAATATAGTTTAAAGTCAGGTATTATAATGCTCCCAGCTTCATTCTTTTTCCTTAGGATTGCTTTAGCTATTCAGGTTTTTTTTTATAGTTCCATATAAATCTGATGATTTTTTGTTCCATTTCTTTAAAAAAATGTCATTGGAATTTTGATGGGAATTGCATTAAATTTGTATATTGCTTTGGGTAATATGGCCATTTTGATTATATTTATTCTTCCTATCCAAGAACAAGGAATATTTTTCCATCTCATTGTATCTTTTTTGATTTCCCTTAACAATGCTTTGTAGTTTTTGTTATATAGGTTCTTTACATTCTTTGTTATGTTTATTCCTAGGTATTTTATTTTTTTTGTTGCAGTCGTGAAGGGGATTATTTTTTTGAGTTCGGTTTCTAATGTTTCATTGTTGGCATATAGAAAGGTTATGTACTTTTGTATATTAATTTTGTATTCTGTGACCTTATTGTATTGGTTTGTTGTTTCTAGTAATCTTTTTGTGGAGTCTTTGGGGTTTTCAATGTATAGGATCATATCATCTGCAAAAAGTGATATCTTTACTTCTTCTTTTCCAATATGGATACCTTTTATTTCTTTATCTTGTCTGATTGCTCTGGCTAGAACTTCTAGCACCATGTTAAATAAGAGTGGAGAGAGTGGACAACCCTGTCTTGTTCCTGATTTAAGGGGGAAAGTTGTCAGTTTTATGCCATTTAATATGATGTTAGCTGATGGTTTATCATATATGGCCTTTATCATGTTGAGATATTTTCCTTCTATACCCATTTTGTTGAGTGTCTTAAACATAAAGTTGTGTTGTATTTTATTGAATGCCTTTTCTGCATGTATTGATAAGATCATGTGGTTTTTGTTCTTTGTTTTGTTGATATGGTGTATTACGTTAACTGTTTTACGTATGTTGAACCATCCTTGAGATTCTGGGATGAATCCCACTTGATCATGATGTATTATTTTTTAAATATGTTGTTGTATTCAATTTGCTAGTATTTTGTTTAGTATTTTAGCATCTGTATTCATTAGAGATATTGATCTGTAGTTTTCTTTTTTTGTGCCGTCCTTGCCGGGTTTTGGTATGAGGGTTATGTTGGCCTCATAAAATGTGTTTGGAAATATTGCTTCTTCTTCAATTTTTTGGAAGACTTTGAGTAGAATAGGAACCAAGTCTTCTTTGAATGTTTGATAAAATTCACTGGTATAACCATCTGGGCCTGGACTTTTATTTTGGAGGAGGTTTTTAATAGTTTTTTCTATTTCCTTCCTGCTAATTGGTCTCTTTAGGCTTTCTGCTTCTTCATGACTCAGTCTAGGAAGGTTGTATTGTTCTAGGAATTTACCCATTTCTTCTAGATTGTTGAATTTGGTGGCATATAGTTTTTTGTAGTATTCTATAGTAATTCTTTGTATATCTATGATGTCTGTGGTGATTTCTCCTCTTTCATTTTGGATTTTGTTTATATGAGTCCTTTCTCTTTTTTCCTTGGTGAGTTTTGCCAAGGGTTTGTCAATTTTGTTGATCTTTTCAAAGAACCAGCTCCTTGTTTTATTAATTTTTTTATAGTTTTTCTGTTCTCTATTTCATTTATTTCTGCTTTGATTTTTATTATTTCCTTTCTTCAGCTGGTTTTGGGTTGTCTTTGTTCTTTTTCTAGTTCCTTAAGGTGTGAAGTTAAGTGGTTTACTTGGGCTCTCTCTTATTTGTTCATATAGGCCTGAAGTGATATGAACTTCCCTCTTATCACTGCTTTTGCTGCATCTCAGAGATTCTGATATGTCGTATTGTCATTTTCATTTGTCTGTATATATCTTTTGATCTCTGCGCTTATTTCTTCTTTGACCTATTCATTTTTTAAAAGTATGTTGTTTAATTTCCACAATTTTGTGGGTTTTTCCCCTCTTTTTTGCAGTTGAATTCTAGTTTCAAGGCTTTATGATCAGAAAATATGCTTGGCGCAATTTCGATTTTTCTGAATTTGCTGATGTTATTTTTGTGGCCCAACGTATGGTCAATTCTTGAGAATGTTCCAGTACACTAGAGAAAAATGTATACTTTGTCGCTTTGGGATGAAATGTCCTGTAGATGTCTATCATATCCAGGTGCGCTAGTTTAAGGTCAATATATCTTTATTGATTTTCTGTTTGGATGAATGATCTAGAGCCATCATCAGTGTATTGAGGTCTCCAAGTATGATTGTATTTTTGTCAGTTTTTGTTTTTAGATCAATAAGTAGCTGTCTTATATATTTTGGTGCTCCTTGGTTTGGTGCATATACATTAAGAATTGTTATGTCTTCTTGATTCAGTGTCCCCTTAATCATTATGAAATGACCATTTTTGTCTCTGAGTACTTTTGCTGTCTTGTAGTCAGCAGTATTAGATATGAGTATTGCTACACCTGTTTTTTTTTGGATATTTGCTTGGAATATTGCTTTCCAGCCTTTCACTTTGAATTTGTTTTTATCCTTGTTGCTTAGATGTGTTTCTTACAGGCAGCATACAGTTGGATTTTCTTTTTTGATCCATTCTGCTACTCTGTGTCTTTTTATTGGTGAGTTTAATCCATTTACATTTAGTGTAATTATTGACACTTGTGGCTTCCCTATTGCCATTTTATAAATTGCTTTCTGTTAGTTTTGTATCTTGTTTGATTCTTCTCTTCTGTTTTTCTATCATTTGTTTTTGTTTGATTGTATTCCATACTTCTGTCCTCTGTTGCTACCTTTTTTAAGTCATGTGCTTCTGTGGTGGTTTTTTCAAGGGTGGTTACCATTAAGTAATGAAAAGGGTACCTACCATGTTCATTGTAGTACACTATCTTATGAGTGCTTCTGCACTCCATCGTTTTTTGCTACTATTAATCTCTGTCCTCTTCCCCCCCCCCCTTTTTATTGTTTTTGTTGTCACAGTTTAAATTTGGTTTTATTGTGTTCTTGGTGGAGCTTTTATTTATGGTTTTGTTTTGTTTTGTTCTTTGTATCTGGTTGGAAAACCCCCTTTAGTATTTCCTGGAGTGGAGGTTTTCTGATGATAAATTCCCTCATCTTTTCTGTATCTGTGAATGTTTTTATTTCTCCTTCGTATTTGAAGGGTAGCTTTGATGGGTATAGTATTCTTGACTGAAAGTTCCTTTCTTTCAGGACTTCAAATATTGGGGTCCACTCTCTTCTAGCTTGTAGAGTTTCTGCTGAGAAATCCGATGATAATCTAATAGGCCTTTCCTTATATGTTGTATTCTTCTTTTCCCTGGCTGCCTTGAGAATTTTTTCTTTGTTGTTGGTTTGTGCCAATTTCATTATGATGGACCTTGGAGTAGGTTTGTTGGGGTTAATAAAACTTGGTGTTCTGTTTGCTTCTTGAATTTGAGGCTTGGGAAGTTCTCGTCTATTATTTGTTTCAATATGTTCTCCATTCCATTTTCTCTCTCTTCTCCCTCTGATATACCTGTTATTCTTATGTTAGTCTTTTTGATGGAGTCAGACAGTTTCTGTAGGACTTTCTCATTTTTTTAAATTTTTGAGTCTCTTTCTTCTTCTCTCTGTTGTGCCTCAAGTTGCTTGTCTTCTATGTCACTAATCCTACCTTCTATCTGGCGTGTTCTATTAGCTAAGCTTGTTACCTCGTTTTTCAGTTCATGAATTGAGTTTTTTATCTCTGTTTGATTTGTTTTTATAGTTTCAATTTTCTTGGTAATATATTCTTTGTGTTCGTTGAGTTGTTTTCTGAGCTCCCTAAAATTGCCTTTCTGTGTTTTCTTGTATATCTCTGAGTATTTTTAGGATTTCTATTTTAAATTCTCTGTCATTTAGCTCCAAGGTTTTCAATATATTAAATTTTTTCTCCATAGATTTTTCCTCATCTATCTGTGCTACATCTCTGTCTTTTGTATCCATAATATTAGATTTCCTTTTCCATAATGGCATCTGAGGGTGGTTTTGTTGATAGCACTTCGTTTTCAGTGTATGGGACTTCCAGACACTCCAAGGATAGATTTTTCTGTCTCTGGTTGAAGAACTTGTTGACATTTTGGGGAGTTTTATTGGTAGCGCTCTTTACGGTGCCATTTCTCTGACCTATTTTGAAGATTCTAATCCTTTGTTTATTATATATATTATAAACATTTCCTCCATCTGATTTTTATATGTTACTCAGTTTTTGTATCTTTTGCACTGGAGAATTTAAAATTTTTAGGTAGTCATATCTACTTGTTTTATCCTTTGGGGCATCTTAATTTTGTACCATGCTTAGAAAGTTTTCTTATCCTAAACAAATATAAATATAACCCTATATTTTTATTCTAGTATTTCTATAGTTTTATTTATCTCAATGTTTAGTTTTTTACTCTACCTGAAATTTGTTTTGCTGTATTACAAAACTTTTAAGAACTATCTATTTAAAACCCTTTTTCTGTTAAGTCTATAAGTAAGATTAATGCTATAGGAAGACAGACCAGGTTATCCAATGGTACCTGGGATATGCCTTCAGAGGGGACAAGTGAAGAGTCAACAGCCAAATTTAAACTCCAGAAAGTGCTTTGAAAGTTCTTCAAGATCTGTGTCCAAACCTTTTTTCCCATTCCTTCCTAACCTGCTACCTCCTCCAGAAAGCCTTCCCAGATTCCCCACCTTGCAAGGATGCTTTTTGCCTTTAATCTCTCAGAGCATTTTATTAAGGCAGGCTTCCTGTTCTGCCTAGTCATTTTGCTTTGTTATTATTGTTTCTTAAGGAAGTCTTTTCTCTTTGACAATCCAGCTGCTTCTGGGGGGCAATTCTTGTGTCCAATTTCAGTACATGATAAGTGTTCAAAAACATTTCTTCAGGAGATTGAGAATGTACTGCCGTTCTCACAGTCTGAAGGCAGGTGCCTGAGAAATTGGCATATATTTATATCTGCGTTAGTGTGTGGGAGGTGGGGAATGAGAAGCTGGGATATTTTTGCTGCTGCTCCTTTGAGGGAAGGAGTGGCTGGGAACAGGACAGTGAGGGAGCTCTAACTGGTTTTGCCACTAGCCCCCAGTATGGCCTTGGACAGTCCCTTCCCTCTTTCAGTTTTCTGCTCTGAAAAGGAACAGGACTTTAGAGAGGGCAAATATGAACTTTATGAGAGCAGGAACTGTCTCTTTTTCTTTCATTTAGTTTCCCCAGCCCCTTCCTCAGCACTTGACACTTACTAATCATTTGCAGAATGAATAAATGAATGAATGGATGAATGGATGGATGGATGGATGGATGGGTGATTGAATGGATAGGTGTGCCCCTTGTGCTTTCATGCCCTATCGCATGCCCCTGCCAGGCATTGCTAATGAATTAGAACCTTTCCCCCTCTCAATTCAGATGTGGTTTTGTTTTTTTAAGCATGGCTACGAAAGATCCTGATAATTAGTTGGTGTTAGTGCCAGAGAAGAAACCTGTGTGCCAGCTTTGGTAGGAGTCTCCGAGGTCCTGAGGGGCCTGCCCAGGAGGTGGGGGTGGTTTTGTGTGTTCTGCTCCTCGCTCCCCGAAGGGCACAGGTGTGGGTTGGCACACACTGTCCCGGTGCCCCTGCAGCTGGTGCTGCTCATCCTGCCAGGGACCTGCTTTTCTTTATGAGCTCATAAAATCAACTTGCTACAAGGGGCCCCTGGGCCTGGGCTCTTTGTAAGGAAATGGGAACAATTAATGGGCTTATCTGATGAAAAGTAATGCTGCTAATGATTTATTAATTATCATGAGTCTTATCTTTCCGCTTCTTATTAATCAAAGATGTCCTAGAGCTCTGGGGCTCCACATGAGGGGAGCAGACCTAGATGCAGCCTTGGGGAGAGGCTGTGGGCTGGGGCCAGGAGACCCTAGCTTCCCTTGATTCTGCTCTGGACTAGTTCATTTTGAGGGTTAAGCCCCCTCTCATTGTGGGCCAGGAAAACTCAGAGAGGCCAGCGGGGAGGGGCACCGTGTTAGGTTGAGAACTTACTGTGCCCCATCATTGTGCAGGGTGCTTTATATTCACATCCTCATTTCAGACCTACAACAGACAAATTATTGTTCTTATTGCTTTAGATGAGGAAACTGAGGCCAAGAGATGTAAGAGAGGTTGCCCAAATTATACCGTTAGTAAGGGGGGAGCTGGGATTTGAACCTGCGCAGGTTTGAGCTTTGGCGGATGCCTCTTAGCTGGCAAGGCCTAAGTGAGAATAGAATTAGTCTGGGGCAACGCCCCTGGGCAGAGCTGAGCTGAGGGGCCAGTCTACAGTATGTGTTCTGGAGCCACAAGGGGTGGGGGTGGGTACAGTTCTTTCCTTGGTCCTCTAGCCTTTGCTATTTCATGAGTGAGAGGAATTCATACTCAGGAAACAGGCAGGGACTACTGTGCTCAGGGCACACCTTCATGTGTGACTTCTCTTCCCAGGGTGCAAGCTCACTCCCAGGTCCGTGTTGGCGGCAGTGCTTCCTGGGGACAGGGAGGTATTGGGGGTCTTGGAGGTTGAATGGAATTGGGTAGATGGGATACTGTGGGGAGGGAGGGCAGAGCATCAAGGGAAGGGAAACAGCTTGACGAAGGTGAAAATGGTCAGAAATGACCATGCTTATTGAATGGGGCAGCAAAGAGGGGCCCAGACTAATTGAACCGGGGGTAGTAGGAATCCTGAGGAGACAGCCATGGCAGATTGGAGGAGTGACTATTACCAAGTTGGGGCCTAGGAGCTGGTGGCTCCTGCCTTTCCCAACCTTTTTCTGACTTTAGTTAAAGCCAGCAGCAGGTGTCTTATGTGGTCAAATGCTAACGTGGGGATGTGTGTGTGTGCACATATGTGCACATACATGCATAAGTGAATGTAATGTTTATGTGTGTATATATATTTGTGAGTGCTTGTGCTCATTATGTGGGATTCTATGCAGGCATTTGAATAACAGTGGTTGGGAATGTTTTATGTGTGTGAGTGCTCAAACGTGTGTTTGTATGAGTGAGTGTACGTTTGTATCAGGGTGTTTGAGGTTGGAAATAAAAGTTAGAGCAATAGAGCTGTGAGTGTGTGAGAGAGTGTATGGAGATGATAGTGTATCAGTCTTCTGGTGTGAAGGTGTGTTTGTGGGTGTGCTGTGGGCTTCGGGCTACACAAGTTCTTGTCTGACACAGCAGTAGGGGCAGGTGGAGCTGTGGGTGGGCAGAGGGGCAGGTGGAGCTGTGGGTGGGCAGAGGAGAAAGTGAGTGGGTTCTGCAGGACTGGGCAGAGAAGCTGAGAGCCCTGCCCTTTCTGGCACTTTGCTGAGGTACTAGACCTGGGGACAGGGCAGGGCCACTCAGACAAGGAGGACCTTCATGTGAGCCCCCTGATCAGCCTATGCACTTGGAGCCTCTGCAGCCTTGGCCTTTTAGGGGACTGGTAGACATCCTGGGGGACCTCAGGGAAAGTAGAGAAGCCAGCTCAGGAGCTCAGAACCACTATCTTTGGGCTATAACCCAAACTAGTCCCACCTTCCTCACTCTTGGCCCTTGACGGAGCTGAGGCTGCCCATTTCCTGCCTCCTTGGTGAGTGTAAGTAATCATATATAGCGTTTGTGGCAGAAGGGAGCTGTGTGTTGCTGGTATGACATGAGGCCATGGGGTACTGGTGCCAGAGCCCCTAGGCAGGAAGGGCCGCCATGGCACTGTGTGTTGTATGATGTCCTTCTCAGCCCACTTCAGTCCACCTGGGCCAGGTGAAGGTCCAAGCTCTTGAGCTTACCACTAAGAAAATCTGTCCCACACAGAGGCCAGCCTGGCCAAAGGCCTGCTTAGCCCAGTCCTGCTTTCTTAAGATCACTTCCCATAATGCCCAGCCATCCAAAACATTTCCTAGGACTGAAAAATCCCCTTTTATTCAGCAGGGTGCTTAAAAACTTCATGAGAACTCTTCTTGTGGAGAAGTTGAAAGTGGGGTAGGAGAGGGGATCAGGGCTTTGCGGCTCCTCCTCAGGATTCCGAAGGGCCCGCCTTCTCTCCGTTGAGGCCTTCTGCGTGCCGTGTTCTTTCTTACCCCATCTGTCCTGCCCGCTGTCTTTCGGTCTGACCCCACACCTCCCGCATCCTGCTCTCAGCCGGCATTACTGACTCAGGATCTGGGTCTTCTCCTGTTGGGACGGGGGTGTCCCACACAGAGCAGCCCCATGGTCACCCGCAGTCCCCAGCCCAGGGCAGGCCCCGTCCTGTGAGGCTCCCCGCACTGCTCTGCTTCTGGCCCAGAGGTGGGGGTGGGCCGGCCTGCTGCCCCGCCTGCATCGGGGTGGGCCTGGCTCTCTTCAAGCAGTTGGGCTCCAGCTGCAAACTCCCAAACACATACTTTGGGAGGTCAGCCTGGCCTGCGGCTGGGGCATTCCATTATTCCGGTGACATATCTTTGAACATGCAGCAGTTCCTGCACCCCCAGCTCAGGCCTCAGCCCCAGCCGCCGAGCTGTCTAGATACGAGGGGAGCGAGGGGAGCGTTGGAGGCGTGCTCGGCCCTCCACTCGTTCCTAGGCAGAAGCAGGAGGTACTCCAGCAGGGGACTGCGCCTGGAAGCTGCCCAGCACTATCATCTGGCTAAAGCACTGCCCTGTGCTCTTCTTTTCAAGTGCAAATTCCCGGGGCAAGTAACACATAAGATTCTTAATACCTGAGCCTCGGAAACATTTTCTATTGCTTTTTCCAACAGATGAAGGAGCCCTGGAAAGGGAGAAGTTAGCACTGGCCTGCTGTATGGTTTTTATTTTTATTTTTCCTTGATCCATCCTTATCTCTACTTTGATTCCAGCTGCCCTGTCTGTTCTTTCCAGATGGTTATTCTGAACTATTGAAAATGGCACCCCAGACAGGGTGGCCAGGGAAAAGGATCCTGGGTAAGGACACAGAAGTCTGTTTTTAGCCCTGCCTGGCTAGTACTTGTTGGGTGACAATCAACAAGCTCCTTAACCTTTCTGAGCCTCAGTTCTTCAAGCTGCCTCCTCACCATTACCAAGCCCCTTCCTGCCCGTGCCTCGGGGCCCTTGTATGCCACCTGTCTGCACTCATGGGCACAGGGCACCCTTGCTTGTGGCTGGGAACCCTGCCTGCTGGGCTGGAGGAAAGATGTGCTGCCTAATGAGTGTGCAGATGTGTTAATAGGAGACGGTGGTGATGATCAGCCCGAGCCATGAGCCCCTGGCCAGACTGGCTGCTCCTGCATACATGGGATGTGCAGCTGGGAACCAGCTCCTTTCCCCAGAACTGTCGTATAGTCAAAGGGCTGGAATTGTTGGGGTGACTCACTGCAGTGAAGATGGTGGCTTTCTTCTTTAGAGCAAAGGGAACTCATTTATTAAATACTTGCTATCCACTGGGTGCTTCCTATGCTCATTTTATCCTCATGGCCAAGCAGGCATTTGTGTTTCCAATTCACAGGTGAGGAAATGAAGGCTCAGAAAGGTTAAATTGTTTGCCATTATCCAAGATGGAATTGGCTGGAATAGGATTTGAACCCAGGTTTGTCTCACTTTGTCCCTCGTTGCTTCTTTGGGACTCTCTGATACCCAACAGACTGAGAAGAGAGAGCACTTTTCTCTGCTCCCTTCATGCCTTCGCCTTCAGGGCTTTATGAGCGCCCTTTATAGCACCTTTTCTCCCCCAACGCAGCAGACCTCAGGCTTTCTCTGGGGTCCTGTGGTTTGCGAGACTTCTTCCCATGTGGAATTAGGGGTACAGGATGTCACTGCTGTCTAGCGTTTTATTTATTTATTTTTTTAATTTTAAAATTTTTTTTGTATTTTTCTGAAGCTGGAAACGGGGAGAGACAGTCAGACAAACTCCTGCATGCGCCAGACCGGGATCCACCCGGCACGCCCACCAGGGGGCGACGCTCTGCCCACCAGGGGGTGACGCTCTGCCCACCAGGGGGGATGCTCTGCCCCTCTGGGGGGTTGCTCTGTTGCGACCAGAGCCACTCTAGCGCCTGGGCAGAGGCCAAGGAGCCATCCCCAGCGCCCGGGCCATCTTTGCTCCAATGGAGCCTTGGCTGCAGGAGGGGAAGAGAGAGACAGAGAGGAAGGAGGGGGGGTGGAGAAGCAAATGGGCGCTTCTCCTATGTGCCCTGGTCGGGAATCGAACCCCGGTCCCCCGCACGCCAGGCCGACGCTCTACCGCTGAGCCAACTGGCCAGGGCCCTGTCTAGCGTTTTAAAAGAGAAGTCTGAAGAAGAAAGCAATGCTTAATCTAGGAGAAAGATACTTTATTGGCGGAATTGCAGGCAGTAGAAAAGGCAGAAGAGACTGATTCAGATGATGTGACCTTCCTGGGCTCTCACCTCCACCTTTCCGGTGGACTAGTCTATTCCTGAGTGTGGACTGGCTTCCTTTAGCTGAGTTCCAGAAACTTCTTACCACTGTTTCTTCCCTGCCTAGAATTCTCATTCACACACAAAAGTCAGAGTCAGTCTTAACAAATAACAAAGAACACAGAGAGGTTTTAATAAATGCACAAGTTGTGCCCGACCAGGCGGTGGCGCAGTGGATAGAGTGTCAGACTGGGATGTGGAGGACCCAGGTTAAAAACTCCGAGGTCGCCAGCTTGAGGGTGGGCTCATCTAGTGTGAGCAAGGCTCACCAGCTTGAGCCCAAGGTCGCTGGCTTGAGCAAGGGGTCACTCAGTCTGCTGTAGCCCCCCGGTCAAGGCATATATAAGAAATCAATGAACAACTAAGGTGCTGCAATGAAGAATTGATGCTTCTCATCTCTCTCCTTCCTGTCTGTCTTTCCCTATCTGTTCCTCTCTCTTTCTGTCTCTGCCACACACACAAAAAGCACAAGTTGTCATTTAAATGGAAAGCGGGGTCCTAATGCTGCAGAGTCCTACTGCTGGCTCTCGACTGGGACGCTGGTGGCCATGGGCAGTGCTTGTCTCCTCTGGGCTTTAGTGTCTTCATGTGTAAATATGACAGTTTGACCAGTCAGGACTGTCTTGTGGGCAAATCATAAAAATCCCACCAGGTAAAGGAGGGAACTGTATTGGCTTGTGTAAGTGAGCTGTCCAGGGTAGCTCTGCCATCATGCACAGGTGGGTCCAGGGGCTCCCACATGTGATGGGGTCTCAGTCTCTGTGTCTCTGCTTCCCTCCAATTACTTATCTTCTTAGGAAAACTAACAGAGAAAAGACCGTACTATTCCTGTCACCCTAGTCTTGAGAGTAGGTCTGAAAGTGACCCTCCTGTGGTCACCTTCTACCTCTGAACCAATCACCGTGGCTGGAGATGGAGCATGCTGGTTGCCAGGCCTCGGTCATGTGCCTTCTGTTGGCTGGGGGGCTATGGAGGCTTGTCCACATCCACATAGTCTGCGGGAGCGGGGGGGCTAGTAGCAGAAAAGCGGAGAACGGATGTTGGTCAGGCCCGAACCACTGCTAAGTTAGTGGGTTTCCATCTCTGCTCTGGGAACGTAGATCTCTGAGAAGGGACTTTAGGGATATCTATAAATAGTAAAGTATTTTCTAAAAGTGAATAAGGATTTTTTTTTTCTTTTGAGTAAGAGGAAGAGAGATAGAGATAGACTCTCCATGCTCTCTGACTGGGGTCCACCTGGCAACCCCCGTCTGGGGCCTCAAATCAACCAAGCCACCCTCAGTGTCTGAGGCTGATGCTCGAAGCAGTCAAGCCACTGGCTGCGAGAGGGGAAGAGAGGGAGAAGCAGATGGTTGCTTCTCATGTGTGCCCTGACCGGGGATTGAATCTGGGAGGTCTGCATGCTGGGCTGATGCTCTATTTGCTGAGCAAACCAGCCAGGGTTAGTAAGGATTTAAATGATTGGAGGAACCTGTTTATCACTTTTGGCTGCTTTTATATTAGGATTTCACTTTGATAAATCTTTTGGGTTTTGCTGACAAAAAGTCCAGAAACCGTAGGACTAGACGATGTCTAAGATTTCTGTTTAGAATTATAGTGGATTATACCAAAGTGAACACTTGTCTTCAGTGAGGGACACATTTAAATAGTAGATCCTCAACACTCCTTTGCCCAATGTCTTGACTCTGTCTTATCCCTTTTCCCCAAAGATCCTGCCAGCTTTATTAACGTCTCTGTCAAGGTAGAGCCAAGCCTGCCCTCCCTCTCCCCTAAGGGCCCACCTGCCTCATACTTTGCAAATATTCTTGCAGATGCAACAGGTAAACACTTTTAGTGCAAGCACAAACCCAGTGCTGGTTCTTGACTTATCAGTCTAACTGCTGAGTTACTTGGAGATGGAGATGCTTCATAGACACCATTTTCTGGTCTGAATATCACGGGTCCAAAGGAAAGGAGCCCTCGGAGGGGGTGCTGCTAACATTTGAGACCTAGGGCAAGAGTACAAACAGAGGTCCTCATACCATATGCCTGCCTAAGTTATAAATCCAGCTAACAAGGTTAACAAGTAAAATATATTTTTTCTCCTCCACCTTGACAAATGCCCCTTTATAATGATCTAGAAGGCTGGATTTAAATTTAGCATTCTCAGACTCCTAGGAATTTTGCACTGGAATGCAGCAGCTTCGGGCAAGCCAGCCCCCGAACCATCGCCCACCCTGCTCTCTTCCTGCCCTGGGTTGGCCTTGCTCTCTGAAGGGTTTTGCTTGCAGCCGTGTGGATACTCCAGTCGCTGTCCAGGCTTAGTCACCAAGTATCCACCCTTGGTCATTTCACAGGTCCAGAGGTACACACACCTGGGGCTCGTCTTGCCATTGGAGGATAGAACCAAGAAAGAAGCTCACTCCGGCCCTGCAAGGGCGTTCAGGGGTTTCCTGAGTCTGGACACCCGGACTGTGCTCTGGTCATGTGTGGGGCTTGTGTCCTGTTGGAATTGTAGACTCTTCATTCTGGGATCAGGGGGATCCCAGAGAAGGGCAGAGCAGTGCCATCAGATGGAGCATAGGAGCGCAGGGCAGGAGTCCCACTTGTCTGGGTCTAAAAACAGTCTGTTCCAAAAACAGGTGGGTGGACAGACTTGGGGTGACAGTGCTTAGCCCCTCAGGAAACAGAGCCTCTGAGATGCAGACCCAGCAACCATGCCTGTCTGTCAATTTGAGGAGATTGACCCCTGAATTGGTCATCAGTGTTACTTACCAGTTATGTCCAGGGCTTGGATTGTGTACTTACAGTTGTTCACCATAGCTGGGTCTCAGGGAGCTGCTAACAGTAGCAGAGGAGCAGGATGGTACATTGGGATCTCTTGGAACCAGTGGTACAACATTGGAATGACTGTTGGCTCATGCCCTTCAAGGACATAGGCATATCCTCCTTCCCCTTCTTCCTCCATGCTGGCTGCAGTGCAGACATGGTAGACAGCTATCTTGAGCCAAGCAGATGAGGACAACACTCTAGGATGGGAGACCAACAAGGGAAAAAAGCTTTTGGAGCAGAGAGACCGTTCTGGTTCAGATGTTTACGTGAAGGCAAGACAAACATTTATCTTGTTTAAATCATTTCAATTTTAGGGTCTCTAGCCCACACAACTAAAATTAGGAAATTTAATTCACCTAGGAGCCCATAAAGACAGA